>NC_056055.1:81205583-81883797 GCF_016772045.2 Ovis aries | reverse complement strand
ATCTCCATGTTTAAAGATAAGGAAACAAAATATCACAGAGGTTAAATAAAATGTTTAGAGACAAATTATATTTATTTATTTCTATGTTTTGTTGTTCTTCCTGTCATGACCTTTTGGTTTTAAACTGAAGTATAGTTAATTTATAATGTTTCAGGTATATAGAGAGTGATTCACTTCATAGATATGTACATTCTTTTTCATTTTTTTCTTGTAGGTTATTAAAACTATTGAGTATAGTTCTCTTTGCTGTACTCTAGTCCTTGGTTACCTATTTTATGCATGGTAGTTTGTATCTGCTAATCCCAAACTCATTTATCCTTTCTCCCTTTCCCCTTCGGTAACCAATAAGTTTGTCTTCTGTATCTGTGGGTCTATTTCTGTTTTGTATATAAGTTCATTTGTATCATTTTTAAGTTAAAGGATTACCATTTGGACTCAGTTTTGTCTAATTCCATAATCTATCTAATCTATTCTAGTTTCATAAAATCCTGCCCCTAACAATGCATGATTCAGTGGAATTTTGCTAAGAACCATGGAGCACAACTAACCTTGAGCAGTGGTAAATAAATTCAGCATATAAATATAGGAATAAAAAAATGAGAGACAGAGAGAGAGAAAATAGTAGAAACAGTTCAACTAGAGACAAATTAGCCACCAGTCCTGAGAGTTAGCCTCTAGGCTGTACACTTTACAAAGAAGAAAATAGAGCCTAAAGTATTGAAGATATATCCTTCTCTGGGATAATGGAGGTTTCTATAGCAAAAGACTGCATGTAGATGAATCTTTAGCAGAGCTCTGATTGGGTGGTGGTGAGTTCTGTGGTACTTCTCAACTTTTTGTGCATAGCAATCACCTGGGATCTTGTTCACCTATAGATTCTGGCTCTGGGAGTCTGAAACAGACCCAGGATTCTGCATTCTAACAAGCTCCCAAGTGTTGTTGATGCTGTTGTGATCCAAGGACCACACATTGAGTAGCAAGAGTCTAGAGGAAATTGTTAACCAGGGCTTCAGAGAGAATAGTACTAGAAACCAAACTCCACCACTTAATCAGCATATGAATTAAGGTAAATGTTTTTACCTCTAAACTGTTTCTTTGTCAATAAAGTGGAAATTATGATAATATTAATTAGCATTCTATGCCAGGCACTGTTATAAATGCATAATATTAATTAACTCTTTTAATATTTATAATACTTTAATTTTACTATTCATGATGATGAAAATGTTATAGAAAGCTCAAATAACCTGCACCCAAGCCATGTGACTAGTAAGTGGCCAAGAGTAAATTCACATCCTAGTCAGCTTAGCTCAGGAGTCCACTATTTGCAACCACACCTTAGTGGAACACATATGGAAGTCCTGCCAGCAGGCATGTAAAGTACCACATTGAGTGCCCAGTAAATCTGAGTTCTACTTCCTTTCTCCTACAGCAAGTTTGGTTGCCCTTAAGCAGAATCTACTTACAACATAAAATTTAGAAAATGATACCACTTTGTAGGATGCATTTTTCACATTGATCTCTCTGGTGGACTTTTCTTTAGCTATATGGAATCTGCAATGTTTAGAGATTTGCATGGATTGCTACTGTTGACAGAAGGTGCTGTTTTGATCTCTCTTGCATCATTACTCGATCCATATGTTTCCCTTCTTTCTAGAAGTTCCAAAAAATTCTGCAATACATAGAAAATAGCATTTGCTACAGTTATGACTTTATATGTTGCCCTTAGAAAAATAAAGATCTAGCCTTATTAAATACAAAACAGTGGTAGCTTATTGAACAAAGATTTATCAATGTCTTGTTTTATAGAAAGCTTTCCTGATTTTTTAAAAATTTTCATTAAGGTTTTTATAAATTAAAAACTACCTCTTTTAAAAAATGTAACTGTTTTGTTAAAACTAGAAACAATAGAAAAAGTACTTTGCATCCACTGCATTGCATACAAACTTATCTACCATGAACAGACTTATATAGGAAATATGACTGAGTGAAAATGATGTTATATACCATAATGACAGAATAGTTTACTTCTAGAAAGAGCTTCAAATATTTCATATTCAAACTTTATTATTAATATATTCTAAAGTATAAAAGTTGTTTATCTTCTTGATGTCACTGCTAAAGAATGATGACGCACTTTTTGTGGAGGGAACTTTCTGGAAACAGAGCTTATATTTCTGGAAATATTTCTCTCATATGATAGAATTGTTTCTCTTTTTCTTTTCTACAGCAGGGCTGCTTCTTGCCATATCTGTCATTTGATAAAGCACACTGGCAATTCCCAAATTTTACAGTAAATGTGTCCTGGGTAGATGCTTTTGTGGAGAAACAGATGATGATAATCAACTAATTGTCTTTAGGGGAAAATATGAAAAATAATAAAGAATTTTTCTTTTAAGAGTATGAGATGCAGTGATGATCTAGAGATAAGTGATACCAGATTTATTACTTTATTTTTAATTAATTAATGTATTTGGTTGACCTGGGTCCACATGGCTGCACACAGGCTCTCTCTAGTTACAATGATGGGGGTGTTACTGTTTGTTGCAGTGCACAGGCTTTTTATTGCAGTGACTTTTCTTGTTGCAGAACACAGGCTCTGGGGGCACAGGTTCCAATAGTTGTGGTGCAGGCACAGTAGTCATGATGCATGGGCTTTAATTGCTTCGAGGCTTGTGGAATTTGTTCAGACCAGGGATTGAAAATCCATCTCTTGTACCACCAGGAGCATCTAAGTTTTGTTTGTTTGTTTTTAAATTTAAATTCTAATGATTAAAACAGCATGGTACAGATGCATGGGGGCAAGGATGTACAACAGAGAACCCAGAAATAAATTCAAAACCATATAGCAATTTAGAATATAAAAGAGGGGCAACTCAATCCAGTTGAGAATATCAATAATATTCAGTAAGTAGTGTTGAGACAATTTTGTAGTCACTTGAAAACATAAACTGGATACATACAGGACACTTTACACCACCTGTAAATTTATTTATTTATTTAATATATATTCAAAGCTTTAATTATTCTCAAACAAGTGGTTATTGTTTTTTTTTTAATTTTGCAATATTGTATTGGTTTTGCTATACATTGACATGAATCTGCCACAGGTGTACATGTGTTCCCCATCCTGAATCCCCCTCCCACTTCCCTCCCCGTACCATCCCTCTGGGTCATCCCAGTGCACCAGCCCCGCCATTCCTGCATCATGCATCAAACCTGGACTGGTGATTCATTTCACATATGATATTATACATGTTTCAATGCCATTCTCCTAACTCATCCCAAATTCACCCTCTCCCACAGAGTCCAAAAAACTGTTCTATACTTCTGTGTCTCTTTTGCTGTCTCGCATACAGGGTTATCATTACCATCTTTCTAAATTCCATCAGTTCATTTCATTTCAGTCACTCAGTTGTGTCCAACTCTTTGCGACCCCATGAATCACAGCATGGCAGGCCTCTGTGTCCAACACCATCTCCCATATATATGCATTATTATACTGTATTGGTGTTTTTCTTTCTGGCTTACTTCACTCTGTATAATAGACTCCAGTTTCATCCACCTCATTAGAACTGGATTCAAATGCATTCTTTTTAATGGCTGAGTAATACTCCATTGTGTATATGTACCACAGCTTTCTTATCCATTAGTCTGCTGATGGACATCTAGGTTGCTTCCTTGTCCTGGCTATTATAAATAGTGCTGTGATGAACATTGGGGTACACGTGTCTCTTTGAATTCTGGTTTCCTCGGTGTGTATGCCCAGAAGTGGAATTGCTGGGTCATATGGCAGTTCTATTTCCAGTTTTTAAAGGAATCTCCACACTGCTCTCCTTAGTGGCTGTACTAGTTTGCATTCCCACCAACAGTGTAAGAGGATTCCCTTTTCTCCACACCCTCTCTAGTACTTATTGCTTATAGACTTTTGCATAGTAGCCATTCTGACTGGCATGAAATGGTACCTCTTTGTGGTTTTGATTTTCATTTCTCTGATAATGAGTGATGTTGAGCATCTTTTCATGTGTTTGTTAGCCATCTGTATGTCTTCTTTGGAGAAATATCTGTTTAGTTCTTTGGCCCATCTTTTGATTGGGTCATTCATTTTTCTGGAATTGAGCTGCAGGATTTGCTTATATATTTTTGAGGTTAATTCTTTGTCAATTGCTTCATTTTCTATTATTTTCTCCCATTCTGAAGGCTGTCTTTTCACCTTGCTTATAGTCTCCTTTGTTGTGCAGAAGCTTTTAATTTTAATTAGGTCCCATTTGTTTATTTTTGCTTTTATTTCCAGTATCCTGGGAGATGGGTCATAGAGGATCCTGCTGTGATTTATGTCGGGGAGTGTTTTGCCTATGTTCTCCTCTAGGAGTTCTATAGTTTCTGGTCTTACATTTAGATCTTTAATCCATTTTGAGTTTATTTTCGTGTATGGTGTTAGAAAGTGTTCTAGTTTTATTCTTTTACGAGTGATTGACCAGTTTTCTCAGCACCACTTGTTAAAGAGGTTGTCTTTTCTCCATTGTATATTCTTGCCTCCTTTGTCAAAGATAAGGTGACCATAAGTGCGTGGATTTATCTCTGGGCTTTCTATTTTGTTCCATTGATCTATATTTCTGTCTTTGTGCCAGTACCATACTGTCTTGATGACTGTGGCTTTGTAGTAGAGCCTGAAGTCAAGCAGGTTGATTCCTTCAGTTCCTTTCTTCTTTCTCAAGATTGCTTCGGCTATTCGAGATTTTTTGTATTTCCATACAAATTGTGAAATTATTTGCTCTAGCTCTGTGAAAAATACTGCTGGTAGCTTGATAGGAATTACATTGAATCTATAGATTGCTTTGGGTAGTATACTCATTTTCACTATATTGATTCTTCCAATCCATGAACATGGTATATTTCTCCATCTATTAGTGTCTTCTTTGATTTCTTTCACCAGAGTTTTATAGTTTTATATATATAGGTCTTTAGTTTCTTTAGGTAGATATATTCCTAAGTATTTTATTCTTTCTGTTGCAATGGTGAATGGAATTGTTTCCTTAATTTCTCTATTTTCTCATTATTAGTGTATAGGAATGCAAGGGATTTCTGTGTGTTGATTTTATATCCTGCAACTTTACTATATTCATTGATTAGCTCTAGTAATTTTCTGGTGGAGTCTTTAGGGTTTTCTATGTAGAGGATCAGGTCATCTGCAAACAGTGAGAGTTTTACTTCTTCTTTTCCAATTTGGATTCCTTTTATTTCTTTTTCTGCTCTGATTGCTGTGGCCGAAACTTTCAAAACTATGTTGACTAGTAGTGGTGAGAGTGGGCACCTTTGTCTTGTTCCTGGCTTTAGGGGAACTGCTTTCAATTTTTCACCATTGAGGAAAATGTTTGCTGTGGGTTTGTCATATATAGCTTTTATTATGTTGAGGTATGTTCCTTCTATGCCTGCTTTCTGGAGCGTTTTTATCATAAATGAATGTTGAATTTTGTCAAAGGCTTTCTCTGCATCTATTGAGATAATCATATGGCTTTTATTTTTCAATTTGTTAATGTGGTATATTACATTGATTGATTTGTGGATATTGAAGAATCCTTGCATCCCTAGGATAAAGTCCACTTGGTCATGATGTATGATCTTTTTAATGTGTTGTTGGATTCTGAATGCTAGGATTGTGTTAAGGATTTTTGCATCTATGTTCATCAGTGATATTGGCCTGTAGTTTTCTTTTCTTTCTTTTTTTTTTTTTTTTTTGGTGGCATCTTTGTCAGGTTTTGGTATTAGGGTGATGGTGGCCTCATAGAATGAGTTTGGAAGTTTACCTTCCTCTGCAATTTTCTGCAAGAGTTTGAGTAGGAAAGGTGTTAGCTCTTCTCTAAATTTTTGGTAGAATTCAGCTGTGAATCCATCTGGACCTGGGCTTTTGTTTGTTTGAAGGTATCTGATCACAATTTCGATTTCTGTGCTTGTGATGGGTCTGTTAAAATTTTCTATTTCTCCCTGGTTCAGTTTTGGAAAGTTGTACTTTTCTAAGAATTTGTCCATGTCTTCCAAGTTGTCTGTTTTATTGGCATATAATTGCTGATAGTAGTCTCCTATGATCCTTTGTATTTCTGTGTTGTCTGTTGTGATCTCTGCATTTTCATTTCTAATTTTATTGATTTTTCTCCCTTTGTTTCTTGATGAGTCTGGCTAATGGTTTGTCAATTGTATTTATCCTCTCAAAGAATCGGCTTTTGGCTTTGTTGATTTTTGCTCTGGTCTCTTTTGCTTCTTTTGCTTTTATTTCTGCCCTAATTTTTAAGATTTCTTTTCCTCTACTAACCCTGGGGTTTTCCATTTCTTCCTTTTCTAGTTGCTTTAGGTGTAGAGTTATTTATTTGACTTTTTTCTTATTTCTTGAGCTATGCTTGTATTGCTATGAACCTTCCCCTTAGCACTGCTTTTACAGTGTCCCACAGGGTTGGGGTTCTTGTGTTTTCATTTTCATTCGTTTCTATGCATATTTTGATTTCTTTTTTGATTTCTTCTGTGATTTGTTGGTTATCCAGCAGCGTGTTGTTCAGCCTCCACATGTTGGAATTTTTAAGTTTTTCTCCTGTAACTGAGATCTAATCTTACTGCATTGTGGTTAGGAAAGATGCTTGGAATGATTTCAATTTTTTTAATATACCAAGGCTAGTTTTATGGCCCAGGATATGCTCTATCCTGGAGAAGGTTCCATGTGCGCTTGAGAAAAAGGTGAAATTCAGGGTTTGGGGGTGAAATGTCCTATAGATATCAATTAGGTCAAACTGGTCTATTGTATCATTTAAAGTTTGTGTTTCCTTGTTAATTTTCTGTTTAGTTGATCTATCCATTGGTGTGAGTGGAGTATTAAAGTCTCCCACTATTATTGTGTTATTGTTAATTTCCTTTTTCATACTTGTTAGCATTTGTCTTACATAGTGTAGTGCCCCTATGTTGAGTGCATATATATTTATAATTGTTATATCGTCTTCTTGGATTGATCCTTTGATCATTATGTAGTGTCCTTCTTTGTCTCTTTTCACAGGCTTTGTTTTAAAGTCTATTTTATCAGATATGAGTATTGCTACTCCTGCTTTCTTTTGGTCTCTATTTGCGTGGAATTCACTTTCAGTCTGTATGTGTCCCTTGTTTTGAGGTGGATCTCTTGTAGACAACATATATAGGGGTCTTATTTTTTTATCCATTCAGCCAGTCTTTGTCTTTTGGTTGGGGCATTCAACCCATTTGCATTTAAGGTAATTATTGATAAGTATGATCCCATTGCCATTTACTTTATTGTTTTGGGTTTGAGTTTATACACCCTTTTTGTGTTTCCTGTCTAGAGAAGATCCTTTAGCATTTGTTGGAGAGCTGGTTTGGTGGTGCTGAATTCTCTCAGCTTTTGCTTGTCTGTAAAGCTTTTGATTTCCCCTTCATATTTGAATGAGATCTTTACTGGGTACAGTAATCTGTGCTGTAGGTTATTTTCTTTCATCACTTTGAGTATGTCCTGCCATTCCCTCCTTGCCTGAAGAGTTTTCTATTGAAAGATCAGCTGTTATCCTTATGGGAATCCCCTTGTGTGTTATTTGTTGTTTTTCCCTTGCTGCTTTTAATATTCGTTCTTTGTGTTTGATCTTTGCTAATTTGATTAATATGTGTCTTGGGGTGTTTCACCATGGGTTTATCCTATAAAGGACTCTCTGGGTTTCTTGGACTTGGGTGATTATTTCCTTCCCCATTTTAGGGAAGTTTTCAACTATTATCTCTTCAAGTATTTTCTCATGTTCTTTCTTTTTGTCTTCTTCTTATGGGAGTCCTATGATCTGAATGTTGGGGCATTTAACATTGTCCCAGAGGTCTCTGAGATTGTCCTCATTTCTTCTTTTTTTTTTTTTAGTTTTTTATTTTTTAAATTTTAAAATCTTTAATTCTTACATGTGTTCCCAAACATGAACCCCCCTCCCACCTCCCCTCCCCATAACATCTCTCTGGGTCATCCCCATGCACCAGCCCCAAGCATGCTGCATCCTGCGTCAGACATAGACTGGCGATTCAATTCTTACATGATAGTATACATGTTAGAATGTCATTCTCCCAAATCATCCCACCCTCTCCCTCTCCCTCTGAGTCCAAAAGTCCGTTATACACATCTGTGTCTCTTTCCCTGTCTTGCATACAGGGTCGTCATTGCCATCTTCCTAAATTCCATATATATGTGTTAGTATACTGTATTGGTGTTTTTCTTTCTGGCTTAGTTCACTCTGTATAATCGGCTCCAGTTTCATCCATCTCATCAGAACTGATTCAAATGAATTCTTTTTACAGCTGAGTAATACTCCATTGTGTATATGTACCACAGCTTTCTTCATCTGCTGATGGACATCTAGGTTGTTTCCATGTCCTGGCTATTATAAACAGTGCTGCGATGAACATTGGGTAAACTAGATCACTTCCTAACACTGCACACAAAAATAAACTCATTTCTTTTAATTTGTTTTTCTTTTTTCCTCTCTGTTTCATTTATTGCTACCATTCTATTTTCTATCTCACTTATCCTATCTTCTGCCTCCATTATTCTACTGTTGGTTCCCTCCAGAGTGTTTTTTATCTCATTTATTGCATTATTCATTATATACTGACTCTTTTTTATTTCTTCTAGTTCCTTGTTAAACCTTTCTTGCATCTTCTCAATCCTTGTCTCCAGGCTTTTTATCTGTAACTTCATTTTGTTTTCAAGATTTTGGATCATTTTCACTATCATTATCTGGAATTCTTTATCAGGTAGATTCCCTGTCTCTTCCTCTTTTGTTTGGTTGATGGGCATTTATCCTGTTCCTTTACCTACTAGGTAGTTCTCTGCCTCTTCATCTTGTTTATATTGCTGTGTTTAGGCTGGCATTTCTATATTTTGGCAGTTGGTGTTTCCTCTTTATAGTGGAGGGTCCTCACTGTGGGTGGGGTTGGACGGGTGGCTTGTCAAGGTTTTCTGGTTAAGGATGCTTGTGTCACTGTTCTGGTGGGTGGAGCTGGAGTTCTTCTTTCTGGAGTGCAATGAAATGTCCAGTAATAAGTTTTGAGATGTCAATGGGTTTGGTGTGACTTTGGTCAGCCTGTATATTGAGGCTCAGGGTTATGTTCCTGTGTTGCTGGAGAATTTGTGTGGTATGTCTTGCTCTGGAGTTTGTTGACCCTTGGGTGGTGCTTGGTTTCAGTGTAGGTATGGAGGCATTTGATGAGCTCCGATCGATTAATGTTTCCTGGATTCAGGAGTTCTCTGGCATTCTTAGGATTTGGACTTAAGCCTTCTGCCTCTGGTTTTCAGTCTTATTCTTGCAGTAGCCTCAAGACTTCTCCATCTATATAGCATTGATTATAAAACACCTAGGTTAATGATGAAAAGTTTCTCCACAGGGAGGGACACCCAGAGAGGTTCACAGAGTTACATGGAGAAGAGAAGAGGGAGGACGGGGATAGAGGTGACCAGGAGTAGAAGAGGAGGAATCAAAAGGGAAGAGAGCAAGCTAGCCAGTAATCACTTCTCTATGTGCTCTCCACAGTCTGGATCCCTCAGAGATGTTCACAGAGTTATACAGAGAAGAGAAGAGGGAGGAAGGAGACAGAGGTGGCCAGGAGGATAAAAGGGGGGAATCAAAAGGAGCGAGACAGATCCAGCCAGTAATCAGTTCCCTAAGGGTTCTCCACAGTCCAGAACACACAAAGAGATTCAGAGTTGGGTAGGGAAGAGAAGGGGGAGGGAGGAGATAGAGGTGATCTGATGGAGGAAAAGGAGAGTCCAAAGGGGGAGAGAGAAGTCAAGCCAGTAATCTTGCTCCCAAGTAAAACTGGGTACTGAAGATTGGGTTCTTAAAGGTACAAAATTGATAACAAATACCAAAAAGCAAAGATTAAAAATCTAGAGTAGAGGTTGGATTCTCAAAAATACAATATTAAAGAAAAAAAAGGTCACAAAAATTATAAAATATATATATGAAGTTTGCTTTAAAAAAAATAGGGTCTTTTTTTTGCAAAGTAATAGTAGGTTGTAAAAATTAAAATTAAAGGTGTAACAGAGGACTTAAAAATTTAAAAAAAATTTTTTTAATGTTAAGAATGATAATAGTAAAAGTATCTAGGACTTTCTCTGGTGTTGTTGTGGACAGTGTGGGGTCAGTTCATTTTCAGATAGTTCCTTGGTCTGGCTTATATTTCTCAAGATCTATAGGCCCCTTCCTATGTAGTCGGTACTAATGGCAGGATTTTAATCTATTGCTCCTGTCACTTCCAAGGCGGTTCCCTCTGTTTTAGCTTCTTCTATTTGCTGGTCTCCTCAGTGTCTAATTTCCACCCTGACACAAGGGGGCGGTGGTGGACACTTTTTTAGGCTCACTTGTTTAGTCGTGCTGTGAGGAGGGAGGAACACTGCAAACCAATATCGCTGGCCTGTGTGGGGAATGCTCACAGTGTTTCAGCCGCACTGGGTTTGCCCCCACTCACAGCAAGTATGCTTTCCCAGTCTACACTGCACAGGCTCTAGGTTGCTCTGTGGGGAACTGTCTGAGGCCAGCCCTCAGTTGTATGCACTTTCCAGGTCTAAGCCACTCAGGTTCAGGAACTCGGGTACTCCTCAAAGGCGCAGACTCGGTTGGGCCTGCATTTTGTGACTTTCCCAGGTCCGAGTAGCTCAAGTGACCAGGTGCTTGGAGAGCGTGGTCGCTGAAACTTAGCGCCTTCCCCTGTCTCTGCTGCTCGGTTTTCTGGCTGTAAAACCTGCACACCTTCTCAGGTGGATGTTGACTGCCCAGAATCCCAAGAAGCCTTGGTTAGCAATGAAGTCTGATTGCAGTTTGGTATAGGATACCTCCCTGGGGCCGCAATTGCCCCCTTCTGGCTCTGGCTGCCCTCGCCTACCTGTCTCCAGTGGGGGATGGGCTGGTACACAGTCAGGGCTGGTACCATCCCTCTGGGTCATCCTGGTGCACAGCCCTTTGTTCTGTGAGTGAGCCTGGTGGTGTCTTAGGTTAGAGCTTTTCACAGGGTAGCGATCCCACAGTCTGGTTTGCTATCTGAAGTTAGTTCCCTCAGATTGTCCTTGGGGCAGTCAGGCCCAGTCCTTACTCTAAGCAGTGCAGTACGAGCCTCCCTGCCCATCTCCTGCTTACTAGTGGCAGATGCAGGCGTCTGCGCTGCTTCTCTGCTGGGAGTTACCATTGGGCACGTAATCTGTGGGTTTTAATTAATTATTTATTTTTCCTCCCAGTTATGTTGCCCTCTGAGGTTCCAAAACTCGCCACTGACTAGGCAGTGAGAGTGCTTCTTGGTGTTTGGAAACTTCTCTGTTTCTTAAGACTCCCTTCCCGGGATGGATCTCCATCCCTATGTCTTTTCTCTCTCTTTCCCCACTCCCCGCCCACCCTCCCCCCCACCTTTTTTTTTCCTTTTTTTAAAATATAAATTTATTTATTTTAACTGGAGGCTAATTACTTTACAATATTGTATTGGTTTTGCCATACATCAACATGAATCCGCCATGGGTGTACATGTGTTCCCCAACCTGAACCCCCCTCCCCCCTCCCTCCCCGTACCATCCCTCTGGGTCATCCCGGTGCACCAGCCCCAAGCATCCTGTATCATGCATCGAACCTGGACTGGCGATCATTTCACATATGATATTATACATGTTTCAATGCAATGCCATTCTACCAAATCATCCCAATCTCGCCCTCTCCCACAGAGTCCAAAAGACTGTTCTATACATACATTTGTGTCTCTTTTGCTGACTCGCATACAGGGTTATCGTTACCATCTTTCTAAATTCCATATATATGTCTCTCCTATTATCTTTCATACTTTTTCCTACCTCCTTTCAAAGACAACGGGCTGCTTTTCTGGGTGCCTGATGTCCTCTGCGGGCATTCAGAAGTTGTTTTGTGGAATTTACTCAGCGTTCAAATGTTCTTTTGATGAATTTGTTGGGGAGAAAGTGGTCTCCCTGTCCTATTCCTCTGCCATCTTAGGACTGCCCTTGTAAATTTCTAATAAATCAAAAATTTAGCTTATGTTTACCAGAGGGGAAGGGTGAGGAGGAGGGATAGATTAGGAGGCTGGGGTTGACATGTACACACTTCTATATTTTAAATAGTTAACCAACTAGAACCTACTATATAGCATAGGGAACTCTGCTCAATATTCTGTAATAAACTGAAAATCTTGGAAAAGAATAGATACATTTATATGTATAACTGAATAACTTTGCTGTACACTTGAAACTAACACAATGCTGCCAATTAACAATGATATAAGATTTAAAAATTTTACTGCATACCGTACTTTAATAATCAAGACAATTCAGCTATTTTTCTTGAATATATTTCGAACAGAGTTAGCAAAGAACCCGTACATAACAATATTGCTGTGTTTTTGTTCATTTTATATTTAAGGGTCCAAAATATATTATATTCACAAAATAGTACTGTCAATGAACATCAACCAGTTTTTAATGTCTGTTCCATCAGAAATACACCACTCTGAAAAAAAAAAAAAAAAGGAAAAAAGAAATATGCCATTCTGGCCATATACACTAATCTATATTACTGAAACTAACCAAAGATGATAATTCAAAGTCTCACTCCCACACAGAAGTTCTAATTGCCCTGAAAACCGTAGGTCAAGTTCTCAACCTTTGAAAATGAGCAGAAATATTCCAGAGAAGTCACCATAGCCATGTATTTGGGCTTCGTATTTACAGATTATTTTGTATACTTATATGTATTTATAGTGGTGAATTTGAGACGTAAAGGTGACCACACACAAGAAAGATAAGTCCCATATCAAAAGCAAAATGAAAAAGAAATTGAAGAGATTTTGTGATTCCAATAGCAGACTTCAGAAACTGAATGCTTAGACGTAACTCCATTTTTCTTTAACTAAGAGGTCATTGTCATGCTGAAGGCTTTGAGGCAGTAGTCTATTTATCAGTGTGTCATTAATCAAAAAGTGCATTTACTACCACAAACTTGGGTCTGATACAATAGCATTAACTTTGCCTTTCCCCCAAAGAATCATTTGCATTTGAAGTAGTAGCCATCAAGGCACATTTTATCAAAAAACCATCATATACCTAGCTTAAAAATGGAAGCTGCACCTGGTTACAATTATATATATATATATATATATATATATATATATATATATATATATATATATATATGTAATGTGTGTTTTACTTTACCAGTTAGGCAAATGTCTCTATCTTGAGGATAAACTTGTTTTAGAAAAGTTATTTATTTGCTTATTCAAAAACAAACATTGTGCAAAAAATATTAAAGAATTAGATTTGTAAGAATAGCCTCCAGGTACCATGTTGGCAAATGTCCCATAGGTTATAGGTTTGGAAATTAGGAAAAAGACTTCCCTGGAGCCCTGGGTTCCTACACAATGCTTCTGAGCAGGAATCATGAAGAGGGGAGTTAGGGCACCTTCATGATTTTTAGAAATTTCCCTCCAAAATGCACAGATCCTTGGGAGGGCTCAAACCTTAAATCAGCTACCATCTTAAACTGCAGTTTCCAGCCTCAAAGGAATAGGACTTGGAAAAGAATGGATGAGGAGAGGATAGAAAGAAGCCACAGATAGTCTTAAGGAAAAGTTGCTCTAGGAACTATCCATTTTTGCTGGGCTCAGCATTGCTATCCCTATGAGGCCCTGCTAAAAATATATACATACATATGAATATTTTCTAATACCTGCCAACATGCTTTAGTGCACTGAGCCTTGGGACGGACCTAGAATTATCTACTTGAAATGGTTTGGGATGGGGTAGATTTAGAATCTCTTCACTTGCTGTTGGTCTAAAGTAAACATAACAGGAAGAATTTAATAGAAACAGACCCATAGCTAACTATAATGCCTCCTCTGGTCATCCTTGCTCACTGCCCTTTAGCAGTTTTCAGGGCCACTTTTTTAGCCATTCAGAGCATGCTGCTGGCAAGCTGAGCTCTAGTTCAGTCATAAGGTGGAAACAAGCAGAGTCCATGAGGCACACTGTCACAGCTTGAGAAGGAGACTCAGAGGTACCCAGAGACAAATGTACCCACCAGGATTCAGTTCTGTGGCAGAGAACTGAAATATTATCTTTTTTACATTGTGGAGCAATGCAAAAAAAAAAAAAAAAAGTGAAGAACAGAAACTGGTCCTAAATAAACATTTGCAGTCTTACATGGCAAGAGGCCCATTCCACAGAGGTGAAAAATTGTATAGGACTATATAGGATATACAGAGAAGGCAATGGCAACCCACTCCAGTACTCTTGCCTGGAAACTCTCATGGATGGAGGAGCCTGGTAGGCTGCAGTCTATGGAGTCGCTAAGAGTTGGACACAACTCAGTGTCTTCACTTTCACTTTTCACTTTCATGCATTGGAGAAGGAAATGGCAACCCACTCCAGTATTCTTGCCTGGAGAATCCCAGGGATGGGGGAGCCTTGTAGGCTGCCATCAATGGGGTTGCACAGAGTCGGACATAACTGAAGTGACTTAGCAGCAGCATATAGGATATATTTTTAAATCTGCAATTGCCAGTCACCTCAATTTGGGAAACCATGTATCTTCTGATGTTACCTTAGCCTCAGTGGCAGGTACAGAAAAGCATTCAGAAACCCTGCGGTTCAGCGACATTCCAATTTCTCTCCAGTGATTGTCACAATTTTGGAAATATGGTCCCAATGGGCAACAATAACACAGCAGAAAGAAATAACCTCTCTGTATAAAATTATTTTAGAGATGTCTGTTGAGGTAGAATTTTGTAAAAAACTGTCAGGTAGGGAAGCACTCTGACAACTATAGAAGTGTTGGATAAGTTTGGTGCTAATATTATTCCATAAAACTTCTATTTATATTCTTTATAAACAGGGGACAGGTCTTATTGCTCCTGGAGCTTGCCACCCCAATCTGTTCCTCCATGGAAAACTGATTTTTCTCAACAATTGGTAGCAAAGATTCCCGTGCTTAAAAAAGTCATTGCTAACACAACACTTTGTGATTAATTTCCATTTGCCCCATATTTATGGACTCGGTATGCATGTCCTAGGCACCTAGGACAGAACAAAGCTTAGAAAAGTTGTTTTATCAAACTTTAGTTCCATGAGAAAACGAAACCGTGAAAAAGTGCACAGTATACACAGTTCCTGGCAGTACACACACAGGATTTTTTCTTACTACAAACCATAAAATTTTACATTTGTGTAATGAAGTTAGAGTAGATTTCACTTCATTGTTAATACACAAGTTTTGCTTCAAAGTGCTTACTTTATTTAAAAAAGAGAAGATTAAAAGAAAGGGTGGCAGGAATTATTTTTTACAACAAGCATATATCTTGTGTCCCAATCTCCTTCCTCCTCTTCTTTTAGTGCAATACAGAGCAGCAGCTTCACTGAAACATCTGATTTCAAAAGATGTTCCTGAAAGCTCACCTACAGCAGCACCCTAGGCATCACGTTGGGGGTGGCTCCTTTTTTTCTTCCTCAGCCATTCTGAACCTTTCGCAATTTCACGACTTTCATTCTCACCTCAAAAACTTCATGGATAGCCTTCCAGAAGCAATGAAAATTATAGTCAATCAGCCCTTTTCTTTCAAAGATTTCCTCTCTAACAAAGCAAACAAGAGCCAGAAACTTTGTCACCTCTTTTAAATAAAGAACTGTTGTATTATTCAGCTTTATAATGGCTATTGATTCCTTGTCATAGGGGGTTCCTGCTCCATCTTCTTTGAGGCCACAAATACAAGAAATATCAATGACCACATCAACATGTCACAGCAGAGCTCCTAGGTTTGCATATCCACAGGGGTACTATCTGTTGTGATATAAATCTTACTGACCACATCAAAGAGAAACAACTTTTCAATTCCTTAATTTGAGATAAAGATGTTTAGCAAATTCTCCAGGGTGGGAAGTTGTGGAATCAGTTTCTGAACCACTTTGCCAAAAGCTTCAAATATTGAATGGTCGTATATGCTTGTCAGATAAAAGCTAAGATGAATTTTTTCTAGCCCAGCATCTGCAAGGGCATCATTTGCCCTCTGGTGAATGTCTCTCTAGGTTTCAATTTTGTGGTCATCTGATAGACCATCCACTTTGTGAATAAACACCTCAAAGTTGATGTCGCTGTTGACTTTGTAGGCCCTGTCACTGTGAGGCGGATCCTGGCCAAGGCCTCCATGTAATCGCCCTGGGGGTCTATGACAAATATCAGTGCTCCTGTCCCTCAGAAGATCATCTTATAGCCAAAGTGGGGTCAAAAAAGTCAGTCTCTCCTGGAAAGTCCCAAATCTGAAACTTATCAAAGGAACTGTTGGAAACGTCCTCCCAACAGATCTTCTTCGCGCTCTCCAAGAACAGAGTTTCCCTGGGAGACATTTTATGAAAGACGACTTTCTGGATGGATGACTTGCCACTCCTTCTTAGGCCTCTGCACAGGATCCTTGCCTTGACTTCTGTGCTAAGGGTGTCACTGAACTCCAGAACTCCCTCCTCTGCCCTGGAGTCCAGCTTGGCCTCTGAGGAAGGGGGCCCGTCTCCACAGTCCACTAGTCCCACCAGCTCATCCTCCTCCTCCAGCTGGGGCTTCCCCAGCACGTGGCTCCCCCAGCACGTGGCTCATCACGCCCATGGCCGTCCGTCTGGGGAAGGACGGGGGTCCCTAGTGGGGAGGGGTGTCAGCCAAACCTCCTGGCCTGGAGCTGGCAACCTATTTCTAAATTGAAGTTTTGTCCTGAGGTCCGTGGCTGGAGGCGGAGACCACACTTCCCCACAGCAGTCACATCCAGGTCCAAGATTTAAATGGTTTTAAATATTTAACAGTAAAAATATAATTCATAAAATTTGAGGAAAAGCAATGGAAATTTCTTTAAGAACCTTGGTATAGAAATGGAGTATGGCTAGCTCTTGAAGATTCATGAGAAAGGAAGAGATTATTCCTCTTACAAGCCAGCTTCACAGTCACCCTATGCTGGTTTCCACTACACAAATGGGCCAGAAGACCCCAGTGACACATATTGTAGGCTCTAAAATCTTTTACTTTAGTTGCAGCCTTCCCAGTTCCTGAACCCATCTTGACTCAGACAGAAGGCATACTTTAAAATGCCTGTCCTTACCTTACTTTTGATAAAGGAGGCAAAAATATACAATGGGGAAAAAAATCTCTTTAACAGGTGGTGCTGGGAAAACTGGCCAACCACCCGTAAAAGAATGAAACTAGAACACTTTCTAACACCACACACAAAAATAAACTCAAAATGGATTAAAGATCTAAATGTAAGACCAGAAACTACAAAATTCCTAGAGGAAAACATAAGCAGAACACTCTCTGACATAAATCACATCAGGATCCTCTATGACTCACCTCCCAGAGTAATGGAAATAAAAGGAAAAATAAACAAATGGGACCTAATTAAACTTAAACGCTTTTGCACAATGAAGGAAACTATAAGCAATGTGAAAAGACAGCCTTCAGAATGGGGGAAAATAATAGAAAATGGTACAACTGACAAAGAATTAATCTAAAAATATACAAGCAGCTCATGCAGCTCAATTCCAGAAAAATAAATGACCCAATCAAAAAATGGGCCAAAGAACTAAACAGACATTTCTCTAAAGAAGATATACAGATGGCTAACAAATACGTGAAAAGATGCTCAACATCACTTATTATCAGAGAAATGCAAATCAAAACCACAATGAGGTACCATGTCATGCTGGTCAGAATGGCTGCTATCAAGAAGTCTACAAAAAATATATGCTGGAGAGGTTGTGGAGAAAAGGGAACCCTCTTACACTGTTGGTAGGAATGCAGACTAGCACAGCCACTATGGAGAGCAGTGTGGAGATTCCTTAAAAACTGGAAATAGAACTGCCTTATGACCCAGCAATCCCACTGCTGGGCATACACACCAAGGAAACCAGAATTGAAAGAGACACGTGTACCCCAATGTTCATCACAGCACTGTTTACAATAGCCAGGACATGGAAGCAACCTAGATGTCCATCAGCAGATGAATGAATAAGAAAGCTGTGGTACATATACACAATGGAATATTACTCAGCTATTAAAAAGAATGCATTTGAGTTAGTTCTAATGAGGTGGATGAAACTGGAGCCTATTATACAGAGTGAAGGAAGTCAGAAAGAAAAACACCAATACAGTACATTAACACATATATATGGAATTTAGAAAGATGGTAACCATGACGCTATATACAAGACAGCAAAAGAGACACAGATATAAAGAACAGACTTTTGGACTCTGTGGGAGAAGGTGAGAGTGGGATGATTTGAGAGAATAGCATTGAAACATGTATATCACCATATGTGAAATAGATGACCAGTCCAAGTTCGATGCATGAAACAGGGCACTCAAAGTCTGGGTGAACTGGGACAACCCAGAGAGGTGGGATGGGGAGGGAGTGTGGGAGGGGGGTTTGGAACCAGGGTACACATGTACACCCGTGGCTGACTCATGTCAATGTATGGCAAAACCCACCACAATATTGTAAAGTAATTAGCCTCCAATTTAATTAATTAATTTTAAAAATACCTGTCCTTAAGCTAGATGTCTCACTCCCTGATTTCAAACTATATTACAAAGCTGTAGTAATCAAAACAGTATAATATTAACAGAAAAACAGACACTTTGATCAATAAAACAGGGCTGAAATCCCCAAAATAAACTCATTCACATATGGACTATTAATTTACAACAAAAGAACCAAGTATATATGATGGAAAAAGGATATTCTGTTTAATAAGTGGTGTTGGGAAAATGGGACAGTCACATGAAAAAAAAAGAAAATGAAATTAGATTGCTATCTCATACTCTACATAAAAACCAACTCAAATGGAATAAAGACTTGAATGTAAGACCTGAAACTATAAAACTCCTAGAAGAAAACAGAGGCAGTTTGTTTTTTGAAATTAGTCTTGGCAATTACTTTCTGCCTGTGTCTCCTCAGGCAAAGGAAACAAAAGAAAAAATAAGCAAATGGGTCTACATCAAAAGAAAAAATATTTGCACCACAAAGGAAACTATCAACAAAACAAAAAGGCTGCCTACTGAATGGGAGAAAGTATTTTCAAACAAAAATCTGATAAGGGGTTAAGATCCAAAATATAAAAAGAGCTCATACAACTCAACATTAAAAAAAAAAAAAAATAGACTTGATTTTAAAAAGGGCCAAGGATACAAACAGACTTTTTTCCAAAGGAGACATACAGATGGCCAAAAGGGATATGAAGAGACATTCAATATCACTAATCATCAGGAAAATGAAATTAAAACCACAATGAGAAATCGCCTCATACCTGTTCAAATGGCTGGTATAGACAAGAAATAACAATAAGTGTCAGCAAGAATTTGAGGTAAAGCGAACCCTCATACACCGCTGGTAGGAATGTAAATTAGTGCAGCCACTGTGGAAAACAGTATGATGCTGCTGCTGCTAAGTCACTTCAGTCGTGTCCGACTCTGTGTGACCCCATAGACGGCAGCCCACCAGGCTCCTTTGTCCCTGGGATTCTCCAGGCAAGAACACTGGAGTGGGTTGCCATTTCCTTCTCCAATGCATGAAAGTGAAAAGTGAAAGTAAAGTTGCTCAGTCTTTCCCGACTCTTAGCGACCCTATGGACTGCAGCCTACCAGGCTCCTCCATCCATGAGATTTTCCAGGCAAGAGTACTGGAGTGGGTTGCCATTGCCTTCTCTGGAAAACAGTATGGAGATTCCTAAAAAATTAAGAATTGAACTACCATGTGTTCTAGCTCTCCTGCTTTTGAGTGTTTAACCCAAAGAATGAAAACACTAATTAGAAATGATACAGGCACCCCTATGTTCATCTCAGCATTATTTACAATAGCCAAGATATGCAAGTAACCTAAGTGCTCACCAACTGATGGATGGATAAAGAAAATACTGTGTATATGCTTACAAAGTTATACTACACAGCCATAAGAAGGTGAAATCTTACCATTTGCAGCAACTTGGATAGAACTTGAAGGTATCATACTAAATGAATATGTCAGATAGAGGAAAACAAATACCATATGCTTTCCCTCATATGTGGAATACAAAAAAAAAAAAGGCAAAGCAAAATAAATGAACAAACAAACAAAAAATACAGAGAACAAGATAGTGGTTACCAGAGGGAAGGGGTGGAGGAGAATGAAATGGGTAAAGGGGAACACCTGTAACATAGAAGATGGAAACTGAATTTTTGGTGGTGAGCACGCTATAGATAGATACTCATGCATGCATGCTCATTCATGTCCGACTCTTTGTGACCCCATGGACTATAGCCTGCCAGGTTCCTAGTCCATGTAATCTTCCAGGCAAGAATACTGGAGTGGGTTGCTCTTTCCTCCTGCATAGATCTTTCCAACCCAAGGATCAAACTCATGTCTCTTCTGTCTCTGGCGTTGGCAGGTGAATTCTTTACCACTGCACCACTTGAATATATTAATAGTATATGCAGTGTATTATATGTTTCACATGTACAATATATTTCTACTTTTGAAGTAGAAATATAATGTACATATGAAATGCATATAATGTTATAAACCAATGTTTAAAAAATGTCCTTGAGTCAGTCTCCTGTTCTAATTGAATATATATGAGGCAAATACTGCTATATCCATGCTCACTAAAACATAATCTTTACCTGATAAGTGTTCTATAATCTTATATATAATCTCATATATTTCTTCCACTTTTCCAAAGTAGAGTCCATTCTTAGATTTTAAAATATATATATAACCTAACATTAACCATCACTTTCATGAGTCCATATTAACAAAATAAGAATTTAAACATGGATCGGATTCCAATTCAAAATGCATCTGTCTGTTCACTTGTTTGTGCAAATAATGCTCATGCTGACTGGTTGATTATAACACAGATTAGTTGGTCATAACACATAGGCAGCTATAAGATCAGATTGTGCATAGAATCCTTCTACATTTTTAATCTTCTAGAAAATAAAAGTCCTGCCCAAATGAAATCCAGTTCCCTTAATGAATTCACTAGGAGAGTCACCCTGGCTTGCAGTTGTTTGATTAAAAGAGCGTAAATTGGGATATTTGAAGGTTCAGAGGCATTTCCTATTGTAATTTAAATAAAGCAGTCTTGGGGTAAGAGACATACTGAGGGGAGCTCAAATTGGGATTAGTAAAGGTTTCACAAGTGAACCCAAATTCACCAAATAGCCAAAGTTTTAAAATATCACTAAAAACCATAGATAAAATATATACTTTCATGAGAATAAACTTACAAGGGCTAGAGAGTGCTGGAAAATAAGAAAGGCAGATGCAAAATTAAAATTTAGAACAACAAATAAAAGAAGTTATTGGATTTTTTTAAAAATCACTGCACACATTAAAAAAAAAAACACAGTTCATGGTAAGTCTAAATTACAGTTGGAAGCTTGCCAGCTAGTTACAGAGCACAGAAAAAGTGAAAATCTCTCAAACTAGAGTACAATTAATGCTGCCTGGGCTTTCTGGAATCCTTTCCAAGTGTATTTCCAAATAAAAGTACTCTGTTTCTCTGCTGGATGCCAATAAATGGTAAACCTTAAACTTGGGAACTCACTACCCAGCAATAGCCAAGAGCTCATTTACAAAATGCCATGGAAGGATCCTTTTTCCCACGTGACAGGAGGGAGAAAAGATTCTCTTTCTTTAAAGGGTCCTGCCGCTTAATGAACATTCTACCCATTACAGTCAACATTTTGTCTCCGTCCTTGGTAACACAATGATGAGTGGATAAATTTGGTTATGAAGCTACATGATGAGGTTTCCACATTGCCTAAGTATAGTAATTTTCTTCTTTGGTGGGTTTTGAGCTTTCTTTTTTTCTTTTCCTAGACCACTGAAGCATGCCCAGGGATATCACTGATCTTTAAGGCTTCAAGTGAGCTCCAAGATTCTAGCACACCCCCCACCTTTAACAGAAGTGGAAAATGAGGCCCAGTTTAGCATCTTACCTAAAAACACACAGCTAGCTAATGTGAAAAGTAAGACTTAATGTCCATTCAATAAATATATTTGGTTCTTAATAATAATTAATATGTATCGGACACTGTCTTCAAGTGACACTGCACTAAATTCTTTACACAAATTTCCATATTATATTCACACACACACACACATACTCAGCCCTCAAGGCAAGTGTTGTTATGATGTATGAAGAAACTGAGATCAAGTAACTTGCCCAAGGTCACACTAGTTCTGAGTAATGGAGCTAGGATTTGAATCCATGCCCTGTGAGAGATACAGGAATAAAACTGACAGCATCCCTCTTCTGAAGAAATGATATGGAAAAGGAGTTAAGACAGACTTAGTAACACGGAACTGCATACAGGACTATCCCCACACCTTACTCTGCAATGCAGGAACTGACCCATAACTGTGGATCACCCACGACCTTAGCTTCATTAATGCTGAGCATCCAGTAATCCCAGGATCATACACAGGATGGTCTGTGGGCAGTTGCAACACTTACCACACAGAATGCAAACTACTCTGCTGCAGTGCCTGTAGTTTTTCAGTTGATATTTGGAAATTAGCCTCAGTGTCAATTGACTTAAGCTGAGAATCCATTGTCCTTGAAAAAAAAGAGCAATAAAAATTTCCCTAAGCCTGAGTTAATCTATGACAGGCTTGGCAAGCCGCAAAACAGCTTGGACTACCTAGAACTCACCCGAAAAACCCTAAGTAGCGAACAGAATCTGCGCTTACAGAACTAAAGGAACTCTTATCTTAAATCACTATCTTGAGAAATGTCAAGACTTTTTCCATCGTATCATTTTGGTAGACTTTTCCTTTGAAGAAATAATGTTTCTTCATTGGTTTCTGAAACTCTATATGGGGTCCAAGACTCTGTTGGTTGCCTGTCAATTTCTTCCCCCTCAATACATAAAAATATAGTCTTAAAATGCCAGATACTCATTTTCCCAACTTCTTTGCAGGTAAGGGTAGTCATATGATTTCTGGGTAGCAGTCCGGATCAGACAACAAAGGACTGGTTCAGATGAAAACATAGATGAGAAGAGTGATTTGGACTGGGTTCAAGTTTACTTTTACTTTGATTTATGCCTGAACGAGGAAACAAGCATACATTAGACTTTTCTAATACATACGTTAGGTAAGTAAGAAAGTGTGCAAGCAGCTTCCAGAGCCTCTCTGAAGTCAGTGCTTAGTGGAACCCACATAGAATGAGAAACCCAGTGGTTCTGAGGTGCCAAAAAAACTGCAGTTTCAAGTACTTTCCACGATTACATGGGATGCTGGTTAGAGGGTCCACCTACTACATTATAAGACAATTCCCTTCCGCATCATCTCCACGTTCTGTTTTTCACTGCACCATGTAGCCTATAAAAGACCTGGTCACAGCCTTCCATAGAAAAAGGAATATTCTTAGGGGCAGGGTAGAGAATGTTACCAGTAGCTTCTGGTAACAATTTTTGTTTCCTAATTTAAAAAAGAGAAGAACGTTTGCATCCCAGTTCCTTCCTGCCTTTGGAATCTGTGTGTGAAACCTGGAGTACAAGCAGTCATCTTATGACTGTGCAGACCTGAGGAGAAAGGCCAGCCTGCTGAGGGTGCTTGAGAAGGATGGAAAATCCTAGATTCTTGACGGCTTTGTTAAACTGCTAAAGTCATCCACCCTGAATTTCCCACCTCTCACCTACTTCTTTGGAGAATAAAGGATATGTTTGGGATTATTTGGTATCTTGTAGTTTAAAACCTCTTAAGTGATGCAACTGGCACACTAATTCATTGAGGAAATCGGTCCTCAGAAAGGAAAAAATGTCTTAAGGGAAATATTCTCTATGAAGAATGTTCCATAAACAGAATCTTACCTTCTGTAATTCATCCTTTGGATGTCAGTGTATATAGCCCTGCTCCCCCAAATCTAGGATATTTGATGAGGGGCCTATTTGCCCTCATTAAGTATCCCGTAAGTTACCATTATTTCTTAAATGTCTTTGTTTCTTTACCAGCATGTAATTTACCATTATTTTTAAATGCCTTCAATTCTTTACCAGCAGCATGACTGTAATCTTCAGAAAAGTAGGGGCTATAACTCACATAATATGAGTTATAGATTATATGTTTGTTATACCACATCCAGCATAAAGTTCTGTGTAATTTTTGCTGAGTGTAAACTTCCAAGGAGATTACTTCAATCTCTAAAGGCCAACCCTAAAAAATAGCCATTCATTATGTAAAACTGTTTTTAGTGATTCCTTCATTTTAGTTCTGTGACTTTCCTTTCATTAAAACATTCTGCTCCCGCAAACCTCCCATAACCTCAGGCCTGCCTGACTTCCTCAAGACTTTATGCTGCCCAGGGATTATAATGTTATGTTTACTTTTTAAATCTACCTTTCTTTAGCACCAGACATAGTCTAGAGTTCTGATCTTCCATTAATTACAACTGGATGATAATAGCTGAATACTTAATAACTTAATACTTAATACTGGATACTTAATAGCTGTTGAATAAATGAAATCATGAATGAGTCTACTGACTCAGTGACTATGACAGGGTGGGTTAATATTCTGAGCCTTCTTAATTACATGGGCTTCCCTAACAGCTGTTGGTAAAGAATCCACCTGCAATGCAGGAAACCCTGGTTTGATTCCTGGGTCAGGAAGATCCACTGGAGAAGGGATGGGCTACCCACTCCAATATTCTTGGGCTTCCCTTTGTGGCTCAGCTGGTAAAGAATCTGCCTACAATGCGGGAGACCTGGGTCTAATCCCTGGGTTGGGAAGATCCCCTAGAGAAGGGAAAGGTTACCCACTCTAGTATTCTGACCTGGAGAATTCCATGGAATGTAAAGTCCATGGGGTCACAAAGAGTCAGACATGACTGAGCCTCTTTGACTTTCACTTTCAATGTGTTACATAAGAGTTTAGTGAATCTTCATTTGGCACCTCATGTATACAAGGCACCTAATCCTCTACCTTAAGTATCTTTCCACATCAATTTAATTGATTTAATTTAAATGATGTACTTGGGCAACCTTAAAAATTTTCTTTTTTTCATCACTTGGGGGGTTCAGGATGGGGAACACGTGTATATCTGTGGCAGATTCATGTTGATGTATGGCAAAACCGATACAATACTGTAAAGTAATTTACCTCCAATTAAAATAAAGAAATTTAAAAAGCGAAAATGTTCTGAGTTTATACGACAAAACTGATTAGCACATTTAGTATATGTTCATGTTATATTGCTTCCCTCATAATTCAGTTGGTAAAGAATCCACCTACTATGTAGGAGACCCCAGTTCGATTTCTGGGTTGGGAAGATCCACTGGAGAAGGGATAAGCTACCCACTCCAGTATTCCTGGGCTTCCCTTGTGGCTCAGCTGGTAAAGAATCCTCCCACAATGCGGGAGATCTGGATTTGACCCTTGCATTGGGAAGATCCCCTGGAGAAGGGAAAGGCTTCCCACTCCAGTATTCTGGCCTGGAAAATTCCATGCACTGTGTAGTCCACAGGGTCACAAAGAGTCAGACACGAATGAGCAACTTTCACTTTCGCTTTGATATTATATTAATTAATTAGTGTCCTGATCTGGAAGGAAAAGATAGCTTAGGCTAGGATAGCCATTTTGGAGTTCCAATTTCCTTGACTTACTGTTACTTCAGTAAACTCCAGAATATGAACCCATATATATTAGCTTTCTCTTGCTGCTTTCACAATTTTCCACTAACCTTGTAGTTTAAGCATCACAAACTCACTATCTTACAGCCATGGAGACCAGAAGTCTGACAGAGATCTCACAGCCTAAAAGCAAGGTTACACAAAACTTTGCCCCTTTGTGGTGTCTCTGGAGAGAATCTACTTTCTTGCTAGTCCAACTTTTTTAGAGGCCACTTCCTTTGTGGCACACTTCCTCTATCTTCAAAGCCACAGTGTCTCATCTCTCTGAGCCACCTTCTGTCCTCACATCTCTCTCTGACTGCAGTAGACAAAGATCCTTCACTTTTAGGAATTCACAGAATTAGATTACACCTACCCAGATAATCCAACATGAAAGAAAAGAAAGTGTTAGCTGCTCAGTCATGTCCAACTCTTTGTGACTCCATGGATTGTAGCCCACCAGGCTCCTTTGTCCATGGAATTCTCCAGGCAAGAATCCTGGGATGGCTTGCCATTTCCTTCTCCAGAGGATCTTCCCGACCCAGGGATCAAACCCAGGCTTCCTGCATTGCAGGCAGATCCAAGTCGTTAATCTTGAGCTTTCCCAGTGGCTCAGTGGTAAAGAATCCATCTGCAATGACGGAGATGTGGATTCAATCCCTCGGTCAGGAAGATCCCCTGGAGGAGGGCATGGCAACCCACTCCAGTATTCTTGCCTGAAGAATCCCATGGACATTGGAACCTGGCAGGCTACAGTCCATAGGGCTGCAAAAAGTTGGACACGACTGAAGCAACTGAGTGCAGCACCCACACAACTTTAATCATGTCCACAAAGTTATTTTTGCCATGTAAGGTAACATATTCACAGATTCTGGAGATTGGGATATGGACATCATGGGGTGGGGGAGAGGGCAATATTCTTTCTACTACACCAGGATTCCTAGCAGAACATCACTTTATGCACATGAGACATAAACTGTGTTTACAGAGAGACAGAATATAATTGTTGAAAGAGCTCTGGGTAGAATTTTAAAAACCTGACTTCAATTTCTGATATTTCAGAAAGGGTATTTCAAGGTAGAGGAAATAATGTGATCCAAAGGTGTGAAGGCACACAGCATATTTTAAAAAACACTAAATTATCTGATTCAACTGGAATTGAAGAAGTGAAGAGCAGTAGAAGTGTCTTTGGGGAGAATAGCCAGAGGTACTAAATGTCAGACTAAGGATCGGACCTTCATCAGGAAGCAGTTGAAAGTCACTGAAAGTTAGTGACAATAGCTACATTTGCAACTTATAATGGGTCACCTGGAAGCAGGATGGAGAGAGAGAGAGGAGGAAGGGAGATAGAAGGTAGACAACCTAAAGATCATTGCTTCCTTCTAGGAAAAAGGTTTAAACATGATATAACAGTGATGAGAATAACAGGAATGAAATGGCTGGTGAAGTGATAGAGCTAAGTGATCATTTCAGTTAGGTCTGATGCAGCTGAATATCAGCATCATGTGATAACCATCATGGTGATAACCATGGGCATTAGTATTGAAAAATCACATCTGAATAGTTTTAAAAATCATATTTTTAGGAAAAATCTAATTTTTTTTCTTAAGTATAATGTTCACTTGCTCTGGATGATTTTAGTTTTGGGGTCCTGTACTGTATGATTGGAGAAGTGAATTCCAGTTTAGTACAGATAAGAAATGGAGTCTTCAGAGAGCTTCATAACTGGAAGATGTATCAATCTAAAAATTTTCCTGGAAGAAGTACCAGGAGAGCTTCTGGAAGTGAGAGAATGATATAGGGTGGTGGGCAAAATAAATATCATAGAAGGTTGAGAAGATGAATTGTTGATAGGCTGATTAAGCAAACACAATCCCCAATTTCTAAAATTCTAAGAAAAATTCACTAAATGTTAACATTGCTCTTAAAAGCAATCTGCGTGTAGAGCAGCAAAGCCCAGGTTAAAAATGCCCATGCTAGAAGAGGCTACTGAATTGGATTTTGTCTGGAAAAAATTATCTTAGGAAAGATGGGGGCCACTGTGGAACCTCTTCAGACTGTGACCACACAATATGATTATATCTTAGAGACTTCAGTTGTCTAGAATCTGTTTATTCTGACATCCTGTTACTTGCCTGACCTGATATTTCAGAGTTAACTTATCCGGAGAAAAGCTGGCCTGACTCTTCCTTGTGAGCCTTGGCAAGTTTGCAGTCTGTTGGTGGTATGGCTGTAGGCCCAATTCCGATCTAGTGAATGTAGCTGATGACTCTATGTTTTTGGTATGCAGTCCTGTTTATGTGTACCAGAGCAAGAGAGTCGACATAAAGGAAAAAGCCTCTAAGGTATTTGAGCCTTACAACTACTGTTAAGCGTGAGGTGGGCTACCTTCTTATTACCGCACAGGTTTCTCTCATTTTGTTAATAAAAGCCAGACTCTATTGCTATAGTTATGACCGGACAGTGATGGGTAAGAAGTGGAGCTAGCAGCTGTGCAGAACTGCAAGTGAATCATGATACTTAACCTTTGGTACTAGTTTTAGATGTTTGCTATTAAAAGATAATGAAAAGAGGTTGAAGTAGTTTCTGATTTGTTAATTCAGTGTGGCTCAGGTGAACTGCATTCCTTAGAGAGCTGTTAACAGTACCATTTCACATATCTGGAATTAAATCAGAAGTTCAGATGCAGACAGTATCTTCAAAAAAAAATTAAACACCTTGAAAGACTGAAAAATTTAGTCCAATATCCAGATGTTTGACCATATGGTGCCAAACAGCTGCATACTCATTCTACTTTGGGCTTTTATTGAAATGTTTGGAAAATTATGGATAAGTGAACTAACTCATTGAGAATATCAGACCTGGAAAGAGGCCCTAGAGAGCCTCTGCTTGCTCCACTTTATAGCTGACAGTGGATTGAAGATAGCTCTGTCCAGCATGGGGGAAGAGAGATAACAGTGATTAGGAACCCAAGAAGTAAAGTCATTTTTATCAAATGTTGTTCAGTTAGTCATGTTTGTTGTTTGGAAGATAGAGTTATTATAATATTTTTAATTTTTAGTAATTGATTGGTTGGGTCTTTGGGGATAGGGCAAAAAATAAAAAGACACTGAAAAGGTCTTAAGAGTCCTCAGTTTGCTCCAAAAAGGAAAAAAATAAGAGGCTTTTTCATTTACCTCTAGAATTCTACCACTTTCCAAGGACTAACGTTCATTCGCGAAATATACATGTGAAAACGATTTAGAGTACGTATCAATGGAAAATGTATTAGCTAAGTTCCCTGGACCTAAAATTAATAGGAGAGCTTTTAGATTAATGGGACTAGAAATATCATTGCTTTCTTTCGGCATGATTTTTATGGCATCTTCATATTCTTAAAATGTACTGCTGTGAATCTAATATGCCCCAATCCTTCATATGATTTGGTGAATTCTTAAGATCTTAAAGACAACAAAAACTAAGATGGCTCTTTTTCTCTTTGCCACACAAGACAAATGATACCTAATTCTGTTCATGTAAGTACTTTTAGAGACTAGTGCTGCAAAATGTATGAACAATTATGTATAGTGATGTTCCATAAAATTCAAAAAATGAATCAAATAAATCTAGGGAAGTAGTCTTTTTTTCTAAAAATACTATTAGCTTCAGTGCTATTCTTTCAGTATTAAAAACTTAATTATCAAACTTTTCATACAATCAGTCTCAAGTATTTACTGAGGATAAAACTATAAGTCAAGGAATGTAACTTCTCTTTGAAGCATGTTATTTTCTCTTTTTTTTTTTTTTGACTTCACAATCTAGATGAAGAAACTAGAATTACATAAAATGATAGCAATAAAAAGTGTTACAATTAAGTTCTTAATTTGACAGTTTGAACTTCAAAAACTTTATATTTTGGAGTAAATTAAAACCATTTAGTCAGATTTTTAGATTCCAAGTTTATGCGTCTATCTCTCAACATGTTGTGTCAACTGTGCACTGTTTACACACAGGATGAACAATGACAAAACAGCTATCTAGGTTAGACTCCTGACACTTCCGCTTGCAGAAATGTAATCTTACCAAAATAATGAGTCACAGTTAAAAATGGTAAGATTCACTGTGACGGTAATAGATGGGAACAGAACAGGAAAGAGGTTACCATTTGCTTAACATTTAAAATTGCCAGGTATTTTCCATAAATCTTCTCATTGGGTTCCCGTAATAGCCTTATGGAAAAGATAACTGAAATCTAGAGAAATAAATGGGCTACCCTGATAGCTCAGTTGGTAAAGAACCCACCCCCAATGCAGGAGACCTGTTGGATTCCCGGGTTGGGAAGATCCCCTGGAGAAGGGAAAGGCTACCCACTCCAGTGGCCTGGAGAATCCCACGGACACTGTAGAGTCCATGGGGTTGCAAGGAGTTGGACACAACTGAGAAATAAAATAATTCTCCCAAATTACATATCTAGGAAGTTGAGGCTAAAAATTCAAATCTAGATCTAATTCCAGATCCAGTATTCTATTACGGCTGACTAATATAAGTGTTTATGTATTGTGTTGTGTTCCCATGAATATTTACAATTATAATTATCCTGTTATTGAAATCAGACTGTGGGACATAAAGAAATGAAATGAATACAACCTCAACTTTGCTGTTGATTCAGTGAGTAATAGTGTCTCAGTCACTTAAACAGAGTGGCCTCTGCTTTCTCATTTATAGAAACAACAAAACAGAAAATTTAGATTGGTCATTTGGAAAATGTATGGTTTCCAATATAATGATTGCTTATATCTCTTCTGAGATGACAAATGATAATGACTAAACCTATCCATATGCCAAAAGGATAAACATATTTCAAGACAAAACCAAAATTCAAAATAATAATTTCTCCTGTGTCCACTTGGTATATAAATCTAAATAACAAATATGTGTTTTTGTCCATTTTTTTACCATATTGTATCTACAGAGTTAGCAAAGTGGGGGCATATTATTTCAGAAGAAATTCTCAAATCTTTATGCATGGTACTATTTTTCTTACTCTTTTAGAATTTCATTTTTCAAGTAGCATTTTTTAAAAAAATTTTCCTTTGTCAATTCTAGAGAAATCCATGTAGGCTAGATGGAAGGAACTTCAGGGAATTTATAAAGATAAAGATAAAAGCTGATCATGTAAAATTACTGAGATGGGGAGGAAAAGATCTTTAAATATAGAATTCGTTCCTGGGGATGAAGGCTCCTATCAATCAGTTGTCCAACGTGTCAATAGAACAATAAATATTTAATAGGAAATCCACTATTAAGAGCACTTATCTATCCATCATCCTTACTACTTACTCACTCTATTACTAAATTCAAAGAAATCTTTTCCTTCTATTTTGACAATGTCTTTCCCCTTTCCAAAGTCATTCAAATGCTTTGTATATGAAGACTAATTTCCTGTCTCATCTTTAGCAAGTTTTGCCAAAATACCCTGAATCCAAAGTCAAGTAACAAAACCATAATGCTGAAAGGGACCTCAATGAGTCGCTTACCCTTCCCCTAGTCCTCTGTCTAATCCTCTCCATCCAGACCTGCCTTTATCTCCCCTGTTCAGCTGCTGCTTCTCCAGCAACACATACACTGAGCCTAGGAAGGTTACTCCTTCCTGACTCAGTGAAGTTCTTTGCTTTTATAATTCATAGATGCTGTAACGGAGAAGACGATGGCACCCCACTCCAGTACTCTTGCCTGGAAAATTCCATGGACGGAGGAGCCTGGTAGGCTGCAGTCCATGGGGTTGCTAGGAGTCAGACACGACTGAGTCACTTCACTTTCACTTTTTACTTTCATGCGTTGGAGGAGGAAATGGCAACCCACTCCAGTGTTCTTGCCTGGAGAATCCCAGGGACACAGGAGCCTGGTGGGCTGTCGTCTGTGGGGTCGCACAGAGTCGGACACGACTGAAGAGACTTAGCAGCAGCAGCAGCAGATGCTGTAAACTTCAGTCTCACACTTTTAAACTATTTTAAAATACCTACGCCTACTTCTTAAACTCCAACAATATATGACTAATCTCAAAAGCTCCTTTTCCAGTTTAACAGATGCTCTTGCTTTAAACTGAGGAAATCTTACTGTATGTCTTTCAAATTACTGGGAAAAAATAATTATTGCATGGATTCCAACTCCCCCTCTAATGGACCTATAACCTCCATTCTTAGTACAATGTTATAGAGCATAAAAATGTAAGTGTTTTTCTGAGTGTTGCCTATTTTTTTCTTTTAGCTATGGGGAGTATCCGCTCATATTTTTATTGTAAACTCTAGAGGTTAGGGTGTGATTAGCTGTATGACTTTTAGGTTAAGGTCTATTCTGGAAACATATCCTATTTATTTTTGTTGTTTTTTTTTTTTTTACCATTCCTCACTTTGTCCCCAAATTCCCAGAGCCTAAAAGGATAAATAATATATAGCAATATGAGAGGAAAAGTATCTAAGAAAGAATGAAAACAAAGAGTGCTTAGGAATGAAGTTATTCTAAAAATGTAAACCATAAACGTCATTATACTTGATATAGGACCATAATTTTGGCTCTATGCTTACTTATAAGCCAAAGGTAAGGAAGAGCAAGAGAGGATTCTGATTTTAGACCATCTCAGTTCAGCTCAGTTCAGTCGCTCAGTCATGTCTGACTCTTTGCGACCCCATGAATCGCAGCACGCCAGGCCTCCCTGTCCATCACCAACTCCCGAAGTTCACTCAGACTCAACGTCCATCGAGTCCGTGATGCCATCCAGCCATCTCATCCTCGCTCGTCCCCTTCTCCTCCTGCCCCCAATCCCTCCCAGCATCAGAGTCTTTTCCAATGAGTCAACTCTTCGCATGAGGTGGCCAAAGTACTGGAGTTTTAGCTTTAGCATCATTCCTTCCAAAGAAATCCCAGGACTGATCTCCTTCAGAATGGACTGGTTGGATCTCCTTGCAGTCCAAGGGACTCTCAAGAGTCTTCTCCAACACCACAGTTCAAAAGCATCAATTCTTTGGTGCTCAGCCTTCTTCACAGTCCAAGTCTCACATCCATACATGATCACAGGAAAAACCATAGCCTTGACTAGACGGACCTTAGTCAGCAAAGTAATGTCTCTGCTTTTGAATATGCTATCAAGGTTGGACACAACTTTTCTTCCAAGGAGTAAGCATCTGTTAATTTCATGGCTGCAATCTACTATGTTATAAAATTAAATAAAAAAGAATTGTAAATGGCTCAAAGAAGCAAAACTCTATTAACTCTAAGATTGAAAGCTGGAACCCCACGAAACATAACAATCAGCATTTTCAGCAATGTCCTTACTTTTAGCACATCGAGTTTCCAAAAATTTATTTCCTATGCTGGTTTTCAAAAAAAGCCAGAGTCATCTCAAAGAATGAATTAAGTAAAAAGAAGGGCACTAGGTACCACAATGATATGACTGAAGTATATTGATCTCTGAAGCCCAATTTAGCATAGATGTTAATTTTAGAATATCTGGAAGTTTGGCTTTTTGAAACTACCATGCAACAAACTTCACATAAGAATGCTACAAAAAACACTGCAAATGCTATGATTTGTGAGTCATACAGTTGATTGACAAACCTTTTTGCTCTGTCCTCATTGTATGATCTATGATATAGGTTCAGAATGTAGGCTTCTATAGAGAGCAGCGTCTTCACCTTGTAGTTAGCAAGGATGTATTGTTATGTCTTAAGAAGATACACATAGTTGATATTGCTGAGTAGTTTCCAGTGGTCTGGATTTTTTATTCTAAAATATTACATCTTTCAGCAAAACCCTGTTCACATTATGAAAGTCCAGTAATCTAACAGGTCAAAAATATTACCATAGATGGTTTACTTAGACAAGAAAAGGCAAGTGGCTCACCAAGTCCCTGTTAGTATACACAGAGAAGAAGGCAATGGGATGTTCCTAAAATACTTTCGATTTTATAGGGACATGTTAAAATATAAGGTGTCTGGCAATGTCTGGTCTAGCCTAATGAAATCAATAGAGGTAGGCCCGGACAGAAGAATCCTTATGGCCTGCAGATATGTATTTTGTGCTGCTGTCTCTGATTTGAAAACTGGAATAAATTTTTAATTTATGATTGAAAAGATTGAGTTCACCTTTGAACAGCTTACGTAAATTAGATTGCCCTCAAGTCACACTTGAAAAGTACCATAACCAGCATCATCAGTTTCAGTTTGTAAAATGGAACCAATGAAATAGTCGCTAGGGGCACATTTACACACCTAGCCCTTAAATTTTGCATAAATAAGAACCACCACCACCTCCAGCAGGCAAATTAATTTCAGACTGCAAAGATTTTTCTATTGAGACTATTCTGTTCAAAAGTTCAGCTTCACAATGCCAGCATGACTGTACTAATGAATCAGCTCTAAAGCCACAGTGGAAATGAAACAGAGATCACTGTTTGGTTATGACCAATATTTCTGTATGTAAGTTGCTTGGAAGCCACTAAATTGTGCCTGTCTAAAAGACCTTACTGATTTTAACTTCCTGATATCAGATACTAGATGATATCAGATCAGATGTTTAAAGGGTCTAAGAAACCTAAAAGATGGTAACTAATATAATTCAAGTTAAAATTCTTAATTTCCTTCCCTTGTCTAGCAAAACTTATAAGAACATTGTTAAGGGTGAAAAATAACGTCAATTGCCCAAAGATTTAGAAGGCAGCAATTGGGTCTATGAATTCTCATTAAATTAGCTCCATAAATCAGACTCTATGGAATAACTCTGAAAAGCAAGCCTTATCTTATCCAGGAAAACCCACTGTATATATTTAAAACCTCATAAGATTCTATTACTTATGCTGTATATTGTATTAAGTAAGCCCATTTAAAGTACACACTTTAGCTTCCTTAAGCCAATGTTTTTACAAGTTCATGACCATGATAAAATATATTGCTTTTCAGAATGCATATCCTTTATGCCTATCATAACTATGTTCTACCAATTAAATTACACCAACATTTATGGGACAGAGTTCTCTAGAAACAAAGACTGTGTTTAATGCCTGCAGTGACACCTACTGGTAATGAAGTACACCTAATTCTTAAAAATATTTGAAGTAATAATATCACAGGCCCATACTTTTCATTCTCAGGGCCGAAATTCACCATCCACAGCAAATTCTTTCTTTTCATCAGAAAACTCGCTTGATTAGCTTTTCGGTAACAGAAAATGCATGCAAATCATATCTTCTTTTAGAGAGCGAGGATTTGGCACGCAGTAGTTTGTGTTATCTTTTTGAGTATGATGAAGACATGCCCTTTTATGTTGGTAACAGATCGTCACAAATCATTTCATTTATGCCTATGAAAAACCAGATGTCTCTTCTTAGCCAAGATTGCCCGTGAGAGATAGTGTTTCTGACAAACCGAGAAGATGAAGGGAAACGAAGGCCGTTGCATGAACAGCAGGTTTGTGGGACAGTCTTCACTACCATCATCTCTGAGGGCCCGTGAATAAAACCCATATCCCCTTTTAACAATGTGGTCTTTCCACAGAGGTTTGGCCCACCTGATAAGCATCAGCTCCTCAAGGCCAAGTTGAGATCTCCCCGAATTCTGTGGCCCTGCATTTCCCATAAGCCTGCTGCATGCAGCTTTGTCTCGCACGACACGTGTGTCCCCCAAACACATCATCCAGTCATATCCTTCTCTCCCTCACTCCTCTATAAAGCTGTATGAGGTCTTCAAATCCTAACAGGCCTTTCCTGACTGTTCTACCACCCATGCTTTCCCTGAGTTTGAACTCTCATATTCTCCGGTCTTTTTGCACCACTAAGAAATTGCTGGCATACTCTTCTTTAATCACTACTACTAATATTTACAATATAATCCATGTATAGTTGATCTATAAAGTTCTGGAAATATGCTAAACTAGAGGGAATGACTTGAATTTTATAATGACCCTTCAATTTCGGTACTACCATCTTCATTCCTCAGATGAAGAAACTGATGCTCAGAGGAGTCAGATCCTCTGTTCCAGTTGACACATCAGACAAAGTTAGGATTAAAAACCAAATCTGTCATGTGTTCCAAACCTCTTCTTCAGTGATGACACATGTGTGTTATCTATAAGTCCTATCCCCGCCCCCATCCTCCAGCCCTTGTGTCTGTTGGGACCATTCCATCCTCTGCAGGCTGTCCCCATTCTTTCCCACAAGGAGTGATAAATTTCTAGCAAGTCATTGCACCCTCCATCAATTGGTGGAGTTTCAGAAAAACTCTTTTGCTTTTGCCTAAAAATTAAAGCTATTAGAGGGTGACAGACCTATTGTAATTTTGTTAACAGTGTCATATGGCAGCTTCTGAATGTCATACCTGTCTTTGTGGCTCCTTACTGGTAGTGCAGTGGTTGACCAAGAGCCTTTATAAAAGCTGCCAAGCCAGTCTGTATGATACTACAATGTCATTACATATTTGCCCAAATCCATAGAGTGTACAACAACAAGGGTGAGACCTAGTGCACCCTGTGGACTTTGGGTGATGGTGATGTGTCAGTGGAGGCTCATTGATTGTAACAAAGGTACCTCCGTAGTTCAGGATGTTGATAGAAGGGGAGGTTGTGCCTGCATATGAACGAGGTGTGTGTGTGCACACCAAGTCACTTCAGTCGTGTCCAACTCTGTGCAACCCTATGACTATAGCCTCCCAGGCTCCTCTTGTCCATGGAAATTCTCCAGGCAAGAATACTGGAGTGGGTTGCCATGTCCTCCTCCAGGGGATCGTCCCAGTCCAGGGATCAAGTCTGTGTGTGTCTCTTGGATGGGCAGGCAAGTTCCTTACCACTAGTGCCACCTATATGTAATGAATCTCTGTACTTTCTGTTCAATTTTTCTGTGAACTAAAAACTGCTCTAAAATTAAAGTGTATTAATGAGAAAAAAAAAACCTGCCAATGCCTCATCTCACTCCACACAATAAATTCAGAATCTCTAGGGGTCAGTTGTGCTTTAGTTGCTAACTCTTTGTGACCCTATGGACTGTAGCCCACCAGGCTCCTCTCTCCATGGTATTTTCTGTCCATGGAAAGATTACTGGAGTGGGTTGCCATTTTCTTCTGCAGGGGATCTTCGTGACCCAGGGATTAAACTTGGGTCTCCTGGGGTCAGACCTGTACATTATTATCTGTTTAAAGTTCCCCAGGGAACTCTAACATGCAGCCAGGGTTGAAAACTGTTGTGCTGTGTCTTCTGTGTATCTGGCATGCCTCTGGCCCTCAGGTTGCTGAGTTCACTCTAATCACAGACACACTAGAGTCGTCCCCATGGTGATTCCTCGGTCAGGAAGCAATATATGATATATAAAAATAATGTAATCATATATACAGGAACATATATACTAAGTGTGTGTGTATTTTTATAAAATATGTTATATATGCATATTTTATTTAAATATATATATATATGAAAATACGCATCTCTAGTAGGTAACCAGGTATGCACGTAACATAGCATCAACCACTCACCTCACTTCTGAGTCTTTGCCCCAGAGGCCCTGATGTCTGATTTTTTTTTTTTTTTTGGTTCCCACTCAGAGATTGGAGTTGCCAACCTCTACACTGTGGGTTTGAGTTCTGGCCCCAGATTTGGCCTTGAAGACCTACAGCTATTGTCTGCTCTCCTGCCATCCTTGTCCTTCCTGTGTGTATTCACATGTGTTCATAGAAATCAAGAACTTCTGCAGTGCTTCTTCCCTGCCCATGGGAGCCCTGAGCATGCTGCTTCCTGGACTGTTAACCTGGTAAATACTAACTGCAGCTTTACCAGTCATGAAAGTGTTCATGGACCTTGGTGCTAAAGACGACACAGACCTCTGAGCGCACCCCCTCCCCACCTGTACACTCCTAGACAGGGGTGAGCATACTCAGTCCTACTTCATTTCACTAGACTATAAGCTCTTTGAGGGCAAAAGGCTTACCTTATTCATCTCTATCACTTAATACAGCACCTATTACATCTAAATAGATATTTAAATATTGCTACAGTGGTGAACAATTCACTTGCTAAAGGAGAAGTTGTTGTTCAGTCATGTCCGACTCTGAGACCCCATGAAGTGCAGCACTCCAGGCTTCCCTCTTCTTCACTATCTCCTGGAGTTTATTTAAACTCACGTCCACTGAGTTGATGATCCATCAAACCATCTCATCCTCTGTCATCCTTTTCTCCTCTTGTCCTCAATCTTTTCTAGCATCAGGGTCTTTTCTAATAAGTTGGCTCTTCACATCAGGTGGCCAAAGGATTGGAGCCTCAGCATCAGTCCTTCCAATGAATATTCAGGGATGATTTCCTTTAGGATTAACTGGTTTGATCTCCTTGCTGTCCAGGGAATTCTCAAGAGTCTTTTCCAATACCATAGTTTGAAGGCATCAATTCTTTGGTGCTTAGCCTTCTTTGTGGTCCAACTCTCACATCCATACATGACTACTGGAAAAAACCATAGTTTTGACTACATGGACCTTTGTCGGCAAATGGAGATGCAGGTCCAATCCCTGGGTCAGGAAGGTCCCCTGAAGGAGGAAATAGCAGCCCACTCCAGTATTCTTGCCTGGGAAATCCCATATACAGAGGAGCCTGGTGAGCTACAGTCCATGGGGTGGCAAAAGAGTCAGACATGATTAATCACTCATGCACTCTTTAAACATTGTAAATGAATAGTCTTTCATATTTCTTTCCTGAGGCTCTGAAATATGTTCAGAGAGCTGACACTACCTTCTGCCATTTTTAGAAGATGGACTTGGGCTATTTTTTCCAATTTGTGATTATGAGAGTTTCTGCTAAGTTATTCCTGTGCTTCACTTGAACATTTTTGAGAAAAGTCAGATTGTGAGATAGTTACATAAACTATTTGGTGTCATTGGCACTTCATTCTAAGCAATAAAAATGTGCACCAGAGGGTCATAATATGTTATTTTATTGAGTGCTTCATTTGCTTTGGGAATAGATGATAAATTACTCCCCAATAGGAAAAGGCGTTCTTTTCTTAAGGCTGAACACAGTGCCCATTATTAAGTTTCAACTTGACTATTTCTTAGCTCTCTGACCACTTCTAAGCTACTTAATGGTGTCATTGTGGGGTAATTAGAATGTATTTTTTTGTACTAAGACTTATGTACCAGTTATAATGTATGTAACAATAATGACAATCATTATAGTCATCATTATTATTGATTTTAGTCACTTCTCCATAAAAAGTTAAATGTTGATTTACCCTATAATTCAAAGATAAAATCTGTCATCAATCTACATTGTATTTGGTAAAATTTGCAATTTGCTGATCAGCCAGTAGCCTTAAAAAGCGATCTTTCATTGCCATGAATGCATTATTCAGAAGTACATAGGCCACCATAGCTCAGAAAACATTTTGGTTATGTCAGGAAAGTTTCAATAAAGCAAATTGTATATATTTGTCATCTATGTCAATCAACTAATATCCAAAGAGCACCATTGTGTTCTACAGATGTTTTATGAAGAATGGACAATCTTAGTTCAGTTTAACTACCAGATTTCCGTAATTTATGCCAATACCCTAATTCTCAGACAGTTTTTACAATTTCTGCTTCACAATAGAAAAGAAAGATCAAGTCAGCTCTACTAGATACAGAAGAGTCAGAGTTTGGATCCAATACTGGTGTATTTCATATGTCCTAGATTGTTTTGATGCCCTCTAAGTATAAGACTATAACATTTTAGAATAGGAATGATGCAGCCAGACAAACCAGATGTTTGTTTCTGTCTGTTTCTGACTATGATTTTTTAAATACAGCCTAAGGTAAAGTCTGATGAATACTTGCTATGGTGATGAAAGTTCCCACAGTGCTTCCAGGGTTGCATTATTTGATTCGAGTTTCAGCCTGATGTCAGGACACTGGTGGGGTCTTATTATGCCATTTTATAAAACACTTTCTATGTGCCTAATGTGGTATACATTGAAATGTATATATGTACACACATAAATGTTTGTGATTGTTATTTAAGGTATTTCAAGTAAGCATTAAAACATCGAAACCATCTGATTTGCATTTTTCAACAAGAACCAACATATGTATTTATTTATGGGAACATTTTTGGCATAAGACTTTCTATTAAATTATAACAAAAAGCTTTCTCTATCACCCTGGGGAATCTGGCCATCAGCCTACCTCCTACCTAGATCAATCTTCCCCATCTACCCCAGTCTTCTCCCACCCACCATATGCATACTTTAAAGCTGTAGTCTTGCCTGGAACTAGTGTTGTGGAGACACAGAAAGTTGTATAAGGCAGTACTTGTTAACATGGCTGCAACCCCCATGATCTCCAAGGTCCCCTAGGAATCCACAGATTGACTGTCTGTCATATACATAGTTCTGTTTTCATGTTCTGTAAAATGGGCACAAATATATTTTATATTACACAATTTAAAATCTCCCAATAAACTGCTGCTGCTGCTGCTGCTGCTAAGTTGCATCAGTCATATCCCACTCTGTGCGACCCCATAGACAGCAGCCCACCAGGCTCCACTGTCCCTGGGATTCTCCAGACAAGAACATTGGAGTGGGTTGCCATTTCCTTCTCTGATGCATGAAAGTGAAAAGTGAAAGGGAAGTCGCTCAGTGGTGTCCAACTCTTGGCTACCCCATGGACTGTAGCCCACCAGGCTCCTCTGTCTATGGGAGTTTCCAGGCAAGAGTACTAGAGTGGGGTGCCATTGCCTTCTCCACCCAATAAACTAATTGAATACAACTGTTTGAATGCCCTAAGGCTGGGAGAGCCACACTGCTGTCAGCCTTGAAATTTCCTAAAGTCAGCCTATTTTACCAGTTTAAACTCGATCAATTTCTGGTCCCTCAAATAAAGAGCATAATTTTTAAAATTATAATTATCACTAATTACTATCACTAGTATGATGATGGTAATGATGGGGAGAAGGAGGAGATGGAGAAGAAGAAGAAGAGCCTGTTATCGTACAAGCAATATCATAATTTAGATGTCTATACTCTGTATCCATGATTTCACTTAATTGTGAAAATTCTAATAGGTTAAATATAATTGTGATAAGCATTTCATAGTAAATCTGAGAATTTGAGAGGTTAAACTTACTTGTCCAAGACAACACAATTAGAAAGTGGCAAAGCAGAGACTTTAAACCAAGAGTATCTGATGATAAATCTGTTTTCCTAATGACTATCCTGCTGCTGCTGCTGCTGCTGCTAAGTCGCTTCAGTTGTGTTCGACTGTGTGCGACCCCATAGACGGCAGCCCACCAGGCTCCCCCCGTTCCTGGGATTCTCCAGGCAAGAACAATGGATTGGGTTGCCATTTCCTTCTCCAGTGCATGAAAGTGAAAAGTGAAAGTGAATTCACTCAGTCGTGTCCAACTCCTAGCGACCCCATGGACTGCAACTTACCAGGCTCCTCCAACCATGGGATTTTCCAGGCAAGAGTACTGGAGTGGGGTACCATTGCCTTCTCTGCCTCCCATAAAAATCATAAATTTGCCCTAATAATAATTAATACAGACAATTCCTGTTAACCAACCTCAAGGTTCTCCTGAGATCGCCTCCTCCATACCAAGCGCCTGTGTCTGGCAGAGCCAATGTGAGACTGAGACAATCCTTCCAAGCCACCAGAATAATCAAGAGTTTTGGCTGGACCTTCGAGCACAAACCAAGATAGTGAGGAGCCAGACGAAAAGCAGACTATGGCGCTGAAACGGATTAATAAGGAACTTAGTGATTTGGCCCGTCACCCTCCAGCACAATGTTCTGTAGGTCCAGTTGGGGATGATATGTTTCATTGGCAAGCTACATTATGGGACGTAGTGACAGCCCAGATCAAGGAGGTGTCTTCTTTTTGACAATTCATTTTCCTACCCGACTACCCATTCAAACCACCTCAGGTTGCACTTACAACAAGAATTTATCATCCAAATATTAACAGTAATGGCAGCATCTGTCAATAGTCTAAGATCACAGTGGTCTCCTGCTTTATCTATTTCTAAAGTTCTTTTATCCATTTGTTCACTGCTATGTGATCCAAACCCAGATGACCCCCTAGCGCCAGAGATTGCATGGATCTATAAAACAGACAGAGGGAAGTACAACAGAATATCTAGGGGATGGACTCAGAAGTATGCCATGTGATGCTTCCTTAAAGTCAGAATAACCTGCCTTGTAGCTGGAATAAACTTTAAATTACTGTTCCTTTTTTGATTTTCTTATCCAGCTGCTCCCCTATCAGACCTCATCTTTTTTAATTTTATTTTTTGTTTACCTTTCTCCTTTCATTCACATGTTCATCTGAGAAGACTTAAGTTCTTCCAGCTCTAGATAATATTGGCTGTTAGAAACTGTAACGTAGTTACAAGAGAAGAGTTGCCCAAGATTCAGAATTTTTTAAAAAATGGAGCATGTGTATTATGTGGCCAATGTCTTCACTCTAACTTGATTATGAGACTAAAACCATTCCTCACTGCTCTAACATACTGAAGAATCATCTGAGAGGGAGGGAGATGAATTCTGAGTTGTCACATCAAAGGAAGCAGCATTATTCTAGTAGCATCCATTCTGGTTTAAGCCTTCCACGGTTAGAGATTTGAGGTTACATGATATACTTTATACTCATAACTGATGTGGCTGGAGAACTGATATTGAATTTATAGCATCAGAAGAACAGAAAACGTGATGTATTTTATGCATGTCAATAAAGGAATGAACTGTTCTTGTTCTACAGCGAATGGATATAAGAAGTCAAACACCCTTTGTATTCCAAAATAGGGTCTCAAAACATGTAACTTCCATTTAGATTGTTAGGAGGCTTGGAGCTAATAGTTCATCTGTCTTCCAATACTCTGTTTAATATATCACTGAATAAATGATGCAAGTTGTCAATGGATGAGTGATCAGCTAATAGCTCTGCTAGTAATTCATTTATATTTCTTCAATAAAATGGCATAAACCAGAAAAAAATACAATCTGTATGTATTTTTCTCATTGCTTGAACATGTATTGTATCTGTTATATTAAGTATTTTCATATTTATACACAATGCTTTATTTCATCTTTATATCCCCTCAAGTTGGGGGTTATTAACTGCACATATACACTTTTTCTGCCTTAATGACATGTATTTAGGGTTTTATTGAAATATATTTCCCTGATTAACTACCTCCATATATTTAAGAAATTGATAATTTTGAAACTTTTCGAGGAGAAGGGAACTGGTTAGATAGAACAAAATGATGGAGAAATTCACCATAGGCCCTTTTCTACATTTTTAATTTTGAAGCAGATTTTTAAAATCATAAAACTAATGCTCTGAAATAATAGGAAAATGCATGGAAAAAATAATGGTTGATTACAAAAGTAAAATATTGTTAAAGGAGACAGTAAAGTACAATGTTGGCAACATTAATGGGGAAGCTAGGTAGAAAAATATTAAATGAAAGCATTCTAGCCATTACTGCAATTAAATTAGCAATAAATTATATTTTTTTGTTTGAACATATATTTTGAAACTATGAATCACATCCACAAATAACTGACAAATTAAAGTGGAAATTGTAAAATATACAGAATAAATAGCAAAAATTAAAATTGAAAAATTAGAAAGAAAACCTATGGAAGATAAAAGAGCAAAACAATCACAGAGCAAAACTGATAAACTAATAGTCAACCAAATAAGCAAATATTAGAGAATTTATTTGAAAAAGTCAATGCACTCAGAAAATAATTCAGTAAATCAACCAAGAAAAATAGTTTAATACAAATAACAAATTTTAGTAGTTAAAAGAAACATGGTTCACATACAATGAACAATTTTATGTCAAGAAAACTTCAGACAATGGAAACAGAAGTTCTCTTCACAATACTTATTAATGTTGACTTAGAAAGAAATTCAGAAACCCTGAATAATCAACTACCAAACAATTAGTAGTCAAATCCTCTTACTTTACCATGTACTGTTGCAAGGTGATCTGTTTCAGTATTTTTAATAAACCAAAAAAGAAAGAAGGAAAAGTGTGAAAGAATAAAAGAGGGAGGTAAAGCTGCCTAATTCATTTCATGAGACTAATCTTAAAAACAGGCAGTTGTAATAAATAATAAACTAATCCCACTTATGAATACAGACATAAACATATTAATATAATAGTAAGACCCAACAGGAAACTAAGAATAATAACAATTTATCAGAATCATATAATATATATGATAATGATGTGTGGGTGCATTCATAGTCATGTCCAACTCTTTGTGACCCCATGGACTATAGCCTACCAAGTTCCTCTCGCCATGAAATTTTCCATGCAAGAGTACTGGAGTGTGTTGCCATTTCCTCCTCCAAGGAATCTTCCTGATCAGGGATCAAACCCACATCCTTAGAGTCTCCTGCATTGGTAGGCAGATTCTTTATCACTGGTTTATTTCAGCTATATAGAGATGCCTTTATATGATAAAATCAATAAATGTGATTTGTATTAATGGAGTAAAGGGAAAAAACCTCAATTGTCTCTACTGATGCAAAAAAAAAATCAGTGGATAATATTTTACACACATTCACAATAAAAATTCTCAGAAAACTTAGAGTAGACTTCCTTAGTCTAATAGAGAATAAAATCCATGGCAAGCATCACATTTAACATAAATCAGGAAAAGGTAAAGATGACCCTACAGCTATTCAGTAATATACTGAAATTTCTAACCAAAATGAAAATATATAGAAAAGTAAAGATAAAATGCATTATCTGTAGACAACATGAATGTCTACCTAGAAAATTCAAGAAAATCTAGAGATATTAATAGAATTTGTAAATTGTTCAACATTGTTGAATATAAGATCAGCAGACAAAATCAATGATGCTTCTAATCACTATCACTAACCAAATAGAAAATTTAATAGAAAAAATATCCATTTATCATAACAACAAAACATAATATGTTAAAAATAAATGCAATAAAATATATGCCTGATCTTAATGTGGAAATTACAAAATGTTATAGAAAAACATTAAAAACCTTGGAATTAATGATAAGAAATAATGGGCAGAAATACTTGGCATATTAAGATGACAAATACACACAAGTTCTAATAAAAATTATTAAATAATCTATCTTGACACACTTTTACTAAAAGTTTTATGGAAGCAAAGCCTAAGGCTAGCCAAATATACTTTGACAAAGTACAACATTTACATTGAGACATAAAAATCTATACTGTTTAATAAATAGTACTCTCAGTACTATACAGTACTATACAAACAAATGGGTCAATGAAACAGTAGAAAGCTTAGAATTATCAAGGAGGCTTAATATATAATGAAAATATTACAAAGCAGTACAGGAAACACAGATATAGCAATACGCAGTACTGGGACTATCAGCTTGCCATACAGATTTAAAAACAAGAGTAACTCTCTACCACAAAGAGCAAAACAAAATGCTCCAAATGAGAAAAAAAAAAAAACAACAACAACTAAATGTAAAGATACATACACATTTTTTAAAACTACAGGAGGAAAATTATCTTAGTAATTTGGATCAAGGAATGGTTTATTAACCAAGATACAAAGAAAAACCCAAAACCTTAAAGAAAATACTGGTATACAAAAACATTTATGACTTCTAAACTGAAAACTACCCAGGATATAATGATAAACTTAAAAATGTGACAGATGAATCATATTTAGTATCTAGACCACATGATGTCTATAATAAGAACAAAACAATAAAAAGCCAAAGAGGAAAATGATCACACAGAGAAAAGAAAACCCAAAGCCTATAAATACAAAATATTCATCTTCTCTAGTAATCAAAAAATTCACATTTAGGCATGATGCTTTTCATATTCATCAGATTGACATGGAATTCAAAGTTGACAATACATAGTATTGATGAATTTGTTGAAAAATGGAAGCTATCATGTATTTCATGAAAGATATGAATAATTCAAACATTTAAATTTAACTGAATCACTTTGTTGTACAGCAAAGATTGGTACAACACTGTAAATCAACTACACTTCAAATAAATAAAAGGAAGTTTATCGCTATCTAGTAAAGGTGAAAAACAAATTCCCTATGACCTAGCAATTTGGTTTCTAGGTAAATATTCTCCATAAACAGGAAATAAGCCTAAGTAGGTCGGGAAGGTTAGACTAAAGGAAATCAGTCCTGAATAGTCATTGGAAAGACTGACGCTGAAGCTGAAGCTCCAATACTTTGGCCACATGTTGTGAAGAACTGACTCATTGGAAAAGACCCTGATGCTGGGAAAGATTGAAGGCAGGAGGAGAAGGGGATGAGAAAGGATGAGATGATTGGATGGCATCACCAACTTGATGGACATGAATTTGAGCAAACTCTGGGAGTTGGTGATGGACAGGGAAGCCTGGAATGCTGCAGTCCATGGAGTTGCAAAGAGTTGGAAACAACTGAACAACTAAACTGAACTGACTGAGCTCAGGAAGGTCCCCTGGAGGAGGGACCCATTTCAGTATTGCATGGTGATCACATGGGATCACAAAGAGGCAGACATGTTTGAGCAACTTATACTTTCACTTTCATATTTGTATAATGTTGTTTATAATAGTACATCTTGGAAATGCTTCAAATCTCTAATATTACCAGCCAGGATAAATAAATTTAATCTCAATTAAAGTGAATAGCTGAGAAAAGAAGAGAAGCAAAAGGCAAGGAGAAAAGGAAAGATATATCCATCTGAACGCAGAGTTCCAAAGAATAGCAAGGAGAGATAAGAAAGCCTTCCTCAGTGATCAATGCAGAGAAATAGAGGAAAACAATAAAATGGGAAAGACCAGAGAGCTCTTCAAGAAAATAAGAGATACCAAGGGAATATTTTATGCAAAGATGAGCACAATAAAAAACAGAAACATTATGAACTTAACAGAAGCAGAATATATTAAGAAGAAGTGACAAGAATACACAGAAGAACTGTATAAAAGAGATCTTAATGATTCGGATAACCACAATGGTGTGGTCACTCACCTAGAGCCAGACATTCTGGAATGTGAAATCAAGCGGGCCTTAGGAAGCATCACTAGGAACAAAACTAGTGGAGATGATGCAATTCCAGATGAGCTATTTAAAATTCTAAAAGATGATGCTGTTAAAGTACTTCACTCAATATGCCAGCAAATTTGGAAAACTCAGCAGGGGCCACAGGACTGGGAAAAGTCCGGTTTCATTCCAATCCCGAAGAAAGACAAAGACAAAGAATCATCTAACTACTGCACAATTGCACTCATCTCACATGCTAGCAAAGTTATGCTCAACATTCTCCAAGCTAGGCTTCAACAGTAAATGAACCAAGAACTTCCAGATGTTCAAGCTGGATTTAGAAAAGGCAAAGGAACTATGAATCAAACTCCCAATATCTGTAGGATCATAGAAAAAGCTAGAGAACTCCAGAAAAATCTACTTCTGCTTCATTGACTACACTAATGCCTTTGACTTTAGTATGGATCACAACAAACTGAGGAAAATTCTACAAGAGATGGAAATACCAGACCACCTTACCTGCCTCCTAAGAAATCTGTATGCAGGTCAAGCAGCACCAGTTAGAACCAGACATGGAAAAACAGACTCTTTGGAAATTGGGAAAGGAATATGTCAAGGCTGTATATTGTCACCCTGCTTATTTAACTTGTATGCAGAGTACATAAAAAACTAAAGATCGTGGCATCTGGTCCCATCACTTCATGGAAAATAGATGGGGAAACAATGGAAACAATAAGAGACTTTATTTTCTTTGGCTCCAAAATCACTGTAAATAGAGACTACAACCATGAAATTAAAAGACTTTTGCCCCTTGGAAGAAAAAGCTATGACCAACCTAGACTGCATATTAAAAAACAGAGACATTAGTTTGCCAACAAAGCTCCATATAATGAAAGCTATGGTTTTTCTGTAATCATGTGTGGCTCTGGGAGTTGCACCATAAAGGCTGAGCACCAAAGAACTGATGCCTTTGAATTGTGGTTTAGAGAAGACTCTTGAGAGTCCTTTGGACTGCAAGGAGGTCAAACCAGTCAAACCTTAAGGAAATCAACCTTGAATATTCTTTGGATGGACTGATGTGGAAGCTGAAGCTCCAATACTTTGGCCACCTGATGCGAAGAGCTGACTCATTAGAAAAGATCTGATGCTAGGAAAGATTGAAGGCAGAAGGTGAAGGCACGACAGAGGATGAGATGGTTGGATGGCATCACCATCTTGATGGACATGAGTTTGAGCAAGCTCCGGGAGTTGATGATGGACAGGAAAGCCTGTTGTGCTGCACTCCATAGGGTCCCAAAGAGCCGGACACGACTGAGCCACTGAACTGAACTGAAAGTGAATAAGCAATTCACATCTCAAAATACATATGTTTATAGGATGAAATATATGTGAATATATGAAAACAGAACCTGAATATGTTTTGAATTCATGACAGGTTAGCTTTGGGGGCAGGTCAAGAATTTTTCTCCACAATGGGAGAAGAAAGGTTTCATCTTTGTAATGGGGAATCACTTAGACTAAAGCAAAGTGGCAAAATTATCATCATTTGTTAACTCTGGATATGACTAAAGGTGTATTAGATTATGCCCTCCAGAAAGAAAGTGGAAAATTTATATCTTCCTATGGATTTCATATATTTAATTCTTATTTTGCAACAGCACTCCTACTTCTGATGAGCAATTTCAGCATTTTGTTTTTTAAATCAGTACATTTAAATTAATTTTGCTGAGACTTAGAGACTAACCCTAGAGATAACTTAAGAAATAGAGGCTGAAAAGTCATCAGCTAGAAATTAATATTAAACACTTCACTCTAGCTTTTGGAAGTTTAGTATAATAAAATTAAATGTGCTAAGCATATTTTTAAGATCTATTCTTTCATACCCGTAGTGATAAACCCTTTTCCTATGTCTATATTAATACAAAAATAATAATGTATACTGTGTTATGACCACATATTTTGCTAATTGTTTTACATGAAGCTTATCATTTAATTCTCATAATATCCTATAAAAATACACTTTCATCACAGTCTTAAAGATGAGAAAACTATTCACATCTGTGAAATGAAGATGCTAATAGCTTGTTTATAGATTTGTTGTAAAGATTGAATTGATGTATATAATAGTAATTACACATAGTAAGTTATTAATATTACTGACTTGAAACAAGGAAATAAGATTTAGAGAGGCAAAAAAACACGCCTGAATGCGCAATACTAGTAAAACTAGTGAGGAGTGGAATTAGGAGCAATCAGGACTCACTGACTATGCCTATACACTCTTAGGAAGATCACAGTTTACCTGTTTGCTCTCTTAGTGCATAACAATGAAATAACAATGTTTATGACTCGCACAAAAACCAACTATTTCATTTTCAAATATGCATGATGTTGCTGACGTTTACAGAAGCTAGCCACTCATTGTAAGGAGTATAATTTGGTATGATTTTTAGCATGGGAAATTTAACAATCTCTACCCAGATATAAAATTCACATATCTTTTGACCCAGTAACTTCCCTTCTCATTTTCAGCTTTTATTGAATACCAAATGCACGAAGATACTGACTACATCATTGTAGTGCTAAAAAAGACTGGAAAGAAACATCAATGATCATTAGTGAAGGATTGTGTTTAAAATATGGTACATTCATGCAACAGAATTCTCTAACTACTAAAAAGAATAAAACAGACCTGTGATACTGATATGAAATTATTTCTATTGTATTTTACAAACTTTAAAAAGCAAAATGAGAAAGAAAATATAAAGCATCCTAGCATTTGTATGAAAATCATAAATATGCTTGTCTGTAGTGTGTGTGTGCGCGCGCGTGCTCAGCCATGTATGACTCTTCGGGAGCCTTTGGACTGTCCCATGAGATTTCTCCTCTGTCCATGAAATTTCTCAAGAAAGGCTCCTCTGTCCATGAAATTTCCAGGCAAGAATAGTGGAGTGGGTTGCCATTTCCTTCTCCTTTATATATGTATATCTTTTATCTATCTCTAGAAATGCACATAGAAAACTAAGTATAGGAGTGTCCTCTGAGGTGAAGAAGCACACAAATAGAGACCAAGGATGGGAGGAAAATGCAACTTTAATACTATACTTATTTATTACTTTCAGTGTTTACCATGTGCTGAGTCAACTATGTACAAAATTAAAAACATAGAACAACCACCACTAGTACACAACTGCACATAGTATCATTATTTGTTTAAATGCTACATGGAAGTACTCTGTATCTAAAGTCAGCACTGCTCTGTTTCCCTTCCAAAAGTAAGACTGGGAAAATACTGGCAATGTATTGAGTTTATCTGCTGTCTGTAAGGTTGCACAGAGAGTCAGATATGACTAAAGCGACTTAGCAGCAGCAGCAGCTTTGAGTTTAGAATGAGGTTGTCTAGAATGAGGTTGGGGAAGTTAGTTGGAGCTGGGGTAACCCAGGAAGGTGGAGCAAAAAGGGCTAGAGCTTTCCCTGTGTAAGAGAAGACGTGAATGGGGAGAACAGTGAAATCTCCCAGGAATTTGTCTCAACTTCAGCCTAGAGCCTAGATAGCTTTAAAAAAAAAAAAAAAAAAAAGGGAAGACAGATAACAACATTGCAACTTGACCAGGCATGGAAATAGCATCTGGGTAAAAGTGAACGAGTGGAGGTATCCTCATGGAGAGCCTTGTTTCATGACTTGTAGCAGAGGTCTTTATGTTTCCAGATGGTTTCAACAAAAATACCAGGCATCCTTGAGAAATCTAGAGCTAGGAGCTCAAAAACCAGAGGGCTTGAAACTGGACACCAAATAGCCTTATTTGCAGCACCTGATACCACGGAGAACAAAATGAAAGGCCAAGGAGAATTTTGTGAGCATCCCAACTTCCTTTGTTCTGCTTCAAGTGAAAGCGATGAGAGTGGGTGGCATAGAGCTGATGTTTCAGGACCCTAGACGATAAGAGTCAGCTGCAGAAGGGGTACTTGATACCATCTGACGCCTATGCTGGCATGGCTTAGGGAAACAGTACTTTCAGTAATGAAATCATATTCCATAATAAAGCATGTAAAATCAATCATATATTTCTTTCTTACTGTTTTTAAACTTGCCACTACAAGAAAAAAAAAAAATAAGAATTTTTGGAGTAGAGAACAGAGATATCATACCTTAATTTGGAAGTCAGAGAAAGATCAGTGATAGATAATTATGATAGGACTGTCAGGCATTTGACTGTTCCTACAAACTAAAAGGGCTTACCAGGTAGTACAGTGGTAAAGTATTCTCCTGCCAGTGCAGGAGTTGCGAAAGACACGGATTTGATCCCTGGGTCAGGAAGATCCCCTGGAGCAGGATATGGCAACCTGTTCCAGTATTCTTGCCTGCAAAAATTGCCTGGATAGAGGAACCTGGCAGATTACAATCCACAGGGTCACCAAGAGTCAGACACAACTGAGCAACTGAGCACACACACAAAGACTATAAAAGTTAAACATATTGTTTACACCAGTACTGGAATATGTGATAGTTTTTGCATGTACATGATATATATTGTATAGAAACCTGATCTTTGGTGAAATCCTACAAAGACTTCATCTTGTCATTATGAGAAAAAGCCAACCATAAAGCATAAGGGAATGCTGAGGAGAGGAATGAAAAGTAAGTTAACAAAGCCATTCTTAGAGTGGGGGAAAGTAGTTTATAAAAATAAAGCTTAAGTAAACAAACAACTTTAAATTAAAGACCAATCTTTTAACTTTCCTGGTAACTTGAAATATTTGCTGATGAAATGCATGTCCAGTTGATTTTTCTTCTTTTTCTTTGCAAATAATCTGGCTGATCTTCATCATTTTCCATCACTTCTTAAAACTTATGTGACTGCAATTTCTCAGGCTCACTTTATTGTTGCTTGGGAATTTTCTTGATTTATATTCACTTTTCAAAGAAATTAAAGAAACTTTCCAAGAATTATCCCAGATCCTAACTTATTGAACCATCTGCCAAATAAATTTTACTTATCAAGATCTTCTGTTTATTCTTTTATGATGCTACACTGAGTTAATCAGATTTATTATTTTTCTCAAAGAAGCACAAATTGAATTTTAACAGATGTTCCCATGTTTTAATTTTCAGAGTTTGCAATTCCCAGTTGACTTTAATGATTTCATTCAGTAATCCTGGCATTTACTGGATATTGTATGTTCTCATGCTTGGTTTTTCAGCTCTAAACCACAACAGAGTCCTGGAAAGGAAAGTCTGTGAATCAAGTAGATTGTGGGAATGGAATGCTCAAATCCCAATGTGTTCAGAGTGAGGGAACAGCCCCGTAAGTGGGGAGTGGGAACTGAGGAGAGACAGTAACCAAGAAAACACTTCTAAAAGTAAACTCTCCACTTGGAATTTAGCAACTTTCCCCTTCTCAAACAAATTCTAAAATTTCTTTGACAACTACAGCTATCTTTGATTATAAATAATGACATTTTGTCTTTACTAGGGAGTTGCCTGATAAAATTTGAAGTGAATATGTATAGTTTAGTAATTACAGATTCTATTCTTAAGTTAGACCAAGTCAGATAGTCATCTAGAAGTTCAGGTAGAATCTTTGTAGTCTCACTTCTGTTTCCTTTTTAAAATTTTTTTGCTCAATTTTCAAGGTTACTTTCCATTTACAGTTACTACAAAATACTACCTATATTTCCCATGTTGTACAATACTTCCTTGAGCTGATCTTACAACCAATGTTTTGTAGCTCCCATTTTCCCCACTAGCTACTAGTTTGTTCTCTAGCTGTGAGTCACTTCTTTTACATTACATTATCTAGCTTGTTGTCTTTTTCAGATTCCACAAATAAGTAATATTCTACAGTATTTATCTTACACTGGTTTATTTAACTTAGCATAAGCTAACTTCTGTTTTCAATGTCAAACTCTTCAAGTAGAACTAAACAGCCTGTATTTCCTTATATCAGTGACTCAGCATTATATCAGTTTTGATTCTAATGTTTCAAGGGCTAGGCACAAAATTTATCAGCACTATTAAAAACTTAAATAAAATATTTGTATCCCTATGAGATTTTTGTGCTCAGAATTCTGCTGTGATGGAACTGATTTATGGGAATCAAAATTAAAATTCATGCTTGAAATGGTATGGTACAGCATGGTATAACAAGTATAAAATATTGGAATTATCAATTGCTATAAGTAGATGTTCTAGATTTTATGATCTAATATACATTACAGTAATTACCTAGGAAAGGTTTTTATTACATAGGCTTTCAAGCTATTGCCACATTCTGAATCCAAGATTGATAGAAACACAGTTGAAAGAATACAGTAATTTTTTCTAGAGAAAAAAATGAAGGAAGGGGAGAAGACATTCTAATCATTTCATATCCTCTTCTCTCTGCTTCAGACTTAATTTTTAGATACGTTGTGGTCTGCTTTATTCTTTCCTTTTTTCATCTTTCTTTCCACCACCCCTATTGTATCCCACCAAAACACTGTACCTTGAAAACTTGGATAAACAACTTGATTCTGAACTCCAAACTGAAAAACACACTAAAGGACTTTGGAAGATTAAGGGCTTCTAAGACTTTCAGTCATTCAAAGCAGTTTGTGCTTAAGCAAAATGTATATTGAAGTGTGTTACTTTTTTATCTATTATTTGAATGACCTGCAGTAGTTGCTGTTTAGTTGCTAAGTCATGTCCAACTCCGGGACCCTACGGACTGCAGCATCCGAAGCTCCTCTGTCCTCCACTACCTCCCAGAGTTTGCTCACATTCATGTCCGCTGAGTTGGAAATGCTATCTAACGATATCATACTCTGCTGTCCCCTTCTCTTTTGGCCCTCAATCCCAGCATCAGGGTCTTTTCCAATGAGTCAGCTCTTCACATCAGATGGTTAAAGTATTAGAGCTTCAACTTCAGCTTCAGTCCTTTCAAAGAATATACACAGTTGATTTCCTTTAGGATTGACTGGTTTGATCTCCTTGAAGTCCAAGAGACTCTCAAGAGTTTTCTTCAGCATGACATTTTAAAAGCATCAGTTCTTCATCACTCAGCCTTCTTTATGGTCCTACTCTCATATCCATACATTACTGCTGGAAAAGCCATAGCTTTTTCCATAGCTGGAAAAACCATGGTAAAACAACACTTAACCATGTTGTCAAAGTGATATGTTTGCTTTTTAATATGCTATCTAAGATTGTCATAGCCTTTCCTCCAAGGGGCAAGAATCTTTTTATTTCATGGCTGCAGTCATTGTCTGCAGTGATCTTGGAGCCCAAGAATATAAAAATCTATCACTGCTCCCACTTTTGCCCCTTCTATTTGCCATGAAATGATGAGACCAGATACCATGATCTAAGTTTGTTGAATGTTGAGTTTTAAGCCAGTTTTTTCGCTTTCTTCTTTCAATTTCCTTAAGAGGCTCTTTAGTTAATCTTCACTTTCTGCCATTAGAATTATATCATCTGCATATCTAAGGTTGTGGATATTTCTCCCACCAATCTTGATTCCAACTTGTGATTCATCCTGGTAGATTTTTGCATGATGTACTCTGCATATAAGTTAAATAAGCAGGGTAACAATATACAACCTTGTTGTACTCCTATCCTAATTTGAAACTAGTCAGTTTTTCTATGTTTTGTTCTAACCATTGCTTCTTGACTTGCATACAGGTTTCTCAGGAGACAGGTAAGCTGGTTTGGCACTCTCATCTCCTGATACATTTCCCACAGTTTGTTGTGATCTGCATAGCCAAAGGGTTTAGCATAGTCAATGAAGCAGTATATGCTTTTCTGGAACTCCCTTTCTTTCTCCATGATCCAACAAATGTTGGCAATTTGATCTCTGGTTCCTCTGCCTTTTCTGAATCCAACTTGTACATCTGGAATTTCTCAGTTCACATACTACTGAAGCCTAGCTTGAAGGATTTTGAGCGTAACCTTGATAATATAAGAAATGAGCACAATTGTATGGTAGTTTGAACATTCTTTGGCAGTGCCCTTCTTTGGGATTGGAATGAAAATGGACCTTTTCCAGTCCTGTGGCTGCTACTGACATATTGAATGCAGAACTTTAAAAGCATCATCTTTTAGATTTTTCAGTAGCTTAGTTGCAATTTCATCAACTCTACTAGCTTTGTTCTTCATACTGCTTCCTAAGGTCCACTTGACTCCACATTCCAGAACATTTGGCTTTAGGTCGGGAGAAATATCAATAACCTCAGATATGCAGATGACACCACCCTTATGGCAGAAAGTGAAGAGGAACTATAAAGCCTCTTGATGAAAGTGAAAGAGGAGAGCGAAAAGTTGGCTTAAAGTTCACATTCAGAAAACGAAGATCATGGCATCCAGTCCCATCACTTCATGGGAAATAGATGGGAAACAGTGGAAACAGTGTCAGACTTTATTTTGGGGGGCTCCAAAATCACTGGAGATGGTGACTGCAGCCATGAAATTAAAAGACGCTTACTCCTTGGAAGAAAAGTTATGACCAACCTAGATAACATATCCAAAAGCAGAGACATTACTTTGCCGACTAAGGTCCGTCTAGTCAAGGCTATGGTTTTTCCAGTGGTCATGTATGGATGTGAGAGTTGGACTGTGAAGAAGGCTGAGTGCCGAAGAGTTGATGCTTTTGAACTGTGATGTTTTAGAAGACTCTTGAGAGTCCCTTGGACTGCAAGGAGATCCAACCAGTCCATTCTGGAGGAGATCAGCCCTGGGATTTCTTTGGAAGGAATGATGCTAAAGCTGAAACTCCAGTACTTTGGCCACCTCATGCGAAGAGTTGACTCATTGGAAAAGACTGTGATGCTGGGAGGGATTGGGGGCAGGAGGAGAAGGGGACGACAGAGGATGAGATGGCTGGATGGCATCACTGACTTGATGGACGTGAGTCTGAGTGAACTCCGGGAGTTGGTGATGGACAGGGACGCCTGGCGTGCTGCGATTCATGGGGTTGCAAAGAGTCGGACACGACTGAGCGACTGAACTGAACTGAACTGAACTGAACTGAATGGCCACAAAATTTATGGTTATTCAGGTTATTAAGACCTTTTTGTATGGTTCTTGTGCGTATTCTTGCCACCTTTTCTTAATGTCTTCTGTTTCTGTTAGGTCCTTACTCTTTCTGTCCTTTTTTATGACCATTCTTGCATGAAATGTTCTCTTGGTATTTCCAATTTTCTTGAAGAGATCTCTAATCTTTCTCATTTCTTGTTTTTCTCTATTTCTTTGCATTATTCATTTAAAGGTCTTCTATCTTCTTGCTATTCTTTGGAACTCTGCATTCAGTGGAGTGTATCCCATTCTCCCTTGCCTTTCACTTCTCTTCTTTTCTCAGCTATTTGTAAGGCCGCCTCAGAAAACCACTTTGCCTCCTGGCATTTCTTTTTCTTGGGGATGGTTTAGGTCACTGCCTCCTGTAAAATGTTACAAACCACCAACCATGGTTCTTCAGGTACTCTGTCTACCAAATCTAATTTTTGGAATCTATTCATCACTGCCACTGTATAATCATATAGGTCATACCTGAATGGCCTCATGGTTTCCCCCATTGTCTTCAATTTAAGCCTGAATTTTGCAATAAGAAGCACATGATCTGAGCCATAGTCAGGTGCAGGTCTTGTTTCTGCTGACTGTAGAGAGCTTCTCCAATTTTGACTGCAAAGAACATAGTCAATCTGATTTTGGTATTATCTGGTGATGTCCATGAGTAGAGTGGTCTCTTGGGTTGTTGTAAAATGGTATTTGCTACGATCAGCATGTTCTCCTGACAAAACTCTGTAAGCCTGTGCCCTGCTACATTTTGTACTCCAAGGCCAAACTTGCCTGTTATGCCTGGTATCTCTTGAATTCCTACTTTTCAATACCAATCCCCTATGATGAAAAGGATATTTGGAGGGGGTAAGTTCTAGAAGGTGTTGTAGATCTTCATAGATCTGATCAACTTCAGATTCTTCAGCATCAGGAGTTAGTGGCATAGTTTTGGATTAATCTGATATTGAATGATTTGTCTTGAAAACAAACCAAGATCATTCTGTCATTTTTGAGTTTGCACGCAAGTATTTCAGACCCTTTTGTTGATTGTGAGGGCTCCTGAAAGATGATGATGTGAAAGTGCTGCACTCAATATGCCAGAAAATTTTGAAAACTCAGCAGTGGCCACAGGATTGGAAAAGGTCAGTTTTCATTCCAATCCCAAAGAAAGGAAATGCAAAAGAATGTTCAAACTACCGCACAATTGCACTCATCTCATATGCTAGCGAAGTAATGCTCAACATTCTCCAAGCCAGCCTTCAACAGTACATGAACCATGAACTTCCAGATGTTCAAGCTGGATTTAGAAAAGGCAGACAAACCAGAGATCAAATTGCCAACATTCACTGGATCATCAAAAAAGCAAGAGAGTTCCAGAAAAACGTCTACTTTCGCTTATTGACTGCGCCAAAGCCTTTGACTCTGTGGATCACAACAAACTGTGGAAAATTCTTAAAGAGATGGGAATACCAGACCACCTGACCTGCCTCCTGAAAAATCTGTATGCAGGTCAATAAATAATAGTTAGAACTGGACATGAAACAAGAGACTGGTTTCAAATCAGGAAAGGAGTACGTCAAGGCTGTATATTGTCACCCTGCTTATTTAACTTATATGCAGAGTACATCATGAGAAATGCTGGGCTGGATGAAGCACAAGCTGGAATCAAGATTGCCAAGAAAAATATCAATAACCTCAGATATCCAGATGACACCACCCTTATGGCAGAAAACGAAGAAGAAGTAAAGATTCTCTTGATGAAAATGAAAGAGGATAGTCAAAAAGTTGGCTTAAAACTCAACATTCAGGAAACTAAGATCATGGCATCCACTCCAATCACTTCATGGTGGATAGATGGGGAAACAGTGGAACCAGTGAGAGGCTTTATTTTTATGAGCTCCAAAATCACTGCAGATGGTAACTATAGCCACGAAAATAAAAGATGCTTGCTCCTTGGAAGAAAAGCTATGAACAACCTAGACAGCATATTAAAAATCATAGAGATTACTTTGCCAACAAATGTCTGTCTAGTCAAGGCTATGGTTTTTCCAGTAGTCATATATGGATGTGAGCATTGGACTATAAAGAAAGCTGAGCACTGAATAATTGATGTTCTTGAGAGTCCCTTGGACTGCAAAGAGATCCATCCAGTCCATCCTAAATGAAATCAGTCCTGAATATTCATTGGAAGAACTGATGCTGAAGCTGAAGCTCCAATACTTTGGCCACCTGATGAGAAAATTGAGTCACTAGAAAAGACCCTGATGCTGGGAATGATTGAAGGCAGAAGAAGTGGATGACAGAGGATGAGATGATTGGATGCCATCACTAACTTGATGGACATCCATTTGGGTAAACTCTGGGAGTTGGTGATGGACAGGGAGGCCTGGCATGCTGCAGTCCATGGGGTCACAAAGAGTTGGACACGACTGATGAGGGCTTCTCCATTTCTTCTAGGGGATTCTTGCCCACAGCAGTAGATATAATAGTCATATGAATGAAATTTGCCCATTCCCATCCATTGATTCATTAATTTGTAAGGTGTTGTTCAATCTTGCCATCTCTTGCTTGACCATATCCAATTTACCTTGATTCATAGACCTAACATTCCAGATTTCTATGCAATATTGTTCTTTAAACCATCAGACTTCACCCTCACCACCAGACAAATCCACAACTGACCGTCATTTCTGCTTTGGCCAAGCCACTTCACTCTCTTCTCACTGGAGCTCCACACTTTCTGGAGCTATTAGTGATTGCCCTCCCCTCTCTCCAGTAGCATATTGGACACCTTCTGACCTGGGTGGCCCATCTTCAGGTGTCATATCTTTTTTGCTTTCTCATCCTGTCCTTGGGGTCCTACAGGCAAGAATACTGGAGTGGGTTGTCATTTCCTCCTCCAATGGACTATGTTTTGTCAAAACTCTCCACTGTGACCTGTCCATCTTGGGTGGCCCTGCATGACATGGCTCATAGCTTCACTGAGTTATGCAAGCCCCTTCTCCACGACAAGTCTGTGATCCATGAAGGTGCCTGTGGTAGCCAGGTGAAAGATGTTGTTTTAAATTTAAGATAAAATATTAGTAAAGTGAATTTAAATTTTATTATTCCAGGAATAAAAGGATTTAATTGACTAATAAAAGCTCCACAATATAAAAGAATACCTCAATACATCCAAAAGAAACTCAATATATATCACATATATGCAGAATATAAAATATAACTGACAAAAAATCAAGGAGAAGGGGACATTTTCTGAACATAATGCAGAACACCTATCTTACAGCAATTGCCAAAACTATCCTTATGATGAAAACCAAGAGGCATTCTCAATAATATGAGAAAAAAGGGCCAGAGTATGTGCCGCTTTTTCCTCTTGGTCAAGCTCCTACCAGGAGACAGATGACACACTCAGGCTGGATAACAGGTCTAGAGAAAAGCCAAAGGATTCTGCAGCATCCTAAACGAGCAGCAGCAGTGAGCCTGAGGCCCCTGACAAGGCTGAAGAGGCTAGCGGAGGGACGCTTTTTCAGACTGGGATAGGGTAACAGTGTGGAGAGGACTCCTGGCAGGACCTGCTGCCTTTGGCAAGACATGAGTCAGACAACAACTAAGCAGAAAGGGAGTGTGGAAATACGCACCTTTTCCTCTCTTTCCTGCCAGTCTCGTTTCCTGCCAGTGCCCTCACTGGCTGAATCTACCTGGAAGCCAGGAAGCAAGGGAGCCCTAGTCAGAGCAGGCTTCCCCTCTCCCTCGACATGGAGCAGGGTGCAGAGCTGGGAGAGGTCTCTGAGGGTGGGGAAGAGATTTAAGAGACATATTCAGCAAGTTATTTAAGAGACATATTGCCAAGTTATATTCTAAGATGTGTGTATAGACGCAGATGAGAAATCTAGATACAGAACACGAGCTTTCAGTGACCACATTTACTGCTTCTCCCTAATCTCAAAACGGCCCTTTAGATGATCCAAGGCAAAAAAAAAGGATTCCAATTTCAGTGGCAGCAAAAATCATAAAATACCAAAGTACATGAAATTTAAAATATATAGAATAAATAAAAACCATTCCTTGAATAAAAGGGAAAGGATAGCATATTCCTCAATTGGAATATTGTGAAGATATCATTTTGACCCAAATCAGTTTTAGACTTGACCTAATCCCAATTAAGTTCATAAAATTTTTTAAATTAAAATTTATTTTTAAATTGTTTTGAAAGAAAACTGGCAAAAAAAAAGACCTAAGATTTTTCTAAAGATTATTGAAGAATGTACTCACCCACTCAATTGGGAAATTTGATAAAATAGAATCATTTTCTAACTATGAAATACACATTTTACTAATTAAATTAACAGGGTTTCCACCTCTCTCTGTTTTAAACATCTGGTGCAAAGTCAGCTGTAAAGAAAAGATCATTCTTATAGCTGCTGAAAGCGTAAATTTGTGTAAACTTTGTGAGGTGTAATCTAGTAATATGGAATAGAACCTTAAATATGTCCATACCCTTTGACCCAGTAATTCAATTTATAGCATTTTATCCTCAGAAGGTAATTAGACCACATAGGGATCTATAGACAAATATTCATAGCATTAATAGCTTTGTAAAGTAAACAAAATAAATATTAAATAATATGGAATTCAGTAAGTTATGGAACTATTATGTACTAAAATGCTACATAAACTCTAAAGGCATTTATCGAAAAATATTGGATAGAATAAATTTGTTTCAAAAAATTGTCTCTTTTAACTAAGCAGTCACAGGAAAATTGTGGGGCAAAGGCAGAGAGATGTACCAAAATATTAACATCTAGTTTTCCCTGGTGGTTAGTTTTGAATAACGGTATATTTTCTTCATTTTTGTCTTTGTGTTGCTTAGATTGTCTGTCTTCACAAATTGTTATGTTATCAGAAGGAGGTGTGTGTGTGTGTGTATGATTTAGAAAATATTTAATTTTTAATGATTAAACTGCTAAAATTAAAACTCATTCAGGCTAAAGTATAGTGTTACTGTACACTGCTGATGTCCAATGCATATATTTTTATAAAAGTAGGGATAAAGTAGATCCTAAAGTGAAGAAAGAATTTAAATTAGAGGGAGAAAAATTATGCAGATGACAAAATTTCAGTAGTTTAAAATAAGGTCAATTCTGTTAACTATCCCCTAGATAACAGCAAGACAGAGTTATTTTACCTAACAAAATTTCACAAATATAGGAACACAATTTCCTTCAGCTCTTTTTCATAGGAAAATTGGAACTGATTAATAAGGGAGCTATTTAATAAGCAATACTACTCTCCTGGTGCAAGGTCACTGGCATAAATTATAAAAACCTATTTTCACAAAGCATACATTTAAAAATATCTGTGACTAGCATAAATTTTATAAATGGAACGATGAAAGAAAATGTACGTGTATAAGGGGATATTGCAAGCCAATCAGAAAATGCTAGATTATTAAGCAAATAATGATGGATAACTTACTTTGAAAAAACACAGTGTTATATGATCACCAAACTTGATTTCAGGTGCTTTAAATATCAAATAGATAAAATTAAAAACCAAGAGAAACTGTAAATATGTACAAAAATCTTTAGGACATGGAAGTAGTTTCTTTCTTGTCATGAAAAAATTAGAAAAATCATCATGGAAAATATATAGGAATTATAAAATTTAAGTTTGTCTTTTTAAAAGAACATAGAAATCTCAAGTGTAAAGTTAAAAAAAGAAATACATTTATTACAAATCTAATAGATAATGGACCATTATCCTTTATGTGTAAAGAATTCTTCAAAATTGTAAGAACTCTAATAATCCAATAAAATATGGACACATATATGGTATAAAATGACAAATGTAAAAATTCATTAATAGACTAGAAACTTAAACAAACATAAGATACTTTTTCTCTTATCAAAGAGTCAAAATTAAAAAATATAGAATATAAAATGTATGTTGGCAGAAACTAATTTCAAGAGAAAGTATAAAAACGAATTGCATTTCTGCAAAGAAAGGTGGCAACATACATAAAGTTTTAAGAACATCCATTCTTTGAGTTCTATCTTGGGGAATTAACCATAGGAATTATTGAATATACATTAAAACATGACCATTCACCTAGCTTTACTTATCAGCCTGAAAATTAGAATGTCCACACTATGCACAATAATAAAATAACTAAACATATTATGATATTGCAACATGATGGATAATTAAATAGACATGAAATTGAGATTCCAAGAAATGTTCATGAAAATAGCTATAGAAGATGCTAAATGAAAATTCAGGATTCAAAATATGTGTCCAGCAGAGGTGATCCCATATTTTCACACATGTATGCATATGTGACTGAAAAAAGGAAAACTAATAGTTCTTGAGCATTTATAATATTCTAGTCATTGTTCTGTTTCACAGACTGTCAGTTATCAATATACTGCCTCTCAGCTCCAAATTTACCCTTTTTGTCTGCTCTGTGAAAAAGGGACTAGGCCCTTAAACATTTTTTCCTTTACCATCTGTCACAGTGTTAAGCTTTGGCAGTAGAGGGTGCTAGAGAGAGGTTGCTAGAGAGAGGTTGCTGGAGAAAAGGGTTTTACTTCCTGTTTCATAGGTTTCTCTAGCACCTAGGTCCTGCAATACCTTTGACCAGTGGCATCCCTTGGTACCTGCCCTTTCCCCAGTCAGTTTTGTAGCCAAGCTTCCTGTGAGACATTTTCCTATGAAAATCTTACATGATCACAGGGGACCCTAGAGGGCAGATTCCTGGCAATTTCTGCCAATACTTCAATGTGCCACTACAGAGCATTCTCTTCCATTCAGTGAGCCACAACCTGGCCCTCTTTAATAAGGTTGGGCTGAGAGAAGGGTATGAACTTTTTCTTGAGAGCTCTAATGAGGATTATGTCATTTAATGCCTATACAAAAACTCTAGGTAATAATTATTATCTCTCTTTTCATACAAATGAGACAACTGAGGCATCATATAAGATCAAGTAGATAAAAAGCTGAGACTAGAATTTAATCCAAGTACTTTGGCTCCACTATGCTATACTAACTTCTTGTACTTGTAACCACTGTGCTATTCTAACTTCTGAAATATTGAGAGTATTCACACAGATATATAAAAAGAGACATTGAAAGGAAAAGCAGATACTTGTAAATGACAGCTATCCTGAGGTGGTAAATATTGTGTGTCTCATTTTACTCTTGGGAAATTTCCAAATTTCTTTCAGTATGAAAATACTAATTTTAGAATCAAAAGCATAGACATATTTAGGTTAAGAACAAAATTCTGAGCAATCCTCCCTGGGTAAAAGATATTTCACTCTTTCTAAGAAGTCATGCTCGGAGAAGGCAATGGCACCCCACTCCAGTACTCTTGCCTGGAAAGTCCCATGGACGGAAGAGCCTGGTAGGCTGCAGACCATTGGGTTGCTAAGAGTTGGAAAGAGTGAGCGACTTCACTTTCAGTTTTCACTTTCATGCATTGGAGGAGGAAATGGCAACCCACTCCAGTGTTCTTACCTGGAGAATCCCAGGGACGGGGGAGCCTGCTGGGCTGCCGTCTATGGGGTCACACAGAGTCGGACACTACTGAAGTGACTTAGCAGCAGCAGCAGCAGCAGCAGCAAGAAGTCATGCTACCAATACAAAAAAGTGCAGAGTCTGAACCTACTCTGATAACCAAAGTGTAAGTGAAAGTCGCTCAGTCGTATCCAGCTCTTTGTGACCCCATGGACTATTCAATCCAGGGAATTCTCTAGGCCAGAATACTGGAGTGGGTAGCCTTTCCCTTCTCCAGCAGATCTTCCCAACCCAGGAATCAAATGGGTCTACTGCATTGCAGGCAGATTCTTTACCAACTGAGCTATCTGACAACCAAAGCCACGCTTATTTCTACATTTTTACTTCAAGCCCTTTCCTGGTATACAGGTGCTATGCTGCTGCTCCTGCTGCTAAGTCGCTTCAGTCGTGTCCAATTCTGTGCGACCCCATAGACAGCAGCCCACCAGGCTCCCCCATCCCCGGGATTCTCTAGGCAAGAACACTCGAGTGGGTTGCCATTTCCTTCTCCAATGTATGAAAGTGAAGCTCCTCGGTCATGCTGACTCTTAGCAACCCCATGGACTGCAGCCTACCAGTCTCCTTCATCCATGGGATTTTCCAGGCAAGAGTACTGGAGTGGGTTGCCATTGCCTTCTCCCATACAGGTGCTATATACATCACTAAAAACATAATTCCAGTCTTCCCTAAGATCTGTGCTTATAGTCCATTAAACAATAAGGCAAGAGTAACTATATCTAAGTGTTAATTTGCATAATTGTAATTCTATATAAATAAAAACCATTCATTTGGTTATTCCTGGCCTGCCTCCAGTATGTATCATCCCCCACCATACTATACAGCTAGTATTATTAGCACTACAGAGCAAATTTATAATAGTTCTCAGAAAGCTAAAGTATGACCATTGTTTCCCGATTCTAAGTTATGTAAAGTTATCCATCACTACCCAGGAAAGTCTCTTTTTTTAAAAAAATCAATTTGTCCTGATTTATAATTATGTTTGACAACTTGCTCTCTCCTTTTCCATTTACTGTATTAAAAACTGTGACATTTCCCCTTTTTATTCCTGAAATACAGTTCCTTCATGGGACACCTGCCAGTCTGAGAGACTCAATCTCTTAACATGTCAGATATTCTTACACCCCAGAACGTTCAGGGTCAACACCAACATCATTTTATATTTCATAAGAAAAAGAGCTGTATGCACTTTTCCTATATACTTCAACACATATTCTGTCAACATCATTGGAATAATTGTCTCTCAGATATTAGCAAAATGCAAGTAAGTCTCTTGGCACAATCCCTCTTGGGAGCCCTGGCTAGTCAGGTAAAATACCTGACTATCCTGAGACCACCATTCTGGAGATTCCACGTGTAGATGTTCAGGCAGCAGTGCCCGGGGAGCTCTGCCTTCCAGTCATCTCTGCCAAGGTGTCAGACATGCAAGTGAAGCCACCTTAAACCCTGCAGACCATCCTACTCATTGAGGACTACGAGCACTCAGTACTCAAGAATGTGGAACAGAATGGCCATGCAAGTCAGCTGGAATTCCTAACCTACAAAATCAAGAGATAGTAAAAAATGGTTGTTGGTTAAGCCACTAAGTTTGGAGATAGTTTGTTATACAGCAACTGATAACTAGAACTTTCCTCTCTCACTGAAGAAGTTTGGTAGTTTTAGTCTTTAAGCACTTCATGACCGTTTTAATGTCAGCAACTCTAATATGGTAGATCTCATGAAAATTCTACCTTCAACAGAGCAAATTGGGGTGCAGAAACACTGGTTCATCAGGTGAAGTAGAATTAAAGAAAGTCCAGCTTGCCATTTTATTAAGTGAATTTAGAGTCACTTCAACTGAAAAAATATCTCCTGACAGAAGAAATAGATTCTTCATAGAATGAAGGGTGAAAGTTCATATAAAGTTCATAAATAAAGGGTGGATCTTTTTTCATACAGAACAAAACACAAAGCGATTTCTCCAGGGTGAAGGCAGGGGAGGTGAAAGAGTATTAGGAAAACAGAAAAGTTCAAAAAATATTAGGCAGTTTATAAGTTTATCAGATAACAAAATTCCTAATTTCTTCAAGTTCTTTGTTTTTTGTGTTTTCCCCTAAGAAAGCAATGTGTTTCCCCCTAAGAAAGCAATGTGTTTCTTGCTACCACCATCATCACTATTTCATACTTGAATATGTAAGATAAAATCTTACCTCTGAATTGAAGATAAGAAGAAATGTCAAGAGCTGTACTGGAACATGAGCTATCATTTCCATCTGAATTTGAAAGATGGGCACACTAGAATCCTTATTTGATAATACAGATCATTGCTAAGAATATTTTTCTTCAGAGGGCTGATGCCCAACCAGGCTGTGCATCAGAATTGCCCAGAAAGTTTTTCAAAATACCTTTTTCCAAAAATTCTGATGAGGAATCTGAGAATATATATATATGTATTGAACAGGACTCTTTCAGTGTAAAAAATAAAACAGAAACAAAAAGCAAAAAGTTTAAACAAAAAATAAAAAGAAAATAAAAACTGCAACTCAAACTGACAAGAAAAAGAAGGAAGGAGATTTATTAATTTACATAACTAAATAATCTACTCTTTTAGATGTTTCTACTGGGCTATGCATTCAAATGAGTATATCTTTCCTTTTCTCCTTTGCTTTTGGCTTCTGTTATTTTCACAGATATTTGTAAGGCCTCCTCAGAGAACCATTTTGCTTATTTGCATTTCTTTTCCTTGGGGATGGTCTTGCTCCCTGTCTCCTGTACCATGTCACGAACCTCTGTCCATAGTTCATCAGGCACTCTGCCTGTCAGATCTAGACCCTTAAATCTATTTCTCACTTCCACTGTATAATCGTTAGGGATTTGACTCAGGTCATACCTGAATGGTCTAGTGGTTTTCTAAAAGCAAAGAGAAAAGGAAAGATATACCCATTTGAATGCAGAGTTCCAAAGAATAGCAAGAAGAAATAAGAAAGCCTTCCTTACTGATCAATGCAAAGAAAAAGAGGAAAGCAATAATGGGAAAGACTAGAGATCTCTCCAAGAAAATTAGAGATACCAAGGGAACATTTCATGTAAAGATGGGCACAATAAAGGACAAAAATGGTATGGACCTAACAGAAGCAAAAAATATTAAGAAGAGGTGTCAAGAATACACAGAAGAACTACCAAAAAGATCTCTACCACCCAGATAATTACAATGGTGTGATCGCTCACCTAGAGCCAGACATCTTGGAATGTGAAGTCAAACGGGCCTTAAGAAGCATCACCACGAACAAAGCTAGTGGAGGTGATGGAATTCCAATTGAGCTATTTCAAATCCTAAATGATGATGCTGTTAAAGTGCTGCACCCAATATGCCAGCAAATTTGGAAAACTCAGCAGTGGCCACAGGACTGGAAAGGTCAGTTTTCATTCCAGTCCCAAAGAAAAGCAATGCCAAAGAATGTTCAAACTACCACACAATTGCACTCATCTCACACGCTAGTAAAGTATTGCTCAAAATTCTCCAAGCCAGCCTTCAACAATATGTGAATGGTGAACTTCCAGATGTTCAAGCTGGTTTTTAGAAAAGGCAGAGGAGCTAGAGATCAAATTGCCAAACATCTGCTGAATCATTGAAAAAGCAAAAGAGTTCCAGAAAAACATCTATTTCTGCTTTATTGACTATGCCAAAGCCTTTGACTGTGTGGATCACAATAAACTGTGGAAAATTCTGAAAGAGATGGGAATACCAGACCACCTGACCTGCCTCTTAAGAAACCTGAATGCAGGTCAGGAAGCCAGTTGGAACTGGACATGGAACTACAGACTGGTTCCAAATACAAAAAGGAATACATCAAGGCTGTATATTGTCACCCCACTTATTTAACTTATATGCAGAGTACATCATGAGAAATGCTGGGCTGGATGAAGCACAAGCTAGAATCAAGATTGCTGGGAGAAATATCAATAACCTCATGACACCACCCTTTTGGCGGAAAGTGAAGAAGAATTAAAGAGCCTCTAGATGAAACCGAAAGAGGAGAGTGAAAAAATTGACTTATAGTTCAACATTCAGAAAACAAAGACCATGGCATCCGGTCCCATCACTTCATGGGAAATAGATGGGGAAACAGTGGAAACAGTGTCAGACTTTATTTTGGGGGGCTCCAAAATCACTGCAGATGGTAATTGGAGCCATGAAATTAAAAGACACTTGGAAGAAAAGTTATGACCAACCTAGACAGCATATTATAAAGCAGAGACATTACTTTGCCAACAAATGTCCATTTAGTCAAGGCTATGGTTTTCCAGTAGTCATGTATGGATGTCAGAGTTGGACTATAAAGAAAGCTGAGTGCTGAAGAATTGATACTTTTGAACTGTGGTGTTGGAGAAGACTCTTGAGAGTCCCTTGGACTACAAGCAGATCCAACCAGTCCATCCTAAAGGAGATCAGTCCTTAATGTTCATTGGAAGGACTGATGCTGAAGCTGAAACTCCATAACTTTGGCCACCTGATATGAAGAGCTGACTCATTTGAAAAGACCCTGATGCTGGGAAAGATTGAAGGCAGGAGGAGAAGGGGATGACAGAGGGTGAGATGGTTGAGTGGCATCACTGATTCAATGGACATGAGTTTGAGTAAACTCCGGTAGTTGGTGATGGTCAGGGAGGTCTGGTGTGCTGCAGTCCATGGGGTCGCAAGAGTCAGACACAACTGAGTGACTGAACTGAACTGACTGGGTTATGCTTCCTACTTCTAAATAACATGAGTAGTTTCAGTTCTTCATGTCTTGGCTGTAGGACTTATCTATTGACTTTCCACTGTGGAAGATGAGGACTTAGTTTATCACCAATTTCTTTCCCTTCCAGCCCTCCTTGTGCTCCTCTCTCGTGCTTCCTCTCCCGTACTTTGCAGTACAGTTTAACATTCAAGGTTTCTGCAAGCTATGTAACTGCCATTCAGACATGAGCAATGTAAGTACTCATTTTTAATTCACACACAGACTCTCTCTTAGAAGTCTTTATCTTCTCTGTTCAAATATATTGTCTTCAATGAGTCATCTTTTTTTTTTCTGAATTGTTTGTCTTTTTAAGTCAGACCTTATCTTGGATCTCCTTTTGCCTCTGAATCAGTCTTTTACTTTCTGGCTCCCATTTCTTTCTCTTTTCTGATTCATTCCCTTAAATGTAAGATCAATGGAGGATAATATTTTGAGACACTGCACACATGAAAACTATTGTTAAATACCCCTCTAAACATTCCTTGGATCAGTTAGATAGCTAATTGAGTTTAGAATTATAGACTGGAAATCTCTTTCTCTTAGAATTTGAAGGCTAATCGCCTTTGTCTTCTCCCACACAGAATCACTAATGCATAAGTTCCGTGCCATTGTGATCCTTGATCTTTTATATGAAACATCTTTTCCTCTTTAGAACTTGTAGACTCTTATCTTCTAAATTTCTGAAATTACATAATGTGTGTCTTAGTTTAAGTCTGTTTTGATCCATTTTGCTGTCAGGGGACTTTAGAGTTTGAAAACTCATGAACTTTAGTTCTGGGAAATTTTCTTGGATTATTTATTTAGTGATTTTCCTCCCTCTATTTCTTTTGTTCGCTATCTTGGCATCTCTAATTACTTTAAATTTGGACTTCCCAGACTGATGCTCTTGTTTTCTTATCTTTTTCCAATTATTTTCCACTTTTTATATGTGTCTTATCTCCTGGCAGATATCTTAATAATCAAAATGTCTAATGCAGTTTTTCATTTCTACCATTGTTTTAAAATTCCAAAACCCTTTTGCCTTCTCTTTTTAAAAATCATGTTATTTTTTTATGGATGAAATCTTTTTTTTTTCCTTTGAACTTTAAGTGGGTTTTTCTGTTTTTGTTTTTACAGTTTCCTATTTCTATGTGGTTTCTTCCAAGCTGTTTTTCTCATTCAGTGTATTTAGGTTTCTGTCTCATGTTTGAGGTTTCCTCAGACACTTGATTTCTGTATCTCTCTAGTGAAAAATATTATGATCAGTCACCAAGTAATTCTGTCTTCCCACCTGTTAAGAGTAAGTAGAATAAATGGCCTGCAGTGGCAGCTGCCAGCAGTTCCTCTCATTGCTGTCTACATCTCCTCCCTCGAAAAAGACTGACCCACGTCATGCAGCAGATGTGATGGCAGTTTCAGACGCAGGCCTTAAGACATCGAAGCAACCTGAGGTCCATCAACATGGATAAAGAAGATGTGAGATATATATACACATAATGTTATTGACGTAGAGTAATTTACAATATTGTGTTAGTTTCAGGAATATAGCTATGTGTCTATATATATATACATATATATTCATTTTCAGATTCTTTCTATTACACATTATTACCGGGTATTGAATACAGTTCTCTGCTATATTGGAGGTCTTTGTTGTTCATCTATGTTATATATAACAGTGTGTATCTGTTAATCTCAGAATTCTAATTTATCCTTCCTCTCCCTTCCATTTTGGTAACCATAAGTTTGTTTTCTGTATTTGTAGGTCTATTTCTGGTTTGTAATTAAGTTCATTAGTGTTTTTTTTTTTAAGTTTCACCTATACATGATATCAAATGATATTTTTCTTTCTCTGTCTCACTTCACTTAGTATGATAATCTCTAGGTCCATCCATGTTACTGTAAATGTCATTATTTTATTTTTTTCTGTGGCTGAGCAATAGTTCATTGTAGGTATGCCTGTGTGTGTGTGTGTGTGTGTGTGTGTGTGTGTGTGTATATAAATACATCTTATATATAATAAGTAATAAGTATGAGAGGTAGGCTTTGGTGTTTTAGAATTTTATCTTATCTATCAGTTCAGTCATTCAGTTGTGTCCGACTATTTGTGGCTCCATGAATTACAGCACGCTAGGCTTCCCTGTCCATCACCAACTCCTGGAGTTCACTCAGACTCACATCCATCGAGTCAGTGATGCCATCCAGCCCGTCCCCTTCTCCTCTTGCCCCCAATCCCTCCCAGCATCAGAGTCTTTTCCAGTGAGTCAAGTCTTTGCATGAGGTGGCCAAAGTATTGGAGTTTCAGCTTCAGCATCAGTCCTTCCAATGAACATTAAGGACTGATCTCCTTTAGGATGGACTGGTTGGATCTCCTTGCAGTCCAAGGGACTCTCAAGGGTCTTCTCCAACACCACAGTTCAAAAGCATATATATAGCATCATATATATATATATATATATATATATATATATATATATATATACACACATATATTTAAGGTGGCCTTAGGCCATCATATATATATAAAACATCCTATATATATAAAAAACATTTTATATATATATTATATATGTATATGAAACATCTTTATCCACTTGATGGAACTCAGGTTGCTTCAACGTCTTGGTTATTGTAAACAATGCTGCTGTGAACATTGGATTGCATGTATGTTTTTTGAATTAGACTTCTCCTCTTTTCCAGATATATGCCTAAGAGTGAGATTACTAGAACATATGGTAACTCTATTTATAGTTTTTTAAAGAAATTCCATACTCTTCTCTACAGGGCTGTACTAATTTGCATTTCCTTCTCCATACCTTCTCCAGCGTTTGTTATTTGTGGACTTTTTGATGATAATCATTCTGACTCGTGTGAGGTGATACCTCACTGGAGTTTTGATTTGAATTTCTCTAGCAGTTGGTGATGTTGAGCATCTACAATAGTTTGTCTTAATTTTTGTTATTAAAAATTTAGAGAGCACATAATATCAATATCTTTAGGAATTTACTTTGGATTGATTGGAGTTCTCAATAAAGAATTTTAATATTAGTACTCTAACAGGTCAGGCTATTAGTAATCTGGAAGGTGAACTGAGATGACTGTTGTGTATTAACAGTTACTTTCTAAGCCTTCACTTTAATATCCCTATTTTCAGTACAGTGTCCTGTCTCTCAGCTCTGCCCTACCTTCCCCAGGCCAGAGCCCTTTGGTTCTACTCTCCACAAAGAATTAACTGCCTGTCTTCTGCCATGATGGGAAAGAGGCAACAATCCCAGCTTTGTGGAGTGGGGCAGATGATGGGAGCTTGCTTCTGCTACAAGATACTTTCCTACTATTTTTATGCTGTTTTCCTCTCCACAATTCCCAGGTGCCCAAGTCTGCAAGAAAAATCAAGCGTTTTTATAGCTTGCCATGTCTTTTCAACTTACAGAATTTTGTTATTGTTGTCTCATCTCCTAATTACCCACAATATATTTACTTCCATTATATTAAAAGAAGTATTTATGACTTCTTTTAATGTGGTCGTATCTGTTTGCTCTCATTTTTGTGTGTTTCAGAAATGGAGTGAAATATGCATGTTCTTATCAATTGTCTTAAATTAGAAGTTCCATATATTTATCCATATATTTATCCTTTCATATATGCATTAGCATTATCAACTTTGCTCTTAAAAATATGGAAATCTTTATTGGAATTCCATTTAAATTCTAAATTAATGTAGGCACAGACATGATGTTGAGTCTTCTTATTTAACAACAAAGTGTAACTCTCCATTTATTCAATTCTTTTAATGTATATCAGTCAAGTAATATAGTGTTAAATATATATCCTATGTTTATAAAACCTTATTCCTAGTTTTTTAATAATTTTGATTGATTTTATAAACAGTATCTTTCATAATACTTACTAAGAGATTGAGTTTGGGAAATTAATTTTGTATTTGATCATGCTATTTATGAAGCTTTGTTCAGTAACAGGAATATTTTCACCTAAGAGGCAGGAGAAACTCTCATTTTAAAGACAACATAGATGACACCTGAGAAATGGTAGACAAGTCATAGGGATCACGTTATAAGTTTTCCTGTCTGCCACACTTTATAATGCTAAGTCAAAGATAGTAGAATTCAGTCTCAGAATTCCACTGTGGTTTCTTGGTTCTTACTTGCTGGGGGGACTATGGCTTGTGTTTTCTTGGATCTTTTCAGGCATTTTACCATAGCTCATGTGGAATCTTAAGACTATCTCTTATTTCCACAAGAGAATAATATGATTCTTCTCCTAGCCCATCTGAGATAGCCTTTTTATTTGCAGATATAAACCAATCGGAGCAACAAAAGCTGAGGAAATTACAACAGTCCCTCTCATATCATGTAACATTACGCATGAATGAATACATGACCCTTCCCATAAAGAGGTGCAGTCTCTTTTCACTGTCTCCCTAGTGTTCAGGTCATACCAATTATTAAACAGTTAGAATAGGCCCCTTCTCAATCTACTGTTCATCCTCAATCAGTTGCTGATGCTGGATCATTCTGCTACATAATCTTCCTTTGGTGGAAGGAAATGGAGCCATTTTGAATGTTTCATGATAGCATCTTTTCTGATGGCCATCTAGATGACAAATGGTCTTATTACTATTTTACTAGGCCAACTGTTAGAAACACCACTGTAATTTTTTGAAAAATTCTTACTATCCAGAAGACCTCATGGCACATTCTTGAGACTAACTAGTTTATTATGTAGCTGCTTCCCCCTTCTCATTATAGCATATTAGATCTGAATTCAAAAGAAATAAATACATGACTACTTAAAAATAAAAAAGAATAAAATCATATTCTACTCCAGAAGTTAGCACCTTAAAAAATCTTTTGTGCTTATTTAACCTGCTATGTATTTTATCAGAAGTTTTGCTGAGTTTACTATGATAAATGCTGAAGCAGTTATTATAAGATTATTTTTGTGCAATAGTAAAACTGTTTTAATGTGTTGTAATTGCAGAGTCCTCTTAGTTGTTAAAAATCTCAAAAATGATAGCATTATAATCCCTGGTCCTACATTAAGGGCCATATTCTTCCCAAGATATTAATGAATAAAGTAGAATAGTACTTGAAAATGTGCACTCAGGGAAGAATACAACCTTTTAAAATTGCTTACAAATGGAAATCCATGCACTAGAATTGCCAAAACACATTTCATCACAACTAAAACTAATTTCTATTCTTGCAGACACAAGTATAAAAATATCAAATAAAGTCCAAATAACAAACTTAAGATAAATTTTCCTAATTTAAAGTTCACATAATAACATGAATAGTATTCCATAAACTATTTCTCTAACACAGTAGTTTTCAAACTTTCTTATAGAGGTGGACCGTTACTTCAAATAAAAGTTTAACAAGAAGATCAGCTGATATAAAATAGAGGACTACCCAAAAAAACACTCTGACTCCAAAAATTTTATTAGTTGTTTTTTCAGAGGGGTCCATGAGGCATTTCTAAGAAATTGTTAATGCCCTTGAGACATTTAAATCCACTGCTCTCTCATTTATTAGATGTTTATAATTTTAAAAATATTTAATAATTCTGAAAGTAGAAGAGCCCTAAGGACTAACGGAGACATACTCCTTTATTCTCTTACCAAAAATAGCCATCTAGAGACAGGGAAGTAGACTAAAATAGGTATGAAGACCCGAGGCTCTTCTTTCTCCTTTGCCATCACTGGTGTAGGCTACCATCCTCCAGGTCACTGTGTGGTCCAAGATGGCTGCTAGGTCTCCTCCGAGCTTACCTTTTTTCTCACAATAGAAAGAAAGAGGAGATAAATCACAAAAAGCAAGTATACCCCAGACACCTATCTGCCTTTAAGCACTCTTTGCACAAATTCCTCCCAGTAATTTTTAGTTACGGGTCCTTGCCCTGAATGTAGACACCTGGTCACACTAGCTGCGATCTACTTTTTCACAAGTCAGGTCTGTAAGTTTGATTTTTATAACTTAATAACCTACAACCTATTAAGTTATCCTGTTACTGTTTCATGGTGGCTAAAAGAAAAGAAACTCTTGGGTTTTATTAATCATTGCACAGCATTTCCCTGTAGAATACCGGAATATTGGTCCTTAAGTCCCATGGGAATTGTGCCATGGGCTTGGATGACTGAGCCATGGGTTGCATTATTACAGGAGAAGAACATGAGGTTTGAAAAAATGCAACATTTTATGGTAAGCAGTAAGCCAGCCTGCTCTTGACCCTATTTGCTGCAAAAGCAGCACTGAAAAATGGTCTAGGTCAAGAGCTATCAGGACCTTACATTCTTGGCATACCCAGCAAGAATGTGCAGGGCTCATGGTGGACTGCCTCTCTCAACAAACAATACCATCCTGAAAAAATTCAGGTTTCTGTCACCAATGGAGAAGGGAGGAATAAAGTTGGATACAAATAAGTAATGCCTATAGCATAACCTATTTCCTGAGATAGCTATTTTATATGGTAATATTTATTTTAACAAAGCTTTAAATAACCCAATATATTCTAAAATATTATAATAAAGTATTTCATTATAATCTAGAATTATGGCTAGATTTTAAATGGTACCCGGATACTTTGAATAAATATATGAAAGATATCAGTTCCCTAAAAACCTTTTGATCCAGGAGGTATATAATTTGAGGTGAGAAGTTTTTGTGCATATATTTTCCCTTTATTTTGTGGGAAGGGATTGTTTTTGATGATGCCTTTGAGGTGAGCAGAGCAGAGAAATTGAGAAACTTAATAGAAATATTGAGAAACGTCATAGAGAAACTGAGATGGCATCTCCTCATGTACCCAGCCTCACTAACTGGTTTAGAGTCTCTATGCTTCAAGATATTCCTACTTCCTGTCTACTGTTTATTTATTTATGCCATTTGTTTCCTGCTGGAACTATGACTGATACTACATATGTCAAACATATTTCAATACCAAAGTCTTTCCTTTGGATGACCTCTGAACATGGATATCTGTAGTATTTGTTTTCTTACATTATTCAGATCTCTGTTCAATGTTATTTTATCCAAAATATCTCCTAGACCACTCTATTGAAAGAGACCTCTTGAAACTCTACCCTTCCTCTCTTATATTTGGATTCATTTTTTGTCATGCCACTTATTACCACCTGACTTTTTAAAGATCTATATTTTTTGTCTTATTTTTGATGGGATTCCTTGGGAACCCCATGAGCAATATGAAAATGCAAAATGATATGACACTGAAAGATGAACTCCCAAGGTCAGTAGGTGCCCAATATGCTACTGTAGAAGAGTGGAGAAATAGCTGCAGAAGGAATGAAGAAGTTGAGCCAAAGCAAAAACAATGTCCAATTGTGGAAGTGTCTGGTGGTGAAAGTAAAGTCTGATGCTGCAAAGAAAAATATTGCATAGGATCCTGGAATTTTAGGTCCATGAATCAAGGTAAATTGGAAGTGGTCAAACAGAAGATGGAAAGAGTGAACACTGACATTTTAGGAATCAGTAAACTTAAAGGGATGGGAATGGGCAAGTTTAATTCAGATGACCATTATATCTACTACTACGGGTAAGATTTCCTTAAAAAAAAAAAAAAAGGATTTAGCCCTCATAGTCAACATAAGAGTCCAAAAGACAGCATTTGGGTGCAATCTTAAACATGACAGAATGATCTCGGTTTGATTCCAGGGCATAGTAATCCAAGTAATTGGATTACTTGGATTACAGGACAGGAAAGCCTGGTGTGCCACTGTCCATGGTGTCACAAAGAGTTGGGTATGAGTGAGTGACTAAAAAACAGCATCTGCTGATGTCCATGTGTAGAGTCTTCTCTTGTGTTGTTGGAATAAGGTGTTTAATATGACCAGTGCGTTCTCTTGGCAAAACTCTATTAGCCTTTGCCTTGCTTCATTATGTACTCCAAGGTCAAACTTGCCTGTTATTCCAGGTATCTCTTGACTTCCTACTTTTGCATTCCAGTCCCCTATGTTGAAAAGGACATCTTTTTTGGGTGTTAGTTCTAGAAGGTCTTGTAGGTCTTATAGAACCATTCAACTTCAGCTTCCTTGGCATTAGTGGTTGGGGCACAGAGTTGGATTACTATGATAATGGATCACTTGGATTACTTGGATTACAATGTTAGGAACCTCCATTCATACTTCTTTAGGCATTCTGTCTATCAGATATAATCCCTTGAGTCTGTTTGTCACTTCAACTGTATAATCTTAAGGGATTTGACTTAGATCATATCTGTATGGCCTAGTGGTTTTCCCTACTTTCTTCAATTTAAGTCTGAATTTTGCAATAAGGAGTTCATGATCTGAGCCACGGTCAGCTCCCAGTCTTATTTTTGCTGATGCTATAGAGCTTCTCCATCATCAGCTGCAATGAATATAATCAATCTGATTTTTGTATTGACCATCTCATTTCACATCTAGCAAAGTGATGCTCAAAATTCTCCAAGCTAGGCTTCACCTAGCCTAACTTGATGCTGTGGTGTTGGAGAAGACTCTTGAGAGTCCCTTGGACAGCAAGGAGATCCAACAAGTCCATCCTAAAGGAAATCAGTCCTGAATATTCATTGGAAGGACTGATGCTGAAGCTAAAACTCCAATACTTTGACCACCTGATGCAAAGAACTGATTCATTTGAAAAGACCCTGATGGTGGAAAAGATTGAAGGTGGGAGAAGTGGACAACAGAGGATGAGATGGTTGCATGGCATCACCGACTCAAAGGACATGAGTTTGAGTAAACTCTGGGAGTTGGTGATGGACAGGGAGGCCTGGCATGCTGTAGTCCATGGGGTCTCAAAGTGTTGGACACGACTTAGAGACTGAACAACAACAATATATTTCTTAACTATCTCCCCACACAAAGGCGACCAACTTGCCCCAATTACCTAGAATTTTCCCTGTTTTAGTACTGAAAGTTCTGTATCAAAAACAAAAACAAACAAACAAAAAAAAACACCTCAGTACTGAGAGAGTGGCTCACCTGACATTCATGGTCATAAATTATCTGTGTGACTGTTCTCTACTGAGAACTCTCTACTGACTACTCTCTACTGAGTGTAGGTGCAGAGTAGGTGAATCGCAGCCACAGTTAAAGCATTTTGTTGAGCAATTATGATAGTAGGGTTTTGGTTATCAAAGGTATGTGCAGAAGTGATTATAGTCTCTGAACTTTGATCTTATTTGTAGACACTATAAACGTAGTATTTTCAATTTCTAATGACTAATAAGATATTATAAAATCTTACAAACATGATGGCATAAATAATTAATGAAGGAAATAATTGGAGGCTGAACTGAAAGTCGTTGATATGTTCCTCGTATTTCCCCATTACTATCACATCCCATCCCTTTCTTATTTCTACCAGTTCATTTAATAAATTTGAAAGGAAATGTACTCATTAGATTTTAGATAACTTAGGCTCTATATGTATTTACACATTAGATGATTCCACCACCGAGTTCATGACAGCAGGGATTTTTTAAAAATTCAATTTGTAATTGGAAGATAATTGCTTTGCAATGTTGTACTGGTTTTTGCCATACAAAAGTGCAAATCAGCTATTGTTGTTTAGTCGCTTACGTCGTGTTTGATTCTTTTGCGACCCCATGGACTGTAGCCCACCAGGCTACTCTGTCCATGGGATTCTACAGACAAGAATACTGGAATAGGTTGCCATTTCCTTCTCCAGGGGATCTTTCCAACCCAGGGATTGAACCCACATCTCCTGCATTGTCGGTGGATTCTTTTAGCACTGAGCCAATGAGGAAGCCCTTAAATTTTGATGGCTGTGGAATATTCTCTTGCATGGACAAAACATTTACTTCAGCACCTCCTTACCTTTGGATGTTTTGTTAGGTTCTAATTCTTTTCCTATTTGTAATAAGGGTGCACTGATCATGTGACTTCATATTTCATCAATATCTTAGTTTATTTTCTGAGAACAGATTTCATATTTGATATTAGAATGTATAGATTTCAGTATTTTTTAAAACGTCTTGAATTTGGTCCTTTGCAAAAGTGATAATTAAAATGCATGTGTGAAATTTTCAGACACACCTGAAATGGGCAACCATTTATTAATGTATTTTATTATGATGATTAAGGATATGAATTAGATCAGTCATATGTTTTAGGAAATTTCACATGGGGCCTTATCAGTGGGAAATTTATGAAATGTATAAGTATATACTTAACAATTTGTATAAAATACAGTACAAAAAACTGTATATTTAAAGTTGAAAAATAAATAAAACCTCAGTACTAATGAAACTGTAACACTTGTTTATCCTCCCCCACAATAGGATGCATGCTCTTTGAGAGCAAGACTTTGTTTTCACTGTTGTTTGCTTCCTCAGGAACTAGAATAGGGCCTCACATTTGGTAGTCAGAAGATCACTATTTGTTAAATGAATGCATGAACAGGTGTACTAGATTGCTGGGAAAGGGTTGGTAGGCAGTAATCTGCAAAAAAGCTGAAATGACCTTAGAAGTCAATGCAATCCTCATTTTGCACAAGGGAACAGAAAAAATTAGAGGCTCTATCAAGGTCCAGAAAGGAAACAGAACTTATGCCAGCTGGTTTAAGAAAAAGACTTTTGCATGAGATATGAGTTACAAGTATATTGGAAAAGCAGACAAACCAAGGTGGGGATGGTGAGACCTCTCAAACCTAAAACAGGAAGTCTCTAGTGTGCCTAAAGGTGAAGAGAAAGAAGGATAGATAAGGCAGTGTTTACCAGAACTCAAGAGCATGACAAATGGCAACCTCTGTATCCATCCAGAAGGATCAGGAATCTACAAGGAAAAAAGGCACTGCCCGAGGCTGCCCAAAGCAAAGAGAAAGAGGGCAAAAACCTGGATTCTCCCATTTTTTCTTTCCTTCCATTCTAGAATTGAGCTGGTATCCAGTTGACCAAGGAACCTAAAAAATATTGTTTGGAGAGATGCGTAAGAAATGTATCTTTTGCAGTTGCATACAAACTTTAGGATTATGTGTTCTATTTATGTAAAGATGCAATTGGAATTTTGATAGAGATTACATTGAATATGTATTAAGAGACTGTTTTGAGTGGTTTGGACATTTTAATGATATTGTTTCAATCCATTAACATGAAGTATCTTTCTATTTGTTTGTGTATTCTTCAGCTTCTTTCAGCAGTGCCTTAGAGTTTTCAGTAACAGTCTTTTACCTCTTTAGTTAAATGTTTCCTAGGTATTTTATTCTTCCTGATGCAATTATAAATGAGACTGTTTTCTGAATTTCTCTTTCTGATAGTTCACTATTAGTGTATAGTAATACAATTGAATTTTGTATCCTACAACTTTACTGAATTCATTTATTAATGCTAATAGTTTTCTGGTAGAGTTTTTATGGTTTTATTTACATAATATTGTGTCATATGCAAATAGTGACAGTTTTACTCCTTTTATGATTTGGGTAACTTTTATTTGTTTAATTACTCTGTTATGGCTTCCAATATTATGTTTAATAGCAGTGATGAGAGTGGGCATCCTTGTCTTATTTCTGATCTTAGAGGAAAAGCTTTCAATTTTTCACTGTTGAGTAAGTATTATGTTAGCTGTGAGATTGTCATATATGGCCTTTATTATACCCAGGTACATTTCTTCTACACTCACTTGTTGAAAGGTTTTATCAAAAACAGATGTTGAATTTTATCAAATACATTCTCTGCATTTATTGGGAGGATCATATCATTTTATCCTTCATTTGGGTTGATATGGTATATCACGTTGATTAATTTACAGATGTACAACCATCCTTACATCCTTGAAATAAGTCCCATTTGATCATGGTGTGTGATCCTTTTAATGTACTGTTACATTTGATTTGCTAATACTTTGTTGAGAATTTCTGCATCTATATCCATCAGGAATATTAGCCTGTAAATTTCTTGTTGAGTCCCTGTCTGGTTTTAGTATCAAGGAAATGCTGGCCTTGTTTGGAAGTGTTCCCTCATTTTGTATTTTCTGGAAGAATTTGAAAAAGATTGTTATTCATTTTCCTTTTAATGTTTGGTAGAATTCACCAGTGAAGCCACTGGGCCCTAGGTTTTTGATTTAATTCTTGATTAATCTCCTCACTAGTAATAGGGCTGTTTAGGTTTTTTATTTCTTCATAACTCAGCCCTGGTCCATTTCTCTTGAAATAAACCCAAATATTAAAATCACTCCTTTCTGTGTCTTTTTTAAGCCATGCTAACAACTCCATTTCTCCACATAATGAGGACTAATTGACCATTAAAAGCAAACTGTGGTAACTGGGTGCTGTTTGTAGCAACTGCTTTGTTTCTGACCTATTCTTGCTCTGTTCCAATTTCTTCCCTGCTCCAGTTTCTATCCTGTTCCTGATACCCAATTGTTTCCTGTTTGTTACCCTGCTTCTGCCTCTGGATTTCACATTATACTTGCTTTCTTGGGCTTGAGTCAGTCATGGTATTGGTATTTGTCTCCTTCCACTTGAGGATACTTTAATGAGCTGACTGTACTCTGATCTTGCTGTACTCAGCATTGCATTTTTTGCACTATACTTTTGTGTCCAGAGAGAAGGGCAATTGGGCAGACCCTACTGGAGAACAAATACAGAATTAGGAAAATATCTGAAAAACATTAACAAACAAAAGCAAAGCCCACAAAGATGCAGGCAAGGATGATGATGTTGAAACAATCTTTGGGAATACTGTTAACAACTTAGGTAATTTCCATAAACTTATAAAAGACCAGACCCCTTTCTTCAAGGTGGGACCACTCTAAAGGGCCATTTTAGTTTTGGAGCAGCCTGTATAATCTACTGAGGGTTTACCTGACTTTCTATAACATTCACCACCTCCCTTTGCCCAGCCCTACTTCTGTCAAGACCCCCTCATCCAGATGTTGATCCCAAGGGCATTCCCCAATAAAATTCATGCTTTCCAGGGTATTTGAATGGTAGTGAAATGTATACATTTAAATTTTACTTTGGTTGTTAGGATGATGTTGGTGTTGATTATAAGACGCAGGATAGTGGAGATGATTGTGGAAATTGTAGTAGTTGTGGCACTGGTAATAGCAGAGGTGGTATAGGAAAGTGTTCACAGTACAGTCCTTGCTGTAAGTAGTACGTGTAGTGTGTGTAGGTATTGAGACATCATTGGTGGGGACCCTGAGAAGTCCAGAAATCTGAGATAATAGATCATTGGTTGTAGAGATGACTTTCAGTTAGGAACTGGGACAAGTTTTATAAGCAACAGATAGATACTGAGCACATGATAGGCGGAAGCCAGATTTTTGCTGAAAACTGTTATGAACATAGCCATGTGCTTGTGCATAGTCGCTCAGTCATGTCTGACTCTTTGTGACCACATGAACTGTAACCTGCCAGGCTCCTCTGTCCATGGGGATTCTCCAGGCAAAAATGCTAGAGTGGGTTGCCATGCCCTCCTCCAGGGGATCATCCCAATCCAGGGATCAAACCCAGATCTCCTGCGTTGCGGGCAGATTCTTTACTATCTGAGCCGCCAGGGAAACCCAAGAATACTGGAGTGGGTAGCCAATCCCTTCTCCAGGGGAACTTCCTGACCCAGGAAGTAGAACCAGGAATAGAACCAGGGTCTCCTGCATTGCAGGTGGATTCTTTCCCAAGTGAGCTACCTGGGAAGCCCTGACATGGCCATAGAAAGGGACTAATATTCCTGTGCTTTTGTGATGTACATATCACCCTATATGTACATGAGGTACATATCATGTATGCAGTCAGCTCTCTCTGGCAGGTGCATTCCTTCCCCTCTTTGCCTCAGAACCCTAAGTCTGGGTCTGTCCAAAGACTTAAAAAAAAAAAAAAGCCTCAAAACAAAGTGCAAAAAAAGCCTTTTGCACTTGACCTCAAAAAGAAGAGACAGAAGGTCTTGTCCTGAAAAGGTAATTTCCCTCTACTTTTTTGGTCTCTGAGATTTATCAAGTTGATAATGCTCTTGTCCATCTTAAAGCCCTCCGGTAGCCCTCTAATGCTTTTGCTGCTGCTGCTGCTGCTGCTAAGTCGCTTCAGTTGTGTCCAACTCTGTGCGACCCCATAGATGGCAGCCCATCAGGCTCCCCTGTCCCTGGGATTCTCCAGGCAAGAACACTGGAGTGGGTTGCCATTTCCTTCTCCAATGCATGAAAGTGAAAAATGAAAGTGAAGTCACTGAGTCGTGTCTGACTTTTAGCAACCCCATGGACTGCAGCCCACCAGGCTCCTCCGTCCATGGGATTTTCCAGGCAAGAGTACTGGAGTGGGGTGCCATTGCCTGCTCTGTCTAATGCCATTACAGAACGCTAATGAGGCCTTGTCTGCATGGACAATATAGCCACACTGCTGTCGTCCTACCTGCCTTCCCCTTTGCGATATGAGTGTCTTGGGAGCAGGACCTACATAGTCTCTGTTCCTGTAAGGAACTCGGAGTGGGGCTCTTACTAGGTACTTAGTTATCATTTACTAAATAATGAATGGCAGTCATCCACTTATCATCTAGTCCCTACTGTGATCAAGGATATTCATTACTTAATTAAAGTAAAACAACAGAGCAAAAGATATGTCTACTTTAAATAAAATGAGGCATTTTGTCCAGTGACCTAGTACCAAATTTCTCTGAGCTCTATATCCAACTTGTCTTTCAAGTGAATACAGAACAGTTCTTAATCTAGTTCTTCTTTCTCTTCCAAGTTTACCTGATATGTCTAAGCCAAAAGCCCTTCAGAATATTTCAGTGAACTTGCCTGCTACACATATATAATCATCATATAATACACATTCCCACATATGTGCCAATTAATCTTTTAAAATTTTCTTATTCTAAAAATGTTAAACAATATACTCAATGTACTGAATATTGTTCATGTAAGCTTTGTCTTCACATGTTGTCAATCATATGTAATGTAATTGCAACATAAGATAAAAGAGAAAACCCTCAAACTTATAATTGATATCAAATATAAGTAAACCTGTACTTATTGAGACCAAATTTTCTTCAATCATTGACCTATTTCATAAAGACTATGGCATTTATCACAGAGATAAAGAACCAAAATTCAGAGAACATTATGAAGAGGTAAAGCCCTGCAAAGTTTGAAATATCTCAACTATTCCTTTGAGATAATGTTACTGATGGGTTAGTTTGCTCTTGTCAAATTTTTCACCTTGCTCTTTTCAATTTTACAATCTTATTACTGAACCAAGATTACTAAGAATGTTCCATGTTCATTCATTTTATAAACCCTTTTAGAAAGTATAATCTCTGTGTTCATTAATTGCATCATTCCTGAAAACAAAGATAAGACCTTTCATAGGTGAATTATTTAGTCTACAGATAATTTAAATCCTTTGCTTTATCCATGATAAATATTTTTTAAATTTCAGTTATCATTACCACGCTGAGAAGATTAAGAACTAATACTGGGAAGCAAAGACTTTAAAAGGTATGGATGATAATATAGATACAGCATGTAGCTTAAAAGCGTTTCGCTTTTCTAGTCTCCTCTTCATCACTGTTCTTCAATTTCCAACTTCCCCTAGGTAAGCATGTATTTTTAAACTATAAATGACAAAGCAGATCTCATAACTCACTTAATATCTATATAGTGAATTAACTTGGTAGTTGACCTCTGGCTGACATTACATTTTTAAAGGGAAATTGCGGGATGGGTAGAGAACTACATCTCAAAGCCACTACTGCTTTTTCTATTTGCCTCTAAAATATAGATTTCATAAAATCTGCTTATGTTGTTAGTTTTAAAAGAGATGCAAATAACTTTAGACTCTATTAAAAGAAAAAATAAAGTACAAATTCCATTTGGATTTTCTAATATTCTTGATTTCCATAAGTTAAGGTATATATTTTAAAAATTCTATCAGGTGAGGAAATCTATGAGAGTTTTGAGGAAAAAAATAGTAGTGGAGGGTACTAGTTGTTAAAATACAATATAAAGCTATATCAGTTAAAACAAATTGATATTGATGCAAGAAATGAGACAAATGGGACATGATAAAGCAACATATACTGTAAGATGTGACCCTTAATATGGGATAACAGGATCTGTATCAGTGTTAACTGGGATATTTTTGTTGTCTTGAAACTTTGATGAAATCCCAATCTCTGGACCCTAGGGATATCTGATTCACATATTCTAAACAGAAGAGCTAGACACATTCCCATGGCACTTACTAAGAAATCAACACAAATGCTGATATGCTTCACTTATCATCTATTTTCAAAGCCATCAAGTAGGAATTCATGGGGGTTTTTTAGAGTGAGGCTTTCTTTGGAGAAAATTGTACCCTTGGTAGAAAATACTACACATTTCTCTTCTATTGCTCATGCTGGGCAAAGTCATGCTTTTTCAAAATCTTCCACCAAAGTGAATGGAACTTCAAGAGAATTACTCACCAATTCTGATTTGTGTGAACAAAAATCAGTTCAGTTGCTCAGTCATATCTGACTCTTTGCCACCCCATGGACTGCAGCACGCCAGGCTTCCCGGTCCTTCGCTAACTCCCAGAGCTTGCTCAAACTCATGTGCATCGAGTTGGTGATGCCATCCAACCACGCCATCCTCTGTCGTCCCCTTCTCCTGCCTTCAATCTTTCCCAGCATCAGGGTCTTTTCAAGGAGTCAGTTCTTCGCATCCGGTGGCCAAAGTATTGGAACTTTAGCTTCGGCATCAGTCCTTTCAATCAATATTCAGAACTGATTTCCTTTTGGATTGACTGGTTGGATCTCCTTGCAATCCAAGGGACTCTCAAGAGTCTCCTCCAACACCACAGTTCAAAAGCATCACTTCTTCAGTGCTTAACTTACTTTATGGTCCAACTCCCACATCCAAAATAACTACTAGAGAAACCATAGCTTTGACTAGATGGACCTTTGTCAGCAAAGTAATGTCTCTGCTTTTTAATGTGCTGTCTAGGCTTATAATAGCTTTTCTTCCAAGGAGCAAGTGTCTTTTAATTTCATGATTGCAGTCACCATCTGCAGTGATATTGGAGCCCAAGAAAATAAAGTCTGTGGAGGGGAGGCATTTCCTCACACAGACTGGACGTTTCTGAGCTGTGAAAATTTAGGTCTGATCTGGTGGTGCTATTGAAACAGAGTGTGGTGCGAAAATCTTTTAGGGAACTTAATCGAGGTTCTCCAGAGTATGAGAAGTATATCATAGAGATGTGAGCCTGACTCTCCCCTAGAAAAATTTGAATGTGACAGGCTGTCTTGAATTGCCTGAGATGGTTGGTCCAAAACCAATTTATAGATTTGAATGGATTGGGGGTTTGTCATAAAGAGAACTTGGAAAGTAGTGCTTCTAGACTGGCCCCATTTTGAAAGGCTTTCTCCAAAGAACTTCATGCCTGGATGTACAGACCCCCGGAGGAAGGGGCTGTAAAGGGTGTGCCAGGAAAGCAGGAGCTGACTGGGAGTCTTAGGAGGTCAGCAGGAATGTACATCATCTCTAAACTGGGCAGAGGTCCAGGGAGCCAGAGTGGAAGAGGTCTTCAGATCACTAAATCAGCCCTTAAGAGATGGAGTTTGCCTTTGGCTACCTGCCATGGAAGAGAGTTTTCAACATCTGGCCAAGTAAAAAAAAATACGTTTGTGCTCTTTTTTGTCTGATTCCCAGCTTCTCTTATCCTTAACTTGGAAGAGCCAGAAATAGCAGTGAGTGAATGGAAAGGAAGTAATGAATAAAACCAAAACCATCCAACTACACCTTGGAGCAAAGAGGATACTTTAAATTGAATGTAAGGTAAAATTTTTAAAAATTCATTTGGTTGGGAAATTTTAGTACTAAAATCAGGTCTATTTATTAACACTTCAAATTGGCCATAAAAGCCACCAGGCTCCACGACAGTTTTAAAATATGTCTTCAAATTCTTTGACATTCTTCCTATAAAGAGATAGAGTATCTGTCCCTTCTCCTTGTACCTGGTGAGTCTCTGTGACTGTCATTATGAATGAAACATGGCAGAAGTAGCTCTGGGTGACTTCTGAGCCTAAATCAGATAGGGAATGCCCCTGGCCTTTTGGCTTCTCATAGACACTTACACTGTGAGCCTTCAGCTACAATGGAAGAATGTCCTGAGGTCATCATGTAGACAGGTCACGTGGAGAAATCATATTGAGACAGAGATAGCTAGACAGAGAGAGGTTCATTGAACACAGGGTTGCAACAGAAGAGGTGAGTGAAGAGAGTATGGCATTCGCCTTGGCACAAAATTTAAAGGAGGGGTACCAAAAACACCTAATGATCAAAATAAATCATATTTTAATGCAATGTTAAAAAATAAACTTGAGGTAAATAATGAGTAAAACATCAGCATTTTAAATAAGGGCAGGATCAGTATTCCTGATTATTCCTTTTTCCTCCAGCTTCAGTATGGCTCACCCAGCAAGGCTGGTACTCATCTGATTAACTACGAAGAACCCAAGGCAACTTTGTGGGGTGATATATCTGACATCTTGATTTGTTGGTGTCTATATAATTATCAAAATGGACTGAAATGCACACTTGAGATGTGTACATTTTATTGCTTGTGATTCTACAACTCTCTATTTGTGTATAAGTATTTTGAATTGTGAATAGACGTGTAATCTAGTTCAGTCTAAGGAGTGTTGAAGGAATGCTGCAGGAGGTGTGAGGACAGAGTTTAATTGGGTTTTAAAAGCAAGTGAGCACACTGGATGGTCTGTGAACAGCATTTCGTGTGTATGTGACATCTGGGACTGCCCTGTTTACCCAGCTGCCAGCCTGAATATGAAGCTGACACATGGAGATGGGTGGGGTCAAAAGAGTCAGAGGCAAAAGGGCCAGAGCCCTAACTGATCTATGCCTGATTACTGGGTTTCCTCTGGACATGAACCAGCATCCCTTTTATTTAAGTCAGTTTATGTTGGATTTTCTGTTACAAATTCAGAGAGACACACAATGAAAACAATATACAGAAGCAGGAGGCAAGAGGAGCCAGTGGTGGGCAAGCTAAGTCATGAGTCAACAGAAGTAACACACCTAGCGTTGCCAACAGAACCTACCACTTTCCAGGCACTGTACTCGCACAGGTTGAAAGACAAGACACAAGACAGACAAGATCTCTGCTCTCATGGGGTTTAGAGTCTAGCTGGGGTTGGGAGACAGGAGGGAGGACAGCAAGCATTCTGGATAGTGATAAACATTTAAAAGGAAGTAATACAGGGTGGATCACAATAAACTGTGGAAAATTCTGAAAGAGATGGGAATACAGACCACCTGACCTGCCTCTTGAGAAATCTGTATGCAGGTCAGGAAGCAACAGTTAAAACTGGACATGGAACAACAGACTGGTTCCAAATAGGAAAAGGAGTACGTCAAGGCTGTATATTGTCACCCTGCTTATTTAACTTCTATGCAGAGTACATCATGAGAAATGCTGGACTGGAAGAAGCACACACTGGAATCAAAATTGCTGGGAGAAATAGCAATAACCTCAGATATGCAGATGACACCACCCTTATGGCAGAAAGTGAAGAGAAACTAAAAAGCCTCTTGATGAAAGTGAAAGTGGAGAGTGAAAAGTTGGCTTGAAGCTCAACATTCAGAAAACGAAGATCATGGCATCCAGTCCCATCACTTCATGGGAAACAGATGGGAAAACAGTGGAAACAGTGTCAGACTTTATTTTCTGGGGCTCCAAAATCACTGCAGATGGTGACTGCAGCCATGAAATTAAAAGACGCTTACTCCTTGGAAGAAAAGTTATGACCAAGCTAGATAGTATATTCAAAAGCAGAGACATTGCTTTGCCGACTAAGGTCCGTCTAGTCAAGGCTATGGTTTTTCCAGTGGTCATGTATGGATGTGACAGTTGGACTGTGAAGAAGGCTGAGTGCCGAAGAATTGATGCTTTTGAACTGTGGTGTTGGAGAAGACTCTTGAGAGTCCCTTGGACTGCAAGGAGATCCAACCAGTCCACTCTGAAGGAGATCAGGCCTGGGATTTCTTTGGAAGGAATGATGCTAAAGCTGAAACTCCAGTACTTTGGCCACCTCATGTGAAGAGCTGACTCATTGGAAAAGACTGTGATGCTGGGAGGGATTGGGGGCAGCAGGAGGAGGGGACGACCGAGGATGAGATGGCTGGATGGCATCACGGACCTGATGGACGTGAGTCTGAGTGAACCCCAGGAGATGGTGATGGACAGGGAGGCCTGGCGTGCTGCGATTCTTGGGGTCGCAAAGAGTCGGACACGACTGAGCGACTGAACTGAACTGAACTGAACTGAATACAGGGTAATGTGGCATGAGACAGACTATTGCTTCTGTTGGAGCAGAAGAGAGGCCTTCTTCACAGAGGTGACATTTGATCTGTGACCTGAATGAGGAGGAGATGCGAGCTGTCTGAAGCTCTGAAGAGAAATCTTTTCAGATAAAGATACAGCAGCACATTCCCAGAAGACAAGAAAGAGATGAAAGAGTGAGAGTGGAAACTTCCTAAGGACTTTAATGGGCACTTGGAGGTCTGGTTAAACTGAAGATGCAAATTCAGAATTTTGGGGTGATAACTGAGATTCTGCATTTCTGACAAGCTCCCAAGCAATGCAAATATTTCTGGCTTATGGACCATATTTGGAGTAGCAAGGCCCTGCAGAGTTGCTCCCCAAAATGTGGTTTACAGCTTGGTCCACACTGACATTTCAAGTTGCTTTGAAAATCTTTATACTAATTTAACATTGATGCAACATCCATGCATGTAATCACTTTTTTAGTAATCCATTTTAAGCACAGTGGGCAGACATACACTGGAAGTTTAAAATGCAAAATCGGACTCTGCATAGACAGTTTGAGAAACACTACCCGAGAGCCTACAATGCTATAGCTGGAAAGAACTGAATTATCTTCTATAACTGCTAAGAAGCTGGAAACTGTGAAGAAGCTACAAAAAATGCAAAGAAGCTGGAAACAAGGTACGATGGAGAATAGAAATGAAATGTCAGGTCCAAAATATGGGGATTAGGACAATCAACATTACCATTATCACCGCACACATGCATAAAGACAGACGGACAGACAGATACATACACACACACACACACTCACACACACTCACACACACACAAAGCTTCCATACAGAGCTGACAGCCAGGCATCTATCATCTATTTCTCAGATAAACACCTAGAGACGTCCTTTGTAAACATTTCAATGACTATAAGCCGAGACTTCCTCCTTCTGGAAATTAGGGTCTCCTACATGTTATTTCCTCAAAAGTGAAGCACATGGGTCAAGAAGGCTTCCAAGGATAGAGACTAGAACTGTTTACTGCCTCTTTATTAAATAGATCAGAACATTAAGGACCACCAGACTTTCAAGGAACCAATTTAAACAAGTATTTTCAGAGGAAGATGGAAAGCAAGAGAAATAGGGAAAGGACTACAGTGACTCATAATTATGGTAGAAATGCAGAGACTCAAAGAAAACCTGGTCTGTAGAGCTACATCCTCTGAAACAAGCTTACAGTTTTCCCTGCATGTTTGTAGTATAATCAGAAATATATTACATTTCTTGGTGAGTTTCACCTGTGGAAACTCTTGGCTTTCCCATATTCCTAGCTATTTTTTAACAACTCCCACTAGATGATGGAACCCAGTGTGTTCCTAGGAAGTTGAAAGTACTGTTTAGATCATTGTGAATGGCTTGATATGTATGTTTCACCAGTTTGAAAGCTTTTAGTTGCCAATAACAGAAGACACAATTCACACTAGTGTAAGAACTAAAGGATATTTTTTGTCTCATGTAAGTGAAAATAGAAAAGAGGGCATGGACTTCAGGTAAAGTGTGATCTAGTTACCCAGCGGCACTCTCAAAAACACAATTTCTTTTCCCTATTCTTTCTGTCATCACAAAGGAGGTGTATTACCTTAAAATTATGATATGACTTAAGCAAGTTCTCATTATGGCTATTGCTTGTTTATTTTGACTTTTTTTTTGGACAACTGATTTATACTCTAATAGCATACGTGATGCAGAGGAAATACTTTACAGGAGAGAGATTCCAAATGTCATTCTAGCTGGTATCAACTCGACTCAGATTACTTGGATGTGTTCCACCCAAAAAACAAGCTCATCCTAAAGCTTTCTCCTAGCTTTTCTTCACTGCACCATAGTTCTGTGGGTCCGTGAGTAAACAGAGTCAAGGTCAGATGGTCATGACCTCCCAATGCCCTTTCTTTCTTCCTCTGATAAGACCCAGTCACACATGCAGTATGCAGTGCCTCTGTTCTTCCATAAACAGTTTGTTATATGAAGGGAGACAGATTACTCTACATGTTCTCAAAAGAGATATAAGTTTTACATTTTTCACATGCCTGGGATTCCCTCCCAGCCATTCTTTCCTCCTAATGGATTTCTTGTAGACATATATTTATTATCCTAACATTCTTCTTTTTTCAATCTTGTCTGTTTTCAATTATCAAAAGAAGTTAAAGATTGTTTAAAATAGCCTATTTTTTTTCTAAAATTGAACAAACAGAAAAAAAAAAAAAGTATCCAAACTCCTTTCTTTTAGTTGAGAAACTGCTGCTGCTGCTAAATCACATCAGTCGTGTCCGACTCTGTGCAACCCCATAGACGGCAGCCCAACAGACTCCTCTGTCCCTGGGATTCTCCAGGCAAGAATACTAGAGTGAGCTGCCATTTCCTTCTCCAGCTAGAGGCCACTTAAAATCATAAAGTTATCCAGCCAACACTGAATATAAAAACCTTTCTGCAAACTATAATAACTAAAAAATGAATATTTGTTATATATTAGCTAATCCTTAGGCAGGAAGAGATGTAAACACATCATCTAGTTTGCATTTAAATGGAGCATTATTAGTTAATAACAGACACAGCTGTTTAAAGATATGGAAATAAACCATTGGCCTACAATTAGAATTCCTCCAAAGTCATTTGGTCCTGGGAAAAGGATCTGGTTCATACACAATACTGACCTGGGGGCCCTGTAGTAACATCTACCAAGTGAGGGAAGGACTGGATCGCTGTCGAAAGCAGAACAAAGACTCTTTTGCCTGGGAGGCAACTTTCTATCTTGATGGATCGTACGTACATGGAATTTCCAGGATTTCTTTCAGGCAGACACTAAGGGTTTTGAGTAGACAAATTGGACCTTTTGCCAGTATCCAAGTTTTATATACTTAATTGATATTTGTATCAATACTTGTTAAATTATTTTTAAAAAAATCTAGCTAATACTGGGAGTCCACAGAAATTTTCCCTTACAAAATTGGTCTGAACATTATTCAGATTTGATAGAAACGAATTAGTGTGCAGAATGCTTCCCTAGGAAAACAACTGGGATGCAGACAATGTGCCTAATTCCGTCATCATTAGATCCAAAGACTGTGCTTTACATGAAATAGAAAGAATAGAAAGAATCATTAATCTATACACAGGGAGTTTAAACCCACCTCATGGAGGAGAGCAGCTCTACTTTATCTGCGTTATACTTGGGCTTTTTCTGTAAGATTTTATTTTAATTAAAAAAATTTTTTTTAAACCAGTGCAATAAACCACACTGTCTTGTTACTACCAGAAAGCTTGTGTCTGGGTTAGAACAAGTGTAAGAGAAAACAGCAGTAATAATACGAGTTTACTTCGAAAGGAGATGATCCTGAGTGGAATCATCCCAGTGCTGGATAGCTTTATGGAAGAAGCAATGGAAACAAAATGCTTTTTTGACCTCTGATGTATTACCATTTAAGGTGGGCATGTACAATTTGCTTTGCTAAATGAGACCAGAACAACAGTGTCTTTTAAACCAATCCATTATTTTAATCTCATGTATAGATTTGCGACAAACCAAGATATTAAATTTGTGTACGCTTGAAATGCCATTTTGCCTTTCAAGACTCTCAGAATACCTTTAGTAGCTAGTTATAGCATCATTTTCCTTCTGTACTTCTACAAACTAGTATTTCATGCACTTTCTTTACATCTGAGAATAACCAGATTTGGAAAAGGACAAATGGAAGGACTTTGCTCTTCAAAGAGGAGGAATCATCTGGAATTTTTAAGCAATAAGAGAATTCTTTCCAAATGGGATGCCTGGAGATGACTCTACGACAAGAAAACAAAAGTTACATAGATAAATCATTCATTTTTGCATTCGTGTATTTAGCCTATGTCAACTGAACACTAATTAGATATGAAATATTTTTTTGTGCTCTGAGGATAAAATGGTGATGCAGGCACTTCTCTCAAGTAGTTTATGGTCTAAGAGAGAATGGAAAGATTGCATATATAACGAAATGCATAAACTAAATGTATAGAGTAGGATGAATACTATGGAACAAGCGTATAGATGAGAATGTATCTCAATGGGTTTATCCTAATTATGGGAAACATGGAGTAAAGTCCATGGCAGTGCTATTCACCGAAATATTGAACTGTGAAAGATGGCCTGAGCAGAAATATCATGGCTCCATTTTGAGTAATCTAGGTTTGAGACAGATATATACAGGAAAGTCAAATAAACACTCAGACAGATGAAGAAGTCTGGATTGAAGATAACAGTTTAGGAATCCTTAACCAATAAATGATAAACTAGAGGTGAGAATGAACTGACTTAGAGATAGAGTTAAAAAGAAAACAGGGCCTATCATTGAGTCTTGAGGAGTTCCATTTAAAGATTAAGGAGCGATTAGTTGGCAAAGAATATTGAAGAGTGGTCTGACAAAGGCAGAGCAGCTTTGCAGCTAATAAAGGTGATGATTCTGGGTCTTTCTTTTGTCTGGGAAAAGTCCTAGCAACAGGCTTACATGGTACCGTAGTTTTGAAAAATTTTCACAAGAAGGATCTTTGTTTTTCTTTTCTTAAAGCAGAGTCTTAAATTGTATGAGCTTCAGGACTCACACATCTGCCCCTAAGAGGAAGGCGTAAAACCAAGAGAAGGTGATTGCATGGAAAGACAAGGGGAGGGGAACAGTTCAGGGAGAGAATGTGCAACAGTTATGGATGCACCTGAGAAGACAGGAATAGGAGGCGAGAAACATATTCATTGGATTTACTGGATGGAAGATCACTGTGTCCCTAGTAAAGTCCCTTTAGTGCCCTGATAGACCAGGAAGCCAGATTCGGTTAGTTGGTTTCAACAAACTTAACTGTGAAGGAAAAGGGGAAAGTGTGGTAGCTGATGAGAAAGGAGATGCTCAGGAAGGTTATTTTCTTTTTTCCTTTGTCCCTCCATCCTTTCCTTTCCTTTCTCCTTCCTTCCTTACTTTCTCCCACCTTCCCTCTCTCTCTCCTCTTTTTTCCTCCTCTTCTGTCTCTTCTTCAGAATGGTGAAGCCTGAGAGTGCTTATTGAAATGCTACACAATGCAGAGGTGTGCGGAAGAGACAAGGGGAAACCTTAAGCTCGGATGAGTTTCCACTTACTACATCTCAACTTTTATTTTCAAAAGACTCAGAGGAAATGAATATCCATATACTATGAAGAAATCTAGTCAGTATTTTTCTTTCACTGGTGGGAAAAACTAGGCGGATTCATGTTTATAAAAGCACAAGGGTGCTTGGGCTGAGGATACTCCATCCAGGGCACTGAGGTCACTTTACTCAATTCCTAGTCATTTGCAGGCAAATGTTTCATTTTGTAGCTTTCTGAAAATATCCATTTAAAAACTCAAACCAATTTCCCCTTGAAGTCTTGTCTATCTTATAACCTATTTCCCCTCAAATAGTTGGTGAATATTGTAGAAATATATACAAATCGCTTTTAAAAGACAAATCAAAACTTACAATTCTGCCAAGGAAAAATAGATCTTTAATTCAGGATATTAAATACATTCTTTAAACATTTTAATTGGGCTTCTGCGTATCCTTTGATGTATGCCCTAATGTTACACTTATGTATTGAAAAGGGAGCAATTTTCTTTCCCAGACAAGATTCCTGGGACTCATGAATCGAGGATTTCAGAAAGATAATCTTAATCGGCACAAGATAGAAATAAACATGCTTTTTCTGGCACCTTGTAATTCTGAAGCCTTCTTACATTTTTTCCTTTGTGTCTTTTAGTTCGATTATTGTCAAAAAATGGACACTGATGCGCTAAAAGTTACTTTTTTACAAAGTGAGATTAGCGCCCAGGCGTCCTCATTAAAGTGCTTCTCATCACTTTAACAAGCAGAGAGAGACAGACTGTGACAGAGTGTGAGGGAGAGAGAGAGTGTGTGTTAGTCGCTCAGTCGTGTCCACCTCTTTGTGACCCCATGGACTGTAGTCAGTCCATGGAATTCTCCAAGCAAGAATACTGGAGTGGGTGGCCCTTTCCCTTGGGATTCAAAAGAAAAAAAAAAAAAGAGGTTCTCAGAAATAAGTTCCCAAAGGTTGCCAGATTCAGCAAATAAAATCAAGGCTGCTCAGTTAAATCCGAATTTCAGATAAACAGTTTTTTAGTGTATAGAAAGTGAAAGTGAAGTTGCTCAGTCGTGTCCGACTCTTTGCGACCCCCTGGACTGCAGCCTACTAGGTTCCTCCGTCCATGGGATTTTCCAGGAAAGACTACTGGAGTGGGTTGCCATTTCTTTCTCCAGGAGAACTTCCCGACCTAGGGATTGAACCCAGGTCTCTCGCATTGTAGGCAGATGCTTTATCATCTGAACCACCAGGGAAGTGTATAAGAATTTGGTGTAGAAGAATATCCCAAATATTGCATGGGGCAGACTTGTCCAAATGAACGCTTCTTTTTTTAAAATTTGACACTGGAATTAAACGGGGCTTCTCCCCAACAACCTCGCGTAGCCCACTCCCCACACCCCAGCCGAGCGCCCGCCGAGCTGGTTTAAACCCCGGGCCGGCCGGCTGGGCCGCGCCCCCTGATTGGCCGAGGCGCGCCCGCCGCCCCGCCGGCCGCAGGCGTCACGCAGCCCGGGCGGCCCGAGCCTCGCCGCCGCCAACGCCGCCGCCTCCGCGGCAGCCCCGGTTGGCGCAAGTGCGGCGCACGCAGCGGGAGGGGGCGACGGAGGCTGAAGCTGGCTTCGGGCCGCCGGTGCTCGGGCGGGATTAAGTTTCTCGGTCGCGCGGGAGCGTCTGTGCGCGTTCATTCCGAAGCTCCTCGCCGGGCCGTTACTCCGCGACAGAGGAGAGCAAGCGTGGGCGAGGCGAGGCTCCCCGCGTCCCCACCCCCCGCCCCTTTAGCGTTCCCGCCGAGGGCGGCCGTCGCGAGCCGGGTAAGCGGCGCCGGGGCCCGGGCCGGGAGGCCGGAGCGCGCCCCCGCGGCCTGCGCGCGCCCCGGCTGGGAAGGTGCGCGGGTGCCGGGGGCTGGGCGCTCGGCGCGGGCGGCGGGAGGGGTGAGCTTGCCCCACCCCGCGCTACCGAGAAGTCGCTGCTTCTTTGGCTCTTGAAAAGAATGGGAGTCTGGAAGTTTCCTTTGCGACTCGCCGGGTTCCCGAGCGGTCGTCCTGGTTCTTTAATCCACTTCCCTCCTCTTCTGCTCTTGTTGACTCTTAAGAGGCTGAAAAGTTTCATCTTTTCGTTCGCCTGGAAGGGCATAGTAAGGGTGGCAGGGAGGGGAGCCCCGGGCCTGGCACGGGCGCCTGTTGCTGTTGGCCGCGCCTCAGCCCGGACGCCCACTCGATTGCTCCGCGAGGGTCGGCAGGGATGGGGATGCGCCCCTAGACTGGCGATCCTCGCCTCGGCTGCAGCGGGGCACCCAGAACGGGCGGCTCACTGGTACCCGCCCCCACTTCTCACCCCTCCCCCTAGCGCCCGTGCCCTTAACATCTCGTGTCCGCGTTGGTGGGAGCATTTTTCTCTCGCCTCCCCCCCTCTGCTCTCCCCCCCCCCCACCCAGCCCGCGCCAGTGGGGCGCCTTTGTCTGCAATTTCGCAGCCTCAGGATGCCGGATGTTTCTAGGGAAGCGCTTCTCTGAATACGCTGTGCGTGTATGTGTGTGTGTTTGTTTCACCGGTGGTGATGGTGTAAATTCTTGCTTGCGTTCTTACAGAGGCACAAAGGCTGGGCTATTCTTTCCTGTAGATCGCGTGGAAATTCAAGCTGGGACTGCGGAGAGGAGGAGGGGCCGTGCGAAGGCCGGAGGTGGCCGCCGCTCCTCAGTGTCCGCGGGCGAGTCGAGGGTGGCGGGACGTCTGCCTCCATCTCCGCGGCTGGGGGTGCTGAGGTCGCTCTGCTAGGGCAGAACCTGGGTATGGGCGCTATGTGCCTTGGGCGAAATGGGAGCGGGTGGCAGCTAATGTTTCAGAGATACCAGATGAGAGGACCTTACTTTCACCAGCCTAGAAGGAAACCTCTCCAAGTTCTTTTGATGTCGAGAGGGGAATAATCTGAAAAGTGGCCAAACTTGTCATCCAGCTTTGTTGGACAGCCATGGTGTAAACACTCCTTTTCTCTGGACATTTCTCATTTAGGTTGCCTGTTAAGAATAAATAACATCTAGTGTGAAAAACTTACAAGGTGATGCAGTGGGCTTTCAGGGTTACATGTACGTTTGGGTATAGGTGACTAAAGTGAACTTTATCTAAGAATTGCATCATCTAAATTTGCTTAATACTTGCTTTAGCCCTTGGTAGAATTAGGCAGTTGAATTAAAAAAAAAACCCCAAAACTTGAAGTTCCTTGGCTAGAGTTCTAATGCAATGCAAAGCTCAAGGTGACTGCACCTGCACCCTTGCCTGAGGGAGGGGCTGGAAGCTTTGGAGGGTGGTGGAGATAATTTTGTCTGGGATGCCCAGATTTCCTGCTTGCTAATGGGCTAGTTTATAAATGGGCGACATTTATCTAGACTGGGCTGTACTGCACACTCTGCTCCTCACAGTTGACAGGAAAATCCTTAAAAGCAGAGATATGTAAACTTAAGAGCCATGGGCCAAATATTCTGCCGCAGCCTGGTTTTTTCCCCTGAAGTTTAAGAGCTTTGGATGGTTTGTACACTTTTAAATGGTCGAAAAACGCAATCAAAAGAATAACACTTCATGACGTGAAAATTACATGAAAATCAAATTTCAGTGCCCATAAAGTTTAATTGGAGCACAGCCGCACTCATTCCTTTTGTCCGTGGTGCATTCTTACTCTTGGTATCTGGTTTCACAGAAGCAGTGACATAGTTGATTGGTTGCATAGTTGAGATAGAGATGGATAGCCTTCAGAGTCCCAAAAGTTTACTGTCTTACTCTACAGAAAAAGTTGCCAATCAAGATCAGGCTTCAGAAGTATTGCTTACATACTCCCTCTTGTGATGAGTGTATTGTTTAATTTCATTGCCTTTTAAGTCCTGTTTCTGGTATCCTAGGAAATGGCAGACTGTTCCCCAGTAGTTGGGCAAGTTAATGTGCTGGATTTTCTCATTTCCACGTTTCACTCTCAAAAAGTTTTCTTAACCTTTTGGCATCTTTCTTTTTTAGAATCTAGCCTAAAGTGGGGTTTCTGATTAGCAGAAACTATATATTTAGTTATCTTATGTTTAATATAGATAGCTATATCTCAAGGTGCTCTGCAGTGAGTTCTGGTGACATCTAGTTACTCTGCTACCTGAGCAGTTTTGATAACTATATTTTTGTTTATTTATGTAGAGAGAAGCAGAGGTTAGGGGGTGTCATAAGTTCCTTTCCACAGGCAAATTGTCACCTACGCAAAGGTAGTTTGGGGGGCTCCTTGACTCATCAGCGCTTGTCTTGCCTACCTTATTTGTAAAACAAACAAAAAATCGATGTTTATCTCAATGTTTTACTACTAGATTGCTCACATGTAATAACCTTCCCTCCCATTTCCTTGGCTCTTTTCAGTATTTCTTTTCCCTTCACTTGTTTCTGGTTTCCTTTCTTCCTTTAACACACTGCTTCATTGTAGTGCCTGAGCCCAGTGGTGGTTGTTGCTGGGGAAGGGAGAGGCGGAAGTCAGGTTTTGTTGTGTTCCAAATTTCTGGCATGTAGGCAGTGCCCTGTTTCGTCCCTGCAGTCCTCTTTGCATGTCAGGTAACTTTTGAATGCATAAATGTGTTGTCAGAGTAGAGGCTGTCCCCAGAGTTGACTACATGTCTGCAAGGCTTGGTGCTCTAAGATGTTTTTGGAAGGCCTTGAAATGTAATTTCACATTGATTCAGGTCTTTAGCTGCTGTGGTGGAGGGGCTCTGCTTTCCAAAGAAATGCACCCATTGTCTAGGTTTTAGATTAAGGGATTTGAAGCTGGAGAGTAGCAGTTAATTGCCTGGAAGATACTGTCCTGTGTTAAGAGCAGATGATTTTCTCCAGATTACATCTGAAGTCTGATATCATAGACTGGACTCAGGTTGAGTTGCTCCATTTTGTATATTTACAATATGCACAAAGCCCTCTCACTTCATGGGAAATAGATGGGGAAACAGTAGAAACAGTGTCAGACTTTATTTTTTTGGGCTCCAAAATCACTGCAGATGGTGACTGCAGCCATGAAATTAAAAGACGCTTACTCCTTGGAAGAAAAGTTATGACCAACCTAGATAGTATTTTCAAAAGCAGAGACGTTACTTTGCCGACTAAGGTCCGTCTAATCAAGGCTATGGTTTTTCCTGTGGTCATGTATGGATGTGAGAGTTGGACTGTGAAGAAGGCGGAGCGCCGAAGAATTGATGCTTTTGAAGTGTGGTGTTGGAGAAGACTCTTTGAGAGTCCCTTGGACTGCAAAGAGATCCACCCAGTCCATTCTGAAGGAGATCAACCCTGGGATTTCTTTGGAAAGAATGATGCTGAAGCTGAAACTCCAGTACTTTGGCCACCTCATCTGAAGAGTTGACTCATTGGAAAAGACTCTGATGCTGGGAGGGACTGGGGGCAGGAGGAGAAGGGGACGAGCGAGGATGAGATGGCTGGATGGCATCACGGACTCGATGGACAGGGAGGCCTGGCGTGCTGCGATTCATGGGGTCGCAAAGAGTTGGACACGACTGAGCAACTGAACTGAACTGAACAAAGCCCTCTGTGCTTTTCACAAAAGATCTTTGGGCAGAGATAATATATTGGATTAGAAATGTTCCTATATGTTATTAGAGCAAGCTACATGTCTATCAGCCGAAGATTCTGTAATTGAGTGAAGAAGTAAACACCTTCCTGTACAATTCAGGATGGCTTGATGGTGCATGTGAATGATATTATTTTCTAAATAGTCACATGTGCTCTTAAAACACATTTGGCCTAAAGAAGCAGTTCATTTGATATTGTTATTAGTACATTGTTACATAACATTATCAACCCCATATTTATAACAAGAACACAATTATTTTCTCTTGTAAATTAGTTTCCTGCATAAAAGAGCATCAGTATAAATACAATTGGAAATGACATGTAGTATGGTAAAGTTGATATGCTGTACTTAAATAATTATAGTGGATTCCACATGGGTGAGGGCTTGCCTCATGGTTCAGACAGTAAAGAGAATGCCTGTAGTGCAGGAGACTGGGGTTCGATCCCTGGATTGGGAAGATCCCCTGGAGAAGGAAATGGCAACCCACTGTAGATTCCTTGCCTGGAAAATTCCATGGATGAGGAGTCTGGTGGGCTACAGTTCATGGAGTCAGAAAGAGTGGAACACGACTGAGTGACTTCAGTTTCATTTCCACATGGGCGGATAAGAATAAGGAGATGAACTGTTTCTAGATAGAGAAAACTGATATCCTTGCTTTCCTGTGAGACACTTCCCAAGAAGGTCTAAGATAGTCATTCATTGAGTAGATAGTAATAGATTAGGAGATAGGAGGAACTGAATTAGGCGCTGGAGAGAGCACAAAATAAATACAGTGTTCCAGAAGATTACTGTCACATTTTGAAGTACTGGAGGTTAGAACTTCAGCATATAAATTTGGGGGGAGGCACAATGATAAATTCTTACAGACACTGTAAGGCTCTCAGACTGTAAGTTGTAAATTCGTCAGACCTTGAAGAACTAGACTGTTACGGTAGTCAGGGAGGGAAGTCCTGTAGGAGGCTACTGTGGTGGTGTAACTAAGCATTACTATGGTAATTTGATGTTTGGAAAGAAGGGGAAACTGTTATGTGAGGAAAAAGGTATTTTATCTTTGGTCTGAGGCCACTCATTTTGTCTCTTTTGATGTTCACTGGGAAATTGTCCTTTTTGTAGACAAAATTAGTTTTCTTTTGAAGTCTTTCATAAAAGCATCAATTTTCTTAAAATATTTATTCTCTCACAAAATGAGTAAAACATTAAATTGGGCAAAGATGAACTATTAGCATTGTCAGCATCTTGTGATGGTTTTGGAGTGTGATTAAAACAGTATTATTTGTTATTTAGATTATATTGACCTGACAATTATGTGCATATCCTGTGCACATTTTGTGGGCAAATATTTGGCAAAGTCTTTTTCTCCCCCAGAAATTTAGTCTCCATTTGAAAAAAATATAATTTAAAAAGTAATTTATATCTTATAAAAACTTTTTTGAAGTGATGAAATTATATCGTTAGAGAAATGTTAAAGCAGTTCTTCCAAATTTGGGGAGCTGATTTTTTTTTTAAAAAAGGTAAAACAATACCTAAATTCCTGCTTTTTTTTTTATTCTTGATTGTGGTAGTTAAATTTGTTTGGTCTACGGAATTGTTATCTTTGTCTTCCTTTCAGTTTTATTTACATCTGCAAAATCAGCATTCATTATAAGCGAAAAGTAAAACACTTGTAAGAAAGGAAAAAACAGAAACATGTTACTAGACAACAAAAAACAAAACAAAAACTTAAGGAAAAACCTATTTCATCTGTGCTGATCATTTAATGTTGACAGTAAGAATACGTTTAGGAATGCTTTTCATTTACTCTATTACTTATGTTTTAAAACTAGTTACAGTAAAATACATAAGATAGTTTTTTCCTTTAGTAACTTATTTTGATGATTAAGAAAGCACATTGAAAAGTATGGATGACATAGGCAGGTGCAAAGAAGCTGAAAACTTAGCTATAGTTCTCTCACCTAGCTGCTGCTGCTAAGTCACTTCGGTCGTGTCCGACTCTGTGTGACCCAGTAGATGGCAGCCCACCAGGCTCCCCCATTCCTGGGATTCTCCAGGCAAGAACACTGGAGTGGGTTGCCATTTCCTTCTCCAATGCATGAAAGTGAAAAGTGAAAGTGAAGTTGCTCAGTCGTGTCCGACTCTTAGTGACCCCATGGACTGCAGCCTACCAGACTCCTCTAACCATGGGATTTGCCAGGCAAGAGTACTGGAGTGGGTCGCCAGTGCCTTCTCCCACCTAGGTGCTGCTATCCCTCCCTAAAGAAAACAAGTATTTTGTGAAATGAGGACCCCCAGATTGTTTTGATATACAAATGAACAAGTACAAGTGTTGATCAGTAGTTTTCACTAATTGTCATTCTTCTCAGTGAGGATAATTTGAGATTATTAAACATCCATGAATTTGAATTGACCTTAATAGCATCCGTTAGAACTAGTGTCTCTTGACTCTTTAAGGAGGTATAATATGGCTGAGCATCATGTGGTACATAGGACGCCAGTGGAGAAGGCATGTTTAAATCTTGATCTGGGCTTAAAATTAAATGTTCTTATAGACCTGTAGTTAATTTTGGATTAACTTTACAATATGTAATTAGGTGGGCCCTAGTATGCCTTGCTTCAGGGACCTAGCTGAAGAAAATGATAATGGGAATCTGTTATCCACTGCTCATAGGACATCACTAAACTGACAAAACTGTGACAACAGAACCATAAATACCAAAGATTATTCTGCACTTAAAAAGGTCCTCCGATATAAGGAATGGCTAGCTTCTCTTGTAAGTTGCTAGTTCTGCCCTTCACCAACAGGTCCAGTTTGTCTAAGGCTTTACTGGATAATGTTGAAAAGGTTTAAGTCAAGTATCCCCCGATCCACCCCAGGCTTTCGAAGGTAATTTGTTTTTATGCATTCCCAAACATGAACCCTCCACCTCCCTCCCCATAACAACTTTCTGGGTCATCCCCATGCACCAGCCCCAAGCATGCTGCATCCTGCGTCAGACATAGACTGGCGATTCAATTCACATGATAGTATACATGTTAGAATGTCATTCTCCCAAATCATCCCACCCTCTCCCTCTCCCTCTGAGTCCAAAAGTCCGTTATACACATCTGTGTCTCTTTCCCTGTCTTGCATACAGGGTCGTCATTGCCATCTTCCTAAATTCCATATATATGTGTTAGTATACTGTATTGGTGTTTTTCTTTCTGGCTGACTTCACTCTGTATAATCGGCTCCAGTTTCATCCATCTCATCAGAACTGATTCAAATGAATTCTTTTAACGGCTGAGTAATACTCCATTGTGTATATGTACCACAGCTTTCCTGCCTCTGGGCAACATTTATTTCCTACTGTAGCACTGGAGGGCCTCAGCTATAGGAGTCAGTGGGCTTTTGACTGACATTGACCCCCTGCTTGGCTACTTCATTCATGATTTATCTGGGAGTGGTGAATGTAGTCATGCTGTTCTCTTTTAGAAAAAGAACAGTGCTGGAATGCCTCTTTATACTTATTAAATCTGTAGAATATACATATATATGTGTGTGTATTTATCCCTCTTATCAATTCAGTTCAGTTGCTCAGTTGTGCCCTTCTCTTTGTGACCTCATGGACTGCAGCATGCCAGGCTTCCCTGTCCATCACCAACTCCCGGAGCCTTCTCAAACTCCTGTCCATTGTGTCAGTGATACCATCCAACCATCTCATCCTCTGTTGTCCCCTTCTCCTCCTGCCTTCAGTCATTCCCAGCATCAGGGTCTTTTACAATGGTGGCCAGGTATTGGAGCTTCAGCTTCAGCATCAGTCCTTCAAATGAATATTCAGGACTGATTTCCTTTAGGATGGACTGGTTGGATCCCCTTGCAGTCCGAGGGACTCTCAAAAGTCTTCCCCAACACCACAGTTCAAAAGCATCAATTCTTCAGCACTCAGCTTTCTTTATAGTCCAACTCTCACATCCATACATGACTACTGGAAAAACCATAGCTTTGACTAGACAGACCTTTGTTGGCAGAGTAATGTCTCTGATTTTTAATATGCAGTTTAGGTTTGTCATAGCGGAAATGGTAGCCCACTTCAGCGTTCTTGCCTGGAGAATCCCAGGAACAGGGGAGCCTGGTGGGCTGCCATCTATGGGGTCACATAGAGTCGGACATGACTGAAGCAATTTAACAGCAGCAGCAGCAGCAGCTTTCCTTCCAAGGAACTAGCGTCTTTTAATTTCATGGCTGTAGTCACCATCTGGGTGACCATCATTCATAGGTTTTGGAGCCCATAAAAATAATCTCTCTCACTGTTTCTATTGTTTCCCCAACTATTTGCCATGAAGTGATTGGACTGGATGCCATGATCTTAGTTTTCTGAATGTTGAGCTTTAAGCCAACTTTTTCACTGTTCTCTTTCACTTTCATCAAGATACTCATTAGTTCTTTGCTTTCTGCCATAAGGGTGGTGTCATCTGCGTATCTGAGGTTAGTGATATTTCTCTCGGCAATCTCGACTCCAGCTTGTGCTTCATCCAACCCAGCATTTTGCATGGTATACTGTGCGTATAAGTTAAATAAGCAGGGTGACAATACACACAGCCTTGGCGTATTCCTTTCCTGATTTGGAATCAGTCTGTTGTTCCCTGTCCAGTTCTAACTGTTGCTTCTTGACCTGCGTATAGTTTCTCAGGAGGTAGGTCAGGTGGTCTGGTATTCCCATCTCTTTCAGAATTTTCCGCAGTTTATTCTGATCCACACAGTCAAAGGCTTTGGCATAGTCAATAAAGGAAAAGTAGATGTTTTTCTGGAACTCTCTTGCTTTTTTGATGATCCAGCAGATGTTGGCAATTTGATCTCTGGTTCGTCTGCCTTTTCTAAAACCAGCTTGAACATCTGGAAATTCATGGTTCACGTACTGTTGAAGCCTGGCTTGGAGAATTTTGAGTATTACTTTATTAGTGTGTGAGATGAGTGCATTTATGTGGTAGTTTGAACAGTCTTTGGCATTGCCTTTCTTTGGGATTGGAATGAAAACTGACCTTTTCCAGTCCGGTAGCCACTGCTGAGTTTGCCAGATTTGTGGGCATATTGAGTGCTGCACTTTCACAGCGTCATCTTTTAGGATGTGAAATAGCTCAACTGGAATTCCATCACCTCCACTAGCTTTGTTCGTAGTGATACTTCCTAAGGCCCAGTTGACTTCGCATTCCAGGATGTGTGACTCTGGGTGACTGATCACACTATCATGATTGTCTGGGCCATGAACATCTTTTTTGTATGGTTCTTCTGTGTATTCTTGCCTACCCCCTCTTAATATCTTCTACTTCTGTTTGTTCTATACCATTTCTGTCCTTTATTGTGGCCATCTTTGCATGAAATGTTCCCTTGATATCTCTAATTTTCTTGAGATCTCTAGTCTTTCCCTTTCTATTGTGTTCCTCTATTTCTTTGCACTGATCATTGAGGAAGGCTTTCTTATCTCTCCTTGCTATTCTTTGGAACTCTGCATTGAAATGGGTGTATCTTTCCTTTTCTCCTTTGCTTTAGCTTCTCTTCTTTTCTCAGCTATTTGTCTATAGCCATAGCCATATATCTATCAACATCTTTGTCTGTCTAAACAGTCCCTCCTGGCCTGGATTTTTCTCCCTAGGCTGCTCTGTTAAATTCAGTGAATAATCTGTTGGTTGCTAAACTCAGGATGTTTAGGCTCTCCCCTTTTCTCAAGGAGTGGGGAGGGCTTGTTTAAGTATTTTACTGAGGTATTAATATAATCGAAGTTCACATATGATAAACTTCATGTATTGAAATTGTATAGTTTGTTGAGTTTTGGCCCTTGTGAAACCATCCTGGCAGTCAAGACTGAGCATGTCCATCCCTGGCAGATTTTTTCTCATGCCCCTTGGTAATCCTTTCCTGCCTCTCCTACTTCCCCATCTCCAAGTAACTACTGATTTGCTTTCTGTCACTATAGATTAGTTTGCATTCTCTAGAGCTTTAAATAGATGGAGTCATACAGTGCTCTCTTTGTGTCTGACTGCTTTGACTCTATTTTGAGTTTATCCGTGTTGCCTTTACTCGTGGTTTTTTACTGTTTATTGCTGAGTATTAATTCATTATATGAATATACCATTTAGAGGTTTTTTTTTTTTTTTTTTTAATAGTTCAGGATTATCTTATACTTTGTTGTCTTATAGTGTGCTTGTTTGGTTTCAACTGTGTTGGGTCAGACTTTTGTATTTGATAGTTTTATTCTATCTTCTTAAATTCCTGTCCCTTTAGATCAACATAAAATTTGAATACCCTTATTTAATGTTAGTTGAAGTTTCAAAATATATGTTATGTTTTGTTTTTAAAAAAAAGCCTAGTAAATTGTAAAATAAGGAGGTTTAAATTTTTCTAATTTTTGAAGATGTCAGGTAATATAAAAAAAAGTTGCATGAGTATTGAGGCTTTCCACAAGATTTTGTATATGACGTTGTGAAGTCACTCTTAATATTGAGCCCCAAGCTTTATTCCAGAGTGCTTGCCTAGTTCTCCTGACCCTTGTGCATATTTCTGGTAGCTCTTACAATTTTTGAAAGATTTATTGGTTACTTCTTTTGACAACTTTATGTAACAATCATATAATAAATTGGATAACAAAGGAGTAATTTGGTGCCCGAATTATCCAAATAATTGCCCCCCCCAAAGTATGTTACACCTATGATCATTGGACACACCAGGAATTGGAGAAGGGATAGTCATTATTTTATGAAAACATGTTATTCTTACTGGGGTCATTCAGATTTCTCAGGCTATTTTTAACATTTATATGTTTGTCGCTACTTTCTCATCATTTGATTGAAATTATGTGTAAGAACAAAAACTACAAACCCCAGAACAACACCATTTAAAGCAGGTACACTCTCTGGATTATTGCAAAAGTGAAAGTTGGCTTACAATCTTAATTTTAACAGCCCTTTGAGTGCCATAGTAAAATACAGTTAATGTTTGTGATTAAATATTAGATGGGTTAATTAAGAAGCAAATAGTCATGCTTATTGAAAGAATAAGATCTTTTAATTTGTTTTTAGAGAGAAAATACTAGGTTGTTAGGATGGCCTTAGTGAGTCCTATGGAATTACATAAGGTAACTAAATAGTGTAGCCTGTTATAATTATTTCTGAATTAGTAATTAGGGGATTGAATTGGCCCACACTTGCTTATCTTATATGGCTAAGGTTTGTGTTTGAGTAGATTCATATTGCTTTTGACTTCTTTGTATAATTTTCCCTTATCTGAGCAACTTGGAATCTGGCCAGCATGATGGAAATTATCAGCTGATTTTCCTCAGTGTGTCTTCAGCAGTGTAGACTACCACTGCCTGATGAGCTTATCAGCTGGTTTAGAGAGTGGCATCTCTTTGCTGTCAGAGGGACACAGCATTCTCTCTAGAGAGTTTTTAGTACAGGTTATGAAAAACATTGGTTTCAGTTACTGTGGACAAACTTTAATTTATTTTTGAGTGTTTGCCTGTTCAGGTAATGGAAGATCTAGAGGTGAATTTGTTTTGGTCTAGTATGGAGGTCGGAGAAGGCACTGGCAACCCACTCCAGTACTTCAGGAAGAGTCTGGTGGGCTGCAGTCCATGGGGTCGCCAAGAGATGGACACGACTGAGTGACTTCACTTTTACTTTTCACTTTCCTGAACTAGAGAGGGCAACGGCAACCCACTCCAGTGTTCCTGTCTGGACAATCCCAGGGACGGGGGAGCCTGGTGGGCTGCCATCTATGGGGTCGCACAGAGTCGGACACGACTGAAACGACTTAGCAGCAGCAGTAGCATGGAGGTAAATAAGAGAGCCCGATCACTGATTTTTTAGATTTTTTTCCCCGCATGTTTTGTGTGTGTGTGTGCTCAGTCATTTCCAACACTTTGTGACCCTGTAGACTGTAGCCCACCAGGCTTTTCTGTCTGTAGGATTTCCCAGGCAAGAGTACTGGAGTAGGTTGCCATTTCCTGCTCCAGGGGATTTTCCCTCAGGGATTGAACCTGCGTCTCTTGCGTTTCTTGCGTTGGTAGGCAAATTCTTTACCACTGAGCTCCCTGGGAAGCCCAGATTTTCCATGTATGTAGATATTATTTCATCTTGGATCTGGCTGGAATATTTTGATTCCACTAGGATTTTGAATTTTTCTTACAAATAATTGTTTGATGTCTAAGATATTTTAATCTTCTATATTTAATTTGACTTGATTAAGGTTATCTTCCATAAGTCAAGGACTTCCCTTGTGGCTCAGCTGGTAGAGAATCTGCCTGCAATGCCAGAGACCTGGGTTCGATCCCTGGGTTGGGAAGATCCCCTGGAGGGAACGGCTACTCACTCCAGTATTCTGGCCTGGAGAATTCCATGGACTACACAGTCCTTGGGGTCGCAAAGAGTCGGACTTGACTGAGCGACTTTCACTTTCCATAAGTCATTTGTTATCACATTAGTATAGGAACCAAAGTGATGTCAAATATGATGTCAGTGATGATCCTTATTTAGGGTCAGCTAAATAAACAGTAACCTGGCCTAGAGTATTGGCGCTGGTGGGAGTTTTGTTAGTACATGTTGAGAGTGATAAAGCGTGAAGAGTCCTTACTTACTTCTAATGGATTTTTACCCCTAAAGTAATTCTTATATTCTGTTTTTAAATGTCTGCGTTTCCCAGAGTACCAGTTTCTGTTCTCTCCTTAATCTCTATTTTCTCGCTGATTAATCTTCTTTATCTTCAGCAACATCTTTAGGCCAGTGATTCCCTGATTTATACTTCCAAATTTTTTTCTCCTTAGATTCACTTATGTAATTGATTGATGCTTTCAATAAATATTTATTGAGTGCCCACTTTGGGCCAGCCACTGTTTCTGGGGCTGGTGATATAGTCCAGTGAGAAAAAGAAATCAACAATGTTTAAAAAAACAAAAACAAAAGTTCCTACCCTCATGGAGCCTAAATTCTATTATTTCCTGTTTTCTAGACATTTAAAGCTCAATATGTCCAAAAGGAATGTATTTCTACCCCCTTTCTCTAAGTAACATTGCTTTTTCTGCTCTTTAAGCTAATGATGCTCTGGTATTTTTAGTTTCCCAGATTAGAAATGCTGAGAGTTGACCTCTGTTGCTGTCATTCACTCATTACACCTGTCCCAAACACACAACTAGTGGTCACTGGTCCTTTTAATACTCTCTAATGTGTGTGTCTGTATCACCTCTCTTGTTTCTTGGCATTAATCTTGCTCACATTTCTGCATCCCCCGCCGCCTCGCCCCGGACTGGGCTGTTTTTAACAACTTAACATCTGTTTGTACTATTATTAGTTCTTTACTATTTTTTTAAAAAAATATTTATTTATTTCTTTGGCTGTGCCAGGTCACAATTTGGTTGAGAATTATGGGATTTTTTTCTTAGTTATGTTGTAAGGAATCTTCAGTTGAGGCTCATGAACCCTTGGTTTGCAGGACGGAACCTGGGCCCCTTATGTTGGAAGCGCTGAGGCTTAACCACTGGACCACCAGGGGAATCCCTAGTTCTTTTCTATTTTTGATGAACTATGTAGCATATTGCCAGAATTTTTTTTCCCCAGAAAATAAATTTTAGCAACCCCGCCTCTTCCTACCACCCCTGCCCCACGTATCTAAAATTCACTGCTCTCCCCCTGTGGGGCAGAGTCCCACGAAGGCCACGAAAACATGGCTTTCCTCTCCGGTCTAGTGGGGCAGCCTTGTGCTGCAGAACCATTGTCATTGAATAATGTGGTTTTGTTGTCTTAGCAGGTGTCTTTCCGTTTGTAAGAGACGCCATTCCCTCCCTGGCTGTCCCTCCTATCCCAAGTTGCAGGGCTTTAAGGATGATTCACATGTCACGTTCCCAGTTTTTTTTCTTTTTTTCCCTGACTCATTCTGATAGCATTGGATTCTTTTTATTCTCCCAAAATTTAGCACATCTTGTTGCAGTGTAATTATGTACTGTTTTCTACAAAATTGAGAGCTCGGAAGCAAGGTACCTGTCTTTATTTTTCTTTGCCGTATGGTTTAGTGATAGAGGCAGATAGTACAGTTTGTTTCTTTTGAGGGGGGCGCTTAAAGTTTATAGAATTTAGGATGGCTTTCTTAAAAACAACAAAAAAACAATTACGAAAATTAGATGTGAAAGTGTGTATTTATTTGTATGAGAACAGAAGTATCTGGTGCAAGTATCTTCCTGCTGAATCTGCCTGTGCTTTATGCTTCGGGAAATGTAAGTGCTTATTTAAAACTTGCTAAAATAGTGCTGTGTATATATAATTTTTTATGGTTATTGATTTTCTTAAGCTAGGGATAGGAAACAACAGCATCAGTTAGCCATTCTGGTGCTAATACCATTGATAGTAATCATAATGCCTAATGCTTGTATAACTTCCCATTTTCTAAGCATTTTCACATACTTTATCTCAGGAGATTCTGATAACTGACTCAAAGGATAGTGACTCAAATGTAGTGAGTTTTACTGTGTTTGGGTACAGGAAGATTGCCTTGCAGTTCTTCCTTTGAGATCAGATTTCACATTGGCAGGGAGATGATTCAGTTCTTCTGGGCATCTGTGACCTTAATCAGCACGCCCTCTGCCTCCTGTTAGCCTGGCGAATGCTAAGGACTTTTTTCAGGGCTTTCTAACTTGCTTTGCTGTCCTTCAGCTTTCTGTTTCTTCCCCCTTTCAGCTTCCTCACCTCAGTATTTCTTCTTCCTTTCTTCCTGTTCATTTACCTCTGTCTTGTCAGACACCACGTCTATTCCCTCTCCGTCTGTCTCCTCTGGTTGGTAACGTAACACTTTTTAAAGTGTCAGTTCTTTGACTAAGCTGAATTTTGGATTACACTTTCTTTGGGTTCATTTCTACTTCTTTGAAGTATTTTAGAGGGAGTGATTTGGAGGATCTTCAATAGTACAAAAAGTACGTGTATTTTTCAGCAATGGGAAAGCTGTCCTAAAGCTAAATGCTTTATTTACTACATAGGTAAGACATGGTGTAACTTACAAGACCAAGGTCAGAAATGATCAAATTTTCATTCCTGTTAAAGAGTTACGTTCAAATTGGAAACAGCAGACACTCAGTTCAGTTCAGTCGCTCAGTCCTGCCTGACTCTTTGCGACCCCATGGACTGCAGAATGCCAGGCTTCCCTGTCCATCACCAACTCCCGGAGTTTACCCAAGCTCATGTCCATTGAGTTGGTGCAGACACTAGAAGACGGAATAGTGATAGCAGTGATAGCTTTTGTATGCCTGTTTCTTCTAGGCATTTTGCATATGTTATTGTTAATGCTTACTTTACAACAGCAGCTCCAAGAAGTTAAGTGACTTGCCCAAGATCTCAACTAGTGAAATGGTAAGAATGTGTTTTCAAGAGAGCCTTATAGTAGCAGTTTAGGACCTCTGAAAGCATGGCTGTCTGAGGCTACTTATCTGAAGGTAAGTAGCTATTTTCTTTCCTGTAGTATTATTATGAGAACACAGAGCTATGATTTGGTGGAAGGCACTTGGCTTTGATGTCAGTCAAACTCAGATTGGCTTTTAATGTTAGTAGCTCTGGTGCTTACATACTTCACGAGTATAGGAGAAAATACTTTAATCTTTGAGCCTCAGTTTTCTTACTTGAAAGTGGGTATATCTAATATTGAGCTATTGGTAGGTTTAAACGTATGCATGTTTGTGAAGCACATATGCTGTGTTTAAGAAGATAGGGATATATGACAGCTATTTCATAAATGGTTTCATTTCAAAGAGTAAAAATAAATGCCAGTTCATTGTCTAAAAAACTCACTTGTGGAAGAGTTATTATAGTAGAAACCAATTCTTATATACAGTTTTATTATCAGTTGTTATTGAAGAGCATGTTTTAACAGTCTTAAATGACAAATTATTGGCTTAGTTGTGGATTACAACACACCTACATTTTAAATATTCCAGTGGTGAATATATATTAGGAAACCTTTGGCTCTTTAAGGGAATATTTGGTGGTTAATTTGTACTTCAGCAATAAAGTTGCTTAAAAAAAAAATCCACAAAATGACATGGAAAATGAAACAGTTCATTGTTTAAGGAATTTAATAGACACCCAATCTAACAGAGTAAGATTTTTAAGCTTATTATTTCTTCCTTTTTTTCTATCCCCATATCCTTTTGTAGATGAATTAAGACTACCTTTTGTTGAAACTTTCAGATAGTTATTGATGTTTTATTATATAAACTTTACAGTGCCCCTGCATTATAATGGCTATAGAAATAGGATTGCTTAATGAAAGGTCTGAGTTGTGTGATCTTGGGAAAGTTAGTAATCTCTCTGACCTTTTACTCCTTATCAGCAAAATAAGGTTTTAACAAGTTGTTTTGGTAAAAGGTCACAAACTTTTCTGATGTCTTTACATATGATATTTGAAATTATTAAGCACTAATAATTGCAAAAGTGCATTAACTTCTTCTGCCACCTAAACTTAAGGGTTCTAAATGCTCCATGACAAATATTGCAAAGAATGGACTCAGAGCAAGAGAGCATGATCTTTTGTGAGCCCTTCTCAGCACATGCCTGGTACTTCTCAGCACAGCAAAGGGTTGAAACTGAGTCAACATGGGTGCAGACCTCTAGTCACCACAAGCATAGTCCAGGAAAGAAAAACAGATAAGTTAAATCACATTTCAGTATGCTGTTTTCTTCCCAGAGGGTTTCCTGTTAGAAATTTGAGGCTGCCCTTTTTTGGTTAAAGTTTGTAAACGTTGTCTTTGTTTCCACCCAAATTCAGCAGGGGGAAATCATGAAAGCCTCAGACTGAATTTAGGAAGCACTGATTGATGGGGAAAAATAAAAATATCCAATTACGTTTAGTACTTACAGCTAAACGATAGCTAAGTGGCGATATGATAGACAACGCTTCATAATTTTTGTAGAAAATATTCCAGAACAGGAAAAACTGTTTGGGAATGGTGAATATAGAGTTATTTTTTAAATTATGGGGCAAAGCCCTTGGATGACCTTGGATGAAGAGCATGAACTAGTTAGATGGGGAGGTAAGTTGAAGCAGTATGGTTGTAATGTTCTGACCTTCCATCTCCTAGTTCCACAGTGTATCTGTGTTGAAAAGTTTGTCTTTCTTTAGGGCTTCCCCCTAAGGAATCATTAAGTCACAACTGACAAAGCCATTAATTGTTTTGTTATATGCCAGTATTGTTAACTGAGATCTCACAAACTCACCTCTGAGAGGGCAGCCAGGAACGACAGAGATTCATTTATCACCTCCTCTTGCAGTTGGTCAGTCTTAACACAGAACTGACTGGTAGCTGCCGGGACATGTTACAGGGTCCTATAGGGACGCTTTGTGTATTTGTGCTTTTTCTAAGCGCCAGGGACACCATTGGCCCTGCCCACTGGAGAATTGCTCCGTTCCAGGCAGGTAAAGGGCAGGAGGCAGGTGCCTGAAGTAATTTCTCTGGTGGATTGGTTGCCAGCTGTGGAATGACACCTGAGGATTCTGTGGCAGAGTTAATCCCCCTCTCCATGTTTGGTTTCCCTCAGTTCAGTTATGAGGCTGGAGTGAGTGCTGTATGAGCAGCTGGCCGCCTCTGCAGTCTGATATGGACCCAGTGTTGTTTGCCTTCAGGGGCAGCCCTTGGAGGAATTCCCCTGCCTCAGTTCAGTTCTGTTCAGTTCAGTCGCTCAGTGGCGTCCGACTCTTTGCGACCCCATGAATCACAGCACGCCAGGCCTCCTGTCCATCACCAACTCCCGGAGTTCACTCAGACTCATGTCCTTCGAGTTGGTGATGCCATCCAGCCATCTCATCCTCTGTCGTCCCCTTCTCCTCCTGTACCAAATCCCTCCCAGCATCAGGGTCTTTTCCAATGAGTCAACTCTTTGTCTGAGGTGGCCAAAGTACTGGAGTTTCAGCTTTAGCATCATTCCTTCTACAGAACACCCAGGGCTGATCACCTTCAGAATGGACTGGTTGGATGTCCTTGCAGTCCAAGGGACTCTCAAGAGTCTTCTCCAACACCACAGTTCAAAAGCATCGATTCTTCAGCGCTCAGCCTTCTTCACAGTCCAGCTCTCACATCCATACATGACCACTGGAAAAACCATAGCCTTGACTAGACGGACCTTTTTTGGCAAAGTAATGTTTCTGCTTTTAACTATGTTACCTAGGTTGGTCATAACTTTCCTTCCAAGGAGTAAGCATCTTTTAATTTCATGGCTGCAGTCACCATCTGCAGTGATTTTGGAGCCCCCAAAATAAAGTCTGACACTGTTTCCAACTGTTTCCCCATCTATTTCCCATGAAGTGATGGGATGAGATGCCATGATCTTCGTTTTCTGAATGTTGAGCTTTAAGCCAACTTTTTCACTCTCCTCTTTCACTTTCATCAAGAGGCTCTTTAGTTCCTCTTCATTTTCTGCCGTTAGGGTGGTGTCATCTGCATATCTGAGGTTATTGATATTTCTTCTGGCAATCTTGATTCCAGCTTGTGTTTCTTCCAGTCCAGCGTTTCTCATGATGTACTCTGCATAAAAGTTAAATAAGCAAGGTGACAATATACAGCCTTGACGTACTCCTTTTCCTATTTGGAGCCAGTCTGTTGTTCCATATCCAGTTCTAACTGTTGCTTCCTGACCTGCATACAGGTTTCTCAAGAGGCCAGTCAGGTGGTCTGGTATTCCCATCTCTTTCAGAATTTTCCACAGTTTATTGTGATCCACACAGTCAAAGGCTTTGGTACAGTCAATAAAGCAGAAATAGATGTTTCATTGGAACTCTCTTGCTTTTTTGATGATCCAGCAGATGTTGGCAATTTGATCTCTGGTTCCTCTGCCTTTTCTAAAACCAGCCTGAACATCAGGAAGTTCATGGTTCATGTATTGCTGAAGCCTGGCTTGGAGAATTTTGAGCAATACTTTACTACCGTGTGAGATGAGTGCAATTGTGTAGTAGTTTGAGCATTCTTTGGCGTTGCCTTTCTTTGGGATTGGAATGAAAACTGACCTTTTCCAGTCCTGTGGCCACTGCTGAGTTTTCCAAATTTGCTGGCATATTGAGTGCAGCACTTTCACAGCATCGTCTTTCAGGATTTGAAACAGCTCAACTGGAATTCCATCACCTCCACCAGCTTTGTTCGTAGTGATGCTTTCTAAGGCATTTTCCCTGCCTGGTTCTGTCCAAAAAGTGTGCCCAGCCTGTTGCTGCTTGGCTCTCAATACTGACAGTGTGATGGGAAACAGGAGCAAACTGCCCACCAACCTAAATTCCTGAGTTTAGCTAGGGGATGAGAGAACAGAAGAGGCTGAATCTTTATTCTCAGAAGCATCTAAATTTTTTTTCTGAGTCACCATATTTGGTGTGAGTTGATTTGGAGAGGGTCCCTTTCCTGTAGGAATGATTGTTTTAAGAGAGAACAAAATTGATGGAAAATACATAAAAATGGTTGCCCAGAGAGAAGGTATTGGAATCTGTAGTTCTCTAGCAGTGTGTGTGTGTGTGTCTCCTTGGCTTTTGTTAAAAAAAAAAAAAATATGGATGATGGAGGAGGAAGGAAATGAATATAGTACAATGGAATATAAACTTAATTGGTTTGTAGTATATTAAAAAAAAAATCCAGCCTTTCAAAAAGTCAATTGAGTAATGAAGCAGCCTGAGGTTGTAATCCCAGCCACACTGCTGATTCTTATTGTTTAAATTGTTATAGTTATTTTTTAAATTGTAGTTCACCAGACCTTAGCAAACTTGCATTTGTCTGTGCCCTATGTGTTTTTTAAGGCTGTTTTCAACCATAAAATTGACTTCGTCTTTGAATGTGAGCAATAAATAAGGAGCTTGACTCAAAAGCGTCACAAAATATAATTTATGTGTGTGTTACTGGAAGTGGATATGTATCTGGTAAAATGTCGGTATAAAATTAGTATCTTTGCACTTTTAGGAAATCTGCAGTAAAGGACAGAACATGTTATACCTTTTGAAAGGACAACGAACCTTTCACTTCAGGCCAACAGTCTTAAAAATAAAAGGAAGTAGCTTTCAAAACCAAAATAAAGTTAATGAACATTAAATAAGGTTAATGTTTGTTAGTATAAACACATTTCTGTGTAAGTGTGTCTGTAAGTTACTAAATAGCCTAATATCGATACGTATTTTCCGTAGGTTCTTTTCTCCGTATTAGAAAATTTCTGGGAAAAGGAATGAGATGATTCTTATCACCAAATTTGTTTTGCGTATGTAGATTCCTGATCAGAGTAATGATTATAATTTATGTATTTCCAAATGTGGATTAATACACTACTTGCCCACATTATAATTTTAGCTTAAATATATTGTATGACTGTTCATAATATTTAATCATCATTTACATATACATGAAAGATAGGTTTTCTTTCAACTGAAACAAATTTATATTTATGTACTCTCTTGGGTTGACCCACCGTTTCCAGTGGTGGGGGTTTTAGTTTGCTCTGTGTGTGTGTTCGGAAGTAGGACAGTAATAGTCATTTATACTGCCCTGCTGCTCAGTCTCACTGGAATTAGCTAATCCGGGGCCATGGATCCGCTTCTAAGGCTCTTATCTCACAGGGCTCGGTAAAGCTAGAAGCAGTACTTCTAGCCATCAGAAAATCAGAATAAATTTGTTTTTAATGGTACAAATACAGATTCCTTATGAAATACTAATTTTGAAGAAATCTTTTTATAATATTTCCTGTCATTTTGTGGGGGTTAAGTGGTCTAGCCTGAAGAAATTATCTTTCTGGTAGCATTTGCCAATAGTAAAATATTTTTCCAAGTAATTTAGTAGTTCAAGGTGAAACCTTTTTTTTGTTGGGACAGGATGATAGGGAGAATTTGAAAAATATTGTGAATAAAGAAGGAACTAATCAGCTCTAGTCTCATCCTCCAAAATCAGGTAGGTATTAACATTTTCACATGTTTATTGTCAATCGCTTATTTTTCTATTTTTTTTGTTATGAAAACTTTATAATGTATACTTTATGATGTGTATATTATAGTGAATCCTCATGTATCCATTATTCACTTTTAATAGCATGTCCAGTCATGTTTCTTCTTTCCTCTTCCATTTTTTGGAAGAAAATACCAGGCATTTGAGCACTTTATCCATAAATATTTCAACTCAATTAATTTTTATAAATATAACTTTAAAACATTCTAAAATTATAGTTTCCTTAAAAATGTAGAGAAAGCTAAAGTCACCTTTTGACCTCTCTCTGATCAAAAGCTACCACTTCCATCTGTCCACTCCTAAAAGTAACTATAACTGTAATTGATTTTAGAATGTGTCCTTCTATCAGTAACTCATTGTTGTAATGATGAAATCACATAAATACCTTTTTATGTGTAGCATATATTATTATTCTAGATATTAAAAATTATAGGTTGACCTCAGACTGTTTACAACTCTCATTTTCAATTTTGAGATACAGATTGTGAGCCTGTTCTTCAGTGAGTCTTAACCCATTTATATCTATTGTGAATATGGATATCTGAATTTATTTCATTTCTCTTTTTTTAATGATGCTTTTTCCTTTTTCTTTATTTTCTGTATTCCCAAACTCTTTTAGATTGCTTGAGTATGGTTTGTTCCATCTTTTATCCTCCTGGTTTATAAATTGTAAATTCTATTTTTTTTTTTTAGTGTTTTACTTTTAACATAGATGTTTGGCTTATTTTTCTAGTGGAGTTTGAAGTGAAAGTATTTCTATTCTCCTTTGACTAGAATATTTTAGCCAGAAATATTTTCATTACTTGCGAATGTTTTCCACAGTTACTATGGTTTCATTTATAGAATGAAACCTTGTTAGTCAGATCTCACATTCCTGTATCAGCCGTAGATTTATGATTTGTTTGATTTAAACCTGATGACTTTTCTCAGGCTCTGATCAAAACTGAATCCTTTACAGTATTATTCACCTGCCGTAGTAGAAGTTCCCCATGCTTTGTTTTTTTGAAGTAACTATCTCTCTTGTAAAATTCTTAATTGTCTCAGTTTTCATATTAAAGTTGTATTTGCTTGTAAGTTCCCTCAAATCTTTATTGGAAGTAGAGTCTCCGCATGAATTAGTTAAAGGAGGAAGGGTTCATCTTAAGAAAGATAGTGGTTTATTTGGGATGTGATAGTATGATGCTGTACCGAAGCAGAGTGTAATAGGTGTGTTTGATTGGAACAGAGAGCCTCATACAGATTAGCTCTGGCAGAGTGGAGTGCACTGTAAAAATGGATGTCAGTGGCTGTTTCTTGGGGGCCAGTTTTATCTAGTTTTCCGCCCATTAGCTGTGTTGGGCCTCCCAGGCAGTCCTTGCCTCTCTCCTAATGTCAGCTGTGTTCGTCTGTCTCTGCCCACTGGATCCCTTTCTGTCTCTCATGACTCAAGCCTATGTGTGCCCCACCTTAGCTTCTTCATTCTTGCTCATGCTTCTTCTATCTTTTCAACTCTAGCTCCACTACTAATTGGCTTATTCTTTCAAATTCTCAAGAGAGAGACACTAGCCCAGTTTTACCTCTTAGGTCAGCACTTAGGTTGTCTTCCGTTGAGTGAGGGGCCCACCGTTTGCTTCCTTGGTTGTGGTTGGAGGAGAGGGGCATAGCATAGTGTGCAATGGCATATTCCTTGGAGCAGGGGCTGCGGGAAGGTTGCAGTCTGCAGTAATTAGTTCAGGCTGCTGTAAATAATGCCATAGACTGGGTGGCTGAAACAGTAGAAAGTTATTTCCCCACTGCTCTGAAGGCTGGGAAGTGCACCCTCAAGGTCTAGCAGGGTTTGGTTCCAGGTGAGAGATTTCTTCCTGGTGTTGTGGATGGCCACTTTCTCACTGTGTACTTCCAAAGAGAAAGCATGGCTTTTCTTTGTTGCTTGCATGTGATGAGAGGGGGAAAGGAAGGAGGGAGAGGAACATAGATATCTCTTTGTCTTCTTATAAGGTTTTCAGTCCTCTTGGTTTAGGACCCCACCCTTATAACCTCATTTAAACTTGATTATTTCCTAAAAACCCTATCTCCAAATATAGTCTCATTGAGGATTACAGCTTCAACATATGAAGTTGGGGGGCCTAGCAGTATTACAAGGCACTGTAACACTCACTCAGCCTTTTAAACTCTTGATCAGGACAACCATATCACTTACTATTTTTTTTTTAATATTCTCAATCTTGATGGTGCTAATATTGCCATCCAATCAGTAACTCAAGCAGGAAAGCTGAGGTTCTTCGTAGACTCATCTGCCTTATCTTCACATCACCAGATCCTTTGCTTACAGCTTTTGTTCCTCAGATCTGTCTCCCATTTTCATTTACTTTTCACTTTCGTCTCTTTGAAAATGCTTCTTAACTGGTCTTGCTTCCAGTTTTTATTTCTTTTACAGATATTCCACCAGAGTGATCGTTCTAAACCAAAGATTGGCTTTATCTCTCACTCTACCAAAAGAAGCTGCAATTTAAAAAAAACTCTTCGTGAATGGCACCCAGGGCCCTCAGTGATTTACCCTGTAGCCACATCTGTAGCCTCGCCACCTCTTCTTCCCTTGTCCTTCAGGCCCAGCCCAGGCCTAAGTAAGGGCTTGCAGTGCTCAGAAGGTGCTGTGCGCTCTTGCCTCTGTGTGGGCAGCCCTTCCATCACCTCTTCTGTCCTATCTCCCACCTGTTTTTTAAAATTCCATGCAGGGGTTGCTGCCTCCAGGAAGCTTTCCCTGTTCTCTTCAGTTTGGGTTTGATGGCATCTCTCTTTTGTATTCTTATTATTTCCGATATCTGTTTACTTGTTTTTTTTTTTTCTTCTTCCATTCACTTGGCCCATGAGTTCTCAGACTGTGTCCTCATTCCTCTAATTCTCCCACCCAGAAACATACTCATCATGTAGGCACTCTGTGAGTTGCTGAATCAATAAATAAGAGAATTTGAGTTCTTTTGTAGGCTTGTGACCCCTCTCAGCATATTCATTTTGGACAGGTAATTTATCTTTCCATTTTATAAAGGAAGGATGAGACCATCAATCAGTATTTGACTTACATTAAAGGCAAGGTTCCTGAATACTAGATTTTCTTTGATTTGAAAGAGCAAAAAAGAATGAATAAATTCTATTATTATTGAAGGAGTTTGGAGAGATTCATAAATGTCAACTTCAAAAGAAAGATTTTGTTCACAAATGCTTTTCTGATCAAGCCTGTAAAAATGAGGGAGAAGTCCTACAGAACAGATGCTACAAAGAGCTGACTATTTTCTGTTGGATGATTGCATGATGCTGGTGGGGAGTTGGACGTTTCTGTGCTCTTGGAGGAGTCGTTCAGTAACCCTAGAATATGAATTATGACTGCCAGTGTCAGTTTTTCTGTCATGGCCAATTGACTTTATGACAAATTGCCTACAAATGACTACAGCCTTGCATTTGTCTACTAACTTCAGGTAGCGCCGAGGCAGCTAAGAATGAGATGAATGCTAAATTTAAATGCATTAACCGATGCTGAGCAACTTTGGCAAGCCGCAAACCATTGCAGCAAGCTCTTCTAATGATGTACTCCTTTTACAGTCAAAATAGTTAAGATATCTAGAAAATTGTATGCATTTGGGGCAGTTTCTGTTAGTAGAATTATTTTTAGCATAAGACGTTTTCACTTGCTAGTTGCCGTATAATCTGTGTTGGGCAAGAATGATTTGTTTTATGTTTCAAGTAATGATTCTCAACTACACAAAAGCTGTGCCTACACATTACCAGTACAACTTGTTGAAAAGTAAAATGATTCCTAATTAATCAGTTTCTGTTTCTAAAAGAAATGAAAGAATCTGTTTGATTTTTATCCTCGATTGGAACCAGTGTTATCAACCACTTGTTGGAGAATCAAAAGGTCACAGCTAAAATCATTAAGAGGATTTTTAAAGGATTTGTCATTGAAGTTCTTCAGGAAGCATAGACTCCTTAGGTTAAAAATGGTTTTTAAAATTTGCATTTTTCCTAAGCTAATATACACATAAGTAGTCTTGCCAGATACAGTAATAGATCCCTGGTTAAATTTGAATTTCAGATAATCAACAAGTTAGTGTTTAGTGCAGTTATATCCCAAATGTTGTGTGGGATATACCTGTACTAGAATTTATTCATTTATCTGAATTTCAGATTAAACTGGGTGTCCTGTATTATTATTTGTTAAATCTAACCACTGTATACTGACACAAAATTTTAAAATTCAGAAGAAATGCAGCTCAAAATTTCCTTCTATTGTTCTCCACCTCTTGACATCCAACCACTAGTGTCTTTGGAAAGCTTGTAGGAATAGTCTAGGCTTATATATATATATATATATATATATAAACATTTATGATAAGGGTTTCTCTGAAAGAATAAGCAATTCTACTTCCACATAACTGACTTGTAGGTGAACTTTTGGATGCCAGGGTGTTTCACAATTGAGAACTACTTTGTGCTTTCTCTGAAGGCTCCTCATGAATCCATAGGGCCTCTGAATCCATAGGCCAACCTCCATCCCCCACCAAGCAATGAATACTATTTATCTTCCAAAGTTAATTTTTCATAGAGGAAAGAGCATAGAACTAAGTTTTATTTTGCATACCAAGCACTCATGTAAATAATTTTACTCTTTCAAAACTTTATGGAAAAAAAAAAGAAAAAAAAACTTTATGAATGCCATTCACTTGTAATTAATAGATTCCAAGTTCAGAAAAGACAGATGAGTGACATAACAAGGGTGTAGAGCTAGTAAAGGGTCAGGCTGAAATTTTAACTCAGGTCATCAGACTCTCGTCGATGCCCTTTCATTACCGTCACGCTTCCTCCGGAGCAGTTGCATTAACTACATGTTTGTAGTCCTGGATTTCCTGCCATTGGAGTATCTTTCCGTTTGTTTGTCAGAAGTTAATAATTTTTTTGAGAGAGGACCTAATAATACTCTTTTATGAAGGATTCTTATATTGTCCTTTAAGATCTTCCTATATTTTCCCCTGTGAAACCATGCAAGGCTTGGCCTTGAACTGCTCATCTATATGTGGTCAACATTAATCATAAAAACAGAGAGGTAGGTGTTTTGCAGTGAGCTGGAAATTTGTGTTTATCTCGCTTCTCAGAACATACCCAAAGAGTAAGTGTGTTTTCTAGGAAACTAAGGTTCATATGATAGGCCCTTGTTCAAGGCTGTATCACTCTTAATTCCAAGTTAGAGTCAGTGCTCTTTTCTCTTGACTTTTTATCTTTCTGAGTTAAGTTTTCATAGGGGAAAGAGCATAGAATTAAATTTTATTGTGCATACCAAGCACTCATGTATATAATTTTACTTTTTCAAAACTTTATGAGACTTTCTAATACAAGTGTCAGTACTTGAGCTGTTTGACTATTTGAAATGGAGTCATTTTAAGTTGTATATCCGACCTGGCTTAAGAAAGGTCAGTAGGTATTATTCTCAGAGTTTACACAGAGCTAACTGCAGGCATTGATGGTCTGTGCATCTGCTCCTGCATACCAGATTCTTTCTTGTCTCCCAAAGGCATTCTTTCTAAAACAGGGAATCAGCTTGTTCCTTCTCAGAGAAGTCCCCTGTCTCATCTTCTAGATGAAGAGTGAGGATGTCTGGTTCTGAATTCCTCTTCACCATTGAAAGAATTACCCACTGACTTCTAATGACTGTGGGTTTTCTTCAAGGGGAAGGATCAATGTAACTTGGAGTCAGTTGTACAAAACTGTTGGACAGCAGAGATTCAAGATGGGTTAGTGATGTGGATATTGTCAGTGGACACCTGCATCCGGTACTTGAAAGAGTTTGGATGAGTATAGTCAGAGAAAGATGAGACCTGTGTGGGTTGAAGGAGTCTTTTGGGTAGGGAAAAGATTATTGACAGGAGGGTATTTTAAAAAGGCAAAGTATCTTTTGAATGTTGTGCTCTCCTTTATTCAGTTTTTCATCCATGGTTTAATATATCTTGCACTCACTTGCTGATTGAGCATCATAGTTCATTTCTTAATTGGTGTGTCTGAATTGTCTTCCCAATTAAGACTAGGAGCAGTCAACGGCAGGGTCATATCTTCTACTTTTTATCTTAAAAGTATTTTTTTGCCTACAGAATTTCTCATTCAGAGCCCAGTAAGCTCCTTCCACTTTGGGTAAGGATCTGTAAGTGAATCCAGTTATACTGGTCTCTGTTGAGGCGCTTTAAAGGAAATATTTTGTATACTTCTACCAGAGAGTTGGACTGTGAAGAAAGCTGAGCACCGAAAAATTGATGCTTTTGAACTGTGGTATTGGAGAAGACTCTTGAGAGTCCCTTGGACTGCAAGGAGATCCAACCAGTCCATTCTGAAGGAGATCAGCCCTGGGATTTCTTTGGAGGGAATGATTCTGAAGCTGAAGCTCCAGTACTTTGGCCACCTCACTCGAAGAGTTGACTCATTGGAAAAGACTCTGATGCTGGGAGGGATTGGCGGCAGGAGGAGAAGGGGACGACAGAGGATGAGATGGCTGGATGGCATCACAGACTCGATGGACATGAGTCTGAGTGAACTCCAGGAATTGGTGATGGACAGGGAGGCCTGGCGTGCTGCCATTCATGGGGTCGCAAAGAGTTGGACATGATTGAGCGACTGAACTGACTGACTGACCAACTTATTTGGGGCTCCCAGGTGGCTCAGTGGTGAAGAATCTGCCTGCTAATGCAAAAGATGTTACTTTGATCCCTGGTATGGGAATATTCCCTGGAGGAAAAAATGGCAACCCTCCCCATCCCACCCCATTCTTGCCTGGAGAATTCCATGGACAGAAGAGCCTGGCGGGCTACAGTCCATTGGGTCCCAAAGAGTCAGACATGACTAAGCAACTGAGCACCAAGTTAATTAAAATAGATTTTATGCCTTTTACCTTATTATACAAGTTTTACCTGCAAATATAAGATAATTTTGAATAAATCCTAAAATGAATACAGTTTTTAAAAATTTTTGCCTATACAGAAACCTATCTTATCTCCACAGTATCTTAATGGTCAGAGGAATCATAGTGGTATCAAGTGCTTTTTAAAATATTTAGTTTTAGAATATAACTTAAAAGTTGTAAAACATAACCATTTCATTTTCTTTTCTCCCTAGAGTTCCATTGTAGTTGTTGGTTTATAATCATTCTAAAGAAGAACATTGAAATTTGGAAAAAAAATGTTAGAAACTATAGGTAAGACCTATTTCTTCCTGTTTTGATAATGATTTAAACTCCTTCCGTTGGGATCTCTGAAATATGTTCTACTTGTTAAGATTCTGTCTATAATAATTTGGTTAATTTTTTTTTTATCCACTATCATTGTACTAGGGCAATGTGTTTTGATATTTAGATGGTTTCATATGAAGTGTTATCAAAACACATCACTTATAAGCAAAAGTATATGAGATGTTCTACCAAATATGGGTTTTAAGAAAGCTTAATGTAAACCCAGTTCTGATTTATGAACTCAGTTCTGGTTAAAGTTTGTTTCTCGGTAGCACCAGAAGTATAACAATATTTTTAATACTGAAGATCATTGCCTATGTCTAACATTTACTGTACTCTTGGCAGGTTAAATAGTACTGAGCTTTTAAGTTGGTAAAACTATTATAACAATACCGAACAGGTTGACAAACTTGAGTGACAATTTATGGCAGTTTAATTTCTGCAGTAGATAATTTAGGTTGAAATATCCAACACATTTTCTAGACATGTGTTGATCTTTTTTCTTTTTCCCCCACACTGTACTGCTTTTTCATTTTAGAGAAGCTGGTTTATAGAACTGATTTCAGGTATGTCAGGTATGGCACATCCAGTCTGTCATGGTCCTTTATCTGACACTGCAGTCTTCACCTTTTCCAGGGAACTCTTTGGGTGTGATTATTGGAAGGTATTGGAAGGGGTCTGTGATGCCTTGATGATCATGGCTGATGCTTTGATGCCTGCAGATTTTGAGGGGTAGCGGGAAGTGGGTGGCAGGAAAGGAGGAGCTGATTTTGTGATCATGCGGATTGTTACCGTTGCCTGTTGCTCCTGGTACTGTGACTGTAATCAGAATGCATTTCCTGTGTCACCTATTTTATGCGAAAGTCATGCAGAGTGAAGACTAATAGTTTACATAGGAAAGTTCCGCATAAGAAAGTGGACAGCAAGGGGGATACAGAATTATTTAAACCATTACCTGACAATCTTCATTTTGTAAGTTATTACTGAGTTGTACAGCTTTCAAGAATTGATGTGAGAATTCATACTAGATTTATTTTTTGAGATACCATGGGAAATAACCTAAAATCAGTTCTTAGGCATACCTTTATTACTGTTTGCTTTTAAAATTCTGCATATGAGTGTTTAACTTTGTGTAGGAACTCATGGTCAGCATTAGTTAATATTTTAGTTTCTCCATTCCTGTGTAATCAGATTTTTGGTATCAAAAAATGTCTCTAGTGATAGTTCTCACTCTTTTTTATTGCTACGATATGGCAGTATATTTTAATAGATATCATTGAGAATATGTTAAGGCATATATCTTAGCAGTCTTGAGTATTTTTTAAAAATTGTAGCTTCACTTACATGGAAGGGAGAGAGGGAGTGAGAGTGGGATTTTGAGAAGTTTTTTTAACTATTATCTGTGGTAGCATTTAACTGTCTAGAGTCTTGCATGTTAGATGTTAGGGTTATTAAGGATACACTTACGGAAAATACTTATGGAAAGTACTAACTTTGGCACCTTTGTATTCAGTTTTATGCTTATGTACATATGCTATTTAATTTGGAGGTAAGAGATTTCAAGCATTAAAAAATTGTGTTTTTGAAGGAATATGTGTTATTGTAATGTATTTTCAAGTAAATGCAAAAGTGTATAATGCGTTGCCTCTTAATACATGAAAATTTAACTGTTAAAATTCATCACTGACATTATTTACCTCTACTTATTAGTTATAGTTCTAATTTTTCTTATATATACATTTTAATTAAAAAGAAATAACATTTATAAGATCACAGAATGTTTGGTTTTAATTAGTTTTTATAAAAGAGTTGAAATAGCTGGTATTAGAAGCATATCAGATACGCATCATCTGAATTTGTTTCCATACTTAACAGTTAGTTGCACGTACCATACACTATAACCAGTTGGCTGCTTTTAAACAAACTTTCTTTATTAGAGGTTTCAAGGTTTGAAGAATATATTTAGAGTGACATGTTTTAGTCCCTTCTTTTTTCCAAGTCAATTTTCAGCTCTCCCAAGAAATAGTTTTAGAATTTCTATAAGCATTGTTTGATGCCTGTCTTTTGAATCCTGTTACTGACTAATGCTGCTCTTTGGTTTAGACAAAAATCGGGCTGTGCAGGCAGCAGAGCGCTTGCAGGCCAAGCTGCGGGAACGTGGGGATGCAGCAAATGAAGACAAACTGAACCTTCTCAAGTCAGTGCTGCAGAGCCCGCTCTTCAGCCAGATTCTGAACCTTCAGACTTCCATACAGCAGCTGAAAGACCAGGTAAGACATGGTGTGTACCCACAGGAGGCCTGCGTAGCATGGTATAGAGCTTGTAAAGTCTCCTGTTTTTTCTGAAAGGCTGATTTTTGTATGTGTGAATTAATTGTTAATGAAGTAATTTAAACCTCCAAGTGAGACTTCATATTCACTGTGGCTCCCCGCTCTGCTGTGCCCTCAGTTATTTTCTTAATGGTTGTGGCTGTATATTGTAAATGATATGACATTGTGTTGAAAGCTGTGGGAGAATGGAAGAATGAGTTCCTGCAGGAGAGGAAGATGATACAAATATGTTTAGGGTGGATGGCTGTACCTTGGTTTCCATCATCACTGTGACTCATGGTTCATGTGATTGTGCTTATTCAAATTCAGACATTCAGCACACTTAGAATATTTCAGATGAGCCTGGATTTGCATGTGTAATCATGTGTGTGAGGAAGGGAAATCACCTCTGTGTTGACAGTAGAAGGAGTAATTACATTGTCATCAGCTAGAGGAATTGCAATTCTCACTTCTAAAAAGAGTGTAAGTAGCAATGGCTCCCATGACAGCATCAGATGGTGATAAACATTAGGACTTCTAAATGTAACACAGTGTTTATTTCTGTAAAAATTATGAGCATTAAAAAGTCCTAGCATTTATATTAAAATTGAAACATAATGCAATGACAGAATGAAAACTGGAATCAGATGGTCACTGAACTTACTTACTGTAATCACCATTTCTCAGGTTTTTAAAAAATAGTTTTTAAATGGTTGTTATCCTCACAAGGTTTGAATTTAATCTAATTATGTCTTCAGTCCAAGTTAATTCTCATTCTGATGTTTTTAGCATTAATCTAATGGTTATGGATGACTGGCTAGCCAATATTCTGCCTTAAAAGTTTAACATGAAACCTGAAGACTAGTTTCATAATTCAGTTGAAGAGCAGCTTCAGTTGACAACAACAAAAACTCCAAAATCTGCCAAATGGAAAAAGAGCATTAGTAGCAATAGAAAAGGAATTTGTTAAATGTCATGTAACTTCTTAATCTAGCTATTTTAATGACCCCCCCCCAAATTAAGTACATAGATCAAGACGAATCTTTAAAAATATTTCTCTCAAGTGAATTTGTACCTAACGATTTTAAAAGTTATGATCATGAATTAAGAAAACGAGGTGGTTTCATTATATATAATTGTGTTTTTTTTCCTTTGTAAATTATTGAAAAAATTGGTTTCAGGTATTCATTTTCAGAATGGTTTGGCATTCTTTTGGAGAAACCAGTATTATGGATATTAGTGTAATTATGATATAGAAAATTACCTGGTTTTTAAGCAATGTGAAGATGTTTTACAGATATCTTCTCCCCTTATTGTATTAATTATGTGGAAATATGACTCGAATGAAGGGAAAGTTGAAAGAAAAATTACTAGTGATTATGTTAGGAAATGCTGTTAGTCTAGTGAAGCAGCTGTCAAAATGTCCCTGCTATCTACTCTTATGTGAGGGGAATAGCTTTTGTACTTACCAGGTCTGCTGAAAGGACGGGAGAAAAAGGACTGCTTGTTGAGCTTGTTTTACTCTTTCCAAATGGAACTAGGATATGGTATCTAAAACTATTTGGGTCCCATGTGATTCAACTTAAACTTCTTTGGAAATTATTGAGTATAATATTATCAAGCCTCGTAGTCTAGGACTACGGACAGTGTGATCTCATTTTACTAATGACAATTGCTGTTATACAGTTGACCCTTGAATAACCTGGGTTTGAACTGTACAAACTTGTATTTTCTCCTCCTTATGATGTTTTTAATAACATTTTCTTTTCTCTAGTTTGCTTTATTATAAGAATATGGTATATAATATATATAACATACAAAATATGTGTTAATTGACTATGTTATAGATAAGACTTTAGTCAGCAGTAGGCTATTAGTAGTTAACTTTTGGAGGAGTCAAAGCTATAATACTTGGAATTTTGACTGCGTCATAGTTGATGTCTCTCCCCACTCCTCACCCCTGTGTTGTGCAGGGGTCCACTGTATTTCAAGGCTGTGATGTTCGTGAATTATGTAGGTGTGTTTGACACGAGTTTCCTGTTTTTGGCTCATTGGTTACCTCTTCACATACTGAAAGAGACCGTGGAAACTATCTGTTCATCCCCCTGCTGATTATGGCAGATTAGTTTAGAGAGTAGAGCCAGAGGTGGAATTTGGACTTCTTGGCTCCCAGGGCACAGTCCTTTCCCCTGTTTGACCCTGAAGCTTGTCTCACAGCTCCCCCAGACCAAGGTTAACAGTGCCTGGGTGGCATGAGTTTAGTGTCTGTTGAAACCATAGATAACGTCCCACAGTTTTTGGACTCTTCACTTTACTCTCCATTCTGTACCGGTTCAAAATAATTTGTTAATTTTTTTCCCTTGCCTGACTAGAGAAAAATTTTAAAAATTTGTAATATTTTCTGTTTTAAAGTTAAACATATATATTCTAAGTGTTATCATGTTAGATTTAAATTTTCTATATCATTTGCCACCTGCTAATTTATTACTATTTGTAATTTAATATTTAAGTAGTGCATCTAAGGAGTGAAATTTGTGCTTTTAATCCAGTAGCTATACAAATCTGATGAATGGCCAGCTTTTATTTATTATCTTTCACCTAAATTACATTTTCAAGTATTTAATTTTATATGCATGATAGGAGCAAGTTACTGTCTCTGTCTCTTTTAGTGTTACTGGAAAGTTTGACCCCTTTAATTTTTCTCTGCCATCATTCTGCCTTTTAAAAGCAAAGGGAGTGAATAATTGAAAAGCCCAAGGTATATTCACCATATGGGGAACATGATCATATTGTTGTATTAATGACAGATGCTAACATGCCTTGTTGAATTAAACCTACTATTTTTTCCCCCTCAGATCCTTTTCATTACTTCTTTTCAATAATGTTTAATTTTTCCAGTTTGCTTCTTCAGTATTAAGACAGCCCTTACAAATCAAACTGTTTCCCTTTGGCAAATTAAACACTTGACAGGTGTGTAACTGAGAGGGCAAAAAAGCCATGCCCTGAAGGGATGTGCTATTTAAATATTGTCAAAAATATTAACAGGTCTGAGAGTATAATTGATGCCTCTGTTTAACTCTGCCACATTGTGTATTGTTCTAACCACCAGCTAAAGGATGTGTGCTATTAAATCTGAATAATCTCTAATAGCTCCAGTTTATTTCCTATTGCATGATTCCTGTTTAAGTGTGTGTATGTCGGGGGGGCAGGGTGGATAACTGTGACTTTGTGTCAATGATCTGTCAAATGCAAATTCTCAAGTAGTGTCCTCACTGTCACCGAGTCATCCAGGCTAATAACTGCAGGGCCTAATGCATATTCATGACAAAAATCCAGCTATTGTGGAGGAAATAAACACGTTAGCAAGTTAATAATAGAAACTTGTCAGACGAGAGGATATTGGATTAGCATATTTATTCTGTGACGTTTGTCCAGCCCAATATAAGTGGATGCTACTTTCCTGATTAATTAATAGCCTTGCCTTCTGAATTGACTAAGGGTACTAAGTTAAATGTCTTTTTATCTTGAGTTATTTGTAGGAAAACTATGAATTAAAATTATTACCTTCATTAGAAAGGACTGAAAATTGTCATTGCTAAGATTTTTTAAAATTATGGTTACAGAGACCAATCGTAGGTTTTTCTTTGGAAATTTTATGAAATCTTTTGGAATTATTGGAGAGACATTGATTTAAACTAAAACCAGTATTGGAATTTACTGTTCAGTGTTGATTAGAGTAATTCAGTCCTTTTTCATTTTTATTCTTGAAAAATATGGTCTTCACGGTATAAAAGTCATGGTTTTATATTTCTGTGTTTCTAAGTTTTATCTGTTCACATTCCAAAAAAAGTTTGGGACAACTCCTGAGGGCAAAACATCCTAATAGATGATTCAAAGGTAAATCTAAATAAAGATCAAATAAAAATATTAGAGAACTAGATATACCAAGTCCCTTGGGTGGCTAAAATTGAGTATATAATTTAATTCTCATTTCCCAGGACAAAGGCAAAAAAGAACCAGATGATTGTATATTGCTCAATATGAGACATCATTCAATAAACCAAATTTCCCCTTGGCAATGGGAAGGTAATGGGAGCTCATGGTTTTTTTTTTTTTTTTTATGGTTTTTTTTTTTTTTTTAAATAGAAAGCTCATAATCATTTAATAATAAACCTTTGTTGAACACTTAAAATAAGTAAAAATGCAATGAATAAGATGGAGATTCTTACCTATCTAGAGGGAAAGAACATATATAGTCTTATGTCATTAATAGGAAAACAAGCTAAGTGGTATAAAAGGAAGAGAGAGGAAGAAATTACTAACTTTGACTAGAGGAAAACTTCGCATCGGAGGTGACATCGAAGATGGGTTTTGGAGGAGGGAGGGGGGTTCATGTTTGGGAACGCATGTAAGAATTAAAGATTTTAAAATTTAAAAAATAAAAAACTAAAAAAAAAAAGAAAAAAAAACTCAGCATTCAGAAAACTAAAAAAAAAAAAAAAGAAAGAAAAATGAACAGAGGTTTTCTGTAGAGATAGAGGGAATTATTTCAGGTAATGGGAAGAGTGTTTACAAATGTACAGCTGTTCTTAGTTCGGGTCATTTTACACTTTCTCTCCAGGAGACACTGAACAGTGTCTGGAGACACTTTAGATGGTCACAGCTTGTGGGTTGGAGGGGTGGGACAATGCTAGAGGTGTGTGATGTATGGAGTCCAGGGATGCCGCTCAACATCCTCAATGTAGAGGACAGCCCGTCAAACAGGGAATTGCTGGGTTTAGAGAGTCTTCAGTGCTGAGGTTGACAAATCTTGACAGAGAGTCACAGATATACCTGTGTTATCAGAGCAATAGAGTATGGGAGGCTGTTGACAGAAGAGGAAACTTTGGAGCCAGACAGTGAAGGCTTTAGTATGGTTTTCTGTTTTTCTCTTTCTGTTTTTTATCATCATTGCTCTCTTGCATTCAGCTTTCCATATCAATTTTTTTGTAACAAGTTGAAGTTGTATCAACTTTATCTCTTAACTATACTATTTAATACAATATTTTAACAATTATTTATGTTTATTTCTGCACATTTTAAAGACTGTAGTGAAAAACATAACTACATAAAATGAAGGTAAAGGTCTTAATGACATTTTGATGGATAAGACCCTCACGTATAGTTATAAAATACATGAATCATTCTTCAAAGGGCTGTTTCTTTCATCTTTTGAAGTCTGAAATACACTAAGGATACACAGTAATTTAGTAATGACTTTTCTGCTAAAGCATGCATGAGATAATGTACCCCATGTATATTTTTCTGATCCTCTGTCTTAAAACAAAAGCACACTTTATAGAAGCAGGCAGGCAGTGTGTACTTCAGAGTTTTATGTATGTGTTAGTGTTAGTTGCTGAGTCATATCCGACTCTTTACCACCCCATGGACTGTAGCCCGCCAGTCTCCTCTGTCCATGGAATTCTCCAGGTAAGAATACTGGAGTAGGTAACCAGTCCCTTCTTCAGGGGATCTTCCTGATCTAGGGATCGAACCTGGGTCCTGCACTGCAGGCAGATTCTTTACTGTCTGAACCACCAGGCACTGACAGTAACTTCAGAAGATCGCTTTCAAATACCTGACATCAGCAGAGGGTATTAGATGGAACTTCACCATGCTGGGGCCTGCCCAAAGAGCCACTCTTCTGTATTTGTAGGACTGATAAATCATGTTTATGGCCAAAGTGTTGAGGTATGCTGCTTTTAAGCAGTAATATCAGCACCTCTGACAGTTTCTTACATTTATGATTTTTAGATTGATGAAAAGTTGAAAATTTTGATAATTGAGCACTTGATTGCTCTGTTTTGACTTAGGTAATTAATTAATCCCCACTATTTTGTATAATTCTTGTCTCAAAGAGCAGAAATGCCTGTGTTTCCTCAGCCTGATTTATTACCTATATAAAAGATGAAAACGTAACCCTGTGTTGATGGTTTCTAATTTGAGACTGAAATGAAGATGATTCATCTGTAAGCTTGCTGTCAGGAAAAGGGAAATGACTACTGTCTCTCAAGAATGCTTAGGTTAAATTATGAGGGTGTGAAGGGAGGGGAATGGAGAGAAAGAATATATGCCTCAACCCATTAACAAGAATTATCTAGAAGTCAAATAGAATTCTTCCCAGCTGATGGTGCCCATGAAAATGAAAAAAGTATTTTTCCTACCCTTAAAATGGTTTTACTTTCATGATTGAGCATTACAGCAGCCTAACAGAAAGTGTCTGTAAGGCTTCAATGTACATTATCTAGGAGAAGTTACGAGAGGAGTTGTCTCATGTTTTTGCATTTACCATAAAGTTTATTTACTGTCAGAATTTCAAATACTTTATTTTTGGTACAATAACAGCTTTTAAATGTTTGTTCCTTTAACTAAAAGTTTGTAAATATAGAGCCTTTGAAGGGACTAAAATTCTTGTTTTATCCTGGGCAAGAAGGCAATGTTCAAGCTTTTTATACAGTGCTGGATTAAAATGCAACACCATCTTGCCACTGAGTATGCATGTGTGTCTAAAACAGCAAATGGTGCTAATTGTATGGTGTTTTTGTGACAAAGTTAAATGGTCTTTGGAGAAGAGGAAAAAAAAATAAGAAATTTCCTGAGTATAATCTGAATCAGTTTTTTAACCCACGAATTTAGAACAATAGAGGTCGATTTGCATTCGAAGTATGGCAACAGTAGGAACAATTCCTTTTAGGAAGCCCTTGTGTGCTATGGACTCTGTCTCATTTATTCAGTCCATCAAGCTTTTTGAGGTGGGGTTTCTCCCCACTTTGTCCAGTGAAGAAATTGGGGCTAAGAGAGATTATATAACTTTATCTGGACCATACAGGTATTCGTTGGTAGATTTAGGGGAAGAATCTAGGTCTGTGTGACCCTGAAGCCAATGCTTTTTTTTTTTTTTTTCCTTCTAATTTGCACTTTTTCTAAATCCTTAGTTCTGTAACATAAAGGAAAAAATAAGTTTAAGAAAACAGTTAATAGCATTCATAACGAGAAATGAATTTAAACTAAATCTTTTGTAAATTCAAATGTAGTAAAATTTGCTGTTTCCCTTGAATTATCCCTCCTAAATTTTAATCAGAAATCCTTTTAAATATAAACCAGAAGTTTCATTCTGCTTTTATTTATAATTAGGGAAATGGACTGGGTAGAGTAATACTAAGATGGAGAGGCAGCATGGTAAAGTAACATCAGTCTTCATGTGCCCATTTCCATATATTTATGCTTGTCTAGAGGGTTTTATTTTTATTTTTCTCTAAGCAGACTGTGAACAGTGAATCAATTTTATCTTCTAGAAATGTGGGACTGGTAGAAAAAACACTGCAAACATTCTAACATGTCATTTGTCTAAATTTTCAATTTCTAAAATTTGTGGTGACATTTGAAATAAAGTTAATTTTTATACCTTTGCCCCTTAAATGTAGAAAATTCCAGCATACTTTGATAAGAATATTATTTTTGGTCAAGCTACATTCTTTATCCTCTTTTTCTTTGGAAATTTTGTGAAGAAAGCACAGAAGTGTTGAGATTTAAATAAAGGGAAGACATTCTGTAAATACACATCAACACACATGCCTAGACTAGTGGTGTATATGCTGCGCGCCACTGCGCCATTTGTTCTCAGCAAGCATGCAGAGGGGCTGTAGAATTCATTTGTTTGGAGGTTTGTTTGGAGTCCATTTCCCACTTTTGGGATAAAATCCATGACACATTCATCTTTGAATACCTCGTCCCTAACACGACACTTAACTCCGACTCAGTAAACAATTTTGTAATTAATGATTACATGAGTGTTCTTGAATATTCAGAACTGTTGTGCATTAATAATTTGTCTTTCCTTGCTAGAGAACTAGTTTTTTTTTTATATCAACAAACTAGCCAAATAACTAAAGTTACTTTGAAGACCCCTCATTTTTCTCTTAGGAACCATATTAAATAGATATATCACTCATCATTCATCATCATCATAATTAACTTGGAAGGAGTTCTTATTATGTGCCAGGAGCTCTTCCATGTTTCATCATTACGACAATACTATGAAGCAGAGGATAATATTTTCCTCATTTTGCAGAGGGGTAGTGGAAGCACAGAGAAGTTAGGTGAGGGAGTTAGTATTTGAATGCAGGCAAGCTGACTCCAGAGTTCAGGTCTTAATCACAAAGCTGTGTTGCTTTTTTTTTCACTGTCCTTGTAAACAGTACAATGAACATCATTTAAGGAATTCCTGGTTATCTCAAGGCCTTCGTTTTGATTATCTGCTCTCAGATGCTGGCAGTGTTGTAGTGTTATTCAGAGACCAACAATGATCTTAAGCATGAGTTTATTTCTTAAAATGAAAAAAAATATATATTAATCTTGACTGAGCCCTTTTTTGCTCCTCCTTTAGTTGTAAAATGGGAGCTAAATAGCATGGATTTTAAAAATGTAAGGCCTAAGCCCAGTGCTTACCAAGAGCTCAGTAAATACCAGTTCTCTGTTTATTGCTTCCTCTTCATATGGAGATTTAATGTTTTAAGGCAGTGGCTCTCAGTTTCCTCTCATGACCCCATTACATTCTTAAACATTTCTGAGGACCTCAAAGAGCTTTTGTTTTTGTGGTTTTATCCATCAATATTTATATCAGGTTAGAAATTAAAATTGAGAACTTTTGTAAATATTTACTTAGTAGTACATAGAAAATAACAGTAATAAGCCCATTACCTTTAAAAATTGGTGAAAACAGTGGCATTGTTTTACATTTTTGCATTTTTCTTTAACATGGCTCTGTAGAAGATGTCGGATTCTCATATCTGCTTCTGGATTTGATCTGTTTGGATTTGTTGTTTTAGTTTATGAATATGAGAAAATCTGGTTTCACACGAGTATGTAGATGGAAAAGGAGAGGGGTGTATATAGCCTTCAGATAATTGTGGTTATCCGTATTTGATAGGGCACCAAAACTCTTGTTAGTTTCTTAGAAGCTAGTTGCAGTGTGGAATCTGAAACCAAAGTAGGGAACACTTCCCTGTGCTTTGAATTTTTACTTTCATTACCCACGCATAATTTTATATTACATTGGTCATTTGGAAATTTTGAAAAATAGAAAAATTACACTTTACCTTTCATTACATAGAATCAGAAAATTATACTTGCTGGTTTTGCTTCTGATCTTATCAATAGAGTCTTTAAATTATGGAAAAGTGTCAAGCCCAGGTTGGCAGATGCAAGTTTTTCAAAATTCTTAATTTTTACTTGAAAGCTCAAATTTCACTACTGGCAACAATTACTGTCAGTTGTTTTCTTCAAAGTGTCAGGCATACTTTATTTTTGAGAAAGTGTCTGCCATATACCAAAGTCTGTATAATCAGTTTTTGGATTTAAGTCATTTTTTTCAAGTAATACAGTGCCCATGAAAAAAAAGCCTAGTTTAGCTTGCAACTCAAACAGTAGTGCTTTTCTTGTGATGATTGTATTTTTAATATATGAGAAGTACTTCATATTTACTTACCACTTTGAAACACAGAATTTTAAAAGACATACTTTTAAGAATCAATATTGAATAAAATTAATGGTTTTTACTAATTTGATATTGAATAAAATTAATAGTTTTTACTACTACTACTTTACTACTGATTACTTTTGAATCACACACACAAAAAGGACTTTTGTATGTGATTCTGTGGTAGGGGAATAGACTTGTTCTTGCGAAGAGGAGCTGAAAATGATTTGTTGCCATTTTTTCACAGCCTTCCACAGACACCTCTTTTATTACTGTCCCATCCCTGACAGCCGAATGTCTTGAACATTTCAGGTGCTGAATAAGTATTCCAATGAAAGAAAGGAAGGTCTCATAGAAAATGTAAAATATACACTGTTTTGTCTGAAAGTCGCGCTCCCCCCAAGCCCCTTCCCTTCCTTAAAACTCGCTGCTCCATTTTGTAACTTGTTTAGTTCAGGAATTGTGAGCTACTTTATGTCCAAAATAGTCTCGTCACATTAAGCAAATCTGCTTTGAACATGCAATTCAATTTCTTTAATTAGCTTTAAAAATAAGGATCATTAAATCAGAGTGCCACCATCAATTACTGTGCTAGGGTTTGCCTGTTCAATAATGCATCAGAGTTGTGCTCTACTATGTGTTTCTCTGAAAGATTTATGGGAAAGGAGACCTCCCCTCTCTTGGTTCCAAACTTGAAATATAAAATTTTTTCCTAATCTGCCATTTTAGGTGCTATATTTCATTGAATACTCTCAGGATTCTATCCCTCTTTGCATTTCATATTTGGGATCAGTTCCAGAGAGTGTTTTACAGCATTTTTGTAAATTCATAAGAAAATAAGCACTTTTCTTGCTCTGCATGAAGGAAAGACAAAGTGCGGAATTAAAAAAAAAAAAAAGGCCGCAGTTCTGTGAGGTGTACCTGTTACGGCAAAATCCTCAGAGAGTGCCTTGCTTCTTTTTCACTATATTGAGGAGTAACAAACAGAAAATTGGGAAATTAAACTAGCAATATGTATTTATAAATTTGTTTAAAATCTAACTACAACTGGGATTGTAAAAGCAATGGTCATTTTTCTTGCTTAGTTTAAATAATATATTTTAGCTTGTAAATGATAGAAATGTAATATTCATCAAATGTATATAAGTGTTTAGGTGATTTTATTCTCATTGCTGTACTATGAATTCAGATTAAGTCAAAATAACAGGACCACAAATTAGGTTTGGATAATTTATATAGTAATGCTTTGGGAAATTCAGTTTGATCCTAAGCAATCATTTTCGTAGACAATTACACAAGTATTTCTGGAAAGATTGATGTTTGCCATTAAATAGAGCTAGTAGTGTTAACTTCTTTTCAGTTAACACCCTAAAAGGGATAGATAAAACGTAAGAAGTCAGTATTTCAGCATTTTTAAGCTGTTTTAGTTAAATGAATCTATATATTTGAAAATTTTCTATTGATCTTTTTGACTATTTTTGGAATGTTTATTTTGAAGAATAGTATATTTATTTTTGAAAATATAATAAAAAGCAGTTTATAATTTAAAAATCTTACAAGTATATCAGCCTTGTAGCAGGGTGGGTCAAATGCCTTAGTATAAAAGTATAAGATAGTGTAATGATTGTTTTTTCTTCTAATTTGATGTACAGTTAAATGATATGAGTGTTAAAGATTTATAATCTTTAAGGAACAAATTTAAATGTGCTTCAGCAGTTAAGACATGTTTGCTGAGGATTCATCTTGACTTGAGCACTTGTAAAAATTTATTTTGGGAATGGGAATTAGCCTCTTGAATCTATATCAAGCCTGTGAAAGGTAATCTATCACAGTAATAGACTAAACTTCATCTTCAGATATCCATTTCTTCATTTTCCTTTGTTTATGGTGAATGCTAGATAACTGAACTTTCAGTTTCTGTCAAAAAAGATTTAGCTCGACACATAGAGGCCATTCCTAACCCCTCCATTTAGGAGAAGAGTCTGTTTGTACCATTCACTGGGGCACCCCAGGTTCTCTGCTCTTATTGTAACACTTACTTTGTAAACTTTAAAAAATATTAAGAAAACATATTCAGTACAATCAAAGGAAAATTACATAGCTCAAGGATTTTTCACAAATTGAATGTAGAAGTATAACCCTTTCCATAAATCACAGGGTAGAAAGTTACCAGCACTCTATAATACTCTCTGTTCCTGCAGTCAGTCCTAACAATCCCAAAGGAATCACTTGTTTTTTCCAGACTGTTTGAATTACAGTTGACATATATTATAGTATAAGTTTAAGATGTACAACATGATATTTGAAATATTTGATACACGGGTACATTGCAAAATGATTATCAACGGTAAGGCCAGTTAATACATCTGTTCCCTCACATAATTAACCGTTTGTATGTGTGTGTGGTGAAAACTTTAAAAATCTACTATCTTAGAAGCTTTCAGGTATATAGTACAGTATTGTTGACTGTAGTCATCATTGCTGGAATTTATTCATCTCTTACCTGAAAGTTTGTCCCCTTCGACCGGCATTTCCCCATTTCCCATACCCTGCAGTCCCTAGCGACCACCGGTCTACTCTTTGTTCCTATGAGCTTGGCTTTTTTAGATTCCACATGTAGGTCAGATCATGCACTGTTTTGACTTCCATCCCATAGATAAGTGTTTGAATTTTATGTATTACAGTCTGAGTATATAGACTTTTCTACATGGCTTCTTTGTCTTCGCTTAGTGTCTATGAGATTCATTTATTTTGTTGTTTGTAGCTGTCTTTCATTTTTCATTGCATGAGTACACTAGAATATATTTTTCCTTTCTTCTGTTGACTGTGAAAGAAAGTGAAAGTTGCTCAGTCGTGTCTGACTCTTTGCAACCCTATAGACTGTAGAGTCCATGGAATTCTCCAGGCCAGAATACTGGAGTGGGTAGCCTTTCTCTTCTCCAGGGGATCTTCCCAACCCAGGGATTGAATCCAGATCTCCCACATTTTAGGCAAATTCTTTGCCAGCTGAGCCAAAAGGGAAGCCCAAGAACACTGGAGTGGGTAGCCTATCCCTTCTCCAGAGGATCTTTCCGACCTAGGAATCGAACTGGGGTCTCTTGCATTGCATGTGAATTCTTTTGCCAACTGAGCTGTCAGGGACTGTTGACTATAATTTTGCCTTTCCCCCTCAGTTTTTGACTGTATTATAAATAAAACTGCCACAAATGTTTTAACATGTATCTTTTGATGTTCATAAGTGCTCATTTCTCAAGAGTGAAATTTCTGGGTCTTAAGGTATATATTCAACATTCGTATATTCTGTCCAGCTGTTTCCCAAATCAGTTGTCAGTCTCTCCTTGTAATGTATGAAAATCCTCATCCATATCATTGTCTTTACTTGCTACTGCCAGCTTTAGTCTTCTTCCCCCCTCCCCCTATTAACTACTCTAGGGTACTTCTACTATCACAGTATTGATTTAATTTGCATTTCTCAATAATGTTGAGTACCTTTTCACATGTTTGTTGGTCATTTAGAAATCCTCTTTTGTGGAATTTCCATATAAGTCTTTTGCCCACTTTTCTGTTGGTTCAGCTCAGTCGCTCAGTCGTGTCCGACTTTTTGCGACCCCATGAATCACAGCATGCCAGGCCTCCCTGTCCGTCACTAACTCCCGGAGTCTACCCAAACCTGTGTCCATCGAGTCGGTGATGTACATCCAGGCATCTCATCGTCCCCTTCTCTTCCTGACCCCAATCCTTTCCAGCATTAGAGTCTTTTCCAATGAGTCAGCTCTTCGTATGAGGTGGCCAAAGTATTAGAGTTTCAGCTTCAACATCAGTCCTTCCAATGAATATTCAGGACTGATCTCCTTTAGGATGGACTGGTTGGATCTCCTTGCAGTCCAAGGGACTCTCAAGAGTCTTTTCCAACACCACAGTTCAAAAGCATCAATTCTTTAGCACTCAGCTTTCTTTATAGGCCAACTCTCACATCCATACATGACTACTGGAAAAACCATAGCCTTGACTAGACAGACCTTTGTTGGCAAAGTAATGTCTCTGCTTTTAAATATGCTACCTAGGTTGGTCATAACTTTCCTTCCCAGGAGTAAGCGTCTTTTAGTTTCATGGCTGCAGTCACCATCTGCAGTAATTTTGGAGCCCCCAAAAATAAAGTCTGCCACTGTTTCCCATCTATAGACATGGTCAGTCCTTCTCGTATTGACTGACAAGTTTTTTTTTAATATATTCTGAATACAAGTTTTTTGTTGAACATATGTATCACACCTGTCTTTTCCTGCTTTGTGTTTTGCATTTTAACTCCCATAATTGTATCTTTTGATGACCAGAAATTTAAAAAAAGTATATAATGTCCAATTTCTAAAACTTTACTGGAGGTTTATCTGTTTTATGAATTCATTTCTTTTAAAAGACCCAACTTTTGACTTTCTTGAATTTTCTTATTTGTATTTTTAAAAAAGTTTCCTCAATTCTGGCCTAACCTATGTTATTTTCTTCCTTTTTTGGGTTTTGTGTATGTTCTCTGTTAGCTTATTTAGCAATATGCTTAGCTCATCATGTTTTACACTTTGATTTTTCAAAATATATTCAATTAAGTCTGAATCTAAGCACTGTGTTAACTGCATCCCATAATTTTGATTTGTTGTATCTTATTTTATTAAAATGTTTAATTTTTAATATAGTTTCTTTTATCCATGGTTTACTTAAGAGTGTATTGCTTAATGGACATGCTTTGGTTTTCATGTCACCTTTCTGTTATTGGTTTCTAGCTTACGTTACTGTATTCAGAGGTCTCTATTTGAGGTTTATTGACACGTGCTTTGTGAACTGCCTATAGTCTACTTATATAACCATTTCTTTTACAATTGGAAAGAATTTAACATTCAGCAATTGTTGAGCGCGCTGCACTGTTCTATGTATGTTAATTAAGTCAACATTATTTAGAATGTTTCCTTATTGAATTTTTTTCATTCTGTCACATCTGAGAGAGACATGTTATAAATTCTGATTATGATTGTGGATTTGTCTATTTCTCATTTGCCCTGTTTTTTAAAAAATTAATTGATTTTTTAATTGAAGGATAATTGCTTAATGGAATTTTGTTGTTTTCTGTCAAACATCTCCATGACTCAGCCATAGGTGTACATATATCCCCTCTTTCTTGACCCTCCATCCCATCTCCCTTCCCATCCCATCCCTCTAGGTTGATACAGAGCCCCTGTTTGAGTTCCCTGAGACAGACAGACTGAAACCACAATCACAGAAAACTAGCCAATCTGATCACATGGACCACAGCCTTGTCTAACTCAGTGAAACTAAGCCATGCTGTGTGGGGCAACCCAAGACGGGCGGGTCATGGTGGAGAGGTCTCACAGAATGTGGTCCACTGGAGAAGGGAATGGCAAACCACTTCAGTATTCTTGCCTTGAGAACCCCATGAACAGTATGAAAAGGCAAAAAGATAGGATACTGAAAGATGAACTCCCCAGGTTGGTTGGTGCCCAATATGCTACTGAAGATCAGTAGAGAAATAACTCCAGAAAGAAGGAAGGGATGGAGCCAAAGCAAAAACAATACCTAGTTGTGGATGTGACTGGTGATAGAAGCAAGGTCCGATGCTCTAAAGAGCAATATTGCATAGGAACCTGGAATGTTAGATCCATGAATCAAGGCAAATTGGAAATGGGCACACAGGAAATGGCAAGAGTGAACGTCGGCATTCTAGGAATCAGTGAACTAAAATGGACTGGAATGGGTGAATTTAACTCAGATGACCATTATATCTACTACTGTGGGCAGGAATCCCTTGGAAGAAATGGAATAGGCATCATGGTCAACAAAGAGTCTGAAATGCAGTATTTGGATGCAATCTCAAAAACGACAGAGTGATCTCTGTTCGTCTCCAAGGCAAACTATTCAATATCATGGTAATCCAAGTCTGTGCCCCTGACCAGTAACGCTGAAGAAGCAGAAATTGAGCGGTTCTGTGAAGACCTAGAACACCTTTTAGAACAATCACCCCCAAAAGATGTCTTTTTCATTATAGGGGACTAGAATGCAAAAGTAGGAAGTCAAGAAACGTCTGGAGTAACAGGCAAATTTTGCCTTGGAGTACAGAATGAAACAAGGAAAAGGCTAATACAGTTTTGCCAAGAGAACACACTAGTAATAGCAAACACCCTCTTCCAACAACACAAGAGAAGACTACACATGGACATCACCAGATGGCCAACACTGAAATCAGATTGATTATATTCTTTTCAGCCAAAGATGGAGAAGTTCTATACAGTCAGCAAAAACAAGACTGGGAGCTGACTATGGCTCAGACCATGAACTCCGTATTGCCAGATTCACACTGAAATTGAAGAAAGTGGAGATAATCACTAAGCCATTGAAGTATGACCTAAATCAAATCCCATGATGATACAGTGGAAGTGAGAAATAGATTTAAGGGGCCAGATCTGATAGACAGAGTATCTGATGAACTATGGATGGAGGTTTGTGACATTGTACAAGAGACAGGGATCAAGACCATCCCCAAGAAAAAGAAATGCGAAAAGGCAAAATGGCTGTCTGAGAAAGCCTTAGAAATAGCTGTGAAAGGAAGAGAAGCCAAAAGCAAAGGAGAAAAGGAAAGATATAAGCATCTGTATGCAGAGTTCCAAAGAATAGCAGGAGAGATAAGAAAGCCTTCCTCAGCAATCAATGCAAAGAAATAGAGGAAAAGAACAGAATGGGAAAGACTAGAGATCTCTTCAAGAAAATTAGAGATACCAAGGGAACATTTCATGCAAAGACGGGCTCAATAAAGGACTGAAATGGTGTGGACCTAACAGAAGCAGTAGATATTAAGAAGAGGTGGTAACAATACACAGAAGAACTGTAAAAAAAAGATCTTCATGACTCAGATAATCACGATGGTGTGATCACTTACCGAGAGCCAAGCATCCTGGAATGTGAAGTCAAGTGGGCTTTAGGAAGCATCACTACGAATAAGCTAGTGGAGGTGATGGAATTCCAGTTGAGCTGTTTCAACCCCTGAAAGATGATGCTGTGAAAGTGCTGCAGTCAGTATGCCAGCAAATTTGGAAAACTCAGCAGTGGCCACAGGACTGGAAAAGGTCAGTTTTCATACCAATCTCTAAGAAAGGCAATGCCAAAGAATGCTCAAACTACCACGCAGTTGCACTCATCTCACACGCTAGTAAAGTAATGCTCAAAATTCTCCCAGCCAGGCTTCAGCAACACATGAACTGTGAACTTCCAGATGTTCAAACTGGTTTTAGAAAAGGCAGAGGAACTATGTTCAAATTGCCAACATCCACTGGATCATTGAAAAAGCGAGAGTTCCAGAAAACATCTATTTCTGCTTTATTGACTATGCCAAAGCCTTTGACTATGTGGATCACAATAAACTGTGGAAACTTCTGAAAGAGATGGGAATACAGACCACCTGACCTGCCTCTTGAGAAATCTGTATGCAGGTCAGGAAGCAACAGTTAGAACTGGTCATGGAACAAAAGACTGGATGCAGATAGGAAAAGGAGTACATCAAGGCTGTATATTGTCACCCTGCTTATTTAATTTATATGCAGATACATCATGAGAAACACTGGGCTGGAGGAAGCACAAGCTGGAATCAAGATTGCCTGGAGAACAGTCATTAACCTCAGATATGCAGATGATACCATCCTTATGGCAGAAAGTGAAGAAAAACTAAAGAGCCTCTTGATGAAAGTGAAAGAGGAGAGTGAAAAAGTTAGCTTAAAGCTCAATATTCAGAAAACTAAGATCATGGCATCTGGTTCCATCATTTCAGGTCAGATAGATGAAGAACAATGGAAACAGTGACAGACTTTATTTTTTTGGGCTTCAAAATCACTGCAGATGGTGACTGCAGCCATGAATTTAAAAGATGCTTGCTCATTGGAAGAAAAGTTATGACCAACCTAGGCAGCATATTCAAAAACAGAGACATTACTTTGCCAACAGAGGTCCATCTAGTTTAAAGCTATGGTTTTTCCAGTAGTCACATATGAATTTGAGCTATAAAGAAAGCTGAGCACTTGGAGAATTGATGCTTTTGAACTGTGGTGTTGGAAAAGACTCTTGGGAGTCACTTGGACTGCAAGGAGATCCAGCCAGTCCATCCTAAAGGAATTCAGTCCTAAATAGTCATTGGAAGGACTGATGCTGAAGCTAAAACTCCAGTAATTTCGCCACCTGATATGAAGAAGTGACTCATTTGAAAAGACGCTGATGCTGGGAAAGATTGAAGGCGGGAGGAGAAGGGGATGACAGGGGATGAGATGTTTGGATGGCATCACCGACTCAGTGGACATGAGTTTGAGTAAACTCCAGGAATTGATGATGGGCAAGGAGGCCTGACGTGCTGCAGTCCATGGAGTCTCAAAGAGTCAGACACAACTGAGCGACTCAAGTGAACTGCACTTTGCTAAATTCACTGGTTAGCTCTAGTAATTTTCTGATAGTATCTTTAGCGTTTTCTCGATATAGTATCATGTCATCTGCAAACAGTGAGAGCTTTACTTCCTCTCTGATCTGGATTCCTTTTATTTCTGTTTCTTCACTTGATTGCTGTAGCTAGGACTTCCAAAACTGTGTTGAATAATAGTGTTGAGAGTGGGGACATCCTTTTCTTGTGCCTGATCTTAGGCCTACCTGTTTTGAGATTATCATTTTAGATTGCTAAGATTGTTTCTTCCTGTCTGTTGAATTGACCCTTTATCTCTGGATTATTCAATTTTATGTCCAGTAGTGTTGCTTGACGTCTACTTGTCTGATACTAGTTTTGTTGTACTAGACTTCTGTTGGTTAATTAAAGTGTGATGTATTTTTTTTCCTTCTTCCTACTTCATCTTTACTGTATCTCTTATTTATTATTAATTTATATATTTGGTAATCAGTATGCATTTGATTTTTACTGTGTAATCCAATCTGACAATTTTAGTCTTTTGAGTATTTAACTCCTTCATATTTATTGATAAATTTGACATTTTTGTTTTCATATTCTTTTATGCCTGTTTTGTATTAGCTAGTTTCTAATATCATTTTCTTCCTGTATTAGCATGTTGTTTATACTTAATTTTATTATTCTTTCATTGATTAGCTTAAAGATATAGTCAGTATCCTTGACTTATTTGAGTTAACCCTAAAAAGTTATTTTGAGTTAATTATATATTCACAGAAAATTTTCAATATGGTATGTGTGCTTCATCAAGTTTCTTCCAATGGTTCCAATCTTAGTAAAGTATTATATCACAAAACTGGTATTGATAAGATGTGTGTTAATTTTTCAAATTTGTGTTATTTTTCTACTCGTGTAGATTTGTGTAACTACCCACCATCTAAGTACTGACCTATCCAGCACCACAAAGATCTCCCTTATGTTACCTTTTATATCCAGCCGTATATTCCACAGCAGTCCTGATCCTGGAATGTTATATATGTGTATAGTATGTGTATGTAGTTTATTTCTATGTATATAGTTTAATCAAGAATATTAAAAATTTAATCGTCATGTATGTGACTGTTTGATAGTGTCTTTTTTCACTCAACATGAACCCTCCAAGTTACTGTGCATTTTAATACTTTGTTTCTTTTTGTTGCTGAGGTTTATTCTGGCAATGAATGTACTTACTTGGGGATACTTTGTTTCCAGTATTTTTCTTTTATCAGTGAAGGTACTGTGAGCAATTTTGTACAAGTTTTTTTGTGGACATAGATTTTCTTTTTTTTTCATTTCTCTATAGCAGGTGTCCAGGAGTTCCATTACTGGATCATATGGTAAATATACCATTTGTTTCAGAAACAGCCAAACTGTTTTCCAAAGGGACTCTACGGTTTTATATTCTTTACATTTCTCCACATCCTAATCAGTGTGTGCCATTGTCATTATTTGTTTTTTATTTATTCTTTCAGGTATAGAGTGATAACCTCATTGTGCTTTTAATCTGCATTTCTTTAATGGATCAGATGCTGAACACCTTTATGTTCTTGTCATCTCTGTGTCCTCTTTGGTGCAGTGTCTGTGTCTTTTGCTCATTTTTAATTGAATTTCTTAAACTTTTGAGTTCGGGATTTTCTTTATGTATTATAGGTCTGACTTCTTTGTCAGATATATATATCCTTAACTTCCTTGATTTTACTTTAGCACTTGCACTGCTTCCTGGAAAATGAAAGGAATTTAGTATATTGCCACCCCATTTATCCCACTCCTGTATTTTGTGTAATTGTTCATGTAGTTTAATTCTACATGAATTTAAAACTTCACAAGTTTTAATTATGTGTCATAACCAATTTCTGTTGTTTTACTCACATCTTAAACCCCTTCCTGTGCTTTTCAGTGTTTTCTCCACTCAGGAAATTCCATCAGAGGTCATTTTCTTTCTGCCAGAGAATTTATTTTGGTATTTATTTTGTCCCAAACTGAGACAGTGCTTTGTGTGTGAGTATGTGTGTGGGGGAGTTGTTCTGAAAATGTTGGGTTGTCAGTTCTTCAAAAATTTTAAGTCAGATGTCAGCTTTATTCTTCTTTGAAGATAATGTCCCTTTTTGCTCCGGTAGCTTTTAAGGTCTTCCCCCTGTCTTGACTTTCAGCTTCTTTACTATGATGTACTGTGTAGACAGCCTGGAAGATGGACGCCAGATAATCTTTTCTTTCTGGTAATAGGCTCTGGTATGATAACCTTCTTGAATGTGGGCTGGGCTTGCTGATTTACTTCCAATGAGTAGAGTAGAGCAGATCTGACACTTTCTTTTAATCTTTTAAAGCTTTTTTTTTGGTTACAGCTTTTGTGCACATTTTCTGATTAATCTCAGAGGAAGGGTTATTCTGATATAGTTATTTCCGGAGGGTGAGTTTAATTGTATTTGGAACTAAAGAGAATTCTTGTTTTCTTGGAACACTGTTAAGATGCAGCTCTCTTACTACACCTACAAATAAGTTGTTTGCTAGGTGCAAAAGATGCTGTCTTTTTCTCCTGTAACATATACTGACTGATGCTCAGAGGACTAAACACTTATTTACTCAGGTATTTTCTTGGTTCCGTAGTATAGATTTATAAAAGTCATTTTAGAGTTACTTATACCAGTCATTATTTTTATATTTGTAGGGCTCTATCATGTATAAAATATATGATGAAATATTTTTCTCTAAAAACTTATTTAAATTCTTTCGAAAGACTACATAGATGACTTAATAAAACAATTGTTGGTGATTTGGTTGTGTTATATAAAACTGTCAAGAAGAAAGATCTCATTAAAGGTTCTTTATTAAAGTTATTTCTCATGTGTCCATGTACTTGCTTCACCTTTTAAAGACAGAGTGACTAAATTTGAAAAAAAAAATCATATTGTGTGAGTGTGATTTATACAAGAAGGAATATGGGGACCTCCGATACATCAAGGTATTTGTAAATAGCTGTCCAGTACTCTTGCCTGGAAAATCCCATGGACGTAGGAGCCTGGTAGGTTGCAGTCCATGGGGTCACTAAGAGTCAGGCACGACTGAGCAACTTCCCTTTCACTTTTCACTTTCATGCATTGGAGAAGGAAATGGCAACCCACTCCAGTATTCTTGCCTGGAGGATCCCAGGGACAGGGGAGCCTAGTGGGCTGCTGTCTATGGGGTCGCACAGAGTCGGACCCGACTGAAATGACTTAGCAGCAGCAGTGCATGTGTTTTGCATTAAAACAGTGTGCTTAAGTTGTTATGATTTTTGCCTTATCTGACCTTTTAGAGTAAGTGAACCTTTTGCTGGTTCTGACTGTGGCCTCTTTCTGTCCTAAATACTGAGAGGGTATTTCGTATTACTGTTCACAAAGAATTTGACAACTTTTTAACTGAATACCTTATGTAATTTTCATTTAACTTATCTTAGATGTTGGCACTATTGAAACATCCCTTAATTAATACGTGTTTATTTAGTAAGAACATGAAAGATCTTTTTAGACTGAAATAGCCAGAAGCTAAACTGAAAACATAATTATTTGATGACTCTTTCATCTACTAGTAACTTCCCCAAATAATACAGATTGTATATCTGTATATACAAATCACCAGATAGTTGTGTTTTCTTCTGCTTATTTTATATTGTATAAACTGAGATGGGATTCAAGGTCTTTTTATTAACCATTTGTACTGTGTGTGCTGTGAACTGACTAGTCATGTCAAAGAACGTTCATTCCTATCCTTCCAGGAGATTTTATTTAAGAAAACCATTTTAATAAAACTGTAGCAGAGTCGTAGCTGTGCCTTTGTGTTTTTCCCTATGGGAATAAATTTTCAAATTAAAAAACATGTCTTTTGTATGATGGCATAATTAAATTATAGTTTTTACATATGTGATCTCTTTGCTTTTACATTTATATAGACCTCAGTGGCTGGATGGAAATAGGAGGAGTCAGTGTCGTTTGTTAAGCCTTTAACAAATTTGGAGAAGACAGTCAATATCCAGTATCATATAGCTTTATATGTATATATAACTTCACTCTTAGAATGCCTTCACACCTTGTCTAACATAGTTTCAGAGCTTCTTCAGCAGTTAACTTCACATAGATAGACTCTTTGTTCTTATAACATGATTTGTTCATTCTAGCTCACTGTAGCAAAGCTCCAGTTATTTATTCCCTATGAAAACAGCCCATAGGTATTAGGTCTTGGTGTGTGAGATCCTCAGCCTGTCACAGATTTCATGATCCTCTCTGCTTCAACCTGTACAGTATATCTTCTCCTGGCAAACTTTATTGAAATTTCCATGCTCAGGTTTAAAAAAAAATCAGGTTAGGAGTAAGAAGCTTGCTTTTAAGAAAATAATAATTGATCGTGTCTGCTGTAGATTTTAAGAGAAGCATTTGAAAGAATTCCCTGAAGCTTCTTCCTCAGACACATTGATCTCTTTTTCATTTGCCTTTATAGATAGCCAACCAAATAATTGTGGATTGTTGGTAACTATGGTGATTTACTGAGTTTCCTGTTTTATTTTTCAGGACAGATAACTCTTAGGCATCAATTGGTGACATACTGTGAAATATTTTGATTGCTTCTGTCAGTGGAAGCCATTTACTAATGTCTCCTTTCTAGAAATGGATATCTAAATGATTGTTTCCACTGTGTATAATACAAAGATGACAGGAAAAGATATAGGTCATAATCTACTTACTAAGTGTGTGACTTTGTGTGATCATCTCGTGTAAAATGGAAATAGTGATTTTTGGAGGTTTGTTGGGCAGATTAAATCAGAGTAGATCCTTAAAAATTGGATAAACATTTATTCTGCAAATGGATATTGAATGGCAGCTCCATGCAAGACACTACCATAGAGGATGAGGATACAGTAGAGAATAAAATAATCAGATTTTATTGATCCACTGGAGTATTCTATGTTCTAGTCTGTCTCTACAGATTGGGATGGAAGCTACTTAAAAACAGAGAACATGTAGGTGATAATAAGCACCGTGAAGAAAAATAGGACAGAGTCAGCTCGTGGAGTGTAATTCTGGGGTGTACTGTCAGGGAGCCTTCTCTGGGGTGATGGTGTTGAGTGCACTTGGAAGAAGTAAAGATGTAAGCATGTAGATATTGGAGGAAGGATGTCTAGCTTTGGCGGCTAGAGAGAGCAGCTTGGTGGTTTGAGGAATAGTGATCAGTTATAGCTGAAGCTGTGTGTGAAGGACAGAGTGCTGATGAGTTCAGAGAGTGATCCAAAAATGTCATTGATATAGTCTTTCTTCTGATTAATTATAAGGTTATATTCCATATACTTTATAGATATATAAAATTAGATCTGTTTTTTGCACTAGTTGAATGATTATTTACCATACTGAAATATTATTATTGTTTATATTTATTATTATTTAGAATTAATATGTTAATATCATTGCCATTTAATTTGATAGATATATTAATATTTAGTATAATTATATTCAAAAGCAGAGATATTACTTTGCTGACTAAGGTCCATCTAGTCAAGGCTATGGTTTTTCCTGTGGTCATGTATGGATGTGAGAGTTGGACTGTGAAGAAGGCTGAGTGCCAAAGAATTGATGCTTTTGAACTGTGTTGTTGGAGAAGACTCTTGAGAGTCCCTTGGACTGCAAGGAGATCCAACCAGTCCATCCTAAAGGAGATCAACCCTGGGATTTCTTTGGAAAGATATATTATCAAATAATCAGTTCAGCTCAGTCGCTCAGTCATGTCCGACTCTTTGCGACCCCATGAACCGCAGCACACCAGGCCTCCCTGTCCATCACCAGCTCCTGGAGTCCACCTAAACCCAAGTCCATCGAGTCGCTGATGCCATCCAGCCATCTCATCCTCTGTTGTCCCCTTCTCCTCCTGCCCTCAATCATTCCCCAGCATCAGGGTCTTTTCAAATGAGTCAGCTCTTCGCATCAGGTGGCCAAAGTATTGGAGCTTCAACATCAGTCCTTCCAGTGAACACCCAGGACTGATCTCCTTTAGGATGGACTGGTTGGATCTCCTTGCAGTCCATGGGACTCTCAAGAGTCTTCTCCAACACCACAGTTCAAAAGCATCAATTCTTTGGCGCTCAGCTTTCTTTATAGTCCAACTCTCACATCCGTACATGACCACTGGAAAAACCATAGCCTTGACTAGACGGACCTTTGTTGTCAAAGTAATGTCTCTGCTTTTTAATATGGTGTCTATATAATTATTATTAGATTATTTAGCTCTGTAACAAACAGGCACATCCAAGTAACTAGAATATTTTTCCAAAATGGAATGATCTTTTTTGTTGTTGTATACTAATGTTATTGTACCTGAAGCTAGCCATACTGTGAAGTTTAAGGGCACTCTCCTTCAGAATGGCAGCTCTGCCCAAACTTGTGACATAAACAGCAACGAGTTAAGCTCCAAATACAGAGTTGGTAGGAAGAGTCCACACAGGACCACTCTCACTTCTGATGCCAACCATGTATGTTGAGGAGGTTCCCCAAACCACCCTCAGGTTCAACAGTTCATTAGAAGGACCTGTTGAACTTACTAAAAGCTGTTAGACTCATGATTATGGTCTGTTATAGGGAAAGGATACAGGTAAATGATTAGCATAAGAACAAGATGCATAGCACCGAGTCTGGGAGCATTCCTGATGTGAAGCTTCTGATTCCCTCAGGAAGTATTCTCTTCCCAAATTGGTGTGTGACAGTTCACATGGAGTATTGCCAGCCCAGGAAGCTCACATGAGCTTGGTGTATACAGTATTTATTGGGACATCATTTCATAGGTATGATTGATTGCCATATGAGATGACTTAGTTTCAGATTTTGAGTGGATATCACGTGGTCTTGGGGCCCACCGTGAACAACAGAGACACTTCCGTCATCTGGAAACATTCCAAGGATTTAGAAATTACTTCCTGTGAACTGGAGACAAAGGCCAGGCCTCTCTTTGGGAGAGACCAAATTCTTTACTGCATAAGTTGTTATGAAAATTCAAGTAATATAGGAAGTAAATGTCTCCCTGGATTCCCATATCTTGGGGACAACTATGTCTCCCTGGATTGCCATATCTTGGAGACAGCTATTGCTGTATTGGTTATTTAGTATATATTGTTCCAGGTGTTTAATAATTTTTTGAATGTACATTGAACTATATTTTGCTTATTGTTCATTAACTAGGCTTTTTCACTTAAGAATGTATGTATAGATGTATGTATTTTTGTGTGTTTAAACGAGTACTTTGAAATTGAATGCTAATTTGTTTCACATAATTAGTGTTTAAAACTTTTTCCACCTAAAAATAATGCATCCTTGCATGTACATCTTAGTGTGTTTTTCTAATTTTTCTTCTTGAAATAGAGTTTCTGAATAAAATGGTATGGACATTTTGAACTTTCATATGTACTTCATTATTACCCCTCTTGGGATGATTTCTGTGAGGTAGCTTCTAGAATATCAAAATTGTTAATAATCTCCATATTATTCTTAGGTAAACATTGCAACTTCAACAATTTCAAATGTCGAGTATGGTCACATTCCGCATCTCAGCCCAGGTGTAATTCCTACTCTACAAAATGAATCATTTTTATCATCCCCAAATAATGGAAATCTGGAAGTTCTTACAGGATTGAGTACTACTGCACACATCAATGGGAAACCTGCTTGTGATGAATTTGATCAACTGATCAAAAATATGGCCCAGGTAAGAGCGTTTGTTCCTGTTATGATAGAATGTGTCCTGGATAATTTGAAGAATACTTGCATATTTATATTACATATGTTAAATGTATACTTTAAATATATTATTATAATAGAAAATATGCAATAGTATATTTTGTTTTATATTCTTATTACATTTTACTGAACAACAATATAAAGTATATCTTAAATGTATATTATACTATGATATACTTATTTATGAAGACATTTTTAACATTGAAAAAATTAGAATGAAAAAGCTGTAGATTTCATGTAAGTTTAAGTGCTTCAGGGATTTTTCTAAATGAAGGTTATCTTAGAAAAAAATTAAAAAAAAAATTTAAACAGATTAATGCCACTATGCAGTGGCTGGCATGTAATTATATTCCTTGCTTCTTTTTCTGGACAGGGTCGCCAGGTAGAAGTTTTTGAGCTCCTCAAACCTCCATGTGGAGGCCTTGGGTTCAGTGTGGTGGGACTGAGGAGTGAAAACCGGGGAGAGCTGGGTATATTTGTGCAGGAGATCCAGGAGGGCAGTGTGGCCCACAGGTGAGACTGTCACTGTGACTTCTCTGTTTCTGATACCACATTCAGAAGGTGCTGCTCACCCTAGAAGAATTTTAAGAAACAAAAATGCCTAAAAACAAAAACAATATAAAATGTTATTAATCAGTTTTTAGAAATCATTAACATTGCTACAATAACAAGAAAGTCCTTTGAAGGCAGATTAACTTTTAAATATAGTCATGACTTAATCACTTTTTAATAAGGAAATAAACATTTGACTAGGACATCACTCCCATTGTTTTTAAACAGGCTCTTTTTGATTAGATTTAAAAATTATAGAAAAGCATTCAAGTGGTCTGTGATAATATCAGCTGTATTTTATTAACATACCCAAAACAACAAGTAAGAGCTGTATTTTATTAATATGCTCAAAGCAAAAAAGTAAACATATCCTTCTTTGCATTCATTTGTAGAAGATAATAGCAGTACTAAAATACAACATATAGGTTGAATGAGTAGCTAAAAGGAAGATGGCTGTTAAATGGGAGTGGTTGACTAGGGTTAGGTCAGCTGGTGCCAAAGCATATATAGTTTTCCCTTCTATTTTTATTGAGATGTAATTGACATATAGCGGTATGTAAATTTAAGGTGTATAGCATCATGATTGGACTTACATCATGGCGTGATTATCACGGTAGGTTTTTTGAACAGCATGTCACCTAGAACAAAATTAAAGAAATAGAGATAAAATATTTTAAGAGTACAATTGCAAGAAAAAAGTTACATAGTGTGGACATTAGAAAATAGAATTAAAAATAACCTGAAAATGCATTCCAAAGAAGCAGTCATTTTCTTGAGATCTATCGGTTATCTTTTATCCCCCTTTTCATTGTTAGAGATGGAAGATTGAAGGAAACTGACCAAATCCTTGCTATTAATGGACAGGCACTGGATCAGACAATTACACATCAGCAGGCCATCAGCATCCTGCAGAAAGCCAAAGATACTGTCCAGCTGGTTATTGCCAGAGGCTCATTGCCTCAGCTTATCAGCCCCATAGTTTCCCGTTCTCCATCTGCAGCGAGCACAATTTCAGCTCATTCTAACCCGGTGAGTACATAAGTTTTTCAAGGGGAACAGAACATATTTTTCTAATTCTTTAAGGTTTTGCACAGGTTTGCAATTCCTATAGGTTCTTTGTATTTCTTGGGTTTTTGCCTTTTTGTTCTTTATTCTCTTCTGAGCATAGAATATATTTTATGCAATTATGATTAAGTTTCTGGCTTCCAGAAAACTTTTATTTTTTTTGTGTAGCTTTTAAACTTGAATTCATTCCTAAGAAAGGAAAAAGTCCCTTAAAGATTGACTATCTGTAAACAAATAAAATCTTGATTTTACTTTTTAAGTTGTTAGAGTTAGCTATCAGTGACTTTAACAGGTCATTTAATTTGGGGGCATCCCAGGTGGCTCAGACAGTGAAGAATCCCCCTGCAGTACAGGAGACCTAGTTCAATCCCTGGGTCGGGAAGATACACTGGAGAAGGGAATGGCTGCCCACTCCAGTGTTTCTGTCTTGGAAATTCCATGGACAGAGGAGCCTGCCGGGCTACAATCCATAGTGTTGCAAAGAGTTGGACACGACTGAGTGATTAACACTTTCTCACTTAACTTGAAATCTAATGAAACAAGATTTATGTAGAAGAAATTTTTAACAGCTAACATTTTTTTTTCTCTTTTTCTTTGATTATCTTTTTTTAAACTCTTAAAAGGATCTTGCCAGTCTGTATCTTTACCTGGTTAAATAGAGCCACTATAATGATGTATTGATAATTTCAAGAATGGCTGTATCAACAGTAGTAACAACCTGTTGAAAGAGAAGTGTACTAAATAAAAGGGACCCTGTTAAAACTCATTATTATGTTGCACTCATTTAATACTAATCGCAAAATAATATTCACAGAAATCTCAACTACAATAAAATTTTAGTTTTCAAATTGACATGAGGGCTTTGTTTGCAGGTTCACTGGCAGCATGTGGAAACTATTGAATTGGTCAATGATGGTTCTGGTCTGGGCTTTGGCATCGTAGGAGGAAAAGCAACTGGTGTGATTGTGAAGACCATTCTGCCTGGAGGTGTAGCTGATCAGGTAAGCTATTCCAGCAGGTATTTTATGTTTTATACAATAATACAGCTTCTTCTTGTATATTTCCATCAAAAAGAGGAGGCTTTGGCTTTAGATAAGGTCAGATTCTTTTGTTTTACTGGGCTTCTTTGTAAAATGATTTTCTTTGACTTGGAGTGGAATACATTTCAGAAGAGACCTTGATTTTCATTTAGAGTTACAATGATCTTAAGACTTTCAAATCAGAGAGTAAACCCCAGGTTGTGATTTTGATCATTTTGGAGGTAGATTTTCTTTTTTTATGATTGTAAGTCATTTTTATAAGCCTGTTTATCTATTTTATAGCCACAAGGTCTTGTGGAAAAAAGAATATTTCATTACTGAGGGGGAAAAACAAGAGTACAGCCTATTGTTTATTACTTAGAGTAGTTCATTAAGCCATTGCCATTTATGCTATATAAAGTTGTTGGAATATATGTGAGAAAATTATGAAGTTACTAATTGTGATTTATATTTTAATTTGACAAGTTCTGATGTCTTCTTTGCCTTGATAATAATGTTTTGTGTACGAAGCTATTTGCTTCTGCGTGTGAATTTGAACTTACTTAGGAGTCAGGGTCATCAGATATTGTTCATATTGGTAAATAAAAGGCAAATTTATGGGCAGCCTTATCAGTAGAGGTATTGAGAGTAACTCAGTAGCATGTGTGTTTTCTCACTTTTAAATATTAGCCAGTATCAAGCACTCTCCAGTGAAATCTCTCTAACTGACAGACTTGGGATGAATAAGCTTTCTCTTCTGTAAAGAGTTGCACTAATACTGTAGGTACTTGCACATACCACTTTTAAATTCAAATTTGAATTTATTAAAATTAAATAATATTACCACCTCAGCTCTTCCATAAGATGAGCTATATTTCAAGTGCTCTAGAACAATAGGCCCCAACCTTTTTGACACCAGGGACCATTTTGTGGAGGACAGTTTTTCCACAGACTGGGGTGATGGGGATGGTTTCAGGATGATTCAAAGGCATTACATTTACTGTGCAGTTTATTTCTAACCTAATCTGCTGCTGATATGATAGGGGGTACCGGTTCACAACCTGGAGTTGGGGATCCCTACCGCAGAGCAGTATGTTGCTTGTAGCTGCCATATTGGACATTGCAGAACATTTTAACCACTGCAGAATGTTCTTGTGGACAATGCTTGTATGGGGGCTTACCAGATCACTGTTCGCTTCCCTGGTCTATCTGAATTTACATCTTACAAAGATTTCATCTGCAAGCGAGTCCTTTAGGGATATTTATCTTTGAAATGGCAGGGCAGAAAGTTGTGATATTAACTCAGAGCTTTTTTTGTGGTTCACACTGTATTTTGAGTAATATATATTTGTGTAGCGAGTTATGCCTCATCTTTCAGTTCAGTTCAGTTGCTCAGTCATGTCTGACTATTTGCGGCCCCATGGACTGCAGCACGCCAGGCCTCCCTGTCCATCACCAACTCCTGGAGTTTACTCAAACTCATGTCCATTGAGTTGGTGATGCCATCCAACCATCTCATCCTCTGTTGTCCCCTTCTCCCACCTTCAGTCTTTCCCAGCATCAGGGTCTTTTCAGATGAGTCAGTTCTTCACATCAGGTGGCCAAAGTATTGGAGTTTCAGCTTTACCTAGTGGCATTTTCTCTCTTTTATTTTCCTCAAAAAACTCACAGAAAGGCTAGTGCTTTCTTGCATCGAGTGTATGGAAGTCAAATTGAAAAGCTCATATCAATTATTGATTTAAATAATATTTATGAATTTCTGTTACTTATATCACATTGAATGATGTCAGGATGCTTTGAAAGAGAGTTAACACTACAACACATGTTTAACGTACCAAGAATTCCCAGTATGGCTCTTTTTTGTTATTATTCCCATTCTTTCATTTTGAGTTTCTCTGATGAAGTTAGTAATAATAACAAGCTGACTAACCAGTTCCTCTTTATTCAGCATGGGCGATTATGCAGTGGAGACCACATTCTAAGGATTGGTGATACAGATCTAGCAGGAATGAGCAGTGAGCAGGTAGCCCAAGTCCTCAGACAGTGTGGAAATAGAGTGAAGTTGATGATTGCAAGAGGTGCCATTGAAGAACCAACAGCACCTACCTCTTTGGGCATCACCCTTTCCTCATCCCCAGCTTCTACGCCAGAAATGAGGGTAAGGACATAAAAAGTTAATGGGAGGATCATAGACTAGAGCACTTGGATGACAGTGATGTTTATTTAGAAACTAGATTTATTAATGTTAGTGTATTATTGCTAAAGAATGAAACAAAATTCAGATATAGAATGTTTTAGCACTAATAATAGTTTATTAAATAGGAATACTATCTCACAAATGAAAGATTGATTAATGTTTTGCATTTTTCTCTAAGCAGCACTTTTATGAGGATAAGTGTTTTGAAGAATGAATAAGTTTAAATGAATTATATACTACTAATACCTAAAATGTTTTATTCTATATTTTTTGTATTTAGAAGGTCTTCTGTAAGTTGGGTTATAAGTTCTAATCATTCCCTTTCAACAGCTTGCTTCTTAGTGTCTTTTTGAGGGCAAGGTGGATGAATAAAACTTACTAAAACCTTTCAATATTATTGTTTTAAGGTATGTCATATAACTATTATAAGATTTGTAATGAGAAGTGGCTATTCTTGACCTAGTTATATAAGTTTTTTAGACACAAGTTATGCTTTCAGGGTTGTAACAAAAGCCTCATTCATAGACAGAGCATTCCATCTTTGTTCTTAACTTATCTGCAAAAAGCTAGAATGTTTCAAAATTATTATAATGTAATGTTATCTCAAATAAAGTCATGCAGTATCATGGATTAAATATCTACAACATGATTTTATCGAGAAATTTCTTGTATATTTAAGAAGAGAATTATACTTACTTTCTATATGTTTTCTAGCAAATTCTATTTCTACATTCCTTTCTTGTAGATCTAAAAGCAGGTTTTTTTTTTTTCTATTACAGTTTTTTTCTAAATAGTTGCTACAAATTCCTTTTTTATTATTCTAACCTCCTCTCTAAGCCCTTTACAACTTTATTAGAACACTTGAAATTTCCATGATTCTGTTGTTTTTAGGATTGTGTTTGGTTGCAATTTTTTGCAAGGAGAAAAAAGTAAAGAAAGCCTGTTTATGAAAGTATTTAACTGGCATTCTTTTGTGGTAAACAAAACATTTTATTCAGCAATATATAAATGAATGCAATACCGAAAACCACTTGATGTAATTGAAAGCTTAGAAAAATATCTGTTCTGTGCATATCATCATTTCTGAAGCTTGTGCCCCTTTTAAAATCATTCGATAGTCAAATTGCCACCCTCTAAAATAGCACTTGCATAAGTCTTATTAAAAATAGAAAACACATTTGTTACAATTGAAGCAGATTTCATCCTGTCATTTTCTTGTAATTATCTAAACTTTAAGCTTTTGCTAAGTTTGCATAGATAATTATGTGCAACGAAAAAATAAATCAAACTTTACTATAAAATTATATCTCATTTAGGTGACTATCAGTGAGGTATAGAGTATGCTTAAAGAAAATCAGAAAGCATTACCAGCTAGCCCCATTTTGCCCGTCTATTCAAACCATAGCCTTCTTTCTTTTGTGATCTTCCTAGGGTACTTTCTGGAATCTGCTGACACCACACTAGTATATAATACCAGCAACTTGTTGATGACTTACTGCACTAGTCCATTCATGTTTTATTCAGGGAGCCTTGCCCTTTAGTCCAGTATATAATAACAAGTCTGCACATTAGAGACGCTGCCTTCAAATATCATTCCGGGTGAAGGAAATCAGCATGGAAAGGCATGCTTTCCTTCTAAAGGGCTTTTCATGTTGAAGTTTGAATTTATAAAGCAAATACAAGGACAATTTTTATTAATATTTGGTACCTTTCACGGGCTTTCAAAATAACCATCAGTCTATTAATATTTTATCTGGAGGACAGGTTCACCTTCATGATGTTAGAATCAGCTTCCAAGTTAAGACAGAAATAATGGCATGTCTTGAGCAGGCAGCGTGGCCCTTACATTCTAAGAGGGTTTGCATATTGTGCATCTTTTAAGAGCAGGGGTTCTGCAACCAGTGCCTCTGCATTTGAATTCTTCCTCTATTAGATGGTTCACTGTGAGTCCTTGGAAAAGTTTATGTTTCTCGGTTTCCCCAGATAAAAACTGACAGTAATTGTACTTGCTTCATAGGCTTCTTCTAAGGAGTAAATTAATTGAGACATATCAAATGTCTATTATATAGAAACTGCTCAGTTAATCGGAGAAGGCAATGGCAACCCACTCCAGTACTCTTGCCTGGAAAATCCCATGGATGGAGGAGCCTGGTGGGCTGCAGTCCATGGGGTTGCTAATAGTTGGACACGACTGAGCGACTTCACTTTCGCTTTTCACCTTTCATGCATTGGAGAAGGAAATGGCAACCTACTCCAGTACTCTTGCCTGGAGAATCTCAGGGATGGGGGAGCCTGGCGGGCTGCCGTCTATGGGGTCGCACAGAGTCAGACACGACTGAAGCGACTTAGCAGCAGCAGCAGCAGCAGCTCAGTGAATGTTAGCTGGACTTTTTCTTATTCTTGATAGACAGCTGAGCAAAGTGATGCTTAGAAAAAGTCAATGAAAAGCTAGATTTGAGCTTGTAATATGGATTCAAACCCTGACTTATTTCAACTCTATTATATCCTCTTAACTTCTTCAAAGAAGAAGAGATAAGAAAGCCTTCTTCAGTGATCAATGCAAAGAAATAGAGGAAAACAACAGAATGGGAAAGACTAGAGATCTCTTCAAGAAAATTAGAGACACCAAGGGAACATTTCATGCAAAGATGGGCTCGATAAAGGACAGAAATGGTATGGACCTAACAGAAGCAGAAGATATTAAGAAGAGGTGGCAAGAATACACAGAAGAACCGTACAAAAAAGATCTTCACGACCTGGATAATCACGATGGTATGATCACTCATCTAGAGCCAGACATCCTGGAATGTGAAGTCAAGTGGGCCCTAGAAAGCATCACTACGAACAAAGCTAGTGGAGGTGATGGCATTCCAGTTGAGCTGTTTCAAATCCTGAAAGATGGTGCTGTGAAAGTGCTGCACTCAATATGCCAGCAAATTTGGAAAACTCAGCAGTGGCCACAGGACTGGAAAAGGTCAGTTTTCATTCCAGTCCCAAAGAAAGGCAATGCCAAAGAATGCTCAAACTACTGCACAGTTGCACTCATCTCACATGCTAATAAAGTAATGCTCAAAATTCTCCAAGCCAGGCTTCAGTGATACGTGAACCATGAACTTCCTGATGTTCAAGCTAGTTTTAGAAAATGCAGAGGAACCAGAGATCAAATTGCCAACATCCGCTGGATCATGTAAAAAGCAAGAGAGTTCCAGAAAACATCTATTTCTGCTTTATTGACTATGCCAAAGCGTTTGACAGCGTGGATCAGAATAAACTGTGGAAAATTCTGAAAGAGATGGGAATACAGACCACCTGACCTGCCTTTTGAGAAATCTGTATGCAGGTCAGGAGGCAACAATTAGAACTGGACATGGAACAACAGACTGGTTCCAAATAGGAAAAGGAGTACGTCAAGGCTGTATATTGTCACCCTGCTTATTTAACTTCTGTGCAGAGTACCTCATGAGAAACGCTGGACTGGAAGAAACACAAGCTGGAATCAAGATTGCTGGGAGAAATATCAATAACCTCAGATATGCAGATGACACCACCCTTATGGCAGAAAGTGAAGAGGAACTAAAAAGCCTCTTGATGAAAGTGAAAGAGGAGAGTGAAAAAGTTGGCTTAAAGCTCAACATTCAGAAAACAAAGATCATGGTATCCAGTCCCATCACTTCATGGGAAATAGATGGGGAAACAGTGGAAACAGTGGCAGACTTTATTTTTTTGGGCTCCAAAATCACTGCAGATGGCGACTGCAGCCATGACATTAAAGAACGCTTACTCCTTGGAAGAAAAGTGATGACCAACCTAGATAGCATATTCAAAAGCAGAGACGTTACTTTGCCGACTAAGGTCCATCTAGTCAAGGCTATGGTTTTTCCAGTGGTCATGTATGGATGTGAGAGTTGGACTGTGAAGAAAGCTGAATGCCGAAGAATTGATGCTTTTGAGCTGTGGTGTTGGAGAAGACTCTTGAGAGTCCCTTGGACTGCAGAGAGATCCAACCAGTCCATTCTGAAGGAGATCAGCCCTGGGATTTCTTTGGAAGGAATGATGCTAAAGCTGAAGCTCCAGTACTTTGGCCACCTCATGCAAAGAGTTGACTCATTGGAAAAAACTCTGATGCTGGGAGGGATTGGGGGCAGGAGGAGAAAGGGACGACTGAGGATGAGATGGCTGGATGGCATCACTTACTCGATGGACATGAGTCTGAGTGAACTCTGGGAGATGGTGATGGACAGGGAGGCCTGGCATGGTGCGATTCATGGGGTCACAAATAGTTGGACACGACTGAGCGACTGAACTGAACTGAACTGAACTTCTTCAAAAAGGAAGGAGAGCCACTCCTGAAAATAGAATCTGTTAATAAAAAACTTATTTTTTATGATTTTCACAAAAAACCAATAATGTATTTCTCTGAAGAGGGTGTTTAGCTTTACTCCTGTCATTGCTTTTGAGTAAAAATGTGATGCTGAGGCCAAGTTGTCAAGTTTGAAGGAGTAATCCCTAACTATAATTCTTTAGCAGAGTTCTCTAGAACTAATTACAGCATACCTTTTCTAAATGAAGAGTGTGGCTTGAAAAAGCTTGTTTTGTTTGTCTGTGTGTTTATTTATATGTATTTTTTTTTTTGTTTTTACAAATTGTATTTCAGGTTGATGCTTCAACTCAGAAAAGTGAAGAAAGTGAGACATTTGATGTAGAACTCACTAAAAATGTCCAAGGATTAGGAATTACTATTGCTGGATACATTGGAGATAAAAAATTAGGTAGTTTTTAAACATTAATATTCTATTTCTTTTATCTTGGCAGTTGCCTCTGATGTCTTTGTCTTATGAAATACTGAATCAATATAATACATTTTCATGTGTCTGATGATATAGTTTCATGATAAACTGATGGAAGTCTTTCTTTGGAGTAGTGCAGGTTACTGTGATATTTTATTTCACATAAACAAAACCATTGTCTTTTTCTGTAGCCAAGGTTTGTACTAGTGATTTTGTTTGTATGTTTTTTTGATTTACATCTACTCAGAATTAGGACTTTATTTTTAGGAAAATGGAGGATGGGTATTCTTTGAGTGTACTTCGTAAATAGTAAAAGAAAACAAACTTGTTTCTAATCTTAGAACCTTCTGGGATCTTTGTTAAGAGCATTACAAAGAGCAGTGCTGTGGAACATGATGGAAGAATCCAAATTGGAGACCAAATTATAGCAGTAAGTAACACATTTAATGACAGCTTTGTTAATTTTCATGGTTGAGAGATGCATTCTCCTGGTTTATACCATTTTGAGAGCTACAGGTAGCTCTGTACTAATTTAACCTTACTTTTGTGGTTTTGGGTGTCAGTATTACTCATTATATTATTAGGAAGTCAGAGCATTGGATAGAAGGTTTATTGATGTCATTTCTGAAAGTGGGACTGTTTCTTGAATAGCTTCTGATAGATCTGATTTTTCAGCTTTTAATGAGTTTGATACATTAATAATCTTTTTTTGTATTTTAGCTACAGATACTCTGAAGATAAAGACCATACATTATAACTTTTAGTGTATTTGAATCTGAATTTGAGTTGTGTGCAGTTTTTAATATCAGAGAGTGACACTACATTTGTTGGCCCCATGACCAAGGCTTCTTTAGCTATAACAGTATAAAGAAATAGAGCCAGACCCTCTTAGTTAGATCAATGCAGCATTGTTTTCCTAGTAACATTAGTATGTTTGGCCATATAGCTATTCAAGGTAGTGTAAAAAGAATCCAACTTTCAGTTCTGTGTTTAGTTGTAAACTGACCTACCCTAACTACTTTTCAGAACATGAATCCAAGAAACCCTGCATCAAGGGCTTTCTGGTTTAATAAGTTTAGAAAAAGCTTCCTGGGTTACAGTTTCTTAGGAATTCACAGTACCCATTGAAAAATAAAACAGCTGAGAAGTTTTCCAGTAAAGAATCTTGTTTAACTCTTTTGTTTCAGAGGTTCCTAAACTGTTGTAATAATGGGTTCTTTCTTCCCCCAAACATATATTAATATTCTCTGTAGTAGATTTGGGGAATGCTGATTTATCTTAATGTGCACTTGTTTATGCTTTAATGAAGTCTTGATTTTCGCCTTGAGATCTTGATAATAGTAAGAAAATAGAATGTTAAGATAGAGGAGTCGTGTTCACTGCAGCATTATTCGCAAGAGCTAAGATGAGTAAGTGACCCAGAGTTCCATCTGCAGATAAATGGATAAAAATGTGCTATATACATACAGTAGAATATTATTTAGTCTTACAAAGAAGGAATTTCTATTACATCCTACAACATGGATAAACCTCAAGAGCATTATGCTGAGTGAAATAAGCCAGGCCCCAAAAGACTGTGTGCTTCCACTTAAATGCAGTATCAGAAGTAGTCATGCTTATGGGAACAGAAAGTAGAACAGTTATTGTGAGGGTTGGGGTAGAGGAGGAGATGGGGAGCTATTGTTCAATCGGTTTAAAGTTGCAGTTTGCAAGATGAAAATGTTCCAGAAACGTATGACAACCTGAATATACTTAGCTCTACTGAACTATACACATAAAGATGGGTAGGATGGTAAATTTTATGTTTTTGTGTTTCCTTTCACAACTAAACTAAAAGATAGTGATGTCCTTTATTTGTATGTGCCCTTTGCTTCTACATTGCAATTCCCTGACTTTGCTTCATCTTAGTTCTATAAAACTGCTAACTATACCTGTTCACCTCTTGAAATCTGCTCTAAAGATCAAGTTGTGCATGTCATGTAAGCTGACCATACTCTGTAAAAGAGCTTTCCTGTTGTATCTCTGTTTTAACATACAGTGAAAGTTAGCTACTTTTTTTTTTTTAATTTTGGAGGAAAAAGAGGAGAGAGTGAATATAATATATACATAATTTAAATCTATATCTGATAAAGAATTAAAAATTGAATACATAGCTGATTGGCCCCCCAGGCTATATATTTTAATCCAATAGAATGCTTTCTTAAAAATCAGCATTCTTGAGCTAAAACTCAGGAGAACATACAATTTACTCATTTAAAAGTATATGATTAAGAAACTTTTAGTTTATAGTTGTGTTTATAGTTGTGTCTTCATGATCACAATCAATTTTTGAACAGTTTCATTACCTTTGAAAGAAATCCTGTCCCGTTAGCAGTTACTCCCTAGTTCTTAGATCCTCCTTGCCCTGAACAACTACTAACCTACTTTCTGTCTTTTTAGCTTATTCTGGACACTTCATGTAAATAGAATCATTCAATAAGTGGTGCTTTGTGATTTGCTTCTTTTGCTTAGTATAATGTTTTCACGTAGGTTTGAACAAGGTCCATCCACGTGTAGCATCATCAATTCTGAGTTTATTTTTTTTGTTGAATAATATTCTATTGTATTAACACACCATATTTTATTTATCCATTCATCAGTTGATGGACATTTGAGTTGTTTCTACTTTTTGGCTATTATGGACAGTGCCACTATAAACATTCATGTAATCGATTTTGTGTGGATATATGTTTTCATTTCTCCTGAGTGCATATTTGGGAGTATAATTGCTGGATCATATACCTCTGTATTTAACCATTTAGTGAGAAGCAGGATTCCTTTACGTACAATATTTTTTTTTTTAATTTTATTTTATTTTATTTTATTTTTTTTTTTTTTAAATTTTTTTTTTTATTTTTAAGTTTTTTATTTTTTAAATTTTAAAATCTTTAATTCTTACATGCATTCCCAAACATGAACCCCCCTCCCACCTCCCTCCCCATAACATCTTTCTGGGTCATCTCCATGCACCAGCCCCAAGCATGCTGCATCCTGCGTCAGACATAGACTGGCGATTCAATTCACATGATAGTATACATGTTAGAATGTCATTCTCCCAAATCATCCCACCCTCTCCCTCTCCCTCTGAGTCCAAAAGTCCGTTATACACATCTGTGTCTCTTTCCCTGTCTTGCATACAGGGTCGTCATTGCCATCTTCCTAAATTCCATATATATGTGTTAGTATACTGTATTGGTGTTTTTCTTTCTGGCTTACTTCACTCTGTATAATCGGCTCCAGTTTCATCCATCTCATCAGAACTGATTCAAATGAATTCTTTTTAACGGCTGAGTAATACTCCATTGTGTATATGTACCACAGCTTTCTTATCCATTCATCTGCTGATGGACATCTAGGTTGTTTCCATGTCCTGGCTATTATAAACAGTGCTGCGATGAACATTGGGGTACATGTGTCTCTTTCAATTCTGGTTTCTCGGTGTGTATGCCCAGAAGTGGGATTGCTGGGTCATAAGGTAGTTCTATTTGCAATTTTTAAGGAATCTCCACACTGTTCTCCATAGTGGCTGTACTAGTTTGCATTCCCACCAACAGTGTAGGAGGGTTCCTTTTCTCCACACCCTCTCCAGCATTTATTGCTTGCAGATTTTTGGATCGCAGCCATTCTGACTGGTGTGAAGTGGTACCTCATTGTGGTTTTGATTTGCATTTCTCTAATAATGAGTGATGTTGAGCATCTTTTCATGTGTTTGTTAGCCATCCGTATGTCTTCTTTGGAGAAATGTCTATTTAGTTCTTTGGCCCATTTTTTGATTGGGTCATTTATTTTTCTGGAGTTGAGCTGCATAAGTTGCTTGTATATTTTTGAGATTAATTGTTTGTCAGTTGCTTTATTTGCTATTATTTTCTCCCATTCAGAAGGCTGTCTTTTCACCTTGCCTATATTTTCCTTTGTTGTGCAGAAGCTTTTAATTTTAATTAGATCCCATTTGTTTATTTTTGCTTTTATTTCCAGAATTCTGGGAGGTGGATCATAGAGGATCCTGCTGTGATTTATCTTCCTAAAGAAACTAAAGACCTATATATAGAAAACTATAAAACACTGATGAAAGAAATCAAAGAGGACACTAATAGATGGAGAAATATACCATGTTCATGGATTGGAAGAATCAATATAGTGAAAATGAGTATACTACCCAAAGCAATTTACAAATTCAATGCAATCCCTATCAAGCTACCAGCCACATTTTTCACAGAACTAGAACAAATAATTTCAAGATTTGTATGGAAATACAAAAACCTCGAATAGCCAAAGCAATCTTGAGAAAGAAGAATGGAACTGGAGGAATCAACTTGCCTGACTTCAGGCTCTACTACAAAGCCACAGTCATCAAGACAGTATGGTACTGGCACAAAGACAGACATATAGATCAATGGAACAAAATAGAAAGCCCAGAGATAAATCCACACACATATGGACACCTTATCTTTGACAAAGGAGGCAAGAATATACAATGGAGTAAAGACAATCTCTTTAACAAGTGGTGCTGGGAAAACTGGTCAACCACTTGTAAAAGAATGAAACTAGATCACTTTCTAACACCGCACACAAAAATAAACTCAAAATGGATTAAAGATCTAAATGTAAGATCAGAAACTATAAAACTCCTAGAGGAGAACATAGGCAAAACACTCTCTGACATAAATCACAGCAGGATCCTCTACGTACAATATTGAGATAAAGAAACTTCCCTGGTATGATTTTTAAGAAAACCAAATGAATTATTTATTTGAAATACATAGTATACTTGGTACATAAGTATGGTTTAATTAATTAAGCAGATATTTATTGAGGGTCTGAAATGATTACGCATGTATGTCTCACAAAAGCGTCTCTTCAAATTTGTAATTATTTGCATTGATTTATAACAGGAATCTCATATAATTTGGCTTGAGCAAGATCAGTGCTAAAGGAGATTGTTGACTCAAAAGTGGAAGCACCTTTTTTCTGAAGTATTTTCTTGCTTTCAATAAAATCACTGTCTTTGCTTTCATCAGTGTTAGGATTTTTTATTTTTAGCAACATTCTCTTACTTCAAAGTTAGAAGCACCTTGATTTTTAAGAAATATCATGCAGTGCTTTGATCATGCATTGATTTTGTGCAAAATGCCATCATTTTATAGTCTTTTGAGAGATGGGTAGGAAAGTTCTTAACCCTAGTTGTTTTTCATGACTGCGATCTTTAATTGTTTTTTCAGTTTTGTCTTGGCAGCAACTATTTTGAACTATAATGTTTTTATTTTTAATTATTGAAGTGTTGAAAGGATTAAGAAATTATTTCTTATTATTTAAGGATGTATTATTTTTAAAAATAAAGTCTTTTATCATAAGATTCCTGTTTTATGAATTACGCTCTCTTAACCCGTAGGGTTTCAGTGTCGGTATTACGGGGCAGGGAATAGAGCCTATGAGACTTTTTCTTTACTACATAAGAATTAATTTAATAAGGGGACTCTATTTTGTAAAGTCAACCAAACTTGTCATTAGATAGAGTCATATATTCATTTTTTTAGATTGGTGTACAGATATCTTTGATAAAAGCAGTATAGAATTATGCATCTGATTTAAAAAATGTTATGCAGGAAATGTATCATGAAAAGAAAATATGGAAGGGTATCAGATGTTGCCTTTGCTATTCTGTGACTTTGTTAGTCTCAATTTCCCTCTTTGTGTTTGTGTATAATTATAGGCCGTGTTGGAGGAGGGCTTGGCCAGCTAGATTGAGTGTACTGAGGAGCTGGCTTTTCCATTTGTTCTGACTGGAATTTCTCCCCTATCATTATTCACAGCAGTATCTGCACTGCACTGCCATCTCCTCAAGATGGCACCCAGACGGTTTACCGTCACTGTACCTTGTTCCACAGCACTTCTGTCTCCACGACAATTGGGTCTCTTATTGTGATAATGAGGGACCAGAGCTGGCCTGAGCCCTCATTCAGTTTCAGTGCCTTGTCCCATATGTATGATGTGTGTAATTATGTTGAACAGAAAGGCTTCCATAAGGCTTGGGGTTTTTATGTTTATTAATCACTTCTTCATTTTATTAATAATAGTACCTCTTGAAATCTGCTATTAAATATTAATAAAAGTTTTGGAGTAACTTTTCAGTACAAAGTGCCATGCACTGTAATTTTGGAAAAGTAGGTACCATTATTCTCACATTACAGATGGAAGATACTGAGAAATTTTGAACCAGTCTAGGATTAAAAGTCTGTAATTATTCCATTATAGCAATTTCTTCTGTGCTAGTACCTACCATCTGTGAGATTTGAGTAAGGAATATACTTTTAAATTCAGGTCTTCAGGTTTTGGGGGAAAAAAAGGAAACATGTTTTTTCTTTACATAATGAACTTTATTGCTATTTAGTAGACAAAATCATATACATTTGATTTTCCTTAAACCACATATTTAAAGAATTGAGCTGTAAAAAATCTATTGCACATGAAAACTTGCAGCCTAAGTTATGTGCATTTTAAGAATTTTTATGGCACCTCAAAGTTGAGATTTTTGTGAGATTTTTCTCTGTGCCTACCCTGAGAATAAATAACATGTTTATTTCTTTCAGAGTAATTTTTATCTTTGAGGTCTAAATTTGAACATGGCTTAAAAAGCTCTTCTAATAGAAGAGCTTTCTTCTAATAGAAGGTTTCTTCTAATAGAAACCACTCAATACTTTATGATTTAACATTTCAGAAAATTTCCATGTATCTGTACTTAGGACTGTATTTGTTTATACCTTTTTATTATTTATTTAGTTTAGAAATATACCTGGTACATATAGTTGTATCAGCAAATATGGATCTATCATAATATACTTTAGCACCTCTTATTCATGAAGAGGTATATTGTTTGTAGTGGTTTGCTATTATAAACAACTGTGTTACATACCATTTTGTATATCTTTTATGGACCAAGACTTAAAACTTTTAAGTTTGCTGTAATAGTATTATTTAGATTTGAATTTTACTTATTACTCAGCACTAACCCTTATGGCAGAAAGTGAAGAGGAACTAAAAAGCCTCTTGAGGAAAGTGAAAGAGGAGAGTGAAAAAGTTGACTTAAAGCTCAACATTCAGAAAATGAAGATCATGGCATCCAGTCCCATCACTTCATGGGAAATAGATGGGGAAACAGTGGAAACAGTGTCAGACTTTATTTTGGGGGGCTCCAAAATCATTGCAGATGGTGATTGCAGCCATGAAATTAAAAGATGCTTACTCCTTGGAAGAAAAGTTATGACCAACCTAGATAGTATATTCAAAAGCAGAGGCATTACTTTGCCGACTAAGGTCTATCTAGTCAAGGCTATGGTTTTTCCAGTGGTCATGTATGGATATGAGACTTGGACTGTGAAGAAGGCTGAGTGCCGAAGAATTGATGCTTTTGAACTGTGGTGTTGAAGAAGACTCTTGAGAGTCCCTTGGACAGCAAGGAGATCCAACCAGTCCTTTCAGAAGGAGATCAGCCCTGGGATTTCTTTGGAAGGAATGATGCTAAAGCTGAAACTCCAGTACTTTGGCCACCTCATGTGAAGAGTTGACTCATTGGAAAAGACTCTGATGCTGGGAGGGATTGGGGGCAGGAGGAGAAGGGGAAGACCGAGGATGAGATGGCTTGGTGGCATCACTGATTCGATGGATGTGAGTCTGAGTGAACTCCAGGAGTTGGTGATGGACAGGGAGGCTTGGCGTGCTGCGATTCATGGAGTCGCAAAGAGTCGGACACGACTGAGTGACTGAACTGAACTGAAACCTTGTATGCCACATTTTTCTGAGTTTTAAATCTGATTAATTGCTCAGTCAGCTAGAGTGTTTTTTGAATAAATTTCATAGGAAGAGAATGTGTTCGTAGACTTTCAGAAGCTTTTCTCTCTGAGAACCTCTTATGTTGCCTTTTGCATACTTGGACATTTTGGCTGGCAATAACATAGACTTTGCATAAAGAAGATTTGGGAGGATAGTCTTAAACAGCCTTTTAAAATTTGTCTTTAGATGTCTCTTTTATCTTCTATAGAAAAAGGTCTTCCTTTTCCCCTGGAGGAAATCTTGGTCAAGTTACTATTCTCAGAAAGTTAAATGTCCTGTGGCCGATCAGGATCACCAAATACAGCTCTAATTTAGTAATTAAAGATTTCCCATCCTAAATGATATTCTAATTTCAGCCCCCACCCTGGCGTAGCAGAAGCCTACTATGAACTGGTAGAGATAGAGAGTGCACTCCTAGTCTGTCTTCCATACCGAGCTTTGTTTTTCCTCCTTCCCCTTCTTGTTATGCTTGCTGACCCTTACCAGTGTGAAGGAAGACAGTAAAAGACAACAAGCACTTCATCCCTGACTGGCACTTCTGAAACATGGTTTTTTGCTCTGTGAGCCTGGCTCGTGCTTAAATGCGACAGTCACTTAGGGTTCCTTCTTGGGTTTCTGGGAGACCCTACTAGAAATATTTGACTGAGCGTTCCATGACAGATGGTGGATTTTTCATCTGACTGACTCTTCTTCCCTTTGGCTGTAGTTTCTCAACATTCTGCTCCATAAATTCTCGTTCTGGGGCACCATCATTCCCTGGGGGTACTCTTGGGTAGGTTTCAAGGTGGCTCCAGCCTGGCTGTCTCGTGTGTGTGAGTGTGTGTGTGCATGTGTGTTTGTGTGTGGAACCCTTCTGATCTGTGCCCAGACAGAGTCAGGCTGTCAAACAGTTCTCAACATAATAGCAGGTTTCTCTTGTTTCACTGTCAGAGCAGTTAAAGAGCCTCCCCCTTAACCTCCTGATAGAGCTAAACACAAGGTACTTACTGCATCCTTCCTTACAACACGTGACACAGCTCTTTTGACTTGTGGTCATAGGTTGAACATCTACGTGGGGATTTATAGTACTCTTCTCTAAAAAAGTAAAGCAACCTCCTCTTAAGTCTTTGTTAATCTCTAACAGCCCAGCCCTTTAACGTCCTAAATGTGTACAGATTATAATTCCAGACTGCTTAAATTTCTGCTTTGTGGTCTTCTCATGACACACTTTGGTATAAGATATAACATCTCATGCTATAATTGATGCTATCAGATACTATCTTATGATACTATAGGATAACATCGTAGCATCACAACCATAATTTCCATTTTCATATATGTTACACTGAGTATAAAATTTGGGGTTCATCATTTCTTTCACAAGTTATCTGCTCACTCTGTTTCCTAGAAGCTAATAGGCTTTTTTCTTTTGATTTTTGAAATCTAAGAATTTAATCAAGATTTGTCTGGGTGTTAGTCTTCTTTCTAGTTTTTCATATACCTCTGATTTATAGAGGCAGATTTCTTTATCTCCTCATAATTTCCTTGATTATTTTTCCTTAGTTATTCCCTTCTCCCATGTAATTTTTTGTAATTATATTGATTTTCTAGATCAGCCTTAATATGTCTTCAGTCTTATTTCCCTGATCATTTTTATCTACCTATTCTTATCCTCTGAAAACATAGGAAAATTGCATATTCCTGTCTTCCATTCCATGACTTTGTACAGTATGTAAAATGCTGTTGATGCCTTCATTGTAAGAGTTTTCTTTTTTCTTTTTTGGTAGATACTTGTTTCTTCTTTGTATGTATTCTCTCCACTTCCATAAATACAATGAAAAATGAATCTCTTTGAAGAGAAGCTTCAGAAAATATCTTTCTGTTCCCTGCAGTGACAGTCTCATTGGAAGATATTTGTACTCACGCTTCAGGGCACACATTTTTTTCAGACTGTGGTATTCTATTCCTGTGACCTTTTTTTTCTCAGAGATCTGTGAGAACTATGCTTGTGCAAAAGAGATGAGATAGATTTTTATACAAATAGTTCAGGAATTGCAAAGCAAGAAGGAAGGAAAAAGTTAAATTTACAAGTCAGTTTCACTTGTAGATTAATGGAGTATAGAGGAAACCAGGAAAACAGGATGAAGAACATTGCATGTCTGTACTGACAGATGGTTTTCTGTGCGTGTTGTGGAGTTGGTTGGGGTCGTGTGTGACTTCATTGCATGTATATGATTCTGTGTGGTGTATGCTCCCAGCTTGGTGTGATGCCTGGCACTTGACTGGTTTTTGGAATCACCAGTTGAAGTCCATATGTACCTTCTGACTGCCTCCTTTTAATGAAGGACAGTTGTATTTTACTGATGTTTCATCTGACAGACCAAACAGGATGTTCCCTCACATGTAGATGTAGCTGCCCTGCCTTCAATCTGGTCGTATTCAAACCATTCCTCATAGAAGTTCCTCCGAGTTACTGGTATAAGGACTTGTCTTCTTCCATGGTTTCCAGTTTTGTTTTAGTGTTTTCTCTGTTGTTATATTTTAATTAGTCTTTCTAAAAGCGAATCAATAAGATAGAGGTGGGAGGAAAGAGGAGAGAGTTAGACACCTGTGTTAAAGTTGCCATTTAGTACAAAAGTATCATACAAAACTTAACTTGCAGAGTATCAGACTGATCATTTCAATCAGAGGTCTCTAGATTTTTTATTGACTATCCTCATTGGTTAAAGAAAACCAAAGTATGTCAATCTATCAAGCGATCAATCCATCTATAATCTATTCCTTTCTCCTTCCTTTTTTCTCCTATGTATTTATATATGCTATATGATATATTATGCATCTTGTTTTATATATTTATTATATACAAAGTTAATATATTAATTATATATGTGCATATAAAACAATGAGATTTAAAAATATATTTAATTATGAATTTTATTACATTCTTCCAGAAACCTCTGCAGTAAAGGTACTTCATCTTGGAGACCACTGATAACAGGTCTTATTGTAGTTCTCATTCATTTAGTAAATATTTGAATGCCTACTATGGTGAGCACTGTGCTCAGAAAAGCATGATACTTACATAGCCATTTTACAGCTATTTCACAATTCAAACGGTGTATCAGTGACTTTGAATTTCAGCATTAATTGTATTGTACTACTTTTTCAACTTACCAAATTTTCCTTTTAAAATTTTATATAGTTTAAAAATTAAGCTGTTATAACCTGCATTTATTTATTTGGAAATATAATTTGCTTCACAAGTAAATTTTTGCCATATGAGCCAGCTTCCTGTGAATATCTACTGTGAAAACAGCACTAGTTTTGTTTTGTGTGTGTGTGTATGTGTGTGTGTGTGTGTGTCCGTCCTCATGGTTTGTGGGCTGTGTTCCCCGCTCAGAGATGCCTAAACCTGGGCCATCAGCAGTGAGAACACAGAGTCCTAACCACTGGACCACCAGGGAATTCCCAGCATTTTGTTTTGCTGACACACAGAACCTGTCCTCTTGGAGGATGCAGTCATAAGCCAAATAATGCTGGAAAACATAAAATTAAGTTTCTGATAAATGCCATGAAGGAGAATTGGTAAAGGGGGCTTTAACTATAGTGATGGGCATCAATAGCTTAATTGTGGAAATAACTATTGAACTAAGCAGTTATGGGCTTTTTCTCAGTGAATAAATTAGAAGCCGTGTGGGCTGGAGGGGGCTGTCCAGAGAATCGAGACTGAGGGAACTGAATTTGCAAAGACCTCATGACTGAAAGGAGTGCTTCAAGTCAGAGAAAGGGAAACGATCCTCTGGAGCTGGAGGGCAGAGAAATAGACAGGATGCTGCAGGATGAGGTTGATGACACAAGGTGGGGTTGACACAGGCCATTCTAAGCCACATTGAGAATGCGGAGCACAGCTTAAGGATTGTTCTCTGTAAGGCAGGGTGGGGTGATAAAATCATATCTGTAGTTTGCAAAGATCACTCGGGCACCCTCAAGTGTTTTATCATTTGTGAACAGGAAAAAGGGAATATTTTTTGAAGAGGCAAAGATACAAAAAGGAAGGTAGTTTCGTCATCCTTCTTTGGATTTGTCAGCACTGTCAGTGACCACTTTCTTCCTGATCATCTATACCTCTAGTATTGTTTTCCAAGCTTGACTGTGTATTCAGATCTCTTGAGAAACATAGAAGAATATTTTAAGAGAGAATCTGGGGCCTTACCTGAGACCCGCTGGCTTATAATTTCTAGAAGTGAGACTCCATTACTTATATTAAAACAAATGAAACACCCTTGCATGATCCCAGTGCATCTGAGTTAGTACTGGTCCCCAAACAGGTCAGCCCATTCCCTAACTAGGGGAGTACTCTTTCCTAATTCTGTTCTCACTGACCAGCAGTAACTGTGTGTTTCATGGGTTGGTATCCTTTTATTTTTACCATGTCTTGTTCTAACCATAGGTAGATGGCACAAACCTTCAGGGTTTTACCAATCAACAAGCAGTGGAGGTGTTGCGACACACAGGACAGACTGTGCACCTGACGCTAATGAGAAGAACTAAGCAGGATGCTGAACTGGCATCACGGGAGGACGTCACAAAAGATGCAGTTTTGTCTCCTGTTAATGCAGATGTTAGCAAAGGTGAGAACACGTGAGTCTGATTTTTCGGTTAGACTCATATCAATTTTTTTCTAATTCTGAAATTATTTAAAGAACAGCTTAGTTGTAACCATTCATTAAGAACCAAGTAAAAAGGAATTTTAATACAATGGGGATTAACTGCAATCAGGGATTTGTCTGTTAACTGTAGAAACAACTTCTGAATAAAGCAGATTTCTGTCCTGTTTTCTCAGTCACCACTACTCATTTAGAATCATGTACAGCCATTTCCTTCTGTTGTTGCCTTACTTTGGGACGTCATTGATACATTTTCTCTTCAGGGGGAAGTTTGTTCTGCCTAGATTAGGTATGTGAGCCCTGTAATGTTTCCAAATTGCCCAGCCTTTTCTTGAAGGAATCCGCTTTAAGTCAGTGTTTAGGCTTGACTAGCTCGGTCGGTAGACCATGAGACCCTTATTTCCCCACTTAGAAAATGTCATTCATAAATGTTTGTACATAAACATCTCTAAAAATTACCAAAATTCCCACGTAGCCCCCTGATGTAAGCATTTATTCTTATAAGTCAGGCTGTTGGTTTGAAAGTGTGTTTCATTTCTCAAACTGTTGACCATTTATTCCACACACTACTGATTTCAGACCAGGAATCAGGGAGGCAAATCCCAGGGGAGTTTTATCACTTCTTTGTTCCATTAGCAGAAGAACTTTCCTGTAAGTACCTGTGATTGTTGAAAACTTTATATACAAAAAGTTAGCTCTCATCTAGGTATTCAAATAAAGTGGAATTTGAAAAAGTCAAGTTGCTTGATTATATTACAGGCCAAAGTGCTAAAATCTTCTTATCTTTAAGATAATTATCAAGAAGATGAAGATTCTTTATCTCTGAGGAGAAACACCAGCATATTACCAATTGAAGAAGAAGGTAAACACATGGAGCCAGGTTATTACTGTATTTATTACTTTTTTTAGAGAAATGACTTTTACAAATGTGGTTCAACCTCTATGGAAATATTATAAATTATTAGAAAAATAGCTTTCAAAAAAGAGTGTTAAATCCTTGTTTAGAGATGTGATTTATTGCTCTAGTTGATTAAAATTGTTTATTTATAACTGGCAGATTTTCTTGCTGAGTCAGTCTTCTTCATTTTTTTAAAACTAAAACCTTTAGAAATCATTCTGTTACATACATGGTTTTATTTCATTCCCTTTATTTCTTAAGATAGAACCAATATGTCTCTTACTGAACAAGCAACAGTAAAGGGTTAAAGCATTTAAAAAATAAACATAAAAAATGAATCTTTAAAGCATAAACTCTTAAATGAAAGTATGACTATTTTGCAGGCTTTTTCCTCCAAATTTTTTTCATACTGCTTAAAGAAATTTTAAGGCAGCATTGTTGCACATAATTATGTCAACATGTTGCTGCCATCTTTCTAGGCTGGGTGGTCCATGCTTCCTTGACCTGTCATATTGCTTTAGGTGTTTGACAAATTAAATCCACTGAATGAAGCCCAAGACAGATTTCCTTATGGGAATTCTGCCCTTCACTAAATAGTTATATCGAAGTGCTGCAGTTTGTTAAAATATTTGCTCCTTCGTTGTTAAGTATTTTTCTTGCTGAAAATTGTGATTTAACTTTTTTGGTTTAAGTGAATATTTGTGTTCACAGTGATATCCCAAGAGTGAGATATGTAGGATTCTCAGGCGTTAATTACAGTCTGCAATTTTTACACTAGTAAGTGTAGGAATTATTTAGGATAAAGTGAATATCGCAAGTACTTTATTGTTCAGTCGCTCTTTCGTATCCAACTCTGATCACATAGACTGTAGCACGCCAGGTTTCCCTGTCCTTCACTATCTCTTGTAGTTTGCTCAAACTCATGTCCATTGAGTCAATGATGCCATCCAACCATCTCATCCTCTGTTGCCTCTTTATCATCCTGCCCTCAATGTTTCCCAGCATCAGGGTCTTTTCCAGTGAGTTGGCTCTTTGCATCAGGTGGTCAAAGTATTGGAGCTTCAGCATCAGTCCTTCCAATGAATATTCAGGGTTAATTTCCTTTAGGATTGACTGGTTGCTGTCAAAGGTACTCTCAAGTCGTCTACAGCACCACAGTTTCTGGAAAAGGATAAAAAATGTTTCAAAGCATGAAACTCGAGATAGTAGATGGAGTGAGTGTAGTGGATGGCCTTAAAGGCTCAACTGTCTGTTTTACTTTGGTGATGTGCATTGAGAGTGAGAGGGTCTAGACCTGGGATCAGGAGTCCCACAATCTTTTTAAAATAAAGGAAAAAAATATCTAAACGATTCTAATGCCTCCACTCAAGTGCTGGTCCTCAGACAAGGGATATGATATCGTTGCCTCTTCCACAGAAATTCAACTCATTGTGTGAGTCTGGGCAAGTCATTTGACTTTGCAGTAACATCAGAAGATTGGATTTTAGGGTTTTTTTAAATGTGCCTGGAATCTCATCTCGAGGCATTTGGGAAAGGGGGAACATGGAGGGTTTTTGTGACTGTAGATTGATTGAATGAATACAAATCTTTTATTATTAGCTTACAGATTCCCTACTTTCTTTATTCAGAGTCTCACCCTCCTTGAATCACTGCTCACTTGCATAACCGCTGCAGAATCGGAGAAGTGGGTTATGGGAGGAGGTGGGACTGAACTGACCCTCCTGTTTTTAACTCTCATCAGGTTAAAAGGTTTCCTATAATCTGTGTTCACTCCTGCACATGTATCCTCTCAGCACTGAATACACTTTTAAAGAGAAAACACTTATTTTGGGGGGCTGGTCTCCAGATTTTTAAAAAAATATATAGTTTACTGTTTCTAGCTTCTCAAGGAGAAAGCTGAATATTATTAATTTAAAGCATAAAAAACCTGGAATAGGCCTGGAGTGAAAGCCCGTTCATTCCACTAACAAGCAGGCAGTTAATGAGACATCTGAATTTTAGAATACTCTTTAAATTTGAGAACTGAATGCTAAAAGTGATGTTGAATATCTAATTTAGGGAGTAGTGCCTTGTAAAGATTTTTTTATTTTAAAGACAGCCTTTATGAGTAAGAAATATGATGGCATGGAAATCCTTGAATATGACTTGAAAATTATCCTCAACCAGTTTATTTTGTTTTAATTCAGTATTGTTTACATAATTGTTTTGTGAATTTCCTCACAAAATAGATTTCACTTTCCTTTTTTTTTCTTACCAATTAATATGATTCCTATTATAGGGTTTTAATTTAATCTACATTTCCCATTTGTTTCTTATTTTTTATTTATATTTTCTCATTGTACATGGAGTACATGGGGTTGCACTTATTACTTGTTAATTTCTTTTGTTTGTTTTTTTCTGAGACATAGAATGTTCCCTTCTGTACTCTGTAGAACCAAATGAAAATGAAAGAGATTAACATAGAAGGCAGTATAGTTTTTTAATAGTCACTAGAGGGCCATCAAGTGAATCCTAGAGCTACTTAGAGTCCTCATTCTTTTAAATAAAAGTTAGATAATATATGGATACCTTAATTGAAATATAGTTAAGACCCAAAAGATACCTCTTAAAAGAGAATAGTGTTGGAATATACAGTTCTAAAGTGAATTGTTAAAATTGTAGAGAAATAAGAGTAAATCATATATTAGGAGAAGAGTCAAACTTAACTATTGTCATGTCGGTTCTTCCTCGGTTCTTGTCTCATTTCAACAAAAATTTGGAATGACGGACTGAAGGGTTTAAAGCAACAGAGTTAACAGCTCAGTTCAACTCAAGCAGACAGATCTTTTACTCCAAAGACATGGGAGCAGGCCGACCCCAAAGGAGTTGTCATCCTCCTTCTGATTCCTCTTGGCTTCCCTCTTTTTATACTTTCTGTCTCCTCCTTTTGGTTATGCCCTGTGCAAAATGCAAAATAGGGCCTGTACTCACCACCAGTCAGTGAAAGTGAATGCAACTGGGCACCCGCTCAGAGCCTATTGACAACTGCAAGTTATATAACAGCAGACTATGTTGTTTATGCCTTCCCATAATTCAGTCTTTTGTCGGGGTGGGGTGTGCGTGCGTGCGTGCGTGCGTGCGTGCGGAGTATTTATGAACCCTTAGTGGGCTCCTTCCTAGTTACCTAAAGGTTACCTGGAGAAGCCCCTGTGGTTAGTGTGCCTTGGGCACATGTGCCCAAGTTGGAAAAATCTGTGGTTATTTTGTAGCATATTTGTGAGCTCCCCTGGGTGTGTCTAGGATGGGGTTTAGAGATCAGCTTGCATCCTTTTCAGCCAGGCCACCCTTCTTTGCTCATGCCTAACTTCCTACCTAACAGTGTGACAGACAGGTTCTCATCACTGTGTCTCTGGTACAGAATATTGAAACATGGAGATTTTTGTAGTATGCCACTAACTGTGTCTACTCTTCATTAGTGTCAGCTGAGCGAGAAGAAATAGAAGATGCTCAACAACAGGAAGCTGCCCTGCTGACCAAGTGGCAAAGGATTATGGGGATTAATTATGAAATTGTGGTATGCTAGCTTCCCCTCCCTTACTTCCTAATTTGTGAACTGTATTTGAGCGGGGAGTTTCTGACAGTAATGAAGATGACTATTATAAGTAGTCCTAGAGAAGTTGCAAACACCAGAGTTTTTTTCAAAGACCTAAATGTGCTGATTCAGATATTAAAAAATTCAAATTGGAAAAAGTTGGATTGTAAATAACCAAGGTGCTAAAGTACAAGGACTAGAAGCTTTAGAACTTATAATTCATCACTATTTCTTGTCGTAGTGTATAGATAAAAGGAAGAGTTTTTCTGGTTCTCATTCTTGGGATTTATGGAAAGAATCTGAATAGAATGACAGAATTTACTTGAAAATAAAACAAAAATCATCATGACTTAGCACAGAATTGTAAAAAGAACTTTTTCCGATTTACTCTTTATCATTCTTATGTTCTTACTCTTCTTGAGGGTTTTTAGTCTGCATGCTTTTTTCATTTTTCTTAGGCCGTAGTGAACCATTTCATGTTTGCTTAATAACTTGCATATCTAGAGTAGCAGCTGTTATCTGCTATTCTAAAAAGTGTTTTAATGAAGTGGACATTGATTATGAATCTTTAGGTATATACCAGCTAATATCAGGAATTTCAAAAGGAACAATAAAATACTTGGTTAGGTAAAAATTTTCATATTGCTTATGATATTCAAGTAGCTCTAGATTAAAGGTGATAAAACACAAGAGATAATTACATATAATATTAATAAAAATAACATTTACTGAGTACTTTGTGTCAAGCAGTATTCTCAGTGTTTCTGTTAATCCTCATTACAAAGTTTTTTTTTTAAACACTCAATTTGTGTCAAGTAAGATTTGAGTAACTACAGCTGTGACTACCATTTTAAATTGAGTCAAGAAAGAATACAACAAAGTCCAGCTTAACTATGGTTAGTTTAGCACGAAACGATAGTTGGGAGGTTCCTTTGTGGGGTGGGGTTAACATGGCTGGCATGCCCAACTGAGATTGCACTCCTTTGGGTCATACTTGAGTAGTAAGAGGACGCTTTCACTGGCCACTCCTCACAGAGGTCAGAACGGAGACTGTGGACCTTTAACTGCCCTTTGTCTACATGTTATTTTGGTGGCGCTTCCAGTAATGTATCAAGTGTGAAAATGTATTATAAGTCTGAAAGGACTAAGCTGTTTATAGGCCCTTATCAAACATAGGTAAATATGACATGTTTGGATTTACAGTTGTTTCCTATGTAGTTACACAGCACAAATGAAGTAATAGGAGGAGTGGGGTAGTAGAGAGAGGGATTGATGGATGTTGTAAGGGGGGACGTGGATGGCTGCATGGAGGAAGTGATACCTAAATAAGGAATTGATGGATTTTGTCAACAATAGGTTTAAAACTCAGATAATGCAGCTTCCAGTATTAACTCTGTGCTCATTAAGATTTGAAAAAGATCTTTTATAACTAAACAGTATTTTTCTCAGTCTCTCTATCGCTCAGTTCCCTTAACTATAAAGGAGATAAAGCAGATTTTCTTTAGTATACTTTCTGATTTTAATATTATAGTGATTGTTCTGCCTGTAAAAATAATGATTTCCTAATGTTCTTCGTTATTTAGATTAACAGTAGAAAATAAAAACTTTACTCTCCTGTTTTAAGCTTTGATTCACTTTTAAAGACAAGTGTTGTCCCCTTGATACAGTGTACGGTCCAGAGCCTGAGCCATGGGTTCAGACTGCTGAGGTTCAGAGTGCTTTTATTAGCTGTGTGACTATTGAAACTGACCTCTCAGAACCTCATTTTTGTAAGTTTGGAAGCAGGGATAGACATAGTACCTATTTATGAAAAGTAAGTGAGATAGTCTGCGTAATGGGATTAGTGTGGTCCTAGCACATGGAAGGTGATAAGGGTGTGTCTTTCTGTGTGTGGTTTGAGCTCAGGCTTCTGGTTTTATCAGTGGTCCTCTGACTACCCTCCATCTGGTATCAGCGTCTTCGATACCACAGAGTGTCTTGGAAGCTTGCACCTGGCTGCTTCCTCTTGGTTTGTATTGGTTCAGGGAACTAATAGACATCAATACTCTTTCCAAGGCAAAATGCTAAAGGTTTGCAGCTTTAAAATAAGGTTTTTGAAGCTTTTGTGAGAAATTTGACCTTCTAGGGGGTGAACATAAAATACATATACAGAAAAAGAAGAAAAATGAAAGAATATTAAAAATTGTGGTGATATTTCTCCTTTCAGGTGGCTCATGTGAGCAAGTTCAGCGAGAACAGTGGGCTGGGAATAAGTCTGGAAGCAACAGTAGGCCATCATTTTATTCGATCTGTCCTCCCGGAAGGTCCTGTTGGACACAGTGGGAAGCTTTTCAGTGGAGATGAGCTGTTGGAAGTAAGCAAGCTATTCCATCTTCCCGTTCGTAAATAAAATTCTGAAAAGGCTGTGGGACACTTAATGTGGTAAACAATTAAGTTCTTATTTCAAGTTCCTCCTCCAAAGGGTACCTGAGAGAGATACATAAGTAAAACTTTACCCACAGCAGACATTTCTAATCTGTACGTGCATTGATCATCAGACCTAATTCCATGCATGGTTTTTGTTTGTTTTAGGTCCAGAGAATATAAAAACTGGCTTTACATTGTTTTAAACATTCAAATTTTAGAATAGGTAATATATTCATGTTTTATAATCACATATAAGACAAAGATATACTCCAGTGAGTAGTTTTTTTTCTGTCCCAACCCTTCATTAGGTGTAACTGCTTCTTAGTGGTTCTGTGCAATCTTCCAGATATTTTTAATGAATATGTATGAAAATTTGAACTTGTTAATTTATCCCACTTTTTAAATGTATTAGTATATAATAAAATACATGCCATTTTTTTATCTTGAATTTTTTCATTTAATGATAATATATCATTTTAAAACAAGCTTTATTCTTTGGGAACAATTTTATTAATTCTCCCTTTCCAAACTATTACACAGGCATATGAAACATGGGTGAAAGCTAGTGATCTTTCTGTGAGTACTTGAGGACGTCCAATTCCAATAAGACTGTAGTGTTGCATGTAAATTATTTTAGGCATCACTACTACAGATCCAGCCATAGTTCTGAGCATAGTACAGCTATGATCATCCCTTGAGTACAATTTATATTAATGTAATAAAAAATTGCTTTGAAGTGTTAGGAAGTGTTCTTTCTTGGTCAACTTGTCTTTTTGCACAGGTGAATGGCATAACTCTACTTGGGGAGAATCACCAGGAGGTGGTGACCATTTTAAAAGAGCTGCCTATAGAGGTGACAATGGTGTGCTGTCGTCGAACGGTGCCACCTACTGCCCCGTCAGAGTTGGAGAGCCTGGACTTATGTGACATTGAACTAACAGAAAAGGTATCAGACACGCAGACACAGGAGACCAGTCTGAATGTATAATGGGAAGGCTGTACGACGCTTAAAAGTCTTTAAGCCTTTATTTTCTCTTACTTGGTACTGATTTCCTCACAAATCCTGTGGCGTATAGGCTAGGCCTTGGAGTCAGACAGATGTAGGTTCGAATCAGGCTTGACCCTTACTCTCTCTGTGACCGCGGGCAGGTCACTTCATCTTTCTGAATCTCACTTTTCTTGAGGTAAAATGTCAGTAATTAGGTATTATTGCAAAATAGGTGCTTCTATAATTCATTCACAGTATTCCTATGAAATAGACACTTGTCCCCCTTAATGGAGGGAAAATTGAAATATGAAAGTAGTGAATATATAGTACATATCTAGTCAAAGATACTTTTGTATAACCTCCCCAGCTCAGTGCTTGTCATGTGGGTGATAAGAATAGGGGAAAATAAGAAACATAATGCCAAATTCTGTAGAAATCAGTGTAGCACCATGCATGTCCAGATATATTTTATGTGATATAAATGGGATTATTACAATAAACCAGGTGGACAGATTTGCATCCATGGTCCTACTGTACAATAATTGTTAAAAAAGCAAATGTAGCATTTAAAGTAACATTTCATCATCAAAAACATGTTTTTCCTATCTAATGTCTTCAAGAGCTATACAAAACTGAATTAATTTAGACTCACTGTAATATATTTGACTAAAAGACGCTAATGTTTGAACCCCTATTTTTGTGCCAAGTGCTTTTTAAATATTACCTTACTTAATCTGCAAAAATTCTTTGAGATGGGTACTGTGAAGCCCAGGTTAAGAATGCAGCTCAAGGCTACACAGATAAAATAAAAATAATAGAGGAAGTCTTCAAGCCAAGGCCAGTGTGTCTTCAGATATCATCTTGCCACTGTGCATGTTAATTTATTAATGAAACAATCACGTGCACAACTCATAGGATTTTAGAACCCTTGTTTGCTCAGTGTGTAGAACTTAAACATACAGTCATTTCCTCTTGAATTGTTCTAATTTATCATAAGCATTCTTTTTCTTTAATATCAAAAATAGCTTTAGATTTCTTTTTCTAACAACAGATGTGATTCAGACACTGATGAAAAATGGTGAAAATCACATAGAATTATGCTACTAAGATAGAATCACTATATATTTTATGGAAGCTCTTTGAACCATACATTTTAAGTGCCTATTACAAGTTAGGTTATTTCTAAGTTGCTGCCTTAATTCATAAAGGTTTCTTGATAAACTGTTGCTGCTCATATGCGAGTGCTATATTCTGGGCAGATGCTGGGAATCTTCCTTTTCCTCATAGTGTTGGTATGTACATCTGCGGATCTAGTACATCTGAAATAAGAGCTGTCTGGTCTGTTTATCCAGCCTCACGTAGATCTAGGTGAGTTCATCGGGTCCTCGGAGACAGAGGATCCTGTGCTGACTATGACTGATGTGGATCAGAATGCAGAGGAAGTTCAAGGACCTTTGGCTATGTGGGAAACTGACATTCAGAACATAGAGCTGGAGAAAGGGAGCAAAGGACTTGGTTTTAGCATTTTAGATTACCAGGTAAATATATCCTACTTTTAACAAAATTTTTTTTTTAAAAAGATGACATGCTAAATGCGTATTGTTACTGGCAGAGCAAAAGTAGATAATACTTTAGAGTCATCAAATATGTGTTCCTGTTTCTAGTCTTTCAGAATAATAATTTATAATAAGATTATTATTATAAAGCATTTTTTTGATATTGAGATTTTTTAGCTCTTTTATATTTCAGCTCTTGGAAATTTGAAGACTATGCAGAATACTTTTAGGAATATCTTGAAATACAGTTTTACTGTTTCTTTGGGGAATATACCTAAATTGTTTTTATTTCCTTGCTCTTAATGGATAGTTCATATTTGAGTGGTAAGGCAGAAACTATCAAATACTTACTTCTTTTGTCTGAACTGAATGATAGATATATTATTTTGGATATATTGTAAATTCTCATATTCTTATTATTTGACCAAACTTGATGAATAATCAAATTAGGTCAGGTCAGGTGTAGCCTGCATCCTCGTGCTGCACTCGGTGCCGAGTTACTGAGGGGATGCTACTGCTGGGCTGATGAGGTGCAGCTGCTGTGCTTCATTAATTAATACTGAGCTGGCAGGCTGTCTCAGATGACTCCAGAGAGTTGTATTCTTTCTCAGTCATGATTCTGGAGTCTTGTTCTAATACTAAGGTTGTTGTTTTTCAGAAAACACTGCATTATCAACTACAATATGGCCTCCTGTATCTCTTCATTCCAAAAACAAGCCCTTTCCTCAGAACACTCACATCTACTGATGTTCCACAATAGTAACAGCCTGTCAGTAAATGCTGCTGTTAATAATTCATGAATCTCAGATGATAGTCATAAAAGTAGACTGTTTATCAATAGCTGAAGTCACACTTTTAAATTTACCTATAAAATTTAAAACATCTACTTGGGAACCATTGAAAGTGGGGATGCTATTGTTTAGGGTGGACTCTTCCTAAACCCTTCAAAATGGAGATAGCTTTCACCCAGATAATTCACTGGAAGTGTTGTATGGAATTTTGAAAAGACACTTTGAAAATTTTACCCATCCATTACAATGCAGAGAGTGCAACCTGTAATAACATTTTTAAGTGTAGAGAGGAGTTGCCTGCTCTTTGCTTTCTTGTCCTTTCAGGATCCAGTTGATCCAGCAAGCACTGTGATCGTCATTCGTTCTTTGGTGCCTGGTGGAATTGCCGAAAAGGATGGACGACTTCTTCCTGGAGATCGACTCATGTTTGTTAATGATGTTAACTTGGAAAACAGCAGTCTCGAAGAAGCTGTCCAGGCCCTGAAGGGTGCACCATCAGGAACTGTGAGAATAGGAGTTGCCAAGCCTTTGCCTGTAAGAATTCAGATTTTACTGATTTCTTTTTATTTGCAAATAAAAGTGACTTTCAGCCTTTTTGCTTCAGGTATTTTCATGATTGAGTCATGACTTTTGATACTTTTCCATCGGCATGGTTATTGGCTCCATGAGTGTAAAAATTTAATTTTGATTAATATTTTTTTAAAGGATAAAGGAAAGAAACAGCCAGGAAGTTCAGAAATAAATTTAAAAGTTAATGTTCTGTGGTTCACTTTTAGCTTTTTTTTTATTTCAAAAATAAGGTCATGATCAATATACAAACAAATGTTTTCAAAGAATAGGCTTTAAAATATCTATACCAATAAGTTGATGTATTAGAGAAATTAATAACAACAGCTAACAATGGAATCTTCAGTTATAGTGGAAGAAATAGAATCTCTGTCAGAGTGGATTAAGTCCCGGTATTTTGTTGACTTCAAAATATTTGTTGTATAATTACTGCAGAGCAAGAAATTGAACTTTCTAATTTAGGTTCATCAGCCTGTAGTTCTTCTCCTGGGAGGGAATAGCATTCATGTTATTAATGACTGCAATATAAAAACAACTAATAAATTCATGCTACATAATGTCAGTATGATTATTTAGTACAGTGATTGCAACATAGCACTTATCATTGAATTGCAATGAAATACTAGAGACAGTCTCAATATTTGTGTTTTTTTTCAGTATATAAATATATTTTAAGTAGAAAAGACAAATAATATTTTCTCTTAAACATAGACACATAGATATATTTGCATAAACATCGAATAAAAGTCTGTTTACCTTGTCAAAGAGTTTATTTAGATTGTAAGCTTGTTGATGTATTTAAAATGTTGAGTAGATTTTTTATGCTCTGCTTTTCATTCCATAACAAATTTTGGTAACCTGTGAAAATGTATTTATGAAAACAGGAAGAAAGGATGGGAAGAAGAAAGAGAATATTAAGCAAACCTCAAATTAAACCAGGATTGTAGGAATCAGAACAAGGGTTCAGTATGAAGAGTGTAAGAATGAAGATAGTGCATTATGGGACTCTGCATATTTATTAATATTGACCATACATTTGGTTTCTGTTACACAAAGAAAATGGCAAACATGATCAATACATCAACTATCCCTGTCAGAGAAATTACATTCTTTAAAGTAATATTCTAGTAAGGAATGACAGAGAGATATTGGTCCTTCTGTTTAATGTTTCCTTTTCTGCAAATTCTTCTACATCTTAACACCTAAAAGTTGCCTTATTTCTGTATTTAGAAGTCATTGTTTAACTCGAGTATTTGGTAGGTGACCAGAAGATTATTATAATGTAAAAAATTGTTGATTTTGATAATCTTTTTGTAAGAAGGGTAAAGAAATTTGTAGAAAGGGATTCTCATCTAACAGATGATGTTGGTATTGGGATAAGCATTCTTACTGTGTCTTAAAATATAAAACTGTTCAACATGAATATTTATTATATTTCTTGCTCATCATTTATATTAAAGTTGTTTGTTTATGATGACTTTATAACTTGAAAACATTATTTGAAAACTTGCCAATTTTTTCTCCCGCCCTTTTTTTCTCCCCTCTCCTCTGTTTTCCCTTCCTTTCTTCTTTCCTGTTTGCCTTGTTTTTCGTGAACTCATCCTCAAACACTGAGCTTCATTCTCCCTGCAGCTGTCCCCAGAAGAGGGTTATGTTTCTGCTAAGGAGGATTCCTTTCTCTACCCGCCACATTCCTGCGAGGAGGAAGGGCTGGCTGATAAAGCCCTCTTCAGGGCTGACTTGGCTCTGGTTAGTGGCGCACTGGCTTATCAAGCTTTCTTTCAAAATCTTAAATGTGTCTTATTTTTGCTTTTCAAAACATTCTGAAGTCTTACTGTATTCTTTGTTCATTATGTTTTGGAAAACTTAACATTTTATTTTCAACTTCAGTAGTTCTCACAGTTCAAAATGAGAAGAAAAGCAAACTATTATAAACCTGAAAAATGTTGGATTTGTGGCAGATATTATGTCAACATGTAAATTTAATCTTTACATCATACCAAAAGTTATTAAAGCACTTGTTTGCTCTGAATACGTACTTGAATATCTCTAAGCATACTTTAACTGTTTTCAGTATTCAGTCAGAGATCAGTTATTTTAGCTTCCTTTTAATGATTTAACAGTTATGTTATTTCATGGAAGGTGAAGTCGCTCAGTCGTGTCTGACTCTTTGCGAACCCATGGACTGTAACCTACTAGGCTTCTCCGTCTTCTCCAGGCAAGAATACTGGAGTAGATTGCCATTTCCTTCTCCAAGGGATCTTCCCGACCCAGGGATCGAACCCTGGTCTCCCACACTGGAGGCAGACGCTTTAACCTATATTAATAATATGAAAGTCACATACATTGTTTCACTTATGGATTAAGAGCACAAAAGCTTCCAAAAGAGGGAATGTTCATGTTTTCTATGAATATGTGTTTGTTAACATTATTGATTTACCAGAAGCTTTTACATTAAAATTTTATTTTTACTTGGTCTATATAAAATCATGGACTTCCCTGGTGGCTCAGACGGTAAAGCATCTGTCTACAATGTGGGAGACCCGGGTTTGAGCCCTGGGTTGGGAAGATCCTCTGGAGAAGGAAATGGCAATCCACTCCAATACTACTGCCTGGAAAATCCCATGGACAGAGGAGCCTGGTTGGCTACAGTCCATGTTGTTGCAAAGAGTCGGACATGACTGAGCGACTTCACTTTCATATAAAATCATTCACTGTAATAACTATACTTAGGGACCACTAGAGGCCAACTTTGTTTTGTGAATATATGGTTCTTGTTCCTGAGAACCTTATGGTCTGGTAGAGGATCCAGTGCTATGTTAATAGTTAATAAAGTATAAAACTAAATACCAGATATAAATATGCATATGACATTTATACAAGTGTAAAAATTACACATCCTCTTCCTAGTACTTCCTTTATTAAAGCCAGGTTCCTGACCTAAAATTTTTTTGGAGGGCTGGGAAGCATTTCTCAGTGTTACTAGAAAGGAATATTTTAAATACATGTCTTAGTGGTGTTGGACTAGTGAGAGGTTTCAAACCTGTGAAATTCTCCATTAGGTGTTTATAACTAATTGTGCACATCTTGCTTTGATTCTAATAATCCTATTGTTGAAGGATATGGTTCTTCTTGTTAGTTATTTTTCAATTGCCAGCTCCTAAATCAGCCATTTGGAGTTTTGGTGTATATTGTAATCACTACAATAATTTCACATTATAATTCCAGGTAACTGGAAAAAAGTATTTTTTTAAATTATAGAAATATTTAAACTTAGACTTGCTCCAAGCCCTTTGTTATTACCTTTTGCCCTTTCATTGATGAAACAAAATAACCCTCTATGCTAGCACCAGTTTGTCTTTGTTCTGTTACAGTAGTTAGTTTCTGATGTGTTGAAGAGAGTGAAGAGGTCCTATCGAAAATAGAATAGACCAGAGAATGATACCAGTATGCCCTTTAGTCTTAGTAACAGAACAGAATTCCCATCTGATATTATTGTTTTTATTCCTAGGTGAACGCAAATGATGCTGACTTAGCAGATGAATCCGCCTTTGAGTCGCAGTACTCTCCTGATAATGGCAGTATCTACTCCACTCAAGCCTCTATTTTATCTCTTCACAGCAGTGCTTGTAGTGATAACCTGAATTATGGTCCCTCCCTTTCATCTTCTCCTCCCAAGGTACAAAGGAAATGCCATTTTATTTATGAGAGAACTTATTGCCCAGAGATCATCGCTAACGGGATTTTGTGGGAGTGGCATGTTAAAGACCTTATGTTTATGCAGTGATGACTTGACTCTTAAAGTGCAGTTTCCTTTAGGGAGTGTTAGCTGGGTATCTTGTAGACTCCAAGGGACTATTTAAATACGGGTTCTGTGATACAGTGTGATAGATACAAGAGTTCAAAACTTTAAGATTTGCATATTAGACAAAAATTTTAATGAAATGTATTTCTTAAATTCTGTTTTTGGCAGTGTCTGCTTTGGAAAAATTACAAGAGTAACTTTATTTTCTGAATGGTTTTAAAACTGATTTCCATGGAAAGTTGGATAGTAAAATAGTCCTTGCATTAGTTTAATATTTATTATCTAAGTTGAACTTAATGCCATCATATATTTTTATATAAAATAATGCCAAAGAATACTTTACATAAAAACCACAGTGAATGGCAAAGAATGTTTGAGTCACTGGAAGTGAATGAAGAATTTAGTGTATGATATGTCTCTGCCATCGACATTTTAAAAATAGATTACTGGTGTAAGTGCCTCACCCAACTCTATATTCATTTTCTAGGTGACATACTCTATAATTTTTTTCCTTTCTTTATTTAATTTTTTTCTGTAATTTTTAATAAGTAATATTTTATAAAGCTTATTCAGTCTTTTGTGTGTGAGATGATATATCACTGTTTGAATTTGGATTTCTGATTGCTTATGAAGTGGAACAGGTTTTCATATATTGGCCATCTGGTTTTCATATCCAGCAATTGCATCTTCATATCTTTTGGTCATTTTATAATGGAGTTGCTTGTCTTTCTATTGATTTCTTGGACTCATTTATATTTCCTAGAAATTTAATAAACAGAGCAATTTAATGTGTATTTATTTATGAGTGTGTATATTTTGAAAATCTGTGAATGTGTAGGAATGATTCCTTTTAACTTCAGGAACGAAGTTATTCTAGGAGAAAAAATTAAAGCATGGGAAGTTAGTTGTATCTATAATATCAGTACATTATATCCTTTTAAGAAGAAAGAGAAATTGAAGAAAATATGCCAAAATATTACTGTATGTTAAATCTCAGCAGAAGGTTCATATATGGATATATTTTCCTTATTTTTCCATGTTGGAAATATACTGTAAATAAACAATCATTAAGGTAAAAGATTGGATAATAATTATTTTTCAAATATATGAAATATATATTTTCCACATAAATTCAATGGGAAGGGAATCTGTATTTATGAGTCAGTTGGAAAGTAGAATTTCAATAGGCCTTGAACAATTTTCCTCCTTTTCTGATTAACAAGAAATTTTTTGGCCAGAACATTTTCAAAGCATTTTCTTTTATGTTCAAGATGCACCTGTTATCCTTGAAACAATCCTGGGCAATCTCCTTGAATTGGTTTGCAAGGTATAATCTTGAATGGAGCAGCTGCTCCTCTCTCACCACACCTGAGACTCTCTGACTGAGTCCTGAGTGGCCTCAGGGCTGAAAGCTGAGTTCATCTCCTAATGGAATCTTCTAATCTGGTGCATATCACACTCTTTCTTGCCAGTGGGACATATTGTATTGTTTAACTTAGTAATTGTTACTTAAAGGGATTACACAATGTGCATACTAAGAAGCATATATTTTACAGGGCAAATGCTGGCTATGCGCAGTACAACATATTGGCTTACTGAAGCCTGTTTGACTCTTTTTTTTTTTTTTTTTCCAAGGCAGTTTATTCTTTTGTTGAAGCAAATTTTGGCAAGCTGGCCTATCAACTGAAATATTTAAACTACAAAACAACAAAGGAGACACTAATGAGGGTGTTTTAAAACACATTGTGAAACTCCTGTGTGATTCCAGTTTTCTTAGAAAGTAGGACTGTTTGTGTATCGTGGTGCATCTTTGCCACTTTTTTGTCTTGTTTGTATTTGTTTCGTGGCATTTTTTTAGTACTAAGATATTTTGCTGGGAAATTGAAAAGTTAGATTATTCATTCATCTTCCTATTTCTTTGCACTAAATTTATTTTTAAAAGACAGAGCGGCAGTTTGTTATAGAACTTAGAGCCGACCATTTTTCTCAAAGAAAAGTGAGCTCATTTGGGGATTCTTTATTTGATAAAATGATACCACATGTGATCTTCAAGAAAAAGAGAAACCTCCATACAGATTTGAAAGAAGGATAAAAGAGTGAGAGGATCTCAGTGATTCCTCAGATTTTTGACCTTGCTAATTATGTAATAATCTGTAGCCTTAAATGGTGACTGGAAATACACAAGTAAGTTTACCTGTTTTCTTTACCCTGATGAGAAGGCTTTGAACTGTGCCAGGCATGCTGCTGGAAGCTCTAGGAGCTGATCACCCAGAACAGGGTCTTATTATAGAGGGAGGCCTTCTTCCTAAGGGCAGAGCCTGGACCTAGACCACTGCTTAGCTTAGCACCGTAAGCATACACTGAAGCTCCTCTGCACAGAATTCTCTCATTTGGGGGATCATTCTGCCTTTTTTTTTTTTTTTTTTTTTAAATAAAGGAGTTGTGTTTGCTTAATTTCATTTAGGGACTTAAGGGAAAAAACATTACTCAAGAATCTGAAAAATATGGCCATTTCCAGCGGTATTTGGATTAATAGAGTCAGGTCACTGAAAAGTGGACATTAAAGGCAAGAAGCTAGTGGGTGGTTTTCTCATTCTTCTAGGTTTTAATTTTTTCATTAGTATTTTTATCCTCTTTTCCTTCTCACCTCCAAAGACATAATAGAATGAAGAAATAATTGTTTTACAGACCTACTAAATACTTGTACACTTGTGTTTTAAAGCTCAATATGATTTTGTGGGAGAAGATAGTTTTCTCTATTTTGACTTAATAGTCCAATCAGTAAAGATTCAGTAGCTGTGTAATGCATTTCCTTTTCTTCTTCTTTTCCACACACCCATGCCCCACACTCCCTAGTGCATCCATAGTCTCTCTTCTTGCTCCAGTGATGAAAAGATTACGAGTTTGGTGCATGTCCTGCATTCCTGAATCCTGGTCCCCTGGAAATGCGGTTGATTCTAGTGCAAGCTGAACTTCATGTTTGTCACCATAGAAACCCCTCTTCATACCTTATAAATTAAACAAAACCAATGGATTCCATGATTTAAAAAAAACAAAAACAAAAATCTACGTATTTGTAGGACTAAACCTCCACTAGTGTCGTTCTGTAGCATAAAATATTGCTACCTTCACAGTTATTTTTTAAATCTTGATACCAATTTTTATTATTTTGTGGAGAAAGAGTTGGTCTCAAAAACTGATTACATCACTATAATCAAGATGATGAGAGTGATTGTGGAAATCTTAGTGACAAAAACTGCGAGCTAGCAAAGGTACGAGAAATGTTACCTTCTCTCTCAGTAGGGTAAGAGTACAGACAGGAAAGGAAGTGTACCTTATCTCAGAAAGAGTAGGAGTGCAGTGCAAGTTGGAGCAGCTGTCCTTATGGTATATTTTTCTAAAGTATAGAAAGATTTCTGTGGTTGACTGGTTATTGAAAAAAAAAGGTTGTGTCCATCGAATGCTCAAGTTTTTATCTTGTCTATGTAAATATATTTTCTGGGTAAATAAAGTACCTAAGTATAACATTAATATGCATTATACTATATTTTCAAGTATAATTGTCATTTTCATTTAATCTTCCCCCCGTTTACCCTGAGAACATAAATGTGTCAAGTGGAGGTACCTATTAAGGTGGATTTTTGAAAGATTCCAGTTTAGATACCAAGTTGTACTGGGAAATTGTGGTTATTTTTGCACATCTTATGAGGGAAGATGGAGAAGGAAATGGCAACCCACTCCAGTATTCTTGCCTGGAGAATCCCATGGACAGAAGAGCCTGGTGGGCTATAGTCCAGGGGGTCGCAAAGAGTCGGACACGACTGAGCGACTTCACTTCACTTATGAGGGAAGAACTGCTTTTCTTTTAGATCCATAAGACTTAAAAATAAACTAGTTGTTGTTCAGCAACCAGAAATGTTTCTGAAGTCGGCGTGTGTTGTCTGCTGTGTTGATGAGCTCTTTCTTTCATATGTGTCAGTGTTAACTCCTTCATGAATAATGCATGGAGATTTCTGTTACATGGTTTCTAGTAAACCCAAGCTAACAAGGGCAACTTGACCTCTTTTTCTGGTAGAAAGTAGTTTTGATTGCCACCTTTATTTGAGGAGTGGTAAGGATGACCTCTGCTAATTATTATGATTAATTTAGAAATACAGAAGCTAACCACTATTCTATTAAGTACTTTGTGGGTTTTTTTTTTTTTTTTCCGTAAGACTAAAAGTTGGTTGTATGAGCCAACAGGTTATTACTTAGATTTTGGGAGTGTGGAGGATGATACTTTTCTATCCTTTGTTTCTGAGGATTTTAAAGATGTTAGTTGCTTGCATGATTTTCCCACTTGCCTCAATTCTTTATACCAGGAATGTTTGATAATTCCAGAGAGACAGAAACTTGATTGAACAAGACAAGTGTAATAAATTGTGTTGAAGCGATTGATTGCCAGTTTAGGAAAAAAAATGAAAAGGATGCATATCTGACATCAAATTCTGAAAAATAAATCTAGATGGGTTAAAACTGTATCTGAAAGCAAACCATTTGTAAAGTTGTAGAAAAATACTAAAAAGTATTTCATTTATTCTGTGCAGGAGGACTTTCTAAGCAGCTTATAAAACCAGAAGCATAAAGAAATTGACCAGTCTGATTGCATAAATAGTTTTAATAAAGAATTACATAATTCTTGATTACATAAGGCATTAACTTCTGCACATTTATGTATATGACATATACAGACTTAAAAGACAATTGACAACCTTGGAAATACTTGCAGTATATATCACAATGACTCAGAATATGTCAATGATGACATATTTACTGACATTGGAAATCTCTCATGTTGAGGTATAAAGATACTTCAAAAAAGTAGGAATATACTATTTAGTATTTAGTTTAATTTTAAAAAATGGATATGAATATGTGCATATTTGTGCATGTGTACTTATATATTATACAGATACATAAAAAACTCTGATGAATAAACACCCAACTAATGCCAGCCCTTTATTTCTACTGAGGAAAGGACTGGCAGAATGTGCAGGGAAGGAAGACTTTCATACTGTAATCTGTGTGCAGTATGGTCTGAATGATTTTTGATAATAATATACTCATACACTGATCTTATATTTTAAAAACATCAGTAAAAGGATTGAAGGAACAGTTGATACATTTATTCAACAGCAGTTCCTAGGATACTACTTGTCCAAAGCACAGAAGTGATACAATATATGTGTTGTAAGTAGATAATATATATTTATGTAGAGCTGTAGAATTTTAGAATTTCATGGAATTCTAGCAATTATTTTGCATAAAGCCAAGATCAAACCAGTCAATCCTAAAGGAAATCAATCCTGAACATTCACTGGAAGGACTGATGCTGAAGCTCCAATACTTTGGCCCTCCTGATGCGAGGATCCCACCTATTAGAAAAGACTCTGATGCTGGGGAAGATTGAAGGCAGGAAAAGAAGGGGACAACAGAGGATGAGATGGTTGGATGGCATCACCAACTTGATAGACATGAGTTTGAGCAAGCTCTGGGAATTGGTGATGGACAAGGAAGCCTGGCATACTGCAGTCCATGGGGTTGCAGAGTCGGACATGAATGAGCAACTGTCAACAAAGAGAAGTTCTGTGATGTTATTATTAATAAATATACTGGATTGGAATCTACATCTTAGGACAACTTTTCTTAGTACTGTTCCTTTCTGCTGCAACTTTCAGAGTGCTTAAGAAAAAATTCCCTATAAAAATATAGATTGTGTGACTTTCTGTTTGACTACATAAATACCTACAAATCCCTATCCAAATAATTTTTTCTTAAGAGGTTCTTGTAAGTAGAAACTACTCAATCAATATCATATTCTTTATATTCTAAATCTTAGAACTAATAAGAATTTCAGATAGATTAGAAATGAACTACTTTTAAAATGAGATTTAGAAATATAAGTTATTTACTTGCCTATGTATATGGAACTGAATAATTTTATTTTTGAGTATAACAAAATATTGTATCTTAATAAGGTTATTAAGTACTAGTATATTGTAGTAGTATGACTCAGTAATAGATGTATGTTTTGCAGGAAGAGTATACATATTTATAAAAATAAACATATGCCACATATAAGCTGAGCAGTGAGTTTGTACATCTGCTAATACTTTTTAATATTATGTTGCATTTGGTTTTCACTAAATAGTTGTTCATTAAGATCTTAGGAAATGCATTGATACAGTTCTGGCCATAATTTTTAATTTTGTTCTTTAATCATCAGGATATTACTGAAAATTCCTCAGATTCAGTACTTGATCTGCAGATGTCCTTGGAGGAGCTATATGCCCAAAATCTCTTGCAAAGACAGGATGAGAGTGCGCCTTCAGTGGACTTGAGCATGGGGCCGGCTTCTGGCTTTACCATGAACGACTATACACCTGCAAATGCTATTGAACAGCACTATGAATGTGACAGCTTAAGAGCATGGACTGAATCTCACCTGCCAAATGAAGTTGCATCAAGTGCAGAGCTGAATTCTCCTGTGCTGACTGATTCGACTGGAAAGGTGACATTCTAAAGATACAGTCTGTGTATGATGGTGAAGTTGGGAGCAGTGAAGGGTTAGGTTACTCTGGCTTTTCTATCTGTTTGGAGCCAGTGCTCTCCTAAGGCTCAGATTTTCAAAAGACAACCTATGAACTTGTTGTGTAAGTTCTTGCTGAGTAAAGCACAACCAGCTGGAGAATATGGGTGATGTTGAAATCATACTCCAAAGTCTAGTTTTCCTTTCCACGTGACTTATTTTTATTTTCTGACAGGGCTCCAAGTTCTTAATTCCACAAGGTTCCCTGGCCTCTGCTGCTGAGTGTGTCATGCTCCACAATACACCCAGAGAATCTTTCGAGAGGACTATTGTGATAGCAAAAGGCAATTCTAGCTTAGGTAAGTTTCTTTTCCACATACACCTTCTGTCCTAACCCCCTTGCCAAGAGGAAATGTTGAACATAGAGTCAGTACTTTTAACTGTAGATAAGAAGATAGATGTGATGAAATTTACCATGATTTTAATGTTAATCCTTTTTGTACTCAATATTGTTATCTGAAATGGTTAACAAGTTTACTTCAGACTACCTTAAATCCCTCACTCTCATTAATTATCTAAAAGTATTCACAAGCCTCATTTCCATTCAAGTGAAAGATATGCAAATTGTGTATGAGACAGAAAGTCAGGAAAGGAAAGGAATTCTTAGAAAATGAGAAGTCTGTGGCTTGGAATTCTAAATTCTTTGGAAAAGTAAATTATTAATTTCTTTGAATGGTACCAGTTATGTGTGTGTTAGTTTGTATTTAATTTCTTTCATTCACTGAAATAAAGACTAAAAAGACAGTCAGGTGTGCCATTACTGAAGCATTAATGCAGTTCTTCAACAGTCCTTCCCAGGTGTGAGGGTTTCCCACCCATAAAAGATAGTGACTGATTAAAATTCTCAAATTTTCTGATCTGGGCAAAGAAGACTGCCTGTAGAAATAAAATCCTAATTACACTAGCTAAAATGATTTCAAGGCAGCTCACACTTATACTTCTTTTGACTTCGGCAGTGACATGATTCAGCTCTGTGTTTAGTGCTCAGTACTGAAAATAGGGTCAAGCATAATTTCCCCCAGAAGCCTGATTGCAGTCTAAGACTCTGTGGTTAGCTCTGTGTCAGAGGTCTTCTTTCTCTTAGGATGTAACCAGCCAGTATCCTTTATGGTGGTATCTATGGTGGGATTTGGTTTCCTTGATATATTTGGGAGTTGGCAGAGGAGTCAAGCAGCAACACCACTGTAGCTGGTGATTGGGATTCCAATCTGTCTCCTAGATTTTGTTCCATTTGGTGGTGGCTGGGTCCTACCAACAGTAGCTAAAAGGAGAATTGTAGCAGAGAATTTCTCGTTGTTTATAATATCTCTTATATATTACCTTTAATAGAATGATACAAAACTGAAGCTACAGAACTTTCTCTAATCATTAATTATGGGATGTGTGCTCTAGACACCTAACTGTGTCAGAATTATTTCATCTGCTAATTCAGTGTTTGTGAGAGCGTGTTACTTGGAGCACTAGTTCTGTAGGATGTTAACAGGAGTTATACTTGGGTTCCAAGTTTGGGATGTGATAAACTTAAGGAGACAGGTGTTTCTGTTAGCATCTCTCAGTAGCTTTGCACTTGTGCCTTGGGTATCTGTAAGTGCATGTTCCAAGATGCAGCATTTCTCACACATCATTGGCCACAGAACCCATTTTTAAAGTTAACTCATAAGACAGAAATTTTGCAGAGCCTGTATGAGAAACCCTCTTCTAGCTTATGTATTTACTCAACTCTAAACATTATTTCTGTATTCTGGCCACTATTCTAGATGCCATGATATAATTGTTTTCTTCAAGGAGCATGAGTTTGGGAGAGTAGACTGACTGACGTGTAGAACCCTCATTGCATTAACATATCATACCTGCCATGAGTGACATTCACACAAAGAACACTGAAAGCTTAAATGAAGGAGTGGCCAAGCCCTCCTCTCCGAGTTTGGAGTTTAGACAGATGTTAAAGGAGAGAAGATGTTTGATTTCATCCTGGAAAAAGAAATAGATTTTACCACTTAGTTGAGGCATTGGAAACATTGGAAGCTGCTAGAGCCAAGGCAGAGAATTGTGAAACATCACTGAGTGTGTTTGGTGTGGATGAAATGTGGCACAATGGCAGGCAAGGTGAGAGTTGAAGCTGAAGTAGTGACAAAATTTGTTACATTTCCTTGGCAGGGGGGATATTATATGCACACATATGTACACATGGGTGTAGTGACCTTTGAAAAATTTAATTGATGATTTTTGATAGATCTATTGTACATTGGCTAATTACTTTGTGTTAGAATCTGAAAGGTAAAAAGCAAAGGTAAAACAGTAAGAAGGAAAGTGTTACCTTTTCTTCACCGATGAAGTGCTAGAACATAAATAGACTCAGGAATTTCTCTGGAAGAGCTCAGCCCTTACAGGGTGGAACCAGAACTCACACCAGAATCTGTCTCTGATTTTTGCTCATCACACAAGGCACCTGAGTCCTTAAGTCACCCAAGGCTGTGTTAGCACTGTTGTAATAACAAGCCTAATTTTGAAGTGAATTACAATTTGCATTTAGCCTTTAGAAAGCGATATATTTGTGGATTGTAGTAGAGATGCCTTTTAAAATATATTCTGTGCACTTTCTTCTGTTTTTCTTTTGTACTTAATTGAGCACTTTGAAAGGAACATTGCATGTGCTCTTCTCAAAAAATAACCCCAAACGTGGACATTATCCCCATTGTTTAGATGAGTAAACTGCAGACCAGTGTGAGGTTAAGTCCGTTGCCCAAAGCCACACTGATGAGAAGTGCTGCAAGTCAGATTTGGAACCAGTTCTCTGTTTCTGCAGTACATGGTTTGGACAATTGTCCTGTACATTTTTTGGACAAAATTGAGAGATCTTACAAGTTACAACCAAAGTTGTAATATCTACAGTCAGTAGATACTTCCTTGAAGTTGCTGAAACCTAAAAGTGATCATTTGGTGAAAGGAAAGTATAAGCTGAGCTAACTGATGTCAACTTCTTATTTTAATATGGTTGACCTGACCTGACAGCTTTCCTGACTGGTAGAGTCATGAGTTAAATATGCTGTTAAGAAAGACTTTAGAGGTCGTGTTGGACATAGCTTGCGAAAACTTGTCGCATGTCTGTGGCTTTCTTTATTGTAGGATGCATGGTGCCAGTGAGAATAAGATGATGGGTGAGATTCCCAGGAGGGGCCACTGAGTTAAATTGTGTTTTGTAGTCTTGCATTTTTTTTTTAAACTATAGTTGTCTCACGGGACTTGGTAGTTAACATGGCAGCATTAGGGCAAACCAGAGTGCTTACTGAAACATTTCAGAACCAGCCTCTTTGCTCATAAGAAACCCACCTCGTTTGAAGAAGTGTCTAAACTTGTTTGTTGGTTTATGATAAGCAGAGGTGTTTCCTTAATGACAATATACTTAAAACTCATTTGTATGAGTCTTAACAAAATCTTTTAAAGTATATTCAATTAATAGCTCATTTCTATCTGCATATGGTAACTAGAAGTCTGGGTGGCTCCTTTCCAGGCATGAAATATCAGTCTGGGAACATATTATAGTCAGGATCACTTCTTTAAAAATATTTTAAATATCATGTGTAATGTGGTATAATTACAGTTAATATTTGGGCTTCCCTAGTGGCTCAAAAGAGTCAGACATGACTGAGTGACTGAACTGAACTGAACTGAACTGAGTGGCTCAGATATTAAAGAATCTGTAAGAGACCTGGGTTTGATCCCTGAATTGGGAGGGTTCCCTGGAGAAGGGAATGGCAACCCACTCCAGTATTCTTGCCTAAAGAATTCCATGGACAGAAGAGCATGGCAGGCTACAGTCTATGGGGTCCTGAAGAGTCAGACGTGACTGTTAGGATTTCTTTCTTTTAAAAATTATGAAAACCTAAAAATGAGTTAGTGGCTTCTTTCAAAGTCTTTGTAAATATCCTTATTGACTTACATCTCTCCTTATATTGTTTAATCATATAATCTTGTTTTGAAAGGAACTTTTAGTACTTGATTTTAAATGAAATTGTATTATTTATATATTACTTTATGTAAATTTTAAAATTTCAATCAGTTCAGTTCAGTCGCTCTGTCGTGTCCAACTCTGCTACCCCATGGACTGCAGCACGCCAGCCTTCCCTGTCCATCACCACCTTCCAGAGCTTGCTCAAACTCATGTCCATCAAGATGGTGATGCCATCCAACCATCTCATCCTCCGTACCCTTCTCCTCCTGCCTTCAATCTTCCCCATCATCTTGTGGAAAAGACCTGGGTCTTTTCCAGTGAGTCAGTTCTTCGCATCAGGCGGCCAAAAGTTTCAATAGGTTTGATATTTTTAAAGGTGTAGTTGAGAGTAGGGGGAGAAGGAACAATTCAAATGGATTTGTTGAGAATGTTTTCCTGAAGAAGTGATATTCAAGAATGAGAAGTTGTTAGCTGTGCAAGAGCTGCAGAAAATGGGTGTCAGGCAAGGACTCTGAAAAGGGAGGCGTAGTGTATTTCTGAAAGGCATTGTTACTAGAATGTGGTGGGGAGGCAAAGAGGACACAGCCCAAAAGACAGCTGCCCATCAGGAGGACCATGCCAGGAGTTCCATATAGGCAGAGCCATGTATTGTAGGTATGTTGTATGTTTGCACAATAGGAAACTATTAAAAATATTGTTAGCATAGAGAATCATGTGATATGATTTGTCTGCTGTGAGAAGAATGAAATGGCGGGAATAACTTTGGAAGTCAGGTGGACAATTACAATGGTGGCTCAAAAGGTGAGGCGTGATGGTGAGAAGTGATAGCTTGGTCCTGTTTAGTATGGACATGGAGAAAAGTGAATGAATTCAAGGTAAGTTTTGGGAATAGAAATGATGGAACTTGCTGATGGATTAGATTTTGGGAGTGAAGGAGGGGTAAGAAGCCAGAACCACACCAACATTACTGCTTTGAATAATGGAGAGGAGTATTGTTGTTCAGTCGCTCAGTCATGTCTGACTCTGCGACCCCATGGACTGCAGCACGCCAGGCTTCCCTGTCCTTCACCATCTCCCTGAGCTTGCTCAAACTCATGTCCATCGAGTTGTGATGCCGTCCAGCCATGTCATCCTCTGTCATTCCCTTCTCCAGCCTTCAGTCTTTCCTAGCATCAGGGTCTTTTCTAATGAGTCGGCTCTTCACATCAGATGGCCAAAGTATTGGAGCTTCAACACCAGCACTGGTCCTTCCGATGAATATTCAGAATTGATTTCCTTTAGGATTGACTGGTTGAATCTCCTTGCAGTCCAGGGGACTCTCAAGACTTCTCCAGCTCCACAGTTCAAAAGCATCAATTCTTTGGCACTCAACCTTCTTTATGGTCCACTCTCACATCCATACATGACTACTGGAAAAACTGTAGCTTTGACTAGATGGACCTTTGTTGGCAAAGTAATGTCTCTGCTTTTTAATATGCTGTCTAGGTTTGTCATTGCTTTTCTTCCAAGGAGCAAGTGTCTTTTAATTTCATGGCTACAGTCACCATCTGCAGTGATTTTGGAGCCCAAGAAAATAAAGTCTGTCAGTGTTTCTCCATCTATTTGCCATGAAGTGATGGGACTAGATTCCATCATCTTAGTTTTCTGAATGTTGAGTTTTAAGCCAGCTTTTTCACTCTCCTGTAGTGAAAAAGGGAGAATAGTATGGTGGTGCTGTAAACAAAAACAGGAGGACAGATGGAGAAATAAGGGTAAATAGAGACTCGGGAATTCAATTTTATACTTACTGTATTTCCTATGAATCATCCAGAGACCATGCCAAGAGCACAGAAATTGAAATCTGGATCTATTGAAGTTCAGATTTGGAAATAATGCAGTAATAGATTAATGTTTACATCAGTTTAATTCAGCTGACTACCGTACATTTAGGCAGTGTGATAGGCACTGCGGATAAGACTTAAATACAAGCTTCTTAGTAATTCTATTATGCTTTTTTTAAAAAGTTATTTTTATTTATTTTTGTTGGACTTCTGTGGTGGCTCATATGGTCAAGAATGTGCCTGTGATGCAGGAGACCCATGTTTGATCCTTGGGTTGGCAATATCCCCTGGAAGATAATTGTTGTGTTGGTTTCTGCCTTATAACATCATGAATCAGTCATAACTCTGTGTGTGTGTGTGTGTGTGTGTGTGTGTGTGTGTGTAATGAATCAAAACTATGTATGTATCCCCTCCATCTTGAGCCCCCACCCAATTCCACCCCTCCAGGTCATCACAGAGTGCCAGGCTGGGCTCCCTGTGTTATATATCAGCTTCCCAGAAGCTATCTGTTTCACACAAGGCAGTATATATATACGTCAATGCTACTTTCTCAATTTGTCCCATGCGCTGTGTCCACAAGTGCATTTTCTATGTCTGTGTTTCTGTTCCTTCCCTGCAGATGGGTTCATCAGTACCATTTTCCTGGATTCCATATATATGCTTTAATATACTATATTTGTTTTTCTCTGAATTACCTCACTCTGTATAACAGGCTCTAGGTTCATCTACCTCACTACTGACTCATATTTCTTCCTTTTTATGGTTGAGTGATAGCTACATTTTATATACGTACCAATATGTACCACAGCTTCTTTCAACTTCTTTATCCATTCATCTGTGGATGAACATCTAGGTTGCTTCCATATCCTAGCTGTTGTAAATAGTGCTGCTTGAACACTCGGGTATATGTGTCTTTTTGAGTTGTGAATTTCTTAGAATTAGTGGGATTGCTGCGTTATATGGTGGTTTTAAAAGATATCTCTGTACTGTTATAGTGGCTGTATCAGTTTACATTCCCCGTAACAGTGCAAGAGGGTTCCCCTTTCTCCACATCCTCTCCAGCATTTATTGTTTGTAGGTTTTTTGATGATGGCCATTTTGATTGATGTGAGGTAGTACCTCATGATAGCTTAGATTTGCATTTCTCTAATAATGAGCAACATTGAGCATCTTTTTCTGTGCTTATTGGCCATCTGTATGCTTTCTTTGGAGGAATGTTTTCTTAGGTCTCTGTCCATTTTTTGATTAGGTTGTTTTTTTCTGCTATTCAGCTGCATGAGCTACCTATATATTCTGGAGATTAATCCATGGTCAGTTTTCTCATTTGCAATTATTTTCTCCCATTCTAAGAAATGTTCTTTCATATTATTAAGTTTCCTTTGCTGTGCAAAAACTTTTAAGTTTCATTAAATCCTATTTTTTTTTTTTGTTTTTATTTTCATTGTCTTAAGAGGTGGATCAAAGAGTTTTATAGTGTCTAGCCTTACATTTAAGTCTTTAATCCATTTTGAGTTTATTTTTGTGTATGGTGTTAGGGAGTATTCTAGTTTCATTCTTTTACATGTAGCTACCCAGTTTTCCCAGCACCACTTATTGAAGAGGCTGTCTTTTCTCCACCGTATATTCTTGCCTCCCATAGGTGTGTGGGTCTATCTCTCGGCTTTCTGTCTTGCTCCATTAATCTGTATTTGTGTTTTTGTGCCAGTACCATGCTTACTTGATGACCGTAGCTTTTTAGTATAGTCTGAAGTCAGGAAGGTTGATTCCTTCAGCCCCATTTTTCCTTCTTAAGATTGTTTTGGCTCTTTGAGGTCTTTTGTGTTTCCATAAAAATTGTAAAATTTTTTGTTCTAGTTCTGTGAAGAATGCCATTGGTAATTTGATAGGGTTTGGCTTGAATATGTAACCCTATCAAATTACCAATGGCATGCCAACTCAACATCCAGAAAACTAAGATCATGGCATCCAGTCCATTACTTCATGGCAAATAGATGGAGAAACAATGGAAACAGTGACAGACTTTATTTTCTTGGGCTCCAGAATCACTGCAGATGGTGACAGAAGCCATGAAATTAAAAGACGCTGGCTCCTTGGAAGAAAAGCTATGACCAACCTAGACAGCATATTAAAAAGCAGAGACGTTACTTAGCTGACAAAGGTCTGTCTCGTCAATGCTGTGGTTTTTCCAGTAATCATGTATGGATGTGAGAGTTGAACCATTAAGAAAGCTGAGTGCCGAAGAATTGATGCTTTTGAACTGTGGAGTTGAAGAGGACTCTTGAGAGTCCCTTGGACACCAAGGAGATCAAACCAGTCAATCCTAAAGGAAATCAGTCCTGAATATTCATTGGAAGGACTAATGTTGAAGCTGAAGCTCCAATACTTTGGCCACCTGATGCAAAGAACTGACTCATTAGAAAAAACCCTGATGCTAGCAATAATTGAAGGCAGGAGGGAAAGGGGACGACAGAGGATGAGATGGTTGGATGGCATCACCAGCTCGATGGACACGATTTTGAGCAAGCTCTGGGAGCTGTTGAAGGACAGGGAAATCTGGCATGCTGCAGCCCACAGGTATGCAGAGAGTCGGATACAACTGAGTGACTGAACCAAACTGACTCTGGTAGAGATTGCATTGAATATGTGGATTACTTTAGATAGCATGTGTGCATGTGCTAAGTCGCTTCAGTCGTGTGTGACTCTGTGAGACCCTACGGACCGTAACCCACCAGGCTCCTCTATCCATGGGATTCCCCCGGCATGAATACTGGAGTGAGTTGCCATGCCATTCCCCCAGGGATCATCTTAACCCAGGGATAGTCATTTTAACAATCCTGATTCTTCCAATCCAAGTACATGGTATGTCTCACCGTCTGTGTCCTCTTTGTATGCTTCTTTATATTATGTCACCAGCGTGTAGAAAACATATAGTAAACATATGCCAAATGAATAAATGATCTAGAAATAAGGTAATGGCAGAGTTTCTTAATTTAGAGAACTGATTTTCTACTTGTAGGCCTGCTCTGTATTCTTTCATATATGTAGGAGATGAACTATTATTATAAAATTGATTTGATACTATCAAAATATTTTCCCTCAGCTTTCAGTGTAGTGGAGACACATCACATAGGTTAAGCTACATTCACTCCACAGTGTAGACCCTGTTTCATCTCTAACATATTTAATGTGGAGTGTCTTTAGATAAAGTCTCAGAAACATTTCTAAATTGACTTTAAAAATATTTGAAACTCATGTTTTCCTTTCCTTTTGATTGTTTTTACTGCTTAAAAAGTGTTGTTGTTGTTCAGTTGCTCAGTCTTGTCCAATTCTTTGCAACCCCATGGATTGCAGCCTGCCCAGCTTCCCTGTCCTTCACCATCTCCCAGATCTTGCTCAAGCTCATGTCTGTTGAGTTGGTGATGCCATCCAACCATCTCATCCTCTTTCGTCCACTTTTCCTCCTGCCTTCAATCTTTTCCAGCATCAGGATATTTTCTAATGAGTTGGCTCTTCAAATTAGGTGACCAAAGTGTTGAAGCTTCTGCTTCAGCAACAGTCCCTCCAGTGAATATTCGGGATTGATTTCCTTTAGAATTGATTGGCTTGATCTCCTTGAAGTCCAAGGGACTCTCAAGAATCTTCTGCAACACCACACTTTAAAGGCATCAGTTCTTCAGTGCTCAGCATTTCTTATGGTCCAAAGCTTAAAAAGTTATTGTTTTTTTTTTTAAATATATGAATCTGTAGAGATTAATAAATTCAAATTAATTGAATTTGAAAGTCATGCTTTTAAAAAATATATTTATTAAGTTATAGTAGATTTACAATTTTGTGTTAGTTTTTGGTTTATAGCAAAGTGGTTCAGTTACAAATGTACATAATAGTTTATATTTACTAATTCTAAACTCCCAATTCATCCACATGCCCCACCCCATCCCCGCCCCTTGGCAACCACAAGTCTGTACTTACTGTGAGTCTGTTTTCTTTTGTAAATAATTTTTGTCATATTTTAGATTCCACATGTAAGTGGGATCAAATGGTATTTGTCTTTGTCGTTCTGACTTAATTTAGTATGATGATCTCTCCGTTTACCCTTGCTGCTGCAAATGGCATTATTTCATTTCTTTTTATGGCTGAGTACTGTTGCATTGTGTGTATGTATTTGTGTATGTATGTGTGTATATCTTTATCCACATCTTTATCCATTCATCTATCTTTGGACATTTAAGTTGTTTCTGTATCTTGGTTATTGCAAGTGGTGTGCTGTGTATTGTAGATGGTGTGCATAAATCTTTTTGAGTTACAATTTTTTCTAGATATATACCCAGGAATGGATTACTGGATCATATGACAGTTCTGTTTTTTTTGTTTTTTGAGGAATCTCCATAGTGTTTTCCATAGGGGCTGTACCAATTTGCATTTCTATCATCAGTGTGGAGGGTTCCCTTTCCTCCACATCCCCTTCAGCATTTGTTATTTGTAGACTTTTTAGTGATGGCAGTTCTGACCAGTATGAAGTGGTACCTCATTGTACCCATTTCATTTGCATTTCTAAATGCTTAGCAATGTTGAGATCCTTTCATGTGCCTGTTGTCCATCTGTATGTCTTTGGAGAAATGTCTGTTTAGGTCTCATGCTCTTTTTTTGATGGAGTTGTTGGTTTTTTGGTTGTTATAGTTGTATGAGCTATTTGTATATTTTGGAAATTAAGCTCTTGTTGGTCTCATCATTTGCAAAGATTTTCTTCCAGTCCATAGGTTGTCTTTTTGTTTATGGTTTCCTTTGGTATGCAGAAAGCTTGTAAGTTTGATTAGGTCTCATTTGTTTGTTTTTGTTTTTATTTTTATTGCTGTGGGAGACTGTGAAAGTCATGTATTTAACATGTGTTCCTCCTTTTCCATAGGAATGACAGTAAGTGCTAATAAAGACGGCTTGGGGGTGATTGTTCGAAGCATTATTCACGGAGGTGCCATTAGCCGAGATGGTCGGATTGCTGTTGGGGACTGCCTCTTGTGTATTAATGAAGAATCTACTATCAGTTTAACCAATGCCCAGGCACGAGCTCTGTTGAGAAGACATTCTCTCATTGGGCCTGACATAAAGTAAGTGTCATTTGGACCATAGTTTGGCTTGGGAAGTAAAGGAATTTCAGTCTATTAATCAGAATTTTCTCAGTGCATACTTCTGTTTGATATACAAAAATGATCATACATTTAATAATCACTGAAGAATTTGACTATTCCTGAAAAGTTATTGATTGCATTGATTGTAGACTTTGGGAGAGTATATCTGCAGTCAGTAACTTTTTAATACTAACAGTACTGAAATGCAGTTGACCCTTGAACAACACAGGTTTGAAATTCTCAGGTCCAAATATGCATAGATTTGTTTCAGTAACTATATAGTTGGGTCTCTGTGGGTTTCATATCTTAAGGTGTAGCCAACCTTGGATCCAAATTTCCATCTGAGATTGATTTAATCCATAGATGGAAGACTTGTGGATACAGAGGGTCAGCTGTACTCTGGCATTTCATATATAAGGGATTTGAGCATCCATGGCTTTTGGTCTCCAAAGCACCTGGAGTCAATCCCCTGCAGATACCTAGGGACAACAATATTTCAAAACAATGTTGCCTACCATTATTATTTTTAATTTTCCAGTGATTTCTGCAAAAATCTTTATACGAGATATGAGATTTCTTTTATTGAGCAGGATGCTCCACACTTAGGAACTTACATAGAAGTTTGGATGGGCCTCAGTATAGCAAATTGCACTACCTAATGATCTGTAGGAATATTCCCTAGTAAGCCAGTTCTTTAGGGGTCAGCCAAGATTATATAGAAGCAATCTAACCCATAATTTTCCCTTTGTTGAACTGCTTTTCAACCCATACAAGAGAATTCACAAAAATGCTGTTATGGTCTGATGGTACTCATACAGGCTAGTTTGTGAAGAAGAATTTAAATATCTCATCATCCCATAATGTATTAAAAGCATGTCATATATGTGGTTTGTTTTTTAAATTACTAAACTTTTCTTGAGCCAGCATAAAAATCACAACATAACCTCATTGTCACACCTTAAGAATGTAATAGCTTGCCTTTTTTTCCCTCTATCATTAATAATTGAATATTTGCATTGGATGTATAATTGATAAAATAGTAAAATAAGAATTTAAAGAAAGATTGTTTACTTTAAATTGATGTGATGAATACTAGTATGAGAGACTTTTTTGTATTAATATGGTCTTACTGATTGCATTCTGTATTTTTATTTTATAAAATACATATTGGTAGAGCTTAGGTAAGAAAGATTGTATTTAAAATCTGTTTTTCATTTTTCTGTTGATAAAAAGCAAAAAGTACATGCTGTTTAGAGTGGGTTCTGTTGTCTTATATAAAGGAGATTTTTATTTTTAGGGTGGAATTTCACTAAGGGCTTTCATATTTTTAATGCCTTTTTGGCTTTTATTTTATAATAAACAGATCATCAGGTCATGTGACACTCTCATGATTATTTTATTAATCATGCAAGTAAGAGTGAAGATCATTAAAAATTTCAGTGCCTCTACAGTAAGTGAAAGAGAAATATTAAGTGCTCTCCTCACCACTTGCAGGCTAGTATCCATTCCTTTTCCTTCAAAGATGAATGATAAGGATCTACATGCAGACTCTTTATTTGCAGTTCAGTTCAGTCTCTCAGTCATGTCCAACTCTTTGCGACCCCATGAACTGCAGCAGGCCAGGCCTCCCTGTCCATCACCAACTCCCTGAATCCACCCAAACCCACGTCCATCGAGTTGATGATGCCATCCAACCATCTCATCCTCTGTCATCCCCTTCTCTCCCTGCCCTCAGTCTTTCCCAGCATCAGGGTCTTTTCAAATGAGTCAGTTCTTCGCATCAGGCGGCCAAAGTATTATTTTCAGCTTCAACATCAGTTCTTCCAATGAGCACTGAGGACTGATCTCCTTTAGGATGGACTGGTTGGATCTCCTTGCAGTCCAAGGGACTCTCAAGAGTCTTCTCCAACACTACAGTTCAAAAGCATCAATTCTTCGGTGCTCAACTTCCTTTATAGTCCAACTCTCACGTCATACATGACCACTGGAAAAACCATAGCCTTGACTAGACGGACTTTTGTTGGCAGAGTAATGTCTCTGCTTTTTAATATGCTGTCTGGGTTGGTCATAACTTTCCTTCCAAGGAGTAAGTGTCTTTTAATTTCATGGCTGCAGTCACCATCTTTACTGGTGTCTATAGCAGTAATTATTAACAAGCACAGAAAAATGTAACTGCAATCAATCTTTTATTCCTTGATCAGGAATTCATCCCACACTTTAGGGATCAGTGCAGTGATTTTGGAGCCCAGAAAAATAAAGTCAGCCACTATTTCCACTGTTTCCCCATCTATTTGCCATGAAGTGATGGGACTGGATGCCATGATCTTGGTTTTCTGAATGTTGAGCTTTAAGCCAACTTTTTCACTCTCCTCTTTCACTTTCATCAAGAGGCTGTTTATTTTAGAGGTAATCTAAATAGATGACCTCATGACTGATCATTTGATTTATTGTGTGATAATGCTTGTCTGACATGAGTTTGAGTGAACTCCAGGAGTTGGTGATGGACAGGGAGGCCTGGCGTGCAGCAATTCATGGGGTCACAAAGAGTCAGACACGACTGAGCAACTGAACTGAACTAAATGCTTGTCTTATGTCATGAACCCTAATGCAAGTCTCCTGTCCACTTTTTGGCACTCTGAGCACTAGAATTGGTACTTGGTTTTAACTTTACCTCTGAGTTGTAAATGTCCTGCAGAACTTAAAGACTGGCAAGAAAGTAAGACCACTGTGACAATGATTTAGCTTAAATCTTGTACCTAGTCAACTCTAGAAGAGCTGAAAAGCTATCTAGTACATTTTCAGGCTACAATCTTTTTCTCCTGTCCTGTTTTGATTTGTTTCGTTTTTTTTTTTTTCTTTTTTTCCATCGTCTGGTGTAGCACCGGAATTTACCCATTTATGCCTTCAGCAGGTTTATTATGACTGTAAAGGGTATCTAGAAATCCATAAATATCTAGAGATTCATGAATAGTTGCTTTAGTATCCCAGGAAGCAAAATGTAATGTAGTATCTTACATTAGAAAGAGAAAATAAGAAAACTCCTACAACCTTCTCTCCTCTGGAAATCAGTCTATCAGTCATTCTTTCTTAAAAGGGTGCATACACACACACAGTCACAAACATACCCACAAATCACCTTGATTCCTTCTTGGACATACTATTAAAGCTGTGATTTACATGGTTATAGTCTTGACTCATTGGGTAAATGATAAAAGGAAATGAGAATAATAGAATCCTTTTGCAAGTAAATTTGTCCGATGATAAAACAAATAGCCATTTAGATTGACCAGGGCCGAGCAGCATGTTCCATACGTTTTGCATGAAGTGGTTTTGGCCCTTTCTTCTCCCTTTCACTTGCTTTTCACAAACAAAAGGTTTAAAATTACTTTGAAAACTATGTAGGTGATTTCTCCCAAACAGAAAGTCTAATCCTTCCATTGCTGTGAATGAAACCATGACTTTAAGTGCCAGTCAAATGTTGTAGTTATTGCCTTGATCTAGGCTCCATTCATGCCTCTTCTTGATTTCTCAGAAACTGGCTTAATCTGGGGTAGTGGTGGAGAAATGTATTGTAAGTACTTAATAAAAATGTACTTTAATTGTTTCAATTACGTAACTGATTGGTTTTAGTAAAGCATTGCTTATTGAAACAATGAACTGGCTTTCTTTATTGCCTTTTAAGAGAGGTGGCTAGGAACTGAACATGTGTGCCTTCGTGCATGCCTGGGTAGATAATTTGCGTTTCAAGAGTTCAGAAACAGCCAGTTGAAGTTCCAGGTTTCATTATTTTCTATGGAAAACCAGATGTGAAGCCTCACCAGAATGCATTCTGTCTCACTTCACACTCCACCCTGCCAGGGGTGCTTATATTTCTGTAATAATAGCCAGGGTTCTGTGCTTCACGGCAGCTGCTTATAACATCTGCCAGATAATTACCAAGCTGAATCTGAATTCACCTGCCTTAACCTAAAGTGTGGGATGAATTCCTGATCAAGGAATAAAAGATTGATTGCAGTTACATTTTTCTGTGCTTGTTAATAATTACTGCTATAGACACCAGTAAAGAGCAGATGCTTTTCTGGGGGAGGTGTAGATAGGAGGGCTGTGGAAAGGGGAAGAAACAACCAGGAGCACCCACTTTTAACTCCATATGTATGCATCTCACATTCAGCTCAAGACACTGACATTTGTTAACACCATTGTAAAAAGATGCCGCGGCGTATGCTTCACATTCTAGATTCTCCGCAGCACCTGCTGACGATTGAGCCCCCTTTTATGTGTGAGTATCGGTGATTCAAAAGCTCATTATGGCTGTGTGTTACAACTTGTCTGTGAAAACCACTTCGTGCTTTTGTAACATCTCTATGCGGGGCTAGATCCAGAGAGAGATTCAGTGTGTATACATTTTCCTTTTTTGTTTTTTTTCTTCTTTATATAAGAGCATATTTCCAACAGAGCTATGAGATGGTTACATTTTCACATTGCACTGGTGATTGTGAACTCATTTGAAAATCATGTTTTCCTACTACTGAAGCTTTCTGGCTCTTTTGTTAGGGGGCAATCACCTCTGGATTAATAACTGTCACATTTCAGAATCACTAATGCTGTTGTTTTCTTGTACTCCATGTATAACCTGAGGTTAGTTTTTGCCTTTAAGAATTTTTAACACTCCTCTCAGAGAAGCTGTTTTAGTGTGTTTATGCATTTCAGTATGTGTTTTGGTGTTCTTGGTTGATGTCTGGAGGTTTTGTATGGCTGTGTGACCGGCGTGTATTATAATTGCTCTGCATGGGCTAATGCACTGTGGGATGCTTGTTCCAGTGCCCTTGCTGTCTGTATTAGGCTAACTATATGAAAACTGCTTTCTCACTGCCCCCTAAAATATCAGAAAAACATTTCTAAAACTCTTCCTTGGTAAACCTTAACACCTTTGATCAAATACAGAGAAGAATTCATTTTCAACAGTGTCTCGGATAGACACATCGTTTCCTTCTCAAACCAAACCAGTATTTAATTTAAAAATTAAATACTTTGAACTGATTATTCTTATTTTTCCTGTGTTCTAGCCTTTTACCTCACCTAGCTTTTTTTTCTTAAGGTTTTATTTATATGAGTTTTACCTTTACTGAACCTTCAGAAATAATTTTCAGATATAATTCAGAAATAATTTTCTTGAATAGACTTTTCAAATTTATGATTTATTTATATTTTCTGTAAATAAAAAGACAGTCTTCTTTCCAAGTATAATGTATTCTTCATTTTTGACTCATTATTTTTGAAGGGATAAATGCAGATTTGCTATTCAATACATTTTTGTTACACTGTAGAAATGGTGTTTTTGTAGATGAATAAATAAAGTAGGGCCAGAATTAGAATACAGCTCTCTCACCCGCACTAGTCCTAAATCATTGAATTGTGTTTTTTTGCTTCAGTTGGATCCTTGAGGTTAAAGTGTCACAAAGTGTCGTAAGGGTGCCGGCTTCTGCCAGAATGATCAGATGTGGGGCCCAGGCTGTCTGATGCTCTCTTAGAGCACCGTTTTACGTGTGTGTTGCACTTCTTGACTTACAATAGCCTCATCAAAATGGACATCTTTCTGTTATTGGGGATATGGAGATCCATTAGTGGGTGATTTACCTTACCAAAACACTCCAAAGAAGCAACAGAATTCTGTCTTCTGACTCTAAACCTAAGCGACCTCACAGAGTGAATGCCTTTTATGGAATCACCAGTATGTATTATATATCCTCCTCACTCAGTAAATTATGCCATTAGTTTACTTCTATTATTATATTATATTATTATAACATGAAAGGTAATCCTTTATCTTTGCCCTCCAGTACTAAGATTTTGATACTTATCATGAAGACTATTATGCCGGCTAACCATAGCTTACGCATGAAGGTAAGCTATGGTTAGCCAGCGTAATAGTCTTCATGATTTTCGTGTTGTGCATTTTTGATACATGCTTTTGTTTCTTTGCACAAATATCCTGAAATGCCTTGAAGTCCTTTCTTTCACTTGCCATGCCATATATTAATTTGAGGATTGGAACAGACTACTTCAACAGGTATATCAATTGTGTAGCCTCTTGGGGCAGCAGTAAACTTGACTTTTCAGATGTCATTTCTAAGCATTATAACTGAAGTCGGCAACTTGCTCAGTGCCTTCCACATTATAGGCGTTCAGCCAGCACTTGTTGAATTAGTGTGTGACCATTCAAGTGTCAGGCTTCTTCTCTGAAACCAAAATGAATGTAAACATTGCTGCATATTAGTAAGAGAATCTTTCTATGCACCAATAATGGTTTAACTCAGACTTAAGAGTTAATACTTTAATAAAGCTAGGATAGGATTACTGATAGTACTTGTTAATGTCCAAAATTAATTGTGTTTTATGGGAGAATGTAATTTTGAATGCCCAGTGTTTTAGTAGAGTTTACCCAGTTTGTTCCTGCTAAGGCAGCCAAAAATCTTTGGAGAAAATAAATGTTATTACTGAAAATTACTTTTCTAAGGATTTCTAGATCTCTTTAATTAAAAAAAATTGCTAATAGTTTTCTCATTTGGAAATATATATTATGCTGTTTTCTTCCCCCATATGATTATTGGCAAACAGATAATTATCAGCAGTCTTTAAATTCTTAATTTCTGTTGTTATTATTGCCTATAGAATGCTTAATTCTTCTGAAGTTTAGAGTCTACTGAGTAAGCTGATTTAAATGAGTTGTGTGAAAAAGTAGAGATGAGGGAACAAAATAAGTTTATTTCATATTTTGGAAGATTCTCCCAACAGGCAGAGCTCTGCTTTCATGGATTGTGTCTTGTTCCAGAATTACTTATGTACCTGCAGAATATTTGGAAGAGTTCAAAATAAGCTTGGGGCAGCAATCTGGAGGAATAATGGCACTGGATATTTTTGCTTCCTACACTGGCAGGTAAGTCTGCTATGTGAATGATCAATACAGCAAGTTATAAAGAAGACTATTGTGTCAGGGAGGCCTAGCAATAAAAAAAGACTGAATTCTTTTTCTCTCTTTCAAGACTAAAAAAAAAAATCACCCCCTTTTCCTATATTACTGGGCTTCCCTAGTGGCTCTGTGGTAAAGAATCCACCTACCAAGCAGGAGATGCAAGTTCGATCCCTGGGTTGGAAAGATCCCCTGGAGAAGGAAATGGCAACCTGCTCCAGTGTTCTTGCCTAGGAAATCCCATGGGCAGAGGAACCTGGCGGGCAACAGTCCATGGGGTCACAAAAGAGCTGGATGTGCCTTAGCAACTAGACAACTGCAACCCATATTACTTAAGGAGTGATTGCGTATTGTGGGAAATTTGGGGAGAAGATGAAAAATCAAAGCAAGAAATTAAAACTCTTTAGTTGTATCAGTCCATATACCACTGTCAGCTTACCGAGTTTTGGGGAATTTACCTCAGATATGACTACGGTTTCATTCACTCCCTGGGACCTGTAATTTTTATGGTATTGTATCACTTTTCCTCTGTCATAAACATTTTCAAACTTTATTTACTCATTAACGTACATACAATTCATAAACATTTTTAATGGTTATGTTTTTACTCCTTTGGAGAATGTTGAGCTGAACGTCTTTGTGTATATACGGGTTAGGTATAGAATGTTTGACTTTTTAAAGCCTCTTTATACACAGTGTATTGAGAACCTTTGAATAATACGGGAAATGTAGTTTTTTCCTCCCTTAAGAAAGAGAGAAACTAGATTTTGATGTTGCTGCTGAGTTTAGCACAAGGAGAGAAATAATGTCAAATTGCTTTTCTGGAAAGAATACACTATACATTTTCAGCTGTGGGCCTGTTTTTTTCCAGTTACATTAGCAGCTGAGTAACAGATTTCTCCTTAAGTATGCTATAAAGAAGAAATAGCTTTGCAAACATTCTGAGGTCTGCTCACAAAAGTTCTAACAGCCCATAACACTCTGGTGTCCAGTGACTCTGCAGGCATTGTAACATCACATCACTCTTTCCTCTGCAAATTGTATGTGGCTACAGCTATTCAGACAGTGTTAAAGAAGGAAAGGTTTGTTATGTGTTTAATAAAGGGAAGGAATGTCATGGCCCAAAGGGCCCCTCGAATTTTATGAGAAAAAGAGTATTCATTCCACCCTTTGCAAAGCTCAGCCATACTTCTGTCTAGAATTTCCATCTTAGGGCTAATGACATGAATTGATTACAACTACCTGGTACTTCCTATTAAAAAGTTAGATGCAGTAATTCCAGTGTCCCTCTGAAATACCATTCCACATGGCTTAATTAGAGAATATGACAAGATAACATGATATTCTTATTAAATTTTGAGGCCTTAAAAGCACTCAAAATGTTAATATTAAAACAAAAAAGCCACTTTCAGCATGTTGGTTCTCTCCTAGCACACGAAGGAAAAGGGCCTGAGCTGTCAATGCTGTGAATAACTGCTTTCCTGCAAAAGAGTGTATTTGCTGTTAATACAAGGATGCTCAAAACAAAAACAGTCTGCATCCTGTTTTCCTCCCTTAGGAAAGGCAGAAACTAGATTTTGATGCTGCTGCTGAGTTCAGAACAGGGAGAGAAATAATGTCAAATTGCTATCCCGAAAAGAATGCACAATACATTTTCAGCTGTGGGCCTGTATGTTTTTCAGTTATATTAACAGCTGAGTAACAGATTTCTCTTTAAGCATACAGGAGGAATTGGCACCAGAGAGATTAAGTTACTTGCTCAAGTTTCATAACTAATAGGTGGAAGAATCAAGGTTAAATGCACATGGTCGGGCTCCATGTTCTTAACCATTGGATCAAAAAAAAGAATTGTACTAGCCCTGTATAAAAATATGGGGCAGCATAGCATGGAGTTTAAGAGCTCAGATTTTGTAGTAAACTGGCCCAATTCAGGTCTCATCTCTGTTCCTTTACTGTGTGACTTTATGCCAGTTTCTGGCATCTTAATGCACATATAGAGTGTTACTTGTTACAGTTGACAGAAACTTATTTGATATTCAACAATCAGACATGAGTGCCGAGAAGTCTGATTCATTCCTGGCTGACTGAGTGTGGGGACACAGAGCAGGTTCATTCTGCTGAGGCACACACGCTTGAGTCCTGCAAACCCCGCCTGAAGATGGATAAAGAATAATCAGCACATTTATGGGGATGTATCTGGGTTAGTGAAATGATCCGAGATTGGACAGTCATCTGAAGAGAATGGGCCTTTTTGTATGAGAAGACTCCACGTATCTGTATTTGTCATCTTGCAGCTCACAAGCCGGGAGCATATGATGCAATCTGTGTGACTGCATCTGAGCAGCTCCCCCTGCCTGGGCTTTAGGGTAATAACTGGGTGTTTTAGAGAAGGACTGTTTCTTGCTTCCCATTCCTGTCTGCATTCTGTACCTGCTTTTTCTGTCATATTCTCCCCAGTGGTATTTCCAGAGGGTTAGGCTCTGCTTCCCCCCGCTGCCTTGCATCTTTCAGATTGAGGTTCACTCCAACTATTTCATTTTCAATCAGCTTCTTAACATCATTTTGAAAATTTTGGCTCCATTCCTGACAGTCCTGTCCCATAGTCAGGATTAGTTTCTGTGAGCCCAACCTCATTCAGAGTTCCTTCCTCAATTACAGAAGGAGAATCCTGTCACACGACCGGTAGGTAGGAACCACAGGCAGGTGGGTTTCCCTCTGACAGATGAAAAGCAAAGATCTAACTTTCAGGTCAAAGAAAGAGTGAGACATTCTGGGAGAGCCCACACAGTTGTTTGGGAACGGTTGTGTTGGGAAACACATTGAAGCACAGATGGATTATTAGATTAGATGACTTCTGATCTCAAGGTCTGAAGATAATATAATTTGACAGAGTTCAGTATTCCTGTTGGGGGAGAATGGATATAATTTGAACATATGCTATCTTCAGATTTTTTTCAATTTCGGTAAATATCAGCTGCAAGTATTTATTGAATTAGAGTTTTTAAAGCTTTCTCTATTTTAAGAAGGATATATTTCTTTAGAAATCCAATTTTTCCTAATAGCATAATACCATGCCATAATTGATTTAACCATTCTTTGTTGTCCTGACAATACCATTTATTGATGCAAAGTGTGCCTTTGGTAAAAACCAAATATTTTTGGACAAGATTATTATTTTATAGTTATATTTACAGTCAGTTAAGAGATCGGACATATTTTGTTACATGCTTGGCATTTGGCAAAATCTGAATTCCTGTAAAAATTGACAACTGACCTTGGACTCAAGTGCCTGTAAACTGCTTCCCATGAGAATACTGTGGCTGGCTGCTTTGGATGGGCAGAAACAGACCATAAGCATTTTCCATCTGTCTTCAAAAGATGAAGGGAAAGCATTGGTCCATCCTGAGGCGGTAGAGATGCTACACTCCTGGCATACTTGATGTTCAGCTCTGTCAGGCCAGGGATCCAGTGGGACTGTACACGCTTATAACACACATGGGGTGTCTACCTTCTCACACCTGGGAAAAATTTAGGAAATAGTTGTTGAATAGTTGTTCTTAAAAATTCTAGCATTTCCCCATTCTTTTCAATCCCTTCCTTCCTTTGTCCATGTTTCATTAGGAAAGAAAAAGCCTAGACAAGGCACCTTGCGTTCTGTTGTATCTCCAGACTCAGTTACAGTGCTGAGTGCTCAATCACTCAGTCGTGTCTGACTCTTTGTGACCCCGTGGACTGTAGCCAGCCAGGCTCCTCTGTCCCAGGATTTCCCAGGCAAGAATCCTGGAGTGGGTTGCCATTCCCTTCTCCAGGGAATGTTTCCAACCCAGGGATCAAACCCACATGGGTTTGTTCAGCTGTCACCTGGGAAGTTCAGGTATAGTAGACTGATTCCAGTATGAGGTTTTTATTTTATGTAATCAGGCTTTATTTTCCCTTTAATGTAAAATATTATATACTTAGTAGCCAAGTGTGGTGAAAATATGAAGCAGTTCTGTACTTTTAGCCAAACCAATAATAAAGCACCTAGAAGACAGCCTGTGTGGTTTTACTAGAATTGTGGAATACTCACTGTCTAACTCTTTACCAGAGACATTCCAGAGCTACCAGAGAGAGAAGAAGGAGAGGGGGAAGAAAGTGACCTTCAAAATGCAGCCTACAGCAACTGGAATCAGCCTCGGCGGTAAGAACTATTTCTGTCTTCTGCCTACTCAGGGTTTAAAGATAGAGAGGGGTGGTTTCAAGTACTAGATTACAACTTGCTACTGTGACTTTGAGCAAGCTGTTTAATATTGCTCACCGTCCACTTCTCTGTGGCCACAGAGTGGAGAAGATAGTATGTATCGCACAGGGTTAACACTAATATGTACTTGAGGATTTGGCACATAGTAGGGACTAAATAAAATTGACTAGAGAAAATTATGCATAGGTAGTTGGAATATCTTCTGTAGAGTTTATCTTAGGCAAATCACCAAATGTTAACTTGAAATTTTTCTATTATTTGTAGAAAGTAGATATTCAAACATAAACATTCAAAATGTGTGTGTGAGCATCTTATCATAGGCTGTGGTTATTCTAACCCATGGTCTTTCTAGAATGAATTTCATATATAATAGGAATGATGACTTTCCTAAATATACTCATATATACCTCTGAATATCACTAAGGTATATTTTCCTGTTCTGAGTAGAAGAAGATTCAGTTTAGTAGGAATTTACTGAGTCCTGATTATTGACAAGATGAGAGGCAGATAGTTTTGTAAATAACAGGGAAGTGTAAGACATAAATTCTGTCTTTAAGGAAGCTACTGTGTATTGAGTTAGACAAGGTGTAGAGAGACACACAATAATGAAAGAAAAATGTAAGATATTTTGCATTAAGGGTAAAATATAATCAGTGGACACTTTCTCTGAACAGATTTAAAGTTGACCATCAGAGAGGTGCCTTTTTACATATTTATTAACTATTTATTCTACAATGAATAAATAAAATTCTCAATATGGAAAAATTTCTATTCTTCTGATGTGTAATACAGTTTGATGATTTGCCTAGCTCATAAATGAACTTTAGGCTGCATCACCTTTAAACATTTTCTAGGTTGAATCATGTTCAAAGTATAGGAAACCTTTTATATTGCTTTCATAAGAAACAGCATCTCCAGCCAAATAAAATGACTTTTTGATTTCAATTTTTAAAAAATTATTCAGACCGCTTTAAAAAATCAAAGTCTTGCTACATTATTGCCCACACTGAGAACAGAAGCGCTAGATTCGTAGCAGAAAAAATATTGTGAGATGCTGTGTGCTCAGTCGCTTGGTCGTATCTAACTCTCCGTCTAACTCTTTGGCAGACTGTCACCTGCCAGGCTCCTCTGTCCATGGAATTTTCCAGGCAAGAATACTGGAGTAGGTTGCAATTTCCTACTCCAGTTATAAGATGTTAGGTTTTTTGTTTATTTGAAGAGAGAGGCAGAAGTAAGTTAGATGGAATTACAATACTAGATGGAAATATATGTGTATATATATGTATATATAGACACACATATTACTCAGTCATAAAATAGTGATATTCTTCCATTGGCAGCAGCACGGATAGACCTAGAGGCTAGTTTGCAGGGTGAAATAAGTCAGATAGAGAAATCCTTTATTTTGTCACATATATGTGGGCTCTTTTAAAAAATAAACCAATGTACATACAAGACAGAGACAGACTCACAGATATAGAAAATGAACTAGTGATTACCAAAGGGGAGAGAAAAGGCAGGAGGGTAAAATTAGGGGTGAGAGATGTAAACTACTATGTATAAATAATAAGTAACAAGGATACACTGTATAGCACAGGAAATTATGGCCATAATCTTGTATGGAGTTAATCTGTAAAAATACTGAATCACTGTACTGTGTCACTATACTTAAATAAAATATTTTTGAAAGAGTAATTACACTTTTAATTTAAAAATAAAGTAGAACCTTTAACATGTGGAAGAGAATTTAATATCATAATTCACTTAAAGTCCTCAGTACAATGCTTGGCGCACAGTGAGGACTCAGTCAGTGGTTGGTCTTAGCAGCCATCAGCTTCTTCTTCATTATTATTCATGCCAGAGCAAGTAAACATTGTTGAGCACAGGAGTTATTATGAAATTTTCCTACGGCAAGAAATTGGGTGCAACTTCTGGACCATAAGATTTTTATACTTTATTGCCCGTTTTAACCTTCACATCATGCTAAGTGATGTCTCTAATGGTGGTGACTAGTTTACCAAGAGAGTATGTCTACAGATTCTGTAAATCTTAAAGAAGATAACCTGCCCTCACTAACCTTATGGAATCCCTCAATTTTTTTTAGGGGAGAAGTTCATAGAAGTTCATGAGGAAGCTTACCAAAATAATTAGAGCTTTTAGTAAATAAGGAACAAGGGTCATGAATATGCTTTCCAGGATTGGAAACCTGCTGGACATTCTTGCATGCAGTCAAGAAAAATTTGTAAATAACCTGTGTTACACTTTTATTTTGCATGTGATTTTCATGTGCAGGATTATATCATACTGTATGTATCATTTTCCAGCTTGCTTACTCTTAAATAAATGTTTCTGTACACACTCATGCGGATACAAAAATATCTAATTCATTCAGTTTACTTGTGGCAGTGCCTTTCAGTATATGAATATAGCTCAGTTTATTTTCAGATTGATATTTGAGTAGTTAACAATTATTACAATAATCCTGTGCAGTAAGTATATTTTCTTACACATTTGGAGAATTTGTCTAGATAGATATTCCAAAGGGAAATTGCTGACTTGTAGATTTAATTCTGTGATTTACTAGAAGTTGTCAAATTGCTTTTTAAGGTGGCTGTACCAATTTTTACTTTTATTTCCAATATTTGAGAGCTTTTTCCCCCCAATATCCTTGTTACCACATCATATGATCATCTTTAAAAATGCTTTTATCAACCCAGTGGGTAGAATATGGTACATTGAGCCCAGTTACTCTTAGTAAACAATGTGTAAGCGTAACAGATTGAGGTGCTGGCGTACAGGTTTGTTCATTTGTCATATGAATTATTATCATCACCATAATAAGTAATCAGATTTATTGATTGCTTTACTAAGTTGTAAAACTTTGTTTTGTACATGACATACATTCATGAGTTTAATCCTCACAGCAACTCTCTGATGTTGGGGCTCTTGTTTGACCCATTTTCCAGCTGAGGAAAGGAAAAAAAAAGACTAATGGAGTAAAACAGGATCACCCAGTTGTTAAGTAGCAGAAGGGCAGGAATCGAGCCCAGGAACTCTTGGTTCAGAGTTCAGGCAACCTGGCCTCAGAGCTCTATTTTACCTTGGTTTTATTAATTTCGCTTTTTGAAAATCTGTGTTCTCCAGAAAGGCTGACATTTTTCTGTAAAACCAGCTCTGGACATGTTCTGCCCAGTTTTTCTTTTATTTTTCTTTTATTTCTCTTATTTTCTTCTTAACATGGAATGTTGACTGTGTTCTGCTTCATGAATCCTGGATTGGTTCCTCAGTGCTGGGGTCATTTTGGCAGCTCTGTTTTTGGTTATCTGCTCTGATGTTTTGAAGAATTACAGCATTTCCTCTTAGGACTGGATCTAATACCACTTTGCTGTCTGTGCTACATCCTCAGGAGGCACAGGGTACTGGTATCCAAAGGCTGTTTAACCTCTGTGCCTCTTCCCTTTGTAAAACAGAGTGACAAGAGCATCCACCTCACAGGAGTGACTTGAAAATAAAATCAAAGTCTGTGGAACTCACCTGGAGAATAAGGCTGAGTACATAAGCCCTTAATGAGTTTTTGCTGCCCCTGCTATTTTTAGTGTCCAGAGAATCATGAGAACCATTCTCTAACATATATCAACTGCTAAGGATCTATGAGACATTTTCTTTCATTCTTTTATTTTTTTCATTTTTAAAAGGAGGGAATGAGTCCCACCTATGTATTCTGGATTCTTAAATATTAAAGACAGTGGCTGACTCTACTGACTTTACTACTTTGCCGTTTTACCTTGGAAATTGGAAGAAATTGGTTCTTGTCTTTCACAGAATTCCTAGAATGAAAGAAAGTGATGAAAAGAATTTTAACTAGTTTAAGCTTTTCTCACAGATTTGTTAAGATGAAGAATCATAGTGAGATCCCTTTACACTAAACCACAGATCTCTAGGTCTTAGATTTCTAATAAAGAAAAAAAGTACTGACCAGAGAAAAGAAGTATTTCCTCATCTGCTTCCTGTGACCAGTTGTCCCTCCTCTCACTTCACCGTGGTGCTTTTTTACCCCAGTCTTTTCTTACCAGGACCTCCCTCAGCACCCAGAAGTCCTACCTACAACCTTTCGTTTCCTCTGGGAGCACGTCACATGTCAAGGTTGAGGGTATGCTGGACCAAGCTTTCTTCTCCTGTCTGATGTCCAGCATCAGCTCCCTTCCTGCAGGTTAGAGTAAAATGCAGAGTCTCATTACCCATCTTAGAACTTTCTACTTCGTATCCCTGTTCGCTTGCAGTCATCTGAACCCCTTCATCTTGGCCAAACACTTTGGTGCTAATCACCTTATTCTTGTATCCTGGCCTTTTCATAAGACATGTACTTTCAGTTCATCCATGGTTCTGACCGCTATCTACAGGTATTAGATATGAGTTCATGCACTTATTATGTGGGTGGAGGAAGTACATTTAGGACAGAGGCAGTTAGCAAGCGCCTAGGCCCCAGGGCAGGAGATGAACCTCAGCAACACCAAGAGGATAGCCAGAGTGGAAAGAGGGGAGTGGAGAGCTGAGGAGGATGTGTTTAGGAAATGGTGACGGGCTCGGATCACGGAGGACTGTGTTAGCAACCGATCTTCATGCCCCGACTGTTAGTTTCTAGGTCTGTGTTGGCGAGGCAGACTGTTGCAGAGGTAAGCTTCTCATTCAGTATATACAGAAACGTTCTCTCTCTTAACTGGGTTGCTAAGCTTAGAAGCTACCATCTGTTTGAGAGTAGCTGAGTTTTTTAATGTCTGCAGTATTAGAGCCCCTGGAAAATGGTCCTTTTATATTCATTTGTGCCTCAGCCTGGAGTATGAGCCTAATATTAACTTGTAACAAATCAGTCTCAGAAATATATTATTAATAGTATTTATCAGACCCTATAAAACACCTAATTGGAAACGTAATTTATTTATAGTGATTTTGTCTTGCTATGGGTAAAACCTTAACAAATTGAGCAAATGATATTTACAAAACTTAGTATAATAATATCTTATTCCTTTGAATTTTAAAAATGTATTTATTATTATTATTTTTAACCATTTGAACCACTTTTAATCTTGTAGGTTAGTGGCATAAAGTGTGTTCACGTTGCTTTGTAACCATCAGTGCCATCCATCTCTGGAACTTTTTTGATCTTGCAAAACTAAAACTCTGTACCCACTAAATAGTAACCTCTTATTTCCCCCTCCCTGCATCATCTAGCAACGGCTCTTCTCCATTAGTCTCTGTGAATTTGACTATTCTAGGTACATTGTATAAGTGGAATCATATAGGATTTGTCCTTTATTTCATTTAGCATAGTGTTCTCAAAGATGATCTTTGTCTTAGCATGTGTCAGAATTTCCTTCCTTTTTAAGGCTGAATATTATTCTTTGTATTTATATGCCATTTGTTGATTCATTCATCTATTCATGGGCACTTGGGTTGCTTCTACCTTTTGGCTTGTGAATAATATTTTCTTATTGTGAATTGTGAATAATATTTATGTGAACATACTATACGTGTATGTCTTCAAGACCTTGCTTTGAATTCTTTTGGGTATATACTCAGGAGTGGAATTGCCAGATCATATGTTAATTCTATTTTTAATTTTTTGAGGAATTTCTATACTCTTTTTCCATAGCAGCTGTAACGTTTCACGTTGGTACGAACAGTGCACAAGGCTTATAATTTCTCCCTAATTTGTACAATTTCTCCCTGCCGACTTATTTTCTGTCTTTTTTTTTGCATTAGCCATCTTACTGAGTGTGAGGGGGTCTTTCTCAGTAGCTTTTGCTGTTGCGCTGGTCTGCATCGCTGCGCGTGGGCTTTCTCCAGCTGCAGCGAGTGGGGGCCGCTCGCCAGATGCGGTGTATGGCCTCCTCCTGGCAGTGGCTTCTCTTGCTGCAGGGCATGGGCTCCAGGTGCCTGGGCGTCAGTAGTGGCAGCACATGGGCTCATAGCAGTGCTGACTCACGCAATGGTTAGTGATACTGAGCATCTTCTTATGTGCTTACAGGACATTTGTCTATCGTCCCCAGAGAAATATCTAGTCAAGTTCTTTTCCCAATTTTGATTGTTTTCTTTTGTTGTTATCATTGAGTTTCAGGGGTTCTATGTATATTCTGGATGTTCATTCCTTATCAGATTTGTGGTTTGCAAATATTTCCCCTTTCTTTGGGTTGCTGTTTTACTCACTTGATAGTACTTTTCAATGAAAAAAAGTTTTTATTTTTGCTGATGCCAAATTTGTCCATTTTTAATTTTCTGCCTGTGCCTTTGGTATAGCCAAGAAATCATTGCCACACCCAACTTTACGAGGCTTTCTCCCTGTACTTTCTTATGAGACTTTAAAATTTTCTTTATTTTTTATAGGGTTGAACTTTGGCGAGAACCAAGCAAATCCTTGGGAATCAGCATTGTTGGTGGACGAGGGATGGGGAGTCGTCTAAGCAATGGTGAAGTGATGAGGGGCATTTTCATCAAACATGTTCTTGAAGATAGTCCAGCTGGCAAAAATGGAACCCTGAAACCTGGAGATAGAATAGTAGAGGTACCTTCCAGTTAGCTTTTTATGCTAAAATTACTCACCTGGGCCATCCTCTTTACCAAGGGGATCATCATCTTTACACCGACTCAACACTCGAGTAAAATATGTTTGTTATTAAAGAATTTCTTTCTTATTTTTTTGTTTTCATCTATAATTTTTATCTTCAGTGTATGATAACAAATTATATATATATTGATAAGTGTTTGGAGGTATAACCAACTGTTCTAAAAAATGTCGGTGCTGAGATAAATTACGAAGTTCAGTTTAAAAAAAAACAAAGCAAATTTCTTGGGGAATAATTAAATTGTTTAACGTATGTGTACACACACAAAATGTACACATCACAGTTGAACCCTCAAATGAGACGTTATTTCAGGAAATAACCTAAATGTTGTTGGATAAGATTTTTTTAAATGAGTCTTTTTGGTAAAGTTTTTATACTAATATCCTCATTACATTTTACAGAAAGGTCTCCCCACCACCCTCACCAACCCAGGTTTGGCTTTTCCTTCATACCATTGCTCTGCCCGTTCCCCACTCTTCACTGAGGGCTGTGTGTATGAGCACGCACGTGTGCACTGGTGTGGGTGTGCATGTGTGTACACATTTTGTTATATGTGAGAGAAGCATTTGGTCAGATTGTATCTAATCCCTTCATTCAAAGCTAAGTTTAATATTTCATATCTGCTCTTCTCACAAGTCGCTCATCATTTACTCAACAAGTATTCCTAGAGCAGCTGCTGCATTCCAGGTGCTATAACAGGCTCTGGGCATCCCACGGTAAATAAAACATCCAGCCTGCCTGTCAAGTGGGACAGACCTGATAAGTAATCAGGTCACTTCAGAATAGTGTGATGAATTATTTGATTAACATAAGCATGGTTTTAGTAAATGTGTAGAGGAAGGTCAGCAAATCCTGACCCAGATTTGCTGGGTTGTCAGGAGGTAGAGAGTCAATTAAGAGAGACAACTTCCAAACAAAAACCAACTGATCACTTTGTTATTATGGCAACCATTAGTTTTACTTTGTACAAGTGATTGTCTCTCATTTTCTAAATCCATATAACTTACACACTAAGATGCCTTAATTGTGTAGAAGTTGATAAGAATCAGCCACAACTTGAACATTGTGGGCATTGATCTATTGTGTAAAGTATATGTACATTGAGGACTGACAAAAGAAGATTGAGATTTGCAAGAAAGCAAGGGCTCTGCCTGGTGTTTCATTTTTTTTTTAAATCTGACCATTTATAAGGAAGAATGATGGGGTTTTTTTCTCTCTTCCTGTATCTTTGCTCTTCATTAAATGATATCTTAGGCCCATGTTAAAGAAATTTTTCTTCATTAGAGTACTACATAAAATTTCTAATTTAAGTTTATCCAAGGCAATTTATTTTATGAGTACTTCATTACTGAATACTTTTGACCTAAGTAGAAAAATTAAGAAATGTTTATAATTATTTTGAGAAAGGATTAATCATACTTTGCACCAAAATGTCGTTTTAATGTATCAGTAGACTTAAACATGCCTTTGAAATTGGAGTGAAGTTTTTTTTCCATGTGGTAAAATATTGCTCAGTGGTAGTTTCTTGAATTCGGTTATGTGTAGTGGCCTTTTTCAGTAAATAAGAAAGCCTTAGGCCTCTGTGATCCTTGGAATTCCAGAACATGACTCTGCTAAGAATCTCTGACAATGTGTATAAACTAGAGACCTATGAAATATTCCGTGAAAAGTATACAGTTCTTTGGACTTGAGCAAAGATATTTAATTTTCTGTTACATTTTCCCACTAATGAAATATATAGTAAACATATATACTTTTATTTTGCAAAAAGTTAGAAGCCATTTTTAATATGCACTGAAAGAGATTTTGCTATTTCATCCAAGTATCAACCTGAGGGAAGTTTTCAATAAAATACAGTGTGTAATTCTTTTAAAGGTGATAAGGTTCTTTGTAGAGATCTAATAATTTTATTTTTCAGAATTGTGTCTACTCTTATTTTGCTATTTTTATTGTATAGCTCATTCTCTGGTAATTGGGAATGTTAAAAGTATACCAGTATCCTGTAGTTTTCTCGCAAGATTAGCATTTGGCCTTTCAGACTGTTTTCCTTCCTGTTCATGTAGTGCATAAGCTGAGCTGATCATCACCCAGGCAAGCCATGGTCAATAAAAAGTTCCAAAATAACTTTTATTCTCAAGCTATTTATACAAGATTTGCTCACAAGTAAGCACAATTTCTTGGCTTCCAGCTCGTGTCATGCCTATTGCAAAGATTCTTTTGCCAAACAAACCTTACCATAAGCTGATTTTTCTGTACATCAGAATTTTGTTTTTAACTTCAAGCTTCCCTAATAGAAATACATAAAGCATCTCATAGCCACTTCACAGATCGCTCTGTGATGACTGGGAAGAAAATTTGTACAGTGACTTTTATGGTGAAAACATTGCTACTAGACAGTTCCCTTGTATTATTTCTTTGATGATGCTGATTTGTCAGTTTAAACGAACAACTGGGCAGTGTAAGGGAAGTAGAAGCAGAGTCTTCATTCTAATTGATTATTGTTTCAGTTGATTTTTGGAAACATAAATCTGTGTCCAAAAAAAGGGACCAGAAGTCTGATGGACAGATGAAAAATTCTGGAGCCTCACAAGTAGTCTCAAATATTTTTGAATCTGAAAAAGATTTTTTAGGAGCTTCACCCAGGAATCTCAAAACTCCAAATTGGCAAATTGTTCTGTTGTTCTATAGCTTCTTAAAATGTTAAGCTGAGGCCTTCCATTGCAGGTGGATGGCATGGACCTCAGAGATGCAAGCCATGAACAAGCTGTGGAAGCCATTCGGAAAGCAGGCAACCCTGTAGTCTTTCTGGTACAGAGCATTATAAACAGACCAAGGGTAAGCGAAAACAAAGGGCAAGGTAGGCGCATCCAACAGCGTTCAACTTGGACTCTGACACATCCAGGGCCAAGTTGCTTCTAGGACCCGAGATCAAGCCTTGAAATCTCAGGAGACTTTTAAAAAGTTTATTTTGCTTTTTTCCCCCATTGAGTTATCCTGAAAATCCTTCTACCATGTATAACAGACACTTGAAGTCTGTTGAAAACACATAAAAGTAGGATTCACTGGTGGCCCATAGGCATCTCGATGGATAGTCATTAGTTTCACTATAGTCATAAAATATGGAAGTTGTTAAGAAGGATGTGGTGGAATTATTCAGGTTGATAGTCTGTGACGTCTAGTCAGGTCTCTGAGAAACTAGAGAGGGTTCATTTTCTTTATAAATTTAGAATTCCCGGTATGCAATCTGTGATTTCTTGGCATGGTCTTTAATGCATCTGTCTATCCTAGTGGACATTAACTTTCCATATGATGGACTGGTTGTTTTTATTTAAGCTGTATGTTTATATACTCAGAATTTCATACCTGCTGTTTCCCAGCCACCATCACTGAATAGCTCTGATCACTGTGTAGCCCCTGGGGGACAGAGGCCTAGTAATCCATTTTACTGTTGGTTATTACAATTGAAATGGCTTTAAAAGTATTTTAGAAATCTTAGCACATCCAGTGCATGTTGTTGATGGAGATACTAAGAGAACTTTGTATATTTGATATGTTGCCAAAGATGAACATTATGCCAGTAGTTTAAAATTATTTTTTCTATATCTTCTCTATGCCTCAATGAAAAAAAAAATTTTTTTTTTTCCTGTGCAGTAGTTCTTAAACTACTGGGCCTTAGAAAGTTCTTGAGATTTACTGAGAAGTTAGCATAGCATTTCAGGAGTTTCTTAGATGTCCTGAGGCTCATACAGGGTCCACTTCTGGATATAAGAATCTCTGTCATACTGATTCTTTTTGAAATAACTGCTTATTAGCTTTTAGGGTTTGTTGTCTTTAAAAAGACAATGTTAATACATGTAAGAAAAGTGAAAAAGATCATCTGAAATTTAAAATGTGTAATTTTATTCATACAATATATTTAATTTTAATTTTTAAAATTAAAATTTAGGATAGTAATGGTCAAGTTATGGAGGAAGCAGCGTAGTAAAAGGTTTTTAGAGATCAGTAAAAGGAGCTTTTCAATATTCGGTGCCCTAGGAAACAAAGTGACCAGATTTATCTTGTTGGTTTTTCCTTTTGTCGTCAAGACAGGTGTAGCTCTGGTCTGAGTTCACGCTAAGAAATGAATTAGTAGTTCCTAATGTAAGCAGTTATCTTCACATTTGCAGTTTTTAATCATTCGGTTATTTATTGTTAGGAGATAATTATCCATTTAGATAAGAAAATCTGCCAAGTGATGGGACCAGATCATCCTGCATTCTTTTCAAATGCTGTTCAGTTTGTTTAAATAACTACAGGTCTTTCTACATTTATTTCCATTTGTTGTGTTAAACATAGACACAGCATGATGATGTTGTTAAATGGCTGTTTAAGTTAAGTTGAAGCTGTTTTCTGTGTGTGGGGGTGGGTTTTATTCTTCTTTTATTTTTACTTTCCAACTTTTGTATCATTTAAAACAGTGCTACAAACTGCTGAGTCGGATTCTCAGATTACTTTTAAATACTAAATTGCAAATATTTCTTTCAATGCCAAGTTGCATTTTCTAAGGAAGATATTTTCTCATGCACCTGGAAAATATCCCTATTTTATTATCTGAGGTATAATGATGCCTGATTTATAGTAATATTCCAGAATAACTCTTGCTTAGAATGACACGTGTAGTCAAATGATACGTGACAGGGCTTAGGACCTGATAACCTAAAACAAAAGACCTTGGCATACTGAATATTTAAATAGAAGTTATTTGAGAAAAGGCAGGTGCTAGAAGGACTCTGACCTCTCCTTTCTCCCCCAAATTCTCCTCCCTCACATCATAAGACTCTCCTGAGAGATCTTCAGGAGAGGCACATCCTTACCTGCAGATGAGGAGGACCCCTGAGAGGAATCTGAATGAACAGGCCTTGCTAAGTTTTCCCCAGTTAAATATGCTTAGCTCATGCTGTTTTGTCCTGTCATTTTCCCCAACTTTCTACTCTTCATCAGACCTCCTATAAAAGCACTCGGACTTAACCTTTTCTTCTGGTCTTCATTTCCCAGTGGAGGCTCTGTGTCACACAGAGCTTAGGTTACATCAATATGCATGTTTCTTTCTCATTAATTTGTTGTTACAGAGATCCAACCAAGAGTCTTAAGATGGGTACAGGAAAGATATCTTTCCTCCTCTACAGTAATATTTTGCTTTAGGAAATGAGAAAAAAAAATTGTTTTTAAAATGAGATATTGGGCTTCCCAGGTGGTGCTAGTAGTAAAGAACCCGCCTGCAAATGCAGAAGACATGAGAGATGCAGGTGCAATCCCTGGATCCAGAAGATCTCCTGGAGGAGGGCATGGCAACTACTCCAATATTCTTGCCTGGAGAATCCCATGGACAGAGGAGCCTGGCAGGCTTCAGTTCCTAGGGTTGCAAAGAGTTGGATATGACTGTAGTGACTAGGACTTCCCCAATAGCTTAGTGGGTAAAGAATTTGTCTGCAATGCAGGTAGATGCAGGTTTGATCCCTGGGTTGGGAAGATCCTCTGGAGAAGGAAACGGCTACCCCTTCCAGTATTCTTGCCTGAAAAATCCCATGGACAGAGAGCCTAGCAGGTTACAGTTCATGGAGTCACAGGAGTTGGACACAACTTAGTATACACACCTTAGCTCAGTACAACAAAATGAGATATATTTAGTTTTTAGTAATTTACGTATCTATGTAAATAGTCATGTCTCCAGGAATCTATAGAGAAAAGTATCATAAATACCTCAGAGTCTCTTTGGGCTTCCGTGGTGGCTCCGTGGTAAAGAATCTGCCTGCCAGTGCAGGAGACATGGGTTTGATCCCTGGGTTGGGAAGATCCCCTGGAGGAGGAGATAGCAACCCACTCCCGTATTCTTGCCTGGAGAGTCCCATGGACAGAAAGGCAGGCTTAGCCTAGGCCTGCCTAAGGCAGCTTAGCAGGCTACAGCCCATTGGGTCGGTCTCAGAGTCGGACAGAACTTAGTGACCGAACAAGAGTCTCTCAATGGTAAATGTTTTATTTGTGGATGTAATAAAGCATCAAGAAAATCTTGTACATAGACTAAAAACTAGTCAGTCTTTCTAGCTCTCCAACTGTTCAAGAATTAGAACTTCCCAGAACTAAACTCAATAATTCCACCAGTATGACAGTTCACAATTCAGTCTGACCACATTGTCATATTAAGGGGTGGGCCCCACTAATTTGGGCCAGAGGATGATTTTTCTTTCCTGTTCTTCTTAGTTAATAACATTTCTATTTTTATCAGCCCTTGGAACTATAAACACAAGTTTTGTCATTGATTTTTTAATGAGAAATACACTCGCCCTATAAATCCTTCCCTAATAATAGAATGTTCTGCTATTTCATGTGCTGTGCTCATCCTGTACTCTTATATTCTCCTTTCAGGGCCAAATTCTAATCCTATGTGAGCCGCAAGTTTAAAAAGCAAAAAGCAAAGCCAAACAAAAAAACCAGAGCTTTTTTCAAATATTTCATTTCTTGTCATCATTATTTTGATTCATCTTGTTCTACAGAATTATAAAGGAAATGTAAAACTGTACAATTCCATGTATGAGGATTAGAAATAATCTACCTTCTATTACATTGAGTTATTTTGCCTAGGATGTGTTCTTAATCTCTGCCTGGTCATTTCTTCCACCTTAATAAATGGTTTTTTTTTTTTTGCATTTGTGATCTTCCCTTTTGTAAAGCAGGAGTTGACATTTTAAATTGAAAAGCAGAGGGAAAGTTGAGATGAGCAGAAATGTCAGCGTGCCCATTTCTTTTGCCCATCTTCCTTCTGTAGGAAAAAACTTTGTACAAAGAGCAGATTGAAAGGGTGATGTGGCATAAGCTTTAGTATAGCTGTACTGAGTAAGGGTACTCTTTGTGGAGTGCAGGGTGGTGTCACATGACAACCTCTTCCTACTCTCGATGCTTGCCAGTAGGGCTTTTTTATAGAGAGAAGTAACACAAACAGTTAATTAGAGCCAAACTGAATTTTAAGTGTCTGCAATTTCCTCTGAAAGATATAGTCAATAAAAGAAAAAGTAGTGTGAAAAAAAATTTATTGTGCTAAGGAAATTACTTTTTTTTACTATGAAAATGCTACATTCTCTTTGGCAGTCATCCTGCCTGTAATATGTATATTTCAATTCCAGTAGTTCAAGCTCAGGACATATCAGGCAAGCCACAAAACCTATGTGAACACTCTAAGGCAGGACTTCACATATTACCCAAACCTCATAAATTCCCCAATAAAATGGGAACTTTTATAGGAAATTAAAAATAGCCATCTGTCTATATTTTGTGATGTTCCTAGCACCACAAAAAGTGGGCAGATAGAGAACAGCACTGTAGGAAGTGGTTCATTTCTTTAAAAATTATTGATTTCTTTGTTTAAATAATGCTATTGATTGAAGCAACCTTAAAACCTAATCAAGGTATAAAAAGACTCCTAACTGAGAAACAAAATAACACAACACTGAAGATTACCAGTGGACTAGAAGACACATGTTTAATTTGCATTCTGTAACTGATAGACTCTTATTTTTGTTTTTCTTTAACTAAAACAGCATAATTTGCTTCTAAGTATAAATAAAAAGCCATTTATGGTTTTTAATACTGAAGCATGTTTAGTGAAATGCATGGAACATGTGTTAATATAAGTGGGTGAAATATATAGGCTTATTTGTTGGCGATAGTGACAACATTCGGTGAAAATGAAAGAAATTTGGGGCCAGTTTGATAGACTTGCTTCCTTATGTGTTTTGTGGCCAGATTTGGATTTGAGTGTGGATTCAGGTTGCTCTAGGAAACACTTAGTTCTAGACTGTTTTATAAGATGTTGTTATTAATGATGAAATCTGATAGGATCTGATGTCACATAGTTATTTAAATCAGTAATTACTTTGTCCTTATAATGGAGTTGTTTTAAATACATTTTTCTTGCGCTCAGCGCTTCTTATGTTTCCTTTTAGAAATCCCCTTTGCCTTCCTTGCCGCACAACCTTTACCCTAAGTACAAGTACAGCAGCACTAACCCATTTGCTGATTCTCTACAGTTCAACGCTGACAAGGTTGGATAATGACCATTGTCTTGCCATTGCCTTTTTCCAATGTTTTGTTCTTTGTTGCTACTGTGCGTTTGTCCCAGTTCAGTGTTGACTGAATTTGGGCAAGGAAAAAAAACAACTGTGTGTTTGGAGTGGGCATGCAAATCCTTTCTTAAGCACATTTTCTTGCCAGAACCTATTCATTTTTATAGCTGAAATTAGATGGCCCTTTTGAAGAGTAAGGGAAAATCGTGAGTCCACTACCCTTCTTATATTTTGGTGTGAACTGAATTTTCAGATATATAAATTTTTGTTAGTTGCAAAGCATATAAGCTACTTTTATACATAATTTCTCTAGAAACCTTGTATTGATTTAAGTCCTTCTTAGACTTATACAAGGTGGTCCTAAAAGCTCTTCCTTAGTTAATCAGCCCACACATAATTGTGTATGTACAAGAATCTGTTGAATATTCATAAAGGATGTCCATGTAAATGCCTGATCAGGAAGCAGGGAACTGTTTCAACATTTGTAAATCTATACTTGGATTTGTCATATTCTGATGAAATCATAAATCCAAAAATGAAACAAAAACTTACGAGAATTTGTATACTATAATTTGATTGTGAAAGGAGAAAAGCTGTTAACAGTTTTTTTCAGGAAGCATTTTATGAATATTCATTGGATTTTCATGTTATTGTAATACAGATAATCAAAGATGCTGTATCTGAAGGAATATGTTTTCTGTTACTGTAGGCATTACAGAAATCAACTAGAGTTCTCTTCCGTTGTTCCCCAACTAATCCTTTTGCTCCCACACCATTTAAGGTTTGTCTTAGTGTGAAATTCTCATGAGTCAGTGAGTGTGCTACAGTGTGCTATGCGTGTACATTATACTTGTGTGCATACATGGCATGGAGTGATTTCAAGTACACTGCATTTTTGCCAGCGAGGGCTAAATGGTCTTCGTTAAAGAATTGTGTTTTTGTGGATAAATTTTTAGAAGTGTCAACAGCAAGCTAAATTCCACAGTCTAAGTAAGAATGAGAATATCAGGCATAACAAAACAGAACACTTTTCCTTTTTAGTAAATGCAGGTTTATATTGGCTTTATGATTAACCAGCTATGTTAGGGCAGCATTTGAGTTTATTCACAATATGAAAATATTCTGCCTAAGTAAGATCCTGAATAGTTTTTAGGCAAGGAAGTTTTGTTTGTTCATTTGTATTTAAGGAAAATAACAGCTCAGGAAAGTTATGCAAAGAGTAAGATCTATAAAATTTGCATCTGTAAATTTATTAAAATTATGACAATTTTAAGTTAGACTTGATTCTACTTTTTGAAAATGAAATGGGCTTAATTCATGCTTCTCAAATTTTCCATTGTTAGTAAATTTTTAAAAGAATTTTAATGAGAAAAATTCTAAATTACATGTTTCTCCCTACCTTAGTATCATTAGTGACCCTTCTGGATCAATTGAAGTTTTTTATTTGTTTGTTCTTATGTATTTGTATATTGCTTTTTTGAAAGTTTTATGGCACAACACTTGGGAAGATAACAGGATTCTGTTGGCACTAATAATTTTTGTCTGTTTGACCAATGATATGTAAACCAAGCATTTTAAATACAGCAGATTCTGTGACTTGAAAATCTGTTGCCCATCCATTAGTGGCTGTCAATCAGTTCTCCTGTGCTTTGCCAGAAAAATAGTAATTCATGTTTACCCAGACCATTTTTGGGGCAGCTTAGAGTCCTGAAGTAGTGTCTGCATCATCAAAGAAAGATCATATTCAGCATCCTGTGGTTTTATTTTTAGATGTATTTTGACTCTTAACACCATTGAATAATTTCTAAACATTTGTACATTCCTTTCATTTAGTGTATTCTGTAAGAAGTACTTTTAATCACATTTTTTTCCAGATATACACATGTAGAATAAAATGAGACATATCAGAGGGACTTTTGTATAGGGAAAAAAAAACAGTAAAATAGACAAAGAAGGATAAATGTAGGCTCAGGGCATTAGGGACAGCCTGACAACGGGTTAGAACTTTAGCTGGGTGTCTGTGACCCTTGATTTAGGCACTCTGTGGCTTACTGTAGAAACTGGAGGAGAAAACATGATACAGTGGAAAGTGCATTGAGTTAGGTTAGAAATTAAGCAAAGAGAAGTCTAGTTTCACTAGGTTATTCTGAACAAAATCTTTTGCTTCTCATGGCCTTGGCCTTTAATCTGTAAATGAATAAAATGGACTCAGTGACATAAAGATGTTTCTAGCCCTAATCTGCTTGAGAATCTATAATATGAAACCTGACCCACTATGTTTCAGTTAAGAAAAGGAAAGAACCCGATGATATCAAATCCCTTTAAAAAAAAAAAATTAAGACTCGTAAACTTAAATGACAGCAAACATACCAACCAAGCTTTGGCTTTTTATGAAGTATTCAACCCTGTTTTTCCATTTATGTTTAGGGCTACCTTGGCAAGCGGATGGTGGTTTTGTCCCTTAAAACCAGCCCCTCAGATCTGAATCTGTGTGCTCTTTGCTAACAAGCAGTCACCCTGGTAGAGGATCCTGCATGTGCAGTGCTTATTTCATGAATTTGTTGAGTCATGTGGAGAGAGGATTCAAGTAGCAATAAAAATATTTATATATAATTTCTCTAACAAGCTTTGAACTGCTTTGTTCGATTACATGATTAACATTGTTAGTTTGTTTCCAATTTCTTGGAAGACTTTTTTAGACTTCCACAATCTTGTCTAGATGAATTTTGAATGAGATTTTTTTTCCCTAAAACATGAAATTTGTACAACTTTTCTATCTTCAGTTATTTAAGCCTGCAAATTGAGTAATTCTTCACCTTAAAATAGCATGTAATCGTTTAATGGATCGTGCTCTGAACATACTGATTTGTTTAGTGTATTTAAGCTTTACCTGAATCCTGTCTGCCATTTTTATATATGTGTATTTTCCCATTATTTAATATGTTAGATATTTTAAAGCTGGTAGTTTGGTTTTTGATGTTGCAGTCTTCTTTCCCTTGAGTTTTCCTTCCTTAGACTGCACATACCCACTGCATTCTTCTTGTCCCCACAGGTGCCCAGTCAGTCAGAATCGGAGCCAGAAAAGCCTCCTCTGGGCCACTCGCCTCCACCCCTGCCTCCAGTGTTGGCAGAAATGAGTGGGGATCACGCTCTGTCATCTGCAAATGAAACCTCAGAAGATGTGGATGAAGAGGATGAGTTTGGTTACAGCTGGAGTAAGTTGTCTGTTTCAAATGCATTGACTTGTAAGAGGTATCAAATTGTTCATAGCTCTGGTTCTCTCAAGGCTTATGCCCCAGATGGGTAAATACATTTCATCTTCAGTTACACATAATGCAGTTTTGTGTAGGAAAAAAACTAATGTTTGTTGTACTTGAGTATAACACACATTCCTGAGGCATGAAATCACATTCTTCTGTTTTGTAAATCTGCAACCCCGTTCAAGCCCGCTTTGCATTTTTCTGCAAGTTGAGGTGGTCAAGGCACTCTCAGCAGATGTCCTGGACCGCCCTCTCATGGTCTCCAACAGAGCATCACCCCTTTTAGGCCTCAGATTCCTCATTATAAAATGTATTTGTTGTTGCTATTTAAACAACCTGGAATTTAAGTATTTCTGTACTAACACGGTAACATAGTGTAAGTGTTGAGATGAAAAACTTGGGGCATTTGGCAAGTTGTTTAATGACCTCTAAGTTGCAGCATGGTGGTTATTCCTCTTTTAAAATGCACTTTCTGCCTCAGGTTGCTAAGGGTTAATTAGATAATGTCTGAGCACAATGCCTGACACACAGGAATCATTTGAAGGCAATTATTGATAGAATCATGGGAGTGTCTCTGTTTCCTAACGAAATAAGCCATTTTACAGAGATTAGACCAAAGTTCTGTGTCAGTGCTTTAAAAAGTTTCATTTAAAAAAGTGTAATTGTTTTCCTTAAGAATACTGTGGTATGTGCTTTGGGGAAGTACAAAGTATAAAATTTGTACTGCTAGATTCTGGAAGGAATCAGGAAATGGCAGTTTATGAAATTGATGCAATTAAGAATTAATACAGAATGCATGACATTAACCCTTTAGTAAGATTTTCTAAGGGATGATTTGTAAAGTTTGCAGTTTTCTTAGTCTTATTTCTAATGAAATTAGAATATTTTGCTAATCCATCAAACTGGCCAGAATGTACTCTGAGGAAAACATGAAATGGAATGTTTCAGTTACCTATTATCGTATTCCCAAACACTCCAAAACTTAATGGCTCAAGAAAGCAGGTTATTAGCTCCCTTCACATGCCTGATGGTGTTAGCCACTGGCTGGTTGTTCATCTGGGCCTGGGACACCTACCAGATTACAGAATAAACTCTACCTTTTGAACATGGGAGATGGGAAATATGAAAGGTCTCATTTAATGAGAACAAGTATGTCCATGTGTCTTGGTTGGATGGCTCTGTGCAATAGGAAAACCCATTCCATCTAATCTGGATCTGTGTCCCAAGCACCACCCAGCATGATGCAATGTGCAGTGCCTGTGTTGCTGTGGGAGAAAAGTTTCCCCTGACCAGGGAAGAAAAATCCTCTGGATATTCTGTTCTCTGCAAATGATAAAGTAACTTTCTGTTTTAATCACAGTCTTTGGAGAGCTTATTCACATGATCACATGGATTACTTTTTTGGATCTGCTCACCTCAGGTGAACTGATTAGTCAGACACCGTATTCTCTGCATCGTAGGGGGAGAAAAGCTACTCAAAATTTGGGTGCTCTAGGAAACCAGTCTTGACACCCAGGAGGCCAGTGTGTTTAGCTTTCCTTAACCGCTAAGAATTATATTTTGGTACAGTCATGGCCTTATAATGCCATTCTCAATAACCGTCCAGAGTAAAGCATTTGGCTGTGAATTATCTCTTACTCCCTGTGGATTTTTTGTTCTTGTTGTATGCAGAAAATATCAGAGAACGTTACGGAACCCTCACAGGCGAGCTCCACATGATCGAACTAGAGAAAGGTCGTAGTGGTTTGGGTCTGAGTCTTGCTGGGAACAAAGACCGATCAAGGATGAGTGTTTTTATAGTGGGGATTGATCCAAACGGAGCAGCTGGGAAAGATGGTCAACTGCAGATTGCAGATGAGCTTCTAGAGGTAAGTTCTTATGGCAAACGCTGCATTTACTCCCGCTGAATTGGTGTGACGGAGCCATCAGTTTCCAGAAAACCCACCTGGGTCTCATATGGCGACTGAGAAAACTATCACTCACCTAATAACAAAGATGCTTTGCAGCAAATTTGGCTTGAGACCAAATCTCTACTAAGTACCACCCATGCTCCCATTAACTTCCATTAAAGGTTGTGACTGTGTAGCACCAGAAAAAATTTTTGCCCCAAGACAGTAGTAAAGATCACACTTCAAAAACAGTGTTTTGTGTGTGCTGCATTTTTATTAGGAGCTTTTGAAAAACCAAATGACCAGTCATGCCCCTGTAATGAGACTGATCCCTGGACCTTCTAGAAGTTGAATCCCTCATGGTAGACTTGATGGGGGTGGATTGTTGTGGGGTTGAATTTAAGGCTAAAAAACATTAACAGTAATTCAGCCCACCAAGCAAAATAAACTTGCGGACTCTACTTTTATAGTGTTTAGAATTGTGTTTGCTTCATTTTTCGTCCTTGCCTCCTATAGGCTGGGATCCACGTGTCTTTACACTGCTTTAGCGCACTTTCCCATTCCTCCTGTGTTTCCCTCTTCGCTGGGAAGGCTCAGTCAGCAGGGGCTAACTGACAGGATGACTGGCAGTTTCCACTAGGCAGTGTGCTGCCTAAGCACCTTCCACTGCCTGAAGCCTGAATATACCAGCACTGCTTCTCCCAGTGGCCTACCCCCAGGCCTTGAGTTCTGATATTAACTGTGAACTGTGATAGTCAGGCCTTCCCAGGATGATCTGTGCTGATCACAGATGCCTCTGCAGAGCCCTTGCTTGTACAGAGTACTCTAGAAGCTTGCTGCCTGCCTGGATACTCTCCTGTAGTCAGTCTAAGTGATGCCTCGTTAGTCCATGGAGATCAGACTACGTGCATGGAATTTTAATGTTAGTTTTCAACATGAGCTTTTTCTTAACTCAGCATCAAAGTCAGGTTCATGTTCTGGGAAAGAAAATGTATGTACTATTTTAAAGGAAGAAAAAAAAATATGCTTTTCATTAGATTGTTGTTGTTTAGTTGCCAAGTCCTATCTCACTCTTGTGAGCCCTTGGACTGTAGCCTACCGGGCTCCTCTGTCCATGAGATTGTTCAGGCAAGAATACTGGAATGGGTTGGCATTTCCTTCTCGGGGGAATCTTCCCAACCCAGAAGATCAAACATTGGCAGGCATATTCTTTACTACTGCACCACCAGCGAAGTCATTTTCATTAGAAAGAAGATAAAAATTTGTGAAATTAAAATTCTGGGCTCAATTAGTGATATTTATTTCTCATAGATCAATGGTCAAATTTTATATGGAAGAAGTCATCAGAATGCTTCATCAATCATCAAATGTGCCCCTTCTAAAGTAAAAATAATTTTTATCAGGTGAGCATTGTCTTTTCCTTGTTTATAAATATTTTTCCTTAGCTGTTCAATTCTGATTCTTTTGAATAAAAATGAAACATATATGATAGTGTAAGTGTTATAGTTCCAAGTCTTTGTGGCTACAGAATTTTGTCTAATAATCTGAGTCTTCAAGCTAAAGAATGAAAATAGTATGAATGGTCAAATTACAGGTTAGTGCTTTTTTCCTTTAGAAATAAAGATGCAGTGAGTCAGATGGCTGTATGTCCTGGGCATACAGTGGAACCCTTGCCGGCTACCTCGGAGAATCTTCAAAATAAGGAGGTTTGTAGCTTATATTTGTTTCTCTGGGAAGCTTTAGTTTATGCCTCACTTATTAATTTAGCTGACAGTTATAGAGCCCTTTCAGGGATATACGAGAGAAGTAAATTTCTTGATCCTCTTGATCCCCAATATGTTTATAGCTTAGTTTATGGAACACTCATGTAAATAAGCACTGCTTGCATGAAGCCTAGTAGTAGAGCCTGTCAAGGGAATAATGAAGGTAGAACAGCAGTTGACAGTGTTACCTCTGGGGAGAGAATGCGAACATAGGGGAGGTCGCACATGAGGTGTACATTCAAAGTAGATGTCTTGGGGGCCATAAACATTGCTAGCAGAGGACATGGATTGAGGGATGGGCTGGAGGCTCTGGAAAATGCAGAGAATTGATAACTGCAGAGCCCTGCTGAACAGTGGGAGGCAGGGAACAGGTAGGGTTGGATCATGAAGATCACCATGCAGACCTTGTCTTTTAGGTTATATCTTTGCAGACTCAGAGAATGAAGATTATTTTTAAGAACTCTGGAAATGGTACAGAGAAAAATCGCAGGTTTCAGGACAGAGAAGTTAAGTTGAAGAGAGTAAGAGAATTAAAATAATTCATGGGATAGATATGGAGGACCTGAACTGATCTCCAAAAATAAAAGAGAGAGAGAGAAGAAATGGTTGTGTCAGGTCTTTAGAACCCAAATAGATATCACTTCATCCCTAACTAAATATATTCAGTGAGGAAAAATGACTGATTGAGAGTGTATTCATCCAACAGATAGATTCACTTACACCAGGTACCATTGAGGGCTGAGGATGCATAGGAAACAGAATGAAACAGACGAGATGTACCAGGCTTCCAGATGTCTGATTTAGTGATTTAATAGATGGTTAACTTTTATCAGAATAGAAAAAGTAAAAAAGAGAAGCAGGTATTTATTTAAAAATAGAGAACTTTCTCTCTGAGGCAGCTTAAGAATGAGGTGTCTGTGGGAAAGCCTGGTAGAAGTGTTCACGGGGACATCTGGTCTGAAGTTTAGAGATGAGTCCCCATAGATGCCAGCTTGGGAGCCAGGGGGCCCAGGCTCTGTCTGTGGAGGACGTTTAGAAAAGATGAGAGCCGAGGTCAGAATTGTGTGATGTCAGTTGTAAGGAGAATTGACAGGTCCAAAAAAAAGAACCAGGTGGGTGGGTCGCACAGCAGCTGAGGAGGGCCCCATTGAGAAAGGGTGTATATGTAGCACAGCCTTGAATACTGCGGGGAACTCAAGTGAGAAGGTGAATAAAGAGGGTTCATTGTATTTGCCAACTAGAAGATTATTGGTGATTTTGATAAAGCAAATGGTGGATAAGAAATTTAGGAAAGAAAAGGCAATGGCCAGAGGATGACACAAATTTAAGAGAGTTTTGGTGAAAGTTTTGTGTTTACTTTGTTTAGAGTGAGTAAAAGGAGATAGAGAATGAAAACTTAAAATTAGAGGAAGTATGATACTATCAGTGGAAAAGGTGTAGAATTGGAAACACTCTTCCCTGCTGCTGCTGCTAAGTCACTTCAGTCGTGTCTGACTCTGTGTGACCCCATAGAAGGCAGCCCACCAGGCTCCCCCGTCCCTGGGATTCTCCAGGCAAGAACACTGGAGTGGGTTGCCATTTTCCTCTCCAATGCATGAAAGTGAAAAACGAAAGTGAAGTTGCTCAGTTGTGTCGACTCCTAGCGACCCCATGGACTACAGCCCACCAGGCTCCTCCGTCCGTGGGATTTCCCAGGCAAGAGCACTGCTGTGGGGTGCAAACTCTTCCCTGAATTAATATATAAACGTTAGGCTTTTCTGTACGCAAGATGCACAAATCATTGTCTCATGCTGGTGAACTGACTCACTGATCATAATGGGGAACTGAGTGAATCAAGTGCTTTTTGAAGATTGTAAAGGAGAAAATTTTATTTTCATATGAGTTGTACCAAAAATGTCCATCAAGAAAATGGATTTTAATAACTTTCAGGTAAAACATTTAATAGCTCCTACATCCACTTGATGTCCAGCACAGCAAAACATAGTGAGTGGTGCCTCTGCTGGCATTCTGTATGTCAGTGCTTGCGCTGTTCGGAGCTGGGTTACTATTAGGCATCATTATAGAGTAAATCCATTCAGTCTTGTGAAGCATGTTATGTTTCTGTGCTCCAAAATAATTGCTGGCTAATCACACCTCATTCATATCTTTAAGATATAATGTTCATAAATGTCATTAAGTATTAAAATTGTAATGATGGAATATAGCATATGAAATAATGTTAATTAAGTGTACCCTTTGAGGCTTCCCTGGTGGTTCAGCAGTAAATAATCTACCTGCCAATGCAGGGGACATGGGTTCAGTCCCTGGATCAAGAAGATCCCCCAGGTTAGGAAATGGCAGCCCACTCCAGTATCCTTACCTACAAAATCCCATGGACATAGGAGCCTAGTGGGCTGCAGTCCATGGGGTCGCAAAAAGTCGGACACAACTTAGTGACTAGACAACAACAATAAACAACTATTTAGTCAAGCAAAACTACATAACATTTGCCTCTTTTGTCGCTTTTTTCCCTCTGCCAGGCTGAACCGAGTGTTATTACTTCTGATGCAGTTGTTGACCTCAGTTCATTGACAAACGTGCAACATCTAGAACTTCCTAAGGTAAATCTGCTTAGAATTGGACTGAAATGATGTGAGGACCTTGACACTGGGGTCCTGATTCACTGGTTCCCAAAACTAGTCTCCACAGACAGGCAGCATCAGCATCACCTGAGAGCTTGTTAGAACTGCAGGTGCTTGGCCCACCCTGATCTCCCGAAGGAGCAACTCTGGGGTGTGCCCTCAGCTGATGTTTTAATAAGCCTTCTCCATGATGCCAGTGTGCACTAACGTTTGATAACCATTGTGCTAATTGATACTTGAGCAGGTTCCCAGCTTCTCCTGCCTTTATTATTATCCCAAGGTATGACATTTAGTGATCTCATGTTTGGTTTATTTACAAGGACTTGCTATGGACGAAATAAAAAATTAAACAAGTTATAGGCTTTGTCCTTTGTCAGACCGAAAGCCCAAATGCCTAGAAGTCTCACTGATAGGCATCGTTGAGGTATTTGCTTTCGCAAAGATCTGAACCTTGGATTCAAGTGACCACTTTAAAGAGGTGGTTTGTTGAACAGAATCCTGTAATGCTTTAGGTACTGAAGGTTCATGCTGGGATGCAGGTGGACAGTGGATGAACAGACTAAACAGAGCAGTGACATGCTCAGGGAAGAGGAGAGGAAGGGAGGAGGTGGAATGGGGGGACAGAGGAATTTTATGTGTAATCCTACAGCAGAAAGGAGTGCTTTCCTCCAAGATTCCTCAGCTCCAAGGCAGGGCACCAAAGGCCGTCTGACTGGGTTGAATCCTATTTCATCAGTTACAGACTTAACACATTTTGTGAACCTGCTTTGCCTCCATTTTTCTTACCTGTAAATTGGAGATGATAGCCTTACCTTTGATATTGTAATTATAAAGGTTAAATGAGTTGTTTATAAACTGGTAGGCATAATGCCTGATATGTGGTCAGAGTTTGTTAAGCACTTAGTGGAAAAAAATACTGATTCTTCTTGGTTTATTTTTTTAAAATAAATAACCCTGTACAAAAATGGATTGCTCTGATCTTATATACATTTAAGAAAAGTTGTCATGGCAGTTTGTGTTGTGGGTAAAGGGAAAAGAACAGAAGTCATTAAAGCTTTTTTCTGTCAAAAAGTCCATACATGTCCATTCCAGCATCCCTCATTCTGTTGCCATGTCACAGAGAGTCCTTTGAGACAGCAGGGGAGAGGGGACAGGATATTTTAATGCAAATCTTTGAATGTCTATAGGTAAACAGCCAGCAAATGCCCTCTGTACTTAGTAAAATACTTTTCTGTCCTCAGTTAAGTAAATACACTATAATAGAATGAAACATCAGAATTGAGTACCTATAGTCATGGTAGATTACAGAGTATTACTTATATTAATACAAGTGAAATATTTCTTTATGGTACTAGGAAAGAATATTGTGTGCAATATCCGAAATAGAGGGTAGCTCAGTTATTTACTTGGCTTTGAGCTTGGAATTTTTTCAGTGTGATAACACGTTCAACTTCCTGTTCATCATGCTTGATTCTTTGACCACTAAATCAAGGTTTGGGGTTTCAAAATTCTGGCAATTTTTGACACTTTATGTGAAGTCAATTTGATTATATTCTGTAGAATTACAGGTAGAAGAAACTTAGTATGATAACAACACTTTTGTATAGAGTATCAGGCTTTGAAGCCTTTTCTTTACTACACTTGATCCTCACAGCAAGCTTTTAGTTGGCAACTATTATTATTCAGGCTTTTTGGAGATAAGAAAATAGAGATTTAGAGATGTTAAGTAACATATCCAGATTTCCAAATCTAGCCGGCAAGTATATGATAGCTGAGTTCTGCTTACTGTAAACCTGTGTAATTGTCTCTGTGTTATGCACACGAAAAGAGTGGTGGGGGGGAGGATGAGCAGTGACAGTCTGGAGTGTCATCAGGCATTAGTCGTCTCTGTCAGCAAAGCAGCAGTGTTCGTGATCTTTAAAGTGATGATGAAGCTTTACCTCGATGCCAGGATCCTGAAAGTCCAGGGGCAAGGGAGGCTCTCATGTAAGCTCCTTTGTCTCTTGCTTTCTGTCTCCCTGGATGGAAACTCTAATGAGGGAAGTTGCTCTAACCAGAATGAAAATATTCACTACCCTATGGTAAATTTTATTCATATAAATGTTAAGAGGTAAAAGCCAGCATTATGGAACACCTGGTTTTGATAAAAGAAAGTATGGAAAATATAGCCAAAGTAGGTGTAGCTCTTCTAGCCTTGGCAGGTTTTCAGGGTAAGTCTTTGGACTCATGAGTTGAGAGCATTTTCGTTCTGTATCAAATCAAAACCCGAGTCTTTGAAGTAACCAGTCTGGCTTTTCAGCCCCGGAAAGCACAGAGTGTGTGTCAGGGCAGCCTGTCTGCTGAAGGATAAGGGGTAGGAACAGGCGTGCAAGGACCGGTATTAGTGGTTACGTCTAAGCCAGAAAAAGGAGGCAGGAGTGTGCTTTGGTTTTGAGTCACTTAATCAGTTACACAGAACTGAATTCTCAAACGTACATTCATTAAGTTGTTGAATACGTTTTTATTTTCTGAATCTGTTGATAAAGTGACTAGAGATATGTTACTTGGTATACGTGCTGAAAAGAAAAGACCCTGACTTTGGGAAAGATTGAAGGCAGGAGGAGAAAGGGATGACAGAGGATAAGATGGTTGGATGGCATCACCAAGCTGATGGACCTGAGTTTGACCAAGGTCCGGGAGTTGGTGATGGACAAGGAAGGCTGGCGTGCTGCAGTCCATGGGTTCACAAAGAGTCGGACACAGCTGAGTACTAGAGATACTAGACCTAGGGAAGGAATGAGAACATTTGAATATTTGATGGAGGAGAAATTTAATCCCACTAAAGTAATTCAAAGTTTGCTTAAGAAAAGGGGATTTCAAAGAGTGGATTTTAGAATACCTTTAATTGCTTTTCTAGCCTTTGAGTAAGAAGATGATGTTCAGAAGTTTCAGTCACATACCTCTCTGTTTGGATAAATTTCATGTTTCACATTTCCTAAGTGTTTCTGTTTTTGCTTCTGTAGGATCAGGGGGGTTTGGGCATTGCCATAAGTGAAGAAGATACACTCAGTGGGGTCATCATAAAGAGTCTAACAGAGCATGGGGCAGCAGCCAAGGTGAGGCCTCCCCCTTCTTACAGTCAGAAACTGGTGAGGAAGGGAATTCTGTCTGTAAAATCACTCAAAAGTTTCCATGTTTCCATCTAGGATGGACGGCTGAAAGTTGGAGATCAGATCTTGGCTGTCGATGATGAAGTTGTTGTTGGCTATCCTGTTGAAAAGGTACTTATCCAAAAGAAAGCAAATGGTACTGTGAACTCATCCTTGTAAATGGCTAAGTATGTGGGGGTGGGGGTCAGTCATGGGAATCAAAACTGTGTAGCTGTATTAGATATCTGCAAGGAAGAGAGGAGATTTGAAAAGTACTTAATTTCTATTTTCTGTTTTCTAATTAAGATGATGTTAAGTATTTTTCCTGTTACCTGATAAATTCAGTATTCAGTGGGCATTTTTTATAAATATCATTTCAATTTTCCTGTAGGAAAACTTCAAACTTCTAAACAAATGTCAACTTAGTATTAAAACCAAAGGAATATTTTTAGTGAATATTTGCTCCTATGTTGTTTTTGTTCAGGAACTAAGTCGTGTCTGTCTCTTTGTGACTCCATGAACTACAGCACGCCAGGATTCTCTATCCTTCAGTATCTCCCTGTATTTGCTCAAACTCATGTCCATTGAGTCGGTGATACCATCCAATCATCTTATGCACTATCGCCCTCTTCACTGTTACAACCTCACCAGAGCCATGACAGGCTCCGAGAGGTGCACTAGGCCAAAAATAATCCCTGAGTCATGCTTCCGGGGCTTCCGGGGACGATGACTCTGGCCAATCAGAGGGATGATAACTGGACAATCAGTAAATACCAGGAAACCCCTGCAGCCAATCAACCCTTGCCAACTCCCTGTCTTTGTTCTAAACTTATAAATACTGCTGTAAATCTGGGCTCAGGGCTCTTGCTCCACTCCACTGCATTGGATGTGGCGGGGGGCCCTGGCTCGAGCTAGAAATAAAACCCCTTCATGCTTTTGCATTGCCATGGACGTCTTGTTCTCTCAGTTTTGGGGACTCGGACTCTGGGCAAAACATTCACCTCCTGCCCTCAGTCTTTCCCATTGTCAGGGTCTATTCAGATGAGTAGGCTCTTCACATCTAATGGCCAAAGTATTGGAACTTCAGCTTCAGCATCAGTCCTTCCAGTGAATATTCAGGGTTGATTTCCTTTAGGATTGACTGGCTTGATCTGCTTGTTGTCCAAGGGACTCTCAAGAGTCTTCTCTAGCACCGCAGTTCGAAAGCATCAGTTCTTTAACACTCAGCCTCCCTTATGGTCCAATTCTCACATCCGTACATGACTACTGGAAAAACCATAGCTTTGACTATAAGAACCTTTTTTGGCAAAGTGATGTCTCTACTTTTTAATATACTGTCTATGAATTTGCTCCTATAAATATCCACTATGTATATTGCTTTGTAAACAGATTTTAAGACTCAGACATTACATTTATAACTTTTATTGTTGGTAAATAGTTGTTTATGCCTGAGTTTCTTTCTTCTCAAAAGTGATCTTAATACTGTACTTACTGGGAGTTTCACTTGAGCCTTTCATAAGTGCTAGAAAAAAAACAAAATCTGTTTCTTTGAGATTTGGTGTGCCGCTGTGTCCATTTATGCATTGGCCAGCAAGATGCTTAAATCCTTTTAAAATTCAGTTTGCGTTATTTTGGAAGAAAATTGCTTTACAGTGTTGTGGTGGTCTCTGCCATACATCAGTGTGAATCAGTCATAACTATATATGTGTCTCCTCCATCTTGAGCCTCCCCCCACCAATTCCACCCCTCCAGGTCATCACAGAGTGCCAGCCGGGGCTCCCTGTGTCATGTAGCAACTTCCTGTTAGCTATCTGTTTTATGCAGAATAGTGTAAATATGGCAGTGCTACTTTCTCAATTTCTCCTAGCCTCTCCTTACCTTCTGTGTCCACAAGTCTGTTCTCTGTGTTTGCATCTTTATTTCTTTCCTCTGAATAACTTCATCAGTACTACTTTTCTAGATCCCATATATATGTGTTAATATATGCTATTTGTTTTCCTGACTTATATCACTGTGTATAACAGACTCCAGGTTCATCCCCCTCACTACAACTGACTCAAATCTGTTCCTTTTTGTGATGAAGTAATATTCCTGTGTGTGTGTGTGTGTGTGTGTGGTACAGTGCAATTGCTTTATCCATTCATCTGTCAGTGGATATCTAGATTGCTTCCATGTCCTAGCTGTTGTAAACAGTGCTGCACTGAACATTGGGGTACATGTGTCTTTTTGAATTGTGGTTTTCTCAGGGTATAAACCCAGTAGTGTGATTGTTGGGTTTTATTGCTGGGTTTTTATCTGGTAGTTTTATTCCTGGTTTCTTAAGGACTCTCCATACTGTTCTCCATAGTGGCTGTACCAATTTACATGTCCACCGACAGTGCAAGAGGGTTCGTTTTCTCCACATATTCTCCAGCATTTTTGCTTGTGGTTTCTTTTGTTTTTGTTTTGTTTTTTAATAATGGCAATTCTGATTGGTGTGAGTTGATACCTCACTGTAGTTTTGATTTTCTTTTCTCTAATAATGAGCTATGTTGATCATCTTTTTATGTATTTATTGGTCATCTTCTTATATATCTTCTTTGGAAAAGAAGATGTCTTCTTTAGGTCTTCTGCCCAGTGTGTGATTGGACTGTTTTTGTTTTTCTATTATTGAACTGTATGAGCTGCTTGTGTATTTTGGCATTAATCCTTTGTCAGTTGTCTCGCTTGCAATTTTTCCTCCCATTCTGAGGTTTGTCTTTTTATATCATTAATAGTTTCATTTGCTGTACAAAAGCTTTTAAGTTTAATTAGGTCCCATTTGTTTATTTTTCTCTCTGTTTCCAGTACTCTAGGAGGTGGGTCAAAGAGGATCTTGCAGTGATTTATGTCAAAGTGTGCACTGCCTATTTTCCTCTTAAGAGCTTTATAGTTTCTGACCTTACATTTAAGTCTCTAATGCATTTTGAGTTTATTTTTGTGCATGATGTTAGAAAATGTTCTCATTCTTTCACACGTAGCTGTCCAGTCTTTCCAGCACCACTTTTAATAATTGTATAGGTTTTATTCTTTAACCCACATGTGTATGTTTTTAACATTCCATTTGGCTTGATTCTTCTCTTGCATAGTTTTCTTTATCTTGCTTTCAGCATAAATGTTCCCATTTTATTAAAAATGTTTATGTAAGCTGCTTCAGGTTGTCTATAGAAACAGAAGTAGTTCAGTTCAATCGCTTGGTCGTGTCCGACTCTTTGTGACCCCATGGACTACAGCACGCCAAGCTTCCCTGTACATCACCAAATCCTGGAGCTTGCTCAAACTCAGTCCATCCAGTCGGTGATGCCATCCAACCATCTCATGCTTGTCTCCTTCTCCTCCTGCCTTCAATCTTTCCAAAAATCAGGGTCTTTTTAGATGAGTCAGTCCTTCACGTCAGGGGATCAAAGTATTGGAGTTTCAGCTTCAGAATCAGTCCTTCCAATGAATGAATATTCAGGACAGATTTCCTTTAGGATAAACTGGTTGGATCTCCTTGCAGTCCAAGGGACTCTCAGGAGTCTTCTCCAAAACCACAGTTCAAGAGCATCAATTCTTCAGCACTCAGCTTTCTTTATAGTCCAGCTCTCACATCCATACATGACTACTGAAAAAACCATAGCTTTGACTAGACAGACATTTGTTGGCAATGTAATGTCTCTGCTTTTGAATATGCTATCTAGGTTGGTCATAGCTTTTCTTCCAAAGAGAAAGCATCTTCTGATTCCATGGCTGCAGTCACCATCTGCAGTGATTTTGGAGCCCAAAGGAATAAAGTCTGTCACTATTTCCATTATTTCCCCATCTATTTTTCATGAAGTGATGGCACCAGATGCCATGATCTTAGTTTTCTGAATGTTGAGCTTTAAGCCAACTTTTTCACTCTCCTCTTTTACCTTCATTAAAAGCCTATTTAATTCTTCTTCACTTTCTGCCATAAGGGTGGTGTCATCTGCATATCTGAGGTCATCAGCAATCTTGATTCCAGCTTGTGATTCATCCAGCCCGACATTTCAGATAATGTATCTGCATATAAGTTAAATAAGCAGGGTGACAATATACAGCCTTGATGTACTCCTTTTCCTATTTGGAACCAGTCTGTTGTTCCATGTCCAGTTCTAACTGTTGCTTTTTGACCTGCATACAGATTTCTCAGGAGGCAGGTCAGGTGGTCTGGTGTTCCCATTTCTTTCAGAATTTTCCACAGTTTGTTGTGATCCACACAGTCAAGGATTTGGCACAGTCAGTAAAACAGATGTAGATATTTTTCTGAAACTCACTTTTTTGATGATCCAGCAGATATTGGCAATTTGATTTCTGGTTTCTTTGCCTTTCTAAGTCCAGCTTGAACATCTGAAGTTCGTGGTTCACATATTGTTGAAGCCAGGCTTAGATAATTTTGAGCATTACTTTGCTAGCATGTGAGATGAGTGCAGTTGTGTGGTAGTTTAAACAGTCTCTGGCATTGCCTTTCTTTGGGATTGGAATGAAAACTGACCTTTTCCAGCCCTTGGCCATTGGTGAGTTTTCCAAATTCGCTGGCATATTGAGTGCAGCACTTTCATAGCATCATCTTTCAGGATTTGAAGTAGCTCAACTGGAATTCCATCATTTCCACTAGCTTTGTTCATAGTGATGCTTCCTCAGGCCCACTTGACTTCAAATTCCAGGATGTCTGGGTTTAGGTGAGTGATCATACCATCGTGATTATCTGGGTCATGAAGATCTTTTTTGTATAGTTCTGTGTATTCTTGCCACCTCTTCTTAATGTTTCTGCTCTGTTACCATACAATTTCTGTCCTTTATTGTGCACATTTTTGCTGAAATGTTCCCTTAGTATCTATAATTTTCTTGAAGAGCCCTCTAGTCTTTTCCATTCTGTTGTTTTTCTCTGTTTCTTTGTACTGATCACGAAGGAAGGCTTTCTTATCTCTCCTTGCTATCCTTGGAGCTCTGCATTCAAATGGGTATGTCTTTCCTTTTCTCCTTTGCCTTTAGCTTCTCTTTTCTCAGCTATATGTAAGGCCTTGTCAGTTCAGTTCAGTCGCTCAGTCGTGTCCGACTCTTTGCGACCCCATGAATTGCAGCACGCCAGGCCTCTCTGTCCATCAGCATCTCCCAGAGTTCACTCAGACTCACGTCCATCAAGTCCATGATGCCATCCAGCCATCTCATCCTCTGTCGTCCCCTTTTCCTCCTGCCCTCAATCCCTCCCAGCATCAGAGTCTTTTCCAGTGAGTCAACTCTTCTCATGAGGTGGCCAAAGTACTGGAGCTTCAGCTTAAGCATCATTCCTTCCAAAGATATCTCAGGGCTGATCTCCTTCAGAATGGACTGGTTGGATCTCCTTTCACTCCAAGGGACTCTCAAGAGTCTTCTCCAACACCACAGTTCAAAAGCATCAATTCTTCCATGCTCAGCCTCGTTCACAGTCCAACTCTCACATCCATACATGACCACAGGAAAAACCATAGCCTTGACTAGATGGGCCTTAGTTGGCAAAGTAATGTCTCTGCGTTTGAATATACTATCTAGGTTGGTCATAACTTTTCTTCCAAGGAGTAAGTGTCTTTTAATTTCATGGCTGCAGTCACCATCTGCAGTGATTTTGGAGCCCCAAAAAATAAAGTCTGACACTGTTTCTGCTTTTTCCCCATCTATTTCCCATGAAGTGATGGGACCAGATGCCATGATCTTCGTTTTCTGAATGTTGAGCTTTAAGCCAACTTTTCGCTCTCCTCTTTCACTTTCATCAAGAGGCTTTTTAGCTCCGCTTCACTTTCTGCCATAAGGGTGGTGTCATCTGCATATCTGAGGTTATTGATATTTCTCCCAGCAATCTTGATTCCAGCTTGTGTTCCTTCCAGTCCAGCGTTTCTCATGATGTACTCTGCATATAAGTTAAATAAGCAGGGAGACAATATACAGCCTTGACGTACTCCTTTTCCTATTTGGAACCAGTCTGTTGTTCCATGTCCAGTTCTAACTGTTGCTTCCTGACCTGCATACAGATTTCTCAAGAGGCAGGTTAGGTGGTCTGATATTCCCATCTCTGTCAGAATTTTCCACAGTTTCTTGTGATCCACACAGTCAAAGGCTTTGGCATAGTCAATAAAGCAGAAATAGATGTTTTCTGGAACTCTCTTGCTTTTTCCATGATCCAGCAGATGTTGGCAATTTGATCTCTGGTTCCTCTGCCTTTTCTAAAACCAGCTTGAACATCAGGGAGTTCATGGTTCACGTATTGCTGAAGCCTGGCTTGGAGAATGTTGAACATTACTTTACTAGCATGTGAGATGAGTGCAATTGTGTGGTAGTTTGAGCATTCTTTGGCATTGCCTTTCCTTAGAATTGGAATGAAAACTGACCTCTTCCAGTCCTGTGGCCACTGCTGAGTTTTCCAAATTTGCTGGCATATTGAATGCAGCACTTTCACAGAATCATCTTTCAGGATTTGAAATAGCTCAACTGGAATGCCATCACCTCCACTAGCTTTGTTCATAGTGATGCTTTCTAAGGCCCACTTGACTTCACATTCCAAGATGTCTGGCTCTAGATTAGTGATCACATCATCATGATTATCTGGGTCGTGAAGATCTTTTTTGTACAGTTCTTCCGTGTATTTTTGCCACCTCTTCTTAATATCTTCTGCTTCTGTTAGGTCCATACCATTTCTGTCCTTTATCGAGCCCATCTTTGCATGAAATGTTCCCTTGGTATCTCTAATTTTCTTGAAGAGATCTCTAGTCTTTCCCATTCTGTTCTTTTCTTCTATTTCTTTGCATTGATCGCTGAAGAAGGCTTTCTTATCTCTTCTTGCTATTCTCTGGAACTCTGCATTCAGATGCTTATATCTTTCCTTTTCTCCTTGGCTTTTCGCCTCTCTTCTTTTCACAGCTATTTGTAAGGCCTCCCCAGACAGCCATTTTGATTTTTTGCATTTCTTTTCCATGGGGATGGTCTTGATCCCTCTCTCCTGTACAAGTCACAAACCTCATTCCATAGTTCATCAGGCACTCTATCTATCAGATCTAGACCCTTAAATCTATTTCTCACTTCCACTGTATAATCATAAGGGATTTGGTTTAGGTCATACCTGAATAGTCTAGCGGTTTTCCCTACTTTCTTCAATTTGAGTCTGAATTTGGTAATAAGGAGTTCATGATCTGAGCCACAGTCAGCTCCCGGTCTTGTTTTTGTTGACTGTATAGAGCTTCTCCATCTTTGGCTGCAAAGAATATAATCAATCTGATTTCAGTGTTGACCATCTGGTGGTGTCCATGTGTAGAGTCTTCTCTTGTGTTGTTGCAAGAGGGTGTTTGCTATGACCAGTGCATTTTCTTGGCAGAACTCTATTAGTCTTTGCCCTGCTTCATTCCGCATTCCAAGGCCAAATTTGCCTGTTACTCCAGGTGTTTCTTGACTTCCTACTTTTGCATTCCAGTCCCCTATAATGAAAAGGACATCTGTTTTGGGTGTTAGTTCTAAAAGGTCTTGTAGGTCTTCATAAAACCGTTCAACTTCAGTTTCTTCAGCATTTCTGGTTGGGGCATAGACTTGGATAACTGTGATATTGAATGGTTTGCTTTGGAGACGAACAGAGATCATTCTGTCGTTTTGAGATTGCATCCAAGTACTGCATTTCTGACTCTTTTGTGGACCATGATGGCTACTCCATTTCTTCTGAGGGATTCCTGCCCGCAGTAGTAGATGTAATGGTCATCTGAGTTAAATTCACGTATTCCAGTCCATTTTAGTTCGCTGATTCCTAGAATGTCGACGTTCATCCTTGCCGTCTCTTGTTTGACCACTTCCAATTTGCCTTGATTCATGGACCTGACATTCCAGGTTCCTATGCAATATTGCTCTTTACAACCGTTTTTCCATTTCTTTTCTTGGGGATGGTCTTGATCACTGCCTCCGGTACAATGTCAGGAAAGAACATCTGTCCATAGTTCTTCAGGCACTCTTTCGATCAGATCTAATCCATTAAATCTATTTGTCACTTCTACTGTATAATTGTAAGAGATTTGATTTAGGTCATACCTGAATGGTCTAGTGGTTTTCCCTACTTTCTTCAATTTAAATCTGAATTTGGCAATAAGGAGTTCATGATCTGAGCCACATCTGTTCTTGTTTTTGCTGACTGTATAGAGCTTCTGCATCTTTGGCTGCAAAGAATATAATCAATCTGATTTCAGTATTGCCCATCTGGTGATGTCCATGTGTAGTGTCTTTTCTTGTGTTGTTGGAAGAGGGTGTTTGCTATGACCAGAAGTGGGTAAAGCACCCCATATTCTTCTGGAGTTGTGAGGATCCAGAGAAATGAACAGTATTTAATTAGAAATGTTACAAGTGAAAGCCCTTTCTTAAATAATGAAGAATATAGTCTGAAGTAGACTTTTGGGCCTTAATCAGTATCAGGAAATTTAAAAAACTAGAAACTGCAGCCATTCTTTCTTGACCTCCCGAGTCCTGGCTTGGAAAAAGTTTGCCTCCGACTCTTCTCTCAATCATAGATGTTTCCAATTACAGCTATCATAGCGGCTTTTTTGTGTGTAAGTCTACTAACTTGCCTTTAATTTTATTTCTCCTCCACACCAACACCCTGCCAGTTTATTAACCTTCTGAAAACTGCAAAGACAAAAGTGAAATTGACGATCCGTGCTGAGAATCCAGACTCCCAGGCTACTACTTCAGGAACTGGTACAGCCAATGGAGAAAGGAAGAGCAGCCCCCAGTCTCCAGTGGTCCCACTGCCTAGCTCTCCGGAACCAGAGCCCACGCGAAGTAAGGGCTGGTCTCCTGCTAGTTCCCACTCGTGGCGTGTTCAGACTCAGTATCAAGTCCCTGCTGGGGAGCCATCTGCCTGTATGTAGTCCACTGCTTCAAAGGCCGTGGTCCTACAGCCTTCTGGTGAAAAGATGGTATGCAGAGAAGGGATCTGGTGCTGTGCATTAACCAGCCATAGAACCTTGGGAAACCCATCCAGCTACTCCGAGCCTCTGCTTGCCCAACTCTAAGACAAAGGAGTGATACTCTTTGTTCTCCAAGGGTCTTTTGCTAAGAGTATCTGTAACTCCAGGTATCTTACTAATACATGAGATATCTCATTTTGTAGATTCCTTGTTTATACTGCTGAGTAAGTAATGTAACTTCTTGGAACATCAGTATTCTCATTTTTAATGTGGATACAATGATACCACTTCATTGGTAGAATCAACTTTGCCTGGCACTATATCAGACTCCTGAAATGTTACTCATTGCCACATGGACACAGTGGGTCTGAGTTCTTCCTTTGGGTGTAAACAGCAGATTACTATTGAAGAGGACGAAGTAGATGAAATAGTTGGATGTGGAGCTTAGGCTGACAATTTCACATGTCATTAAAATGCCAGTCTCCTACATTGAGGCAAATTATTCCTTTGAGGTTCTTTTTCAGAAAAATCACACTGATTTTCAGTAAAAGAATGCATTTCAAGCTTTGTGGCATTTTTAAAAAGTCGTTTACTTTTTCTGCATTTGGAGAAAAAAGCTCTTTTGGTTTCCAAACTGAAACATTCAGTTCTTTTGAGAGGTTTTTAACGAAACAGCAGTTTAAAGCACTTGTAATATAGTTGGTTTAAAAGTCTGTTTTTAAATTGAAGTATAGTTGATTTATGATGTTGTGTTAATTTCTGCTGACTCAGTTGTATATATGTGTGTGTATATATATACACACAGATTCTTTTTACATTCTTTCCATTATAGTTTATCCTAGTACACTGAATCGGAGAAGGCAACGGCACCCCACTCCAGTGCTCTTGCCTGGAAAATCCCATGGACGGAAGAGCCTGGTAGGCTGCAGTCCATGGGGTTGCTAGGAGTCGGACAGGACTGAGCGATTCCACTTTCACTTTTCACTTTCATGCATTGGAGAAGGAAATGGCAACCCACTCCAGTGTCCTTGACTGCAGAATCCCAGGGACGGGGGAGCCTGGGGGTCTGGCATCTATGGGGTCACACAGAGTTGGACACAACTGAAGCGACTTAGCAGCAGCAGCAGTACATTGAATATAGATGTACTATACAGTTGGACCTGTACTATACAGTTGGACCTTACTGCTAAAAAATCTTAAAGTAAAAAACATCTAATGAAAGTAATCCTTTATTTAGAAAGACTGAATAATTCTCTAAAATGTTAAAAAATATAATTTTATTTTTTATGTAATGTAATTTTCTAATTTTTCAATATCAAATTGATCCCTGAATAGCATTATCTATAAACATATAAGATGCAAAATGGAAGCATAGCATAAAGGAAAATATCTTGCACCTGTTCTTACCATTTCGGGAGCAAGAAACTAGTCTGACTGTGATTCCTGAAAAGAACATTTCTCTAAAGCTAATCTATCAAGTATACCAACTTTCTCTGAATATGCTATTTGCTATATGCTTTTTGGTATATCATCAAACATGATATGAAGACTCTCATACAACAGAGTACGAGATTATATTCTCCTTATTTTTTCATAATCTAATCTTATTTATTTAATTTTGAGCATACATGCACCAGTATTTAATATTCAAGTTTATAAACCATTGAGACATTTAGAAACAAACTTCAGGCGGGGCTCACTTAATGTGTTATAAACTCAGATATTAAATCCGGTTGCATGTATGATTTGATTACAGATTTGATTACATAAGGAGAGATGCTCTAGGGCAGGATGAAAAGTAAAACCAGATCAGAAACCTAAAAAGCCGTGAGTGGCATGCACCATGACCAGAATTACTGATGTTCTTTATGTTTTGTCTTCACTGAATGTGAGTTAGGTTTCCACTGCATATCTCAGTTCTGAGTTTTGTGAATCATAGTTTTTTAAGACGTTTGTTTGGCTCCCATGAAACATAGAATATCAGAGTGAAACTAGCAGTTAAGTTCAACTCTGTTCTCATTCCTTTTACCTATTATCTCCAGTAATTAAAGAAAAATATAGAATAGTGCAGAAAATAATTTACAGGTAATTTTGTACCCACCACACTAAGGTAACAATGACGATGTAATCCTTTGTTGGATGGTTTTAAATGCAGCTAAAAGATTAAGGTGGAATTGAAGTCTTCTTTGACCCCAAACTTGGGCCCATGTTTCTGCTCCATCCCCCAAGGCAACCAGTGTGGTGAGTTTGATATATATTCCTTCTGATCAGTTTTTTTTTTTTTTTTAATTTCATTTAAAATGTACTTTTAGGTACAAGCAGGTCGTCAACACCAGCAATCTTCGCTTCTGATCCTGCAACCTGCCCCATCATCCCAGGCTGTGAAACAACAATTGAGATTTCCAAAGGGCGGACAGGACTGGGCCTGAGCATTGTTGGGGGGTCCGACACACTGCTGGTGAGGATGTAGTCAGAAATGCTCCAAATATGCAGCCTCTTCAGTGATCCCTGAGAGGTCACTGCAGGGAAATGTCCATCAGCTGTATGAAATGAAATACAAAGATTTAGAAAAGTATATCATTTCTCGTCATTTTAATTTGTGGGGCAAATACTCATTTACTTTGAGTAAGTCAGCACTGACTTAGTAATATTCCTTTATACTTGTGATTATGCCCTTTAGGTTCAAAATATTTGTGTTCGTTTACCAGTTCCTGCCATATTTTAATTTTCTTTTTACTGACTGGATATCATTGGGTTAGACCCATACTGAGAAAACATTTGATAAATTGTATAATTTATAGACAAAAATTTCTAATTGTCAAAAAATGCATTTAAAAGCCATTCATTCCACTTGTAGATAGGAAAGGTGAGGCATATCTGTTAATTTCATTTGTGGATAGGAAAGGTGATGTGTGTCTTATTATAAATGAGTGTGTGGGTGATTTATGTATTTTATAAATTTCTCCTTTAAAATTCCCTATCATTTGAAAGAAATACAAATGTCTTTAAGACTTACAGCAACTTGCCTTGTTATGCTTTTCTCTGAATTTTGATGCATGACTCACATACGGATGTAGTCAATGTATAACCCTTATCAATGCCTATGAGAGTACAGTGTGCTTTGACTGCGTTTCTGCTCACCAATCCTAGGGAGGATGGGGTAAAGCATGGTTTGTTTTGTTTGTGCCCTTAGGGTGCCATTATTATCCATGAAGTTTATGAAGAAGGAGCAGCATGTAAAGATGGAAGACTCTGGGCTGGAGATCAGATTTTAGAGGTACAGAATGCTGTGCATTTGACCTTCACCTCAAAGAAAAGGCAACTGTGGGGAGGGTGGTGTTTGTTTCTTCCCCTGCCCCTCCCTTTCCTCTCTCTCCCCACTACTTCCTTTTTCCATCTTTCTTCTCTTTACCCAGCTCATCTGCTTCCTCACCATCTGTGCCCCACTTCTGTACAGGTAAATGGAATTGACTTGAGGAAGGCCACACATGATGAAGCAATAAATGTCCTAAGACAAACACCACAAAGGGTGCTCCTGACGCTGTACAGAGATGAGGCCCCATACAGAGAGGAGGACGTGTATGACACCCTCACCGTCGAGCTGCAGAAGAAGCCAGGGAAAGGCCTGGGGTTGAGTATTGTTGGTAAAAGGTATGACTAATCAGGGCAAAGGCAGTGATTTCTTGGAAATGATTGAACTTAAATTTCTTTGAAGAGTACTAGTAGTACTAGAATCTTTATCAACTGCTTGTATTCTGTAGGTAGCTATTGTCAGCCCATGCAGCAGTGGAACATCAGAAGATACTAATTTAGACTTTTTTAGTCAGTATTAAAAGATGCTTGCTTCCCGGAAGGAAAGCTATGACCAACCTAGGCAGTATATTAAAAAGAGGCATCACTTTGCCGGTAAAGGTCTGTATAGTCAAAGTTATGGTTTTTCCTGTAGTCGTGAATAGATGTGAGAGTTGGACCATAAAGAAGGCTGAAAGAAGGCTAATTGCCAAAGATTTGATGAATTGTGTTGCTGGAGAAGACTCTTGGGAGTCCCTTGGATTGCAAAGAGATCAAATCAGTCAATCCTAAAGAAAATCAAGCCTGAATATTCATTGGAAGGACTGTTGCTGAAGCTAAAGCTCCCATACTTTGGCCACCTGATGTGAAGAGCCAACTCATTGAAAAAGACCCTGATGCCGGGAAAGATTGAAGGCAAATGGAAACAGGGGCAACAGAGGATGAGATGTTTAGATAGCATCACCAACTCAGTGGACATAAATTTGAGCAAACTCTGAGAAATAGTGGAAGACAGAGGAGTCTGGCATGCTGCAATTCATGGAGTTGCAACGAGTAGGACATGACTTAGCAACCGAACAACAGCAACAAGACAAAAAGGCATTTGGTAATTTTGAGTACCTGCTGGGTGCCAAGAGATCTATTAGGTTCTGGAAAATAAAGTTAAAAGAGGCATGAATGCTAACATCTGAAAACTCAGTTTGGTAAACGAGAATTAAATATATTATTGCAACAAAGGAATCTATTAATGAGAGACAGAAACATATTGTGAGGAATCCATGGAAGCAAAGGAGAAAGGGATCGTGTAACCTTATTTAAGGAAAGTAGGTTAGGAAAACTGCTTTATAAAAAAAGTGCCTGAGATGAAGCTTAAAGTGTAATATGTGAGAGATGATCTAACAAAAGGGGAAGGAGGATATTCTAGAGAGAAGGATGAGCATGAGGAGAGTACACCACCTGAAGGAAACAGACGGTGTAAATTCAGAAGCCTGGGGTGGTAGGTCGGTGAATTTACATAAATTGAATACCTAGTTTATTTAAATATGTATATATAGGTAATGTTAAAAAATATTCAGTCTAGTAAATTCCACCACAGTTATTCTAAAGATGGTAAAACCGTATCAAATGATGAAATGACTTGTTTGAGGTCAAGGCCTTGGCAAGAAGAAGTGATGCAATTAAACCTTACTAAATGTTTCTACATGGTCGTCTTTATATTTCAACAGGGAGTTATGAGTTCTTTTACTTTTATGAAAAGAAGGTTGGAATAAGCTTAATATTTGTTCATTTTGCATAAACCTATCTTGTATGAAAGTTAGACCTGTAATAATTTAAATGAGACATCACAGCAAAGGTATGTAATTTTGAGTAACAACTGGTTTTAGTTTGAGACACATCCATTGTTTCTTTTAAGTAATGTTAATGATGTTGTTGATAATAGCAACATATTTATATAGGCACAGGTCAATATCCATTCAGGGCTTAATTATGGTGTAGAAAGAACAATAGGTTTTTCTCCCAATGACTGACTCTTAAGTCCCATTTTTGCCATTTAGTAGCTATGTGACCTATAAAATGTGTATAATAACCTCTTCTACTCACAGTTTATAAGTGTTGAATAAATATGCTTATGAAAGATGTTTAATCTATAAAATATTATAAAGACATAAGATACTATTATTATATAAAATTCTCAGTTTCACCAGTGTTGATAAAGCAATAAGACTTTTAAAGTGATAAAAATAGAAGTAAAATTTTCAATTCTAAAATGTTAGCCTTTCATTAAATAAGCATTGCATTCCATTTGGGAAAAAGTAATAATGGTAATATTTAAAATCACACTTGCAGAAATGATACTGGAGTGTTTGTGTCCGATGTTGTCAAAGGAGGCATTGCAGATGCTGATGGGCGACTGCTACAGGGAGACCAGATACTAATGGTGAATGGAGAAGACGTCCGCCATGCAACGCAGGAAGCGGTTGCGGCTCTGCTGAAGGTAGAAATCCAGTGCCATAAATGGTTATGTGTAACACGTAGGAGAAGGAGGAGACATATGCAACAAGTATTTATTTAATATGTTCTCTCAAATAAGACATATTTATATGTTAAACAACATACTTCAGTGGTAAATCTCTACACTTATGATCAGCTCTTTATTATATGGTTATGTAGTTCTGGAGAAGGCAATGGCACCCCACTCCAGTACTTTTGCCTGGAAAATCACACGGATGGAGGAGCCTGGTAGGCTGCAGTCCGTGGGGTCACTAAGAGTCGGACACTGCTGAGCGACTTCACTTTCACTTTTCACTTTTCACTCTCATGCATTGGAGAAGGAAACGGGAACCCACTCCAGTGTTCTTGCCTGGAGAATCCCAGGTACGGGGGAGCCTGGTGGGCTGCCATCTGTGGGGTCTCACAGAGTCGGACACGACTAAAGCAGCTTAGCAGTAGCAGTATTATCCCCTGGAGAAGGAAATGGCAAACCACTCCAGTATTCTTGCCTGGCAGATCTCATGGACAGTGGAGCGTGGCGGGCTGCAGTCTGTGGGGTTGCAAAGAGTCAGACATGACTGAGTGAGGGAGCACACACAGTAAGAATTATGAACTGAATATCTGTGATCTTAGCAGATGTTTTATCATAAAGTGATTGTTATGTGGCTCTTTTCTTGAAAGAAAAGCACATATTCAGGCCACAAAAGAGAATAAAATGTCTTCATGTCAATTCACCCCGCCTCCATATTTATATCTGGATGTATTCTTACGACCTCTGGCATAAGGGGAGAATCTCATCCTGGCAGGGATGCTCCCACAGAAAGGCGGGAGATCAGAGGGGCAAACAGGGCACCTCTGAGCGTCATGCTTTCTGGACTGCCCTGCCCGCCCTAACCCTTTCCTGGGCACACTACGTTGGACATCCTTATATTGAGTTGGCCAAAAGGTTCATTCAGGTTTTTTTGCACCATCTTACAGAAAAACCCAGATGAACTTTTTTGCCAACCCAGTATTTCCCCAGAGATGAAGAATGTGGAAGAGTGTTTGCCGATTTACCTGACAGTTCCTTCAACAGTTACCACTGTTGTTAATTCAGTCATTATAAGGCCTCCATCCCAAGGTATCATTGCTAAGCTTAAATACGTTTTACACTGTGAAATCTCTTTCCTCCAAAGTAAATTCCATGAAGAATCATTTGCTGATTGGAAAGGCAGCACCAGTCTAATTTTAAAAATGAGTTATAAAATATAGGATGGTCACCTAAAAATACAGTTCTTGGAAATTTAGATGTATTTCCTCTCAATTCTTATCTCATTGTTTTCCTTTACGTAACATGTGTTTTTATGACCCAAAGTATAGTTCAAAGTTGACTAGGCACCTATTGCCATCAGAATCCATGTCATGTGGTACATGTTCGGTAACACTAGCATATAACTTCATGACATTATTAAACAGCAGTGGATAATGTCAGAGGTCTCAGATTCTAGTCAGAACCTCTTCAGTCGTTAAGCTTAGCTTCACAGAGCGATTTCAAGTGGGCATTTTTGTTCTTAACCTCTGGTTTGCAGAGGACCTGGTATGTACATATAAATTTAGTTACTAATGCACACTTAAACTATCATTTCTTCTTGGAGTTATTTTCAGAAAATAAAGTAATTAGAGTTCTTTAAGGAGAAGTCTCTTCCTTCAGGAGATAAATTTAAAATGATAGTTAATTCTGTGAGACAAAAACCTCTCAAAGATAGAGAAGGAGGCATCCATAATGTAACATAGATAATTTTAGAACCAGTTAAATCCTCATTTAAAAACCAGTTTGCCAGTATATAATGAGAGCCTTAAATATCCCTGTAGCTTTGCTATTTGTAACTGCTGCTGCATTTTGTTGTTTTGACTTAGTAATTCTTCATTTTAAAGTCTTGCATCAGTAATCCTCAGTACACAAAAAATTTTACATAGGTGAAGTTCACTGCAGTGCTGTTTGTTATAATGGAAAACCTGAAAGCAACACAGTTGACAATACTGCATGTGTTTGACATTTTGATGAGCATTGTACGTGGATTATTCTATCACAGCAGCCTATAATGATCTCTGTTTTTCTAAATGCAGAGTAAAAGACTTATCAAGGTAGACATCTGTTAAGTTCACACAGACTGGATTTAAACTAGTGTATCTGACTCCAAAATGCCAGTTCTCACCCACCTCATTTTGCTGCTTTCACATTAGACTGTACAGCATTTCTTGCATGCCTGTGATTTATTTGTAAAGGACAACAGGGAAATTTTCCTCAATTCTCATTTGATGTTTATAGCAGTATGGCTTAAATATTGCATAATAGATCTATTCAGGTGCAGTGTGGCAGTAGAGAGCTTATATTATCTGAGTACCTCTGCTGTTGAAAGCAAAGTAGCTTGTTGCAATAGTGGTTTTTTATTGCTTTTGTTTTGTTTTTTAAAATCCAAATTCCTTGGCTCATTTGGCTCTACATTGGTGTGTTGCATGAGAAAACTGGTCGATTCTCCATTTCTCTTTGCCTGGACAGACACCCTCTCCATGTAAATTATGAGCTAGTAAGACAGACACTTGGTGTGGCTACTACTGATTTGTGGTTACAGTTTTTACTACTTTTAATGTTTGAGAAAAACCTCTTTCCACAAAGGATGGGAGAGATATCCTTGCCTATAGAAATTCCAAAGGAAACATGACTTTCAAAAACCCAGCCATAAAGAATACAGTGTAATCCTAAAGCTGACTATAGCATTCTATTTAAATGTTTCTGTCAAACAACCTCCCCCTAGTGTTCCCTAGGCACAGTAACCTTGGAAGTTGGAAGAGTCAAAACTGGTCCATTCCATTCGGAGAGGAGACCTTCTCAAAGCAGCCAGGTGCGTAGCTGTGGAATTCATCAAGGTGATGCAGTTCACAGGCTGAAAGGAGCTCAAAGATGGCCTTGCCTGTCAGTCTGTCCAGGGTCCTGTATGCAGGCCTGGCAGCATGGCAGAGCAGCTAGGGTACAGAGTTTGAGAGATGGGAATGGACAGGCAAGCAAGGTGAAGCTCTTAAGTACTTTGTGAGTCATTCTGAGAAACTTAATCCAAACCATTCTTCTTTTCTGACATGATTCTTTTTGCATAATCTCAAAAACGAACCAATTAATACATTATAAAGCCTACCAAGATAGTATATGTTTAAACTATTTTTTTAGCAAACATTTATCAGCCAGCATTTAACTGAAAAGAACCTTGTGTAGGTGAACTGTACAAGCTCACCACTACATATAAAACACAGTGATAGTTTGTCCTTAAAGACCTCACAGTCACCCCTAAATGATTGCCATTCGTTTCCTGTCCCTGGCCCTATTTCTGCAGTTAAGTTCGCATCTGTGTGCAACTAGATTAAATTTAGAGAAGATTAGCTTGGGTGAGATTATGTTGGAATCAAATTCTTTTACCTTTAATTAGTTATGTCACTGGGCACATTCTTCCTTTTAAAGAAAACAAAACTCAGTGGAAACTGTTTATATTGATTACCTTTCTAGTTATCAAATGCCACTATTGCTTAACAAGTATTTCTAAGTGCATTAAAGTAATTGTGAAATAAGTCATACTTAAGGGGTATTATTACTTCCCAAGCTCTCTAAGACAACTATTATGTCTTTGTAGATGAGTGAAGCCAGCCTGTCCTCATTTACTTTTCCACTTTCGGGATCCGGTACATCTGAGTTACTGGAAAGTAGTTCAAAGAAGAATGCACGTAAGATTGGATTGAAATGTTAAGCATGATTTACTGGATTGAATTTTGGCCATCAACACTGATTTTTTTCCCCTGTTTTACTTTACCTCTGAAGCTTTCTTCCCTCTAAATCATCCTAAACTCTAATATAGGTGCAAAAATGAGTGCCTGCAAAAGCTGAGAACAGCATGAAGCAATGCCTGTGGCAGCATTTCCCATTTGATGTTTTCCCTGGGAGATCTACTAACATTAGAATCAGTATTCTGTCATGTTTTTCTTACGAAGAAGATTGGTGTGTGATTTTTATTCCTGTTCTCTGTTTAATATAATAGTAATAAATCAGAAGATTCCATTAGTTGAAGCCATCTATTTTTCATAAGATTGCAAAAATGTCAATTGAGAAAATTAATATGATCCTCCTGTGTTTTAATTACATGAAATCATGATGCAGAGGGCTTTTTGGCTTGGAGCATTGGTTGAAAGTTGTTCAAATTGAAGAAACTAACCATATGGCAGTCTCTGTGTGCAATGTGACTAATATTCTAGAAATTTAGGCACTTAAGTCCATGGATTCTTTTTAATGTTTCCATGACTTTATTCCTCTCAGCTGTGCACATGTGTCTCTCTGCCCAAAACACATCCTGTCCTTGCCTCATTCAGAGTGGATTATGCAGTTTTATAAGCAGTGCTTGAAATAAGAAGGAAGATATGGGATGGTGTGCCATTTTTTCAGTTGGGAGCCCCTCTGTAAGACAGATGTAATCATGTGTGCTAGTAACTTTGAATACCCTATTTCCAAAAACATTGGGGTACCTCACTTAGGTGCTTAGTCCCATTTAGTTTTAGAATCAACTAAAATTTAAACTATTACTAACATTAAAAATGTGTTAATAATCATATTTTTCTCGTTTTTTTTTTTTCATTTACAGTGGCATCTGAAATACAGGGATTAAGAACTGTTGAAATTAAAAAGGTAATGGGGAGAGAGAAAATAGTATACACGCTGATGGCTCCAAGGTCGTCTGCATATTTTCCTGTTAGCTGCCTTACTGCTTTATGGTACCATCTGATAAAATATGTATTACATGCAGTGAAAATAGCACAATGTAGACTCTGCTGAATTTCCTTGTTTGAAAAATCATTTTTGGTATACGCTTTTTTGCCCAAAATGGTATCAACCCAGCACCACACAAAATATGCAGGCCTCTCTGACTTCTTTTATGGATCAGTAAACCTTTGCCTTCTTCAGACTTTCAGAAGAAGTTTCCCATTCTTCTGAAACAGATTCTTCTGACAGCTATGTACAACAGAGAAAAGAAAAGCAAATTTAAGTGCTGAGCACACTTGTAGACACTTCATACCATCGCCATTTCATTCAGTAGTCACTGCGGCTCTTTGTAAGAGGCCTGGTTATTTCCATTTTGTCCATGAAGAGCTAGAGATTCATTGAAAGCAGTGGACTTGTTCCAGGTCCCAGCATTTGTTGGTGTGGGTTTCTGGCTTTGAATGCAGGTCCCTGTTGTCCTCATTCCTGTAACATGATTTTTATTTAGCCTGTTGTGGTTTCTTTTACCTCCCGAACAGATGCTTAGTTTTCTAAGTCACATTAAGAACTTGTATCAGATAAATTAATGCAGTTTTCTTGGGCATCCTTTTCCTCCCTCAAGTCTAGAAGATCAGAATTAACTATAGAATGTTGTGCCAAAGAGAACAAAAGCCAATGAAAGATAACAGTTTGACCAAAGTATTCTGTCTGTCCCGTGGCAGGGGCCCACTGACTCATTGGGTATCAGCATTGCTGGAGGAGTGGGCAGTCCACTGGGTGATGTTCCTATATTTATTGCAATGATGCACCCGAATGGAGTTGCAGCTCAGACGCAGAAACTCAGAGTAAGTTCTACAAAGTCCCTGGTAGCCTTAGCAAATCTGCCAATAGGTTTTATAAACCCTTTGCATCTGGCCAACTGTTGCAAGCAGTTTGAAACTTCTCTGTCAGCTTTTAAATCAGCTAATATAGCTGCAACAGGGGTTTCTTTGAATAAAAAATGGGGAAATTTTAAAAGAAGAATTTGCTGTTGTAAGCAATTTGTCAGTAAATGAAATGGGATAATTTGCAGTTGTTTCTTAATATTTTTGTTTGCTTGAAGTCCTGTGGAAGAAGTTAAAAGAAAGCAGAAAGTATTCTCAGAAAGTATTGGCAGAATGAAGTGAAATTATTTTTTTGAAGTGAAATGTTTTATTTACATGTCTTTTTGGTACTTTATTAAATTGAAAATTATCATCTGTGTTGCATTTATTTATCTGTTTTGTGGAAGCTTGATGTAAATGTGATTTATAACGTGAAACTACAAAACTTGCTTCAAAATTGAGGGATTTTGCATATGTAGAGCACTATGACAGAATTTATGCTAACTGCCCAGTTCTGAAATCATGTGAATATTCCATTAGTAACTCAGTCTCTACACAGTAAAATCTGTATGGCCTCATACCTTAAAACTGTCTCAAACAATGACCACTGTTTAGAAATGCTGTGTAAATCAGTAATGGTTCAATCTCCCTTTGATATGTGAATTTCTGACTAGCGCTTTAAAACTAGTTGTACACATAACACGGGGGTTAGAAAACTTCTCTCTAGAGCACTTTTTGCTGAAGATGAATATTTCAGACTGTGCAGGGCTTATGTGTCTGTATTGCAGTTAATGAACTCTACCGTGTGAATGCAGCCGAGTAACTGTGTCTGTCTTATAACCAGATTTTACTTACCGAAATAAGCAACGGACCAGTCCTGGCCTATCAGCCGTAGTTTGCCAACCCTTAACTTATAGTCACAGATAATGTATATAATAATAGTATCCAGAGGAATTCTTGTTCACAGATGATAACAGATGCAGTGTTCTTTGGGAGAAGTGCAGAGAAGGAAAGTGTGGTTCCCTGCCCCTGCTCCCAGAGATGATGGAGCATGGCCACTATGTGCAGCTTCTCTCTGTGGTTGCTGCTGCTGGGAGTCGGAGGTTTCCTTGGTTATATTTCTGGTGCTGATCAGCAGTATATGTGTGGCGTGGAGGGTGGGGAAGCAAATGGTCCCCCTCTCCATGGCGTTGTAGCAGATGGCTATTTCTCTCCATCGCAGGTTGGGGATAGGATTGTCAGTATCTGTGGCACATCCACTGAGGGGATGACTCACACCCAGGCAGTTAACTTACTGAAAAATGCCCCTGGCTCCATTGAAATGCAGGTAAGATTTTTATCCCAACTTTTCCGATTGTGGGTAGCTTGAGGACTCATGAGCTTTGATGTTAAAACTATAAAGTGAAATTTCCTGCTTTTATTTCCTGTTTCCCTTGAACATAAATGATTACATTGAGAGTTCCAAGAAAGTACACAGGAAATACATTCTGTCACATTTTTTTCTTAATGTATATGTTATTTCATACTTTTTATATCTAAGGGGGAAAATTCTCAGTCTTGGCAGGATATGATTAATTGCTGAAATTTTCAATGGTGTGATTGAGTGGCTTGTATTCTAAAGATCTTTAGAAAACAATTACATGTGATACCATGTTTGAAAGCATCAGGAACTTGATAGAATTGAATTAGTAGAATATCCTTAGTGTCAAAGATACCTCTGGACCTTATGAAATTTATTTTAACAGGAATGATTAAGTGAATGATGACATATACATTTTTAATCCCAGTGCTCTTTTTGAAGAATTACTGATGTCTTCCTAGCCACATGAGCGTGTTTTTCTATTTATATTTCTTCTGTGTTCAGGTGGTTGCTGGCGGAGACGTGAGTGTGGTCACAGGTCATCAACAGGAGCCTGCCAGTTCTAGTCTTTCTCTCACTGGGCTGACGTCAAGTAGTATATTTCAAGATGACTTAGGGTGAGCTCATATACTATCGTTTGTGTGTCCCTATGAGCCACATAAAGGTGAAATGATGGGCGATGAAGTATAAAACATGAAAACGATGTATGTCTAAGCTCTTTAAGTTTGGCATGGATTTATCAAAGACAGGCAGGCAGGCAGGCAGGTAGGAAGATGACAGACAGGCATGTATGTGTGCTACTGCTCTTCCTACATTTTCATCTCTTGAGTTGTTTGAAGGAACATTTTAGTCTTGGGGTCAGTCTATCCTTTTAAAATTTTCTACATTGCCTAATCATTTAATAGATCATACTTTTGAGTAAAAAAACTTTACAATTACCCAAACTTGAGTACAAAAGTATTAGAATATAGAGAGAGGAGAAGAGAGGAGCATGTTAGAATTTTTAAATTATCTGATGCAGATTTTATTTTGTTTATCTGTTTTTGTCTCTGAGCTTGGGAATACTGATGTTTATGATTTATTCCATCTTAGTCTTCAGTGCTTCTTCCTCTCACTTTAAATGAACTGGAAAAAGAAAGAGCTGCTACAATGTACAATGAGAAGTTACCATGAATATGTTAGGTTAAGGGTAGTATACATGGGTAATAGAATTAGGGAGTTAAGTAGGGCTTTATTAGAGTATGTAAATTTAACATTTGTAGCACAGCAGACACTGACAATTGAAGCATCCCTGAATACCCATGGTTTTCCACTGTTGGTGACACAGAGAATTCTGTCAGCTTTAGGTGGGTGTCAGATAACCCATTGATATACATATGAGATCTAATAGCTCTTGTTTTCTTCCCTTTACTGTAGGCCTCCTCAATGTAAGTCAATTACACTAGACCGAGGACCAGATGGCTTAGGCTTCAGTATAGTAGGAGGATATGGCAGTCCTCATGGAGACCTACCCATTTACGTTAAAACAGTGTTTGCGAAGGTAAGCTTTCAAATTTTAACTACCCTTTTCCCCCACAAAATGTTCACTAATAGTGGTCAGCAGCTGGCTTATTAGTTTATGGCCTCAGGTAATGCCAAATGGTCAACATTTGATTATTTTCTTGCACAACTCCCTACAGGAACAGGTCATTAAGTATTTTTGTCCAATTTGAGGTTTAGTTATGTTTAAAGGAATATAGGCTCAAATTGAAGTTCCATGGGTGCTCTCAACAATATACATAAAATTCATGAACTTGAGTTAGACAGTCAGGCCTGATTGTTTTCCTTTGCAAACAAGATGCATATAGTTGAATGTCTTTTGAAAATAGGACATTTTAAATATGTGTATGTTAAAGAGCTCTGGCATTTCTTTTTCTTTGCATTTTTTGTTGTGAAATATAAAATAGGCACGGAAGAGTACATATAATACATATGCAGAATGGCTAAGACGTGTTTATTTTGCAAGTTTCATTTCATTAAATGGAGTAGAAAAATAACTGCTAAAATTTTTGCGTATCCAGCAGCCCTGTCACTTACCACAAATGAGCTATGTGTAGTTAAGGGATTCAGTGAAGAAAAGAAAACCATTATATATAGTTGTAATCATATAGCATCCTGTTGGATGGTAAGAATGTTTAGGATACAAGTTATTAAAACATTACTGAGCCTGTTAAAATAATTTAAACCCATATAATTATTATTTGATAATTTGTTATGAAGATAATTTTTAGGAACTATAAAATTAGATGAAATTTCCTACAGGAGGAAATTCAGATTCTCAAAATTTTGTAGCACAAAGAAACAATTATGTTTAACCTACTAAAAGATTTCATTTGGGGGCTTTAGATTAGTATTATCATTCTTTTGAGTACTTACCTATGGAGATTTCATTCTATTATTATTTTTCAACCAATATAAAGTGCTATATCTATAGCAATCTAACAATGAGCCTATTTTGTGAGATTTTTTTAAAGCCATTGGTATGTCTAAAAACACGAATAGCACTTGCCAGTAAATAAAAGAGTCATGCAGTCCTTTTTCTCAGCCTCAGAACAGTTTATTTAAGGCATGCTAGTTAGAGCATATTTTAAGAATTTCATCATTATGGATTCCTCATTAACTTTTCCATATTTTTTATCTTATATTTAATTGCATAATTGCTTACTGTAAGTTTGCCTTAAGATAGGGTTCTTCTACAAACAGCAGTGTCTGTGTTTAGTCTTAATCATTTAGGGCCCGTAAGGAATATGAAGACTCCATCTACGCTTGGGAAGTAAAGAATCAAGCAGCTTAAGCTTCCTTTTCGAAGCTACAGAAAGAATTAGGATTAGAGTTTGCATGACTTGGGCTTCATCCTGTGCTTGTCAACATACATGTGGGCTTTTGTGCTTCTGCAGAACTTTGGGTTCGGTGGCCCTCATGTCCTTGTCCTATAAAACCGCTTGTCCTATAAAACTGCTAATCCTTTGTTTTCTTTCTGTAGGTCTTCTTTACAGGATAAAAAATCTTGGATTCTATGAAATCATTCCTACTAGGCATATTCCCAAATATTCTTTATTAATTTGAGTTCCCACCAACTGCTGTGCCGAACAGCCAAAAAACCATCCAACTAATCTACTGACTGCTAAATTCTCTCTCAAATTGGAATCTCAGTGCTAAAGCCATTTAGGAGAAAGGCTTCCTTTGTGTCTGTTCATCATTGCTTAATGGCTGTGGAGCACCCGTGGAGCACTGAGAGCAATGTGTGTGTACACGCAGAGCAATTTACATTCTTGTTTGGATCTTTTTCTGTTGTGTAGCTGTGAGGCAGCTTTTTTTTTTTTTTTTTGAGAAGTAAATAAACCCACTTTATAATTGCAGGGAGCAGCCTCCGAAGATGGCCGTCTAAAGAGGGGTGATCAGATCATTGCTGTCAATGGGCAGAGTCTGGAAGGGGTAACCCATGAAGAAGCTGTTGCCATCCTTAAGCGGACAAAAGGCACTGTCACTTTGATGGTTCTCTCCTGAATTTGCTGCCAGAATTGAGCCACTTCAACTTCTCCCTCACATCCCACACTATAGAGAGAGTGATCCTGCATATTCTTTGCAGGCTGTGTTCACTGGGCTCTTCAATCCTATAGGAAAAAAAAAATAACATTTAAGTTTGTTTTGTCATATGGAAATGATTTTCTTACTGACACTCTAGCATCACTTTCCCATTCTCTTTATATTTTGTGATGTAAACTCAAAGAGAAGGATCCTTTGTTTGCATAGATAAAGCTGGTCTTTCTTCCTGAAGATACCTGACATTTTATAATCAGGTGGGCAAATTTTAATGTGTGATCAGTGTTTAGTAGAGAAAGAAAAAGTCACTCAAAAGCTAACCAAGGAGAAGTGGCTTCATGAAATTAAGGTGAAAAATGAAAGTATAAGGAAGAAAATCTCGAGTTTTATAAAAATGTATTTTGTTAATCTACCTTCTCTCCCCACTTCTAAGAAAAGTTATACTGAAAGTCTTTAAAAATTCTTTCAATATTTAATTATTTTAAATATTACTTATTAAACATTGCATCTCTTAGCTCTAAATATACATATATAGTTTTCTCCAAAAATGGGCTTCATGATCAAGTAAAATAGCAGCAATAGGAATCAATGTCCCTAAGTTTGTAAAGAAATCATTTATTGCACATCTTGAGGTTCATTTTCATTTTTGACATATAATATTTCACCTTTCTATAAGTAAAATGATGGCTTTATCCTGTATTGACTATGGTTTCTCTAGAAAGCCTCCATGCTAAACATGAAGGAGCGTGGAAGTTTCTCTGAATTGTTAGTTCTGGTATTAAGGGATGCTTTGCTGAAAATATGTCTGTGTGCTGTGCAATTGGTTTTCAGTTAGTATTAATCTTAATGACAGAGAAAAAAGCAATGTGTTGGTAATTATTTTGGTTGTATGCCATTAGTAAATTGATAGAAAAATTAAGGGGATTAACATAACTTCATTTCATTGCCTTATATTAACATCTTATAATACAATAGTTTAAGACTAAGGGAAACAGATGGAGCTGTTTATTGAGACAACTGGTGAGGAATTATCATGTGTTCATTCCCATTTTAGAGCGTGAAACTCCTACATTAGAATATATAAAGTCATTTTGAATATTATCTATATTTGTAACAAAAGTAGTGTACAGATATTTTATTACAGCACTTTTGTGTAAATGCAGAATTGAAGTGAATAAATAAGTTTCATGGTGCACCAAAAAAAAAAAAAAAGGCAGGCATATTATTTTTTGTTCTTTTCACTGGGAAAGAGCTTTATTGTTCAAAATTTGCAATTTAAAATTGGTTTTTATCATGTCTAACTGAACATATGGTGTCCATAGTTACAGTTAGAGGAACTTTGGACAACTGCATTATGAAAAGCTCAATGTTTTTTATGCTAAAGATTCATAAACTCTGCATAGAGTGGAGGAAGAAAACAGTATTGAAGACAGAGAGGTGTTGTGCCTGTATGTGCTTTCTGAAATGCTATGAGTGAAGCAGTGTTTTGAATTGTTCTTTAGAGGGGTCAAGAGCTAAAGCATGTTCAGATAGAAAAAGTCATAATGAAAATTATTTCTAATAACATGAGAAATATGATTTGAACCCTGAGCAAGGAATTGGAGAACCTTTGTTCTGCCAGTTCTTTCCCTAATTAGCTGATGAACATATTCATTCCCTCTGATTTATCTCCTGTGTGAAGTGATAGGTTATTTTATCCCAAAGCTTGTTGTCAAGTTCTAAAATATAAAAATTCTGTGATTCTTAGATATACAAAATGAATGGATAGAGCTACACGTTGCAAGAATTCAGGAGATGTCCTTCCCAACTAACTCTTATAAGCTGAGATTCCTGATGCTGCAAAATGAATTTCAGGATCCCAGTGACACAGTCAACTTCTTAGTCTCCAAGGATCCTTCATCAAGAAGGCATTTCAGGATCCTCTCATAGTTGGCTGCTGGAAGCTGAGCCACCCACTCTTATGTTTTAACTAGCAAAGGTCTTATGGAGGCCACTCTATGGCATGCCCTAGGAAGGCAAGTTAACCAATGAATGTTGGCTTGAGTATGTGTGTGAGAGTACTGCAGTGATATCAGCCCAGTACGTAACTCTACTATTTTGTGTAGCATTGCCCCCAAAATTATGTCTCCCTGAAACCTCAGAATGTGACCTTATTTAGAAACAGACATCTGGCCTCCAGAACACTGAGAATAAATTTCTGCTCTTGTAAACCACCTCATGTGTAGTACTTTGCAATGGAAGCCCTAGGACACACTTAATAGAATATCTTGGATGTTTTTATATTCTTAGCTACCATTGCTGTGCCTAGCAAATAGGAGAGACTGTATACATTTTTATTCAGTATGCAGATGATTGAATTATAAGTTGTGGTTAATTTCATGGTATTACCTTGTTTTAGTTAAGCTAGCTATGGCCTTTATATTGAATTCAAAACAAAGCAGTGGGAATGCCACTTAGGGGTGTGAAGCACTAGAGGAAAGCGTCCCTCCTGAACTGTTAATTAACAAAGTTGAAGCATGTGGATGTGAAGAGAAGGAGCGAAGAAAGGAAGGAAAAGAAGATTTGAGAGGCAAGGAATATAGATGCATCAGCATTAGAGAATGACAGAGGCGTATGCTTCTTATATTATTCCTTCTTGGAAACATAAGATTTCTCTGTGCGGAAGGAAGAAAGTATTTGAGCAAAGAGTTTGAAGACTTGAACATTATAGTATTAATGCCAAATGCAACTCAAGACCATGTACAACTCATGATAGTGGCTTGCCTGTAATAGGTTCAGTATATTTGCTTTTGTGATTAAATCACATCGATGAATGCCAGACATTTCTGGTTTCTTTGTGACATCTTCTGAAAGATGATGATAGTGAAAATGATGATGTGTTTAGTTTCAACATCTACTGATACATAACAGCTGATGTTGCAGTGTGGTGTAGCAGGTCAGTAGAACCCATTTATCAGAATAGTGATGGAATTGGAAACATGAAAGATTAAAATTCATGAAAGACAAGAAAAAGAATTTTTTTTCCATTTTAAGGCTCTTGATAAAGCAGGTTTTGATTGATTCAAAGAAGCAAAGGAAGCTGTTCCCTGCTCTGAGATTACTGTGCCAAGCTGCCTTAGATCTGGTCATCTAGCTTACTGTCTGAGAATGCCAGACAGTGATTTAGTGCCTTTCTTCAGATCTCCATCATGGTGAGTGGAGAAGTTGAAAGGATGCCTGCAGGGAGACAAGAATCAATAAGCTTTTGAGGTCTAGGTGTGGCGATGTCAGAACTATCATCACCTGCTTTCAGCAGCCCTGGTGTGTTGTTTCGTGTCAGTGACAAGTATTCTGGAATGCATTTGATTTGTGCAAAGATGTTCCTCAACTTTGTCTACCAAAAAGTAATGTTTAACTTTGACTCTTCCTAAAGGGAGTTATTTTATTTTTACGGCATGATTGGACTCTGTTACCTCAAGGAAGGAAAAAATGTTGGTGGCAGGAACATTTCTAAATGAAGAGTGTGGAGACTAGGAAAGCAAATGTGGTTACTATGATTTTTGTATAATTGACCTTGCAGCTTTTTGCCTTCAAAATACAGTTACTCCATTTTATGTAAATTAGAAAAAAATTGTATCATTTTTCTAGGAATTTTATTTATCATTCAAGTACTAGTAAGTTCAGTCATAGGCCCTACAAAGGAATTCTTTCAAGACAGTGACAGACGAATGGTAGTGACCTCAGAATTCTCTCACGGAAAATGTTTCTTGATGTTTCAAAAAAATTACAACCATCATCAAAAAGGCAACTTCTAAGAGGGTGCTTTAACTTGTTCATTTAATAAACGATATTTTCCAGAAAGTTGTGTCATTTGCTGACTCTTTGTGATCCTTTATCCCTCCTTCTGACATCCTTCCCCTCCTCGCATGTGTATTTTCTGAAATAAACAATTATCCTTGGAAAACCTACTTTTTCTCTTATTTTCTTATTGATGTATTAGAAGTTGTGATTTTTCATGTGAGTCTACCCTGAAGTATTTGACATTCAAAATTCCACTCTCTAAATTTCATTTCCCTAAAGGTCCTTTATGCATTCAGGAAAACGTAACAGATTTAACTTGCTTTGGAAAATTAGATAACTATTTAAACCATGCATATGATAAGCTGTCAAGGAATGTGATGATTATTGTAGTGTTATATCCTGAAAGACATACAGTAATGTAAATTCAGAAGCTTTCCTTAAATGGATATGTTTTCATTTTTGTGTAACCATGTCTTTTTTCTTCTGAAGTTGGGTGCAGAATAACATCACCAATTCAATGGACATGAGTTTGAGCAAACCCCGGATGACAGTGAAGCGCAGGGAAAACCTGGCTCACTCAGTCCATGGGGTCGCAAAGAGTCGGACACAACTTAGCGACTAAACAACAAAAAAAATTGACTTGTTTTGCATAGGATCTTTACCATATCCTCATAAAACTTTGCTATTAATTACTAAATATTTATCATTAAAATAGACTCCCATTTAACTTAAGTGTGCTTCAAAGCAGAGTTGTATCTCACTACTTTAAGTGGAAAACCATGTTATTTGCCGTAAATTTTAGGGTAACTATGAGCAAAAGCAATGTTATTGTCAAAGTACCGTTGCCTACCAAGGGTGAAAGCTTGAAGTCTACATTCTGTGAAGGAGAGTTACAAATACTAGAATGGTGTTAATGACTCAATGGAGACGCTTCTGGACTTAAAAGAACTGTAAGAAGAATAGCTTGTTCATAATGTGATTAAAAGTTTTCTAGTGCTTTGTCATTATGCCCTACAAAAAAAAAGATCTCTCAATATACTGTTTGGAAAAAACTCTGAATGGTTTTGTTTGTAGATTCCTTTTTAAAATGTAAAAGGAAGCCATTCAATTCCTATTTTAAGAGTATTAATTAATGAGGTTAAGATTTTGTTTATAAGACTTTAACTGAAACCAGAATTGGGTCATCACCTCCAATGCTTTAGTATTGGCAATATGAGTTTTAAATAAAGGACAAATGACATAAATTAATGGAGTAAAATTAATGTTGTGATAATATTAAATAAAGCTAATGTCTCCTGCACCTGGAGGGCGATGCAGATGGTAGGCATACCTAATTATGCACCCTGCTGCCTTTAAGTGTACTGATAAAAATCTCTCAGCTGAGTATAAAATATGTTCATTCAATGGCTCCAGACACATTTGAGTAAGACAGCAAGCATAATACATAAAAAACATAGCCTAACATATATTTTTTGAGGAAAAGATGCAATTCTGTAAGTTAAATAATTACATATTTGCCTGGTTTTTAAATCATTCTTAGAGTCATAGTCTTTGTCCTTTCTGTGTATATTAGAATATACGTCAGTTCCATTAGGAAAAGATTTTCTCAAACTAGCTAGGAAGTAATTTAAGTTTACATTTTTACTTCCTATGCATTCGTTATAAAGATAAAATAGAATCCTAAATCAGTTGATTTGATTTCTTACCCTAGGTACAAATTAGACTGGCCAGATATCACGCAGATATGTATAAATTTGTTCAATTGTTTAAGAAGTAGCTACTCTAGAAAACATGTCAGTAATAATTAGATAATTTTTTTTTTACTACCGGTATTTCAGAGATGTCACTGAACTTTATAAAACTTACTAGGTATTTCCTTCTTCAAGGAATGTGAATTCTGGCTTTGTTTTGTTGCAGTTGGATACCTATGCATTTGAAAGTGCAACTTCCCAAGTTTTAGCTTCAGAATGATTTTTTAAATGCTTCTATGATACTTCTTATATACATCCCGTATTTTTCTTATAATTAGATGTATGTCTGTAACCTGTGTGCATGCTAAGTCACTTTAGTTGTGTCCAACTCTCCGAACTTATAGACTGTAGCCCACCAGGCTCCTCTGTCAATTTCTCCAGGCAAGAATATTGGAGTGGTAGCCATGCCCTCCTGCAGGGTGTCTTCTTGACCTAGGGATTGAACCCTTGTCTCTTACAACTCCAGTATTGGCAGGCAGGTTTACTACTAGTGCCACCTGGAAAGTCCATTTATATAACCTACATTTTAAAAAATGGCAAGTAAAATATTCTTCTTCAGACACAGTTTTTACCAAAATAGATCTAATGCCAGATGTTCATTTTATGATAAAGGATGCTGGCTCATTAAAAAAAAAAAAGTCAGGGCTAGGGAGCATATAATTTCTTCTTTCGTTCTTTAATCTTAGGGCTAATGAATAAAGGAATTATACATTTTAAAATACACATTTGTAATGTTTCTTGGCATTTGGATAAAAAAAAAATGGGAATTAGGTTCAACTCAGTCATCTACATTTATTGTTAAGTACCTATTAGTCCTATTCAGTAGTTAGTTTTTTTTTTTTTATAGCTTTTCCTTTCTGTATGTTATAGGTATTCATGTAACAAAGTCATCAAGTCTCAACACTCACTTTGACTGCCTTGAATGAGTGAATGTAAGTCAGAGCTGATGAATGTCTTACACTGAAGGAGCTCTAGATTTCTCTGAAATCCATCGTGGGCCTCTGGGTCTCAAGGCCCTGGATTCATTTCCTGGCTTGGTCCCAGACTGAAGGGCAGTTGACCTCTTGGAGTCTCTGCCTCCTTGACTGTAAAAGGGAAATGATAGCATCTTCCTCACAGCTTCATTAGTGTCAAATGAGATGATGTATCTGCTCATGGTGGCACTAAGTAAATTGTTAGACATATTTTTAGTATTTCTTAAGTTAGTGTAACTTCAGAGCTGCTATGATACCTGTAGTGAAATTGTGGGGGTCATCTAGAGTAGAATGTGCTGTCACTAGTCTTAAATTTTATCCCAATTTTAAAATAAACTTGTCAAGTGTCCTCTTAGTTTCTCATCCTAGAAATGTCCTCATACTTTCTCTTAGAATGGAAAGCAAAGTCAGAAATGACTCCAGAAGAGCTGAGAATGATATAATCTCATTGGTTGATGAAGCAAATGTGTCACTGCTTAACATTTTAAATAAGATATTTTGGTATGGGAGTTATTTAAGCCTAGTGAGAGGCTTCATCATCAATCTGAGCCCCATCTCTTGTATAATAAGCAGAGTTTCTAATTTTGAAAGTAGATGGGAAGTTGTTCAATATTCATCACCCCATAATCTCTCCTAGTCCTCTGTGTTCAATTAATAGGAAAAGTAAACTTTATTTTCATCTTCCTTTTTAGGTACAGCCTTCTCAGAAGGGAGGGAATGAAGAAATGAGCTTGGTAGACTAAACAGTCATCTAGAAGGAAGTTGGTGAGGTCAGACTGTCACATCCTTTCTTAGGTATTTTATCAAGGGATTGATACTGAACAAGTTGGGGAAATGTAAGGTGGCAATTGTATGCACTGCTAGTGAGTAAATGCTTCAGTCCCTTCCCTTCCACCTCCCCTCCCCCCACCCCAAGGATTTAAGGAAACATTATTAGGTTTTAAAGAGGACTACTCCCAAGTGACAATCACAGTTGATTATAAAATCAGCTTCAAGGTGTATGATCCACCTCTTGATGGTTCATACTGTTAAAGATTGAGGTGAGGGCCTCCGTTTGGATCCTGCAGCATGCTTTTCTTTAGGTGTGATGAAGGGTGATGTTTTTCCGTACTAGAGAGCAGATGACTGGTATATGTAAGCCTAATTTCTAGGTTTGGACATTGGGAGGGGTAAGCCTATAACGCATTCTCAGTCCCCACTTGTTAATAAAATGGTTTATGGGTATTTACAAAAGAAATCATGCTTTTCAATTACCTAAATATTGGAAGTCAGTTAAGAGCCAAGAATCATCTTAAACCTTTATAAGGCACTGAAATCCCAATGAATGTATATGTTTATACCAGCTGTGCAGAAGTGATCCTTTGCAGGTAGATGAGCTCCTGAGAAAGTTGGAAATGGAAGTCCTAAAGTGGAAGAATGTTGGTAGGTTTTCCCTGATGACCATGGATCACGTATTCCATGATAATTTGTGATGATGTTGGGCTTTCCCTGTAGCTCAGCTGGTAAAGAACCTGCTTGCAATATGGGAGATCTGGGTTTGATCCCTGGGTTGGGAAGGTCCCCTGGAGAAGGGAAAGGCTACCCACTTCAGTATTCTGGCCTGCAGTATTCCATGGATTGTATAGTCCATAGTGTCACAGAGTCAGACACAACTGAGCAACTTTCACTTGTGGTGATGTTATTACTTAGAAAACTTAACTATTTTTCAAGTGAAAACAAGAAAAAATTATTGAAGTAGCTTTAACTTTCCATACAGGGATTCTAAATACTAGAGAAGATAGTTTAGCTGCTAAAGAATTTGAATGGGATTGTGGAAAATGTTCCCTACTTGAAGGAGAAAAAAATAAAATTAGAGCCATAAGTCTTTCCTTTATTAAGGCCAGATACTTAGTATTGCCAAGTATATTTCTTAATGGGGATAGTATCTTCCAACTAAGGTTTTTAAAGTTGAAATAGGTAATAGATGTGAAAGATTTTAGTCTCAAAGCATCAGTTCAGTCGCTCAGTCATGTCCAGCTTTTTGCAACCCTGTGAACCGCTGCGTGCCAGGCCTCCATGTCCATCACCAACTGCCGGAGTTTACCCAGACTTGTCCATCGAGTTGGTGATGCCATCCAACCCTCTCATCCTCTGTCGTCCCCTTCTCCTCTTGGCCTCAGTCTTTCCCAGCATCAGGGTCTTTTCAAATGTGTCAGCTCTTTATGTCAGGTGGCCAAAGTATTGGAGTTTCAGCTTCAACATCAGTCCTTCCAGTGAACACCCAGGACTGATCTCCTTTAGGAGAGACTGATTGGATCTCCTTGCAGTCAGTCCAAGGGACTCTCAAGAGTCTTCTCCAGTACTACAGTTCAAAAGTATCAATTCTTCGGTGCTCAGCTTTCTTCACAGTCCAACTCTTACATCCATACGTGACCACTGGAAAAACCATAGCCTTGACTAGACAGACCTTTGTTGGCAAAGTAATATCTCTGCTTTTTAATACGCTATCTAGGTTGGTCATAACTTTCCTTCCAAGGAGTAAGCGTCTTTTAATTTCATGGCAGCAATCACCATCTGCAGTGATTTTGGAGCCTCAAAAAATAAAGTTAGCCACTGTTTTCACTGTTTCCCCATCTATTTGCCATGAAGTGATGGGACCAGATGCCATGATCTTCATTTTCTGAATGTTGAGCTTTAAGCCAGCTTTTTCACTCTCCTCTTTCACATTCATCAAGAAACTCTTTAGCTCTTCTTCACATCCTGCCGTAAGGGTGGTGTCATCTGCATATCTGAGGTTATTGATATTTCTCCCAGCAATGTTGATTCCACCTTGTGTTTCTTCCAGTCCAGTGTTTCTCATGATGTACTCTGCATATAAGTTAAATAAGCAGGGTGATAATATACAGCCTTGACGTACTCCTTTTCCTATTTGGAACCAGTCTGTTGTTCCATGTGCAGTTCTAACTGTTGCTTCCTGACCTGCATAAAGGTTTCTCAAGAGGCAGTTGAGGTGGTCTGGTATTCCCATCTCTCTCAGAATTTTCCACAATTTATTGTGATCCACACAGTCAAAGGCTTTGCCATAGTCAATAAAGCAGAAATAGATGTTTTTCTGGAACTCTTGCTTTTTCGATGATCCAGCAGATGTTGGCAATTTGATCTCTGGTTCCTCTGCCTTTTCTAAATGCGGCTTGAACATCTGGAAGTTCACAGTTCATGTATTGCTAAAGCCTAGCTTGGAGAATTTTGAGCATTAGTTTACTAGCGTGTGAGATGAGTGCAATTGTTTGGTAGTTTGAGCAATCTTTGGCATTTCTTTTCTTAGAGATTGGAATGAAACTGGCATTTTCCAGTCCTGTGGCAACTGCTGAGTTTTCCAAATTTGCTGACATATTGAGTGCAGCACTTTCACAGCATCATCTTTTAGGATTTGAAATATCTCAAAGCATAGATCATTGTTATTATATATTAGCTAAGCCACACATTTATGACTTTTTTTGATTAAAAGTTATCAAATTGACCAGTCCTGTCAAAATAATATGTTTTGTCATTTTCCTGTTAAATAGCTCTAGAAATGTTCCTACTCATACAATGCTTTATTAATGAATGAAGCATTTATATATGCCACTCTTTTCTAAAAGTATTAGGTGGTGTATGTATTTAAAAATTGTGTTATGTGGTTTTTTTAAATTAATAATGATAAATCCATTAAAGCACAAACCCACACTCATTCCCAAGCATGTTCTTTCCACTATTAATGTGTCTTGAACATAACCATTTATAGCAGGTAGTTACATCATGTTGCTTTAAATTTTGTACCTTATGGGCTTTATTCAGTTCAGTTAAGTGGCTCAGTCATGTCTGACTCTTTGTGATCCCATGGACTGCAGCACTCCAGGCTTCCCTGTCCATCACCAACTCCTGGAGCTTGCTCAAACTTATGTCCATTGAGTCGGTGATGCCATCCAACCATCTCATCCTCTGTTGTCCCCTTCTCCCGCCTTCAGTCTTTCCCAGCATCAGGGTCTTTTCCAATGAGTCACTTCTTCGCATCAGGTGGACAAAGTATTGGAACTTCAGCTTCAACATCAGTCCTTCCAGTAAATATTCAGGATTGATTTCCTTTAGGATTGACTGGTTTGATCTCCTTGCAGTCCAAGGGACTCTCAAGAGTCTTCTCTAACACCATAGTTCAAAAGCATCGGTTCTTCAGTGCTCGTCCTTCTTTATGGTCCAACTCTCACATCCATACATGACTACTGGAAAAACCATAGCTTTGACTAGACCAGCCTTTGTTGGTATTGTAACGTCTCTGCTTTTTAATATGCTGTCTAGGTTTGTCACAGCTTTTCTTCCAAGGAGCGAGTGTCTTTTAATTTCATGGCTTCAGTAACCATCTGTAGTGATTTTGTAGCCCAAGAAAATAAAGTCTGTCACTGTTTCCACTGTTTCCCCATCTATTTGCCATGAAGTGATGGGACCAGGTGCCATGATCTTCGTTTTCTGAATATCGAGTTCTAAGTCAGTTTTTCACTCTCCTCTTTCACCTTTATCAAGAGGCTCTTTAGTTGCCATGTGACCTTGTGCCAGAAGGTGACTTATCTGAACTTCAGTGTCCTCATTGCTGAAAGGAGGACTATGATGAATGCTTTCTAGGATTGTCATACAATATCTTTTCTCTAGTCCCCTCTTAGAAGTGTTATCCTATGCAGAAGTGAGGGAAATAATATTAGCTCAGGAGTGTTACTCAGCAATGTAGAGAGAGGTGAGGGAGGGAAAGAAGGAAGGCAGGAAGAAAGAAAAAGTTGATTTAGAGAAAAGGAGAAGATCTTTAGCCCCAAGACTATTATAAAATTTCTACTATTGAATATGAAAGTTAAATATTTTCTTCCTCAGAGTCAATGGAAAACAAAAAGACAAGGTCAATTACAGTTTGGGAAAAGCAGAATTTACAAAATCTCACATACTACATATAAATAAATAATAAGACCTTTATAAGTACTTAGTAACTACAAATAAATGAATGATAGAATAATTTTGGAACAGACTTGACCAGATCAAGGTAAATGAAACCAAAATAATGCCAGTGGGCTCAATGCTAGTTTGCATCTTCTGCAACTTTTTTCTCTTTTCCTTCTTTTCAAACTTTTTATTTAACTTTGACTTTGCCAACAAAGGTCCATCTAGTGAAGGCTATGGTTTTTCCAGTGGTCATGTATGGATGCGAGAGTTGGACTGTGAAGAAAACTGAGTGCTAAAGAATTGATGCTTTTGAACTGTGGTGTTGGAGAAGACTCTTGAGAGTCCCTTGGACTGCAAGGAGATCCAACCAGTCTCTCCTAAAGGAGATCAGTCCTTGGTGTTTCTTGGAAGGACTGATGCTGACGCTGAAACTCCAATACTTTGGCCACCTCATACAAAGTATTGACTCATTGGAAAAGACTGTGATGCTGGGAGGGATTGGGGGAAGGAGGAGAAGGGGACGACGGAGGGTGAGAAGGCTGGATGGCATCATCGGCTCGATGGACATGAGTTTGGGTAAACTCTGGGAGTTAGTGATGGACAGGGAGCCCTGGCGTGCTGCGATCATGGGGTCACAAAGACTTGGACATGACTGAGGGACTGAACTGAACTGAACTGAATAGAATGGTGATAAATCATGGATATTTTTCACTCTATGAGGAAGTAGGAAAATTACACAAAGTTTCAAAGGGTTGAAGGGCAGAATGCTGCTGCTGTTTGTTCGTGTAGACATTGCTGAAACTTAGGGCCAGTGGATAGTTTCCGTAGGAATGCTTGGTATCTAGGTAAAAGCTGGCAGAATGGTTTTAACCTTTCCAGAATGTCCTTGAAGAAAAGTTACTTCTTGCTCAGTTGAAATTACTCCCCAAGATAGTCTTTATTATAAAAAAGAATATATCATATGTGTCTTATTTAATCAAGCCCACTTTCCACAATATATAAACCTGAGTACAACATCTACTGGACAAACTGTGAATCTTCATAAATATTAGTACTAAGGCCCTGTTTATCTCTTTGACTTCTACCTTAGGTAGTACTAATGATAATCAGAATAGTCTATTCCAGTGGTACTGGTTGATACCCTGCAGAGAATATTTCCTCTGTACTTTAGTCTGTGAACCATCTGAAGTCCTCTGAGAAGCATCCTTAGAGGTGGCATGATGAAAAAGTGAAGTAAAGCCATAATCTAGATATTTTAGTTTTATAGAGTGTAGATTTGGCTTGAAGTATAATCAAAGTATTAACAAAATACTCAACACCTAGAGTTGTAATGTTTGATAAATGAGGTAAGAGTTGATAACCAGAGTACTCTTTGGCCCAATATTTTTTTTTTTCACCTGTGTTCTGCATGAACTCCTTAGACAGTGAATGTTTCCTGGAAATAGATGATTGATTAAAGGTTCAGTGACTGTCAGGACAGCCTCTGTAGGATCTTCCCCAGTCTTCCCTTCTCCCTCCACCAAACAACCCCCTCCTTTTAGTGAAAATATTTATGCCCATTGGAGCAGTTCCCTTACAATACCAACACTGTTTCTGTCCTTGTGATTTTTTTTCAGTGTTGTTCACAACTGTCAAAGATGATTTGATGCCTCTCTTAAAGAAATAGATAAGAGCTAATTCCTGCAAATCTTTTAATCTTTGCCTTGGATTAAAAAAAAAATAATAAGAAGAAGGAGCAGTGACTGCAGACATTTCCTCGAGAAGTGTCATAACCTTAAGGACTCTGGTTAGTGAGACTAAGAGAGCGCATTGCTGAGGTAAACTGAAGGCAAAGACCATCTGACTGTGACTGTCAGGGAGAACCCCAGCTCCAACCCATTGTTTTACTACAAGGACTGAAGAACGACAGCTCTTTCTCAGAATTGTTGTCAGACTTCGTCTAGAAGAGGTGCTCTCAATACCTTTTTGACAAATGAAGGAAATGAAGCTTGTGGAAGTTAAGGAATCAGACAGTGTCGTGAAGTCTCATTGTCTTTACTCTCTGATAGCAAAATGCACCGTCCCTGATAACTCAGTCTTTTCTGTCCGTAGCTTATTTATCAACTTCCCAATCACTTTCGCTTTCCTGTCAGCCCTCTTCAGATTCCCAGTACATATTACATGGTAGACTTGAAGTCTGAAGCTGATTTTCATAACATGACCAGTGGATGAACTGTAATTAATGATAAATGGGCTGTATTCAAAGAAGCACAGACTGGCAACTAAAATAGGTAACTGAACGGAGACTGAAGTATTTATTTCATTTACGGAGCTTTAGGTTTATGCTCATTAAACTTTCTTAAAAATCTTTTGACTGATCTCTGTCTTACTCCAATCTTCACTCTCAAAGAAGGGATTGCAAATTCCATCCCCTCACCTGCTCCTTTCTCAGTCCATTTCCCATACTACATGCTGCGCAGTTTCTTTGCTCCATCTTCAGTCTAGAACGGCCACACATGTCTGGCAAGCAGGACAGATTCACCCAGGACTCCTGGCTAACCTAGAAACTCTACATAAACTCCTCGAGTGTCATGGAGGGAAATGCAGAGTGGCCCATAGGCAATGAATTGAATCTCTAACTCTGATCACTTGGCAAAATCATCTCGTTATCCGGTTTCAACACATACATAAATGATGCCAAGCAAAAAGATAAAAAGAAGAAAGAAAAGAAATCTGTCTTCTTGGAAGAATGTATAGGGACGGTTAGGTGGACTTATGTGAATATAGCACAAATATGTAGTGAGATTGTATCTGGAACTGTGGAATACCTGTTTTTCTATGCACTGCACAGCTCTCACTCCACTCCTTCTGCCCCTTACCTGTCTTTCTTTCTATCCCTCTCCTAAAAACAAACAAACAAACAAAAAAAAACCCCTCCCCAGCCCACAGTAAAATATAAGCAAACTCTCAAAGTAGCTGCTGGCAAAAGTATTAGAGGAAAAAGTTTAAGTTCTTAATACACAGTGTTTTAATTCCCCAAAACAATATCAGAATATGGCTGCTGAGGAAGAAGGAACAGAAGGAATTCAAGGCCTTAAAGTGGGATGCAGGGGAAAGAACCGCCTGATGTAAGGACCCAGAAGCTGCGGGGAAGGCACGTGGCACCCTCCTGTCCTTGAGTGAATGTCTCCCTTTGACAGTTTGCTTGAATCCAGCAGCAGTGCCCTGATGCTGACAAACACTCCAGGTCGTGGAACTGGAGGAAGAGGCACTGAAGGACTTGGGTAGGTTTCATGACGAGGGAAAAGTCTTCCTCCCTGGTTAGGGAGAGTGCATATCATTATCAGTTACAAAGTTCTGTAAGAGAGGAGCAAGGACCATGGCACTTCTGTTTCTCACAAGCAGACATTGAAGTCCACATACAAAGGGTATCTCTAACTCCTGAGTGGCTAGCGTTTCAAAGTTTTGGGGAAGGAGAATAATTGGAGACGAAGAGGATGGTGGTTGACGAAGAGGATGGTGGTTGAGAATAGCATCTGGAACGTGGTTTACCACTGCTCTAGCTAATGGTTAGCCTGGGCACAGACTGGTTAGTTAGGGGAGAAACTTCCTTTACTTGAACTTCAAATATAACCTAGTAGCACTGTCCTCCCACAGGGCAGTGCTTTGTGATCACTGAGGGTGTCTATCCCTGGTTTGTCAGGGTGTGTCCTGAGCACAGACCAGAAGGGGAAGAGTTTCCTTTCATTCTGCAGTCAGCAGTCAAAATGGTTATCTTGGCTCCTAGCGTGACCTTGATTCCAAGCCCCACTTCACATTTCCTGTCTCCTAGGAAGACCTTTTATTGTTCTTGTCTTTGTCCTTGGTCTAGACTGTGCTGTTCTGAGTTGCTCACCCATGTCCAATTCTTTCCAACCCCATGGACTGTAGCCCACCAGGCTCCTCTCTCCATGGGGATTCTCCAGGCAAGAATGCTGGAGTGGGTTGCCATGCCCCTCCTCATGGGGATCTTCCCAAGCCAGAGATCAAACCCAGATCTCCCACATTGCCAGGCGGGTTCTTTACCATCTGAGCTACCAGGAAAGCCCCTAGATTGTCTACTTATGTCGTATTCTGTTAAATTTTTAAACAATTGACATAGAAAAACTAGTGTTTGGTATGTGCTAAATACCGATGTTTGAAGGGGCTTCCCCTGTGGCTCAGCTGGTAAAGAATCCTGCAGTGAGGGAGACCTGGGTTTTATCCCTGAGTTGGGAAGATCCCTGGAGAAGGGAAAGGCTACCCACACCAGTATTTTGGCCTGGAGAATTCCATAGACTGTATAGTCCATGGGGTCTCAAAGAGTCAGACATGACTGAGCAACTTTCACTTTCAGACTTTGTTAGAGGAGGAAGCTAAGTCAAACACTTTTGTGGAGATCAAAGAAAACCCTGGATGTGCTCAAGAACTCTGGAAGTGAAATGCGCTGGTTCTTTGTGAGTCCTGATTTTGCTTCCAAGAGTAAGGCTTCTGTGTTTTTAAGTTTTTTGACCCATTTGTGTCACTGACACTACTCATTTGGACTAGTTGTGCAATCCTGCCACTCTACTCAGATGCGTCTCAGGTGTTCTGCTGTGTAGAAACATGTCCATACTTTGCTTAGTCTACAACTTGGCCCTGAGTTTTCCAATCTGATTCTCCAGTTCTGGTTCAGAGGAGTGCTAGTCCTGTCACTCTGTTCATAATTTTCAAAACATGATTGGAATATCCTGGCCTCCATGATTCTATTAACACTTACCTTTTTCTGAAATAACCTTTTCTTTAGCCTGTCCCTGGATTCATTCTTCAAGACCTAGCTCAAATCATTTATTCTTCATCAAGTTATCTCTTTAATGAGCTAGTATGTGTTAAAGTGCTTCCCATGGCAAGTACTTAGAACACTGATTATTGTTAATCAGAACTCATCTCTCTTCTTATGCTCATAAAATTTCATCTCTGTGGAGAAGGAAATGGCAACCCGCTCCATTTTTCTTGCCTGGGAAAGTCCATGGACAGAAGAGCCTGGTGGGCAGGAGCCCATGGGATTACATGACTGAGCTGCATGCATGCAGGGGATGAGGGGTAGAGGGTGATGGTGAAGGTGTTAGTTGCTCAGTTGTGTCCACCTCTTTGTGACCCCATGGACTGTAACCTGCCACACTCTTCTGTCCATGGAATTCTCCATGGAGAGGGATTGGTAGCAATAAACAGGTAAAACTTAAAAAAAATTTTATCTCCGGCATAGAATTTTTTGAGTGTTACATATTACCTACTAAAAAAAAATCGTGTATGGTCTAAAAATAATTTGTTGGATCATTGGTTAAACTCAGTTAAAGAGATTTGTTTTATGTCAGGCTTCTCAGAATGTCAAATACAGCAATATATTGTAAATCTTCACTGAGTGTGGGATACCATTTTCCAAACCAAATTGACCAAAAATATCTGATGAGACTGAAGTTCCAAGGAATACATTTTAAGGAAGCACATCTCTACTCCACCAGACTTTGATCTAATAAAGTCATTTGGCTATATATTCTCTTTCCCAATAAATTTTAAGCTTCTGGCTGGACCAATCCAGCCAGAATCAAATTTTTTTCCCCCCATGAAATATTACATGTATCATATAGCAGGCCATATTACATTTTCTTTTTGAGAGAGAAAGATTTTTTTTTTCCTAAAGGAACTGGAAAGGAGTTAAAAGCAAGGAAGTTAGAGAGCATGTATGTATCATGTTTAAGAAATTAATTGAGTTGTGAGTGGTAAAAAGGAAACCCTCTGTGCCTGTCTTGCACACACAGAGCATGGAGCTGGACAGGGAAATACTGGATCAGCTTTTGGCATGCCCACAAAGTTACAACAACGTAATTTAGCTGATATTAGAAGATTAGGTTGTAGAGTACAAGCCAGTCCTTTTACAGTCAAATATGTTTCCAAGTTGGCTACTCTTCCTTGGTGAGTTCTTATGTATGGGTATATTTTAGTATTCCAATATCTACATCTTTCTAGGTTATTAAATTTGACCAAAACCTTGATCACATATTATGGATCTGGCATGGGGTCATTCTAAAGTGAATACTAAATAAGAGGCCTGAAAATCCTTGACTTTCCATAAGATTAAAAATTTTAAATTATAGAAGAATCTAATCCACTGATATTATAGAGGAAGCATCTTCAAAATTACCAGCAATCTGTGGTTAAACTGGGACTAAAACTCAGGTTTCCTGACAATGAGTGACTCTTTTCATTGAACACAAGTATTTAAATGTGATTTGAATTCTTTTTAAAGGAATTCAGTACTTAAATGATTTATAGTAATAGTATCTTCCCATATTAATTTCATTGAGGGGAATTAGCCAAGTATTAATCTTGTACATTTGAAATTGGAGCCAAGAAGATGAATGGATAATAGCTGATTATTGTCATTAACTTATTGAGCTGTACTTTGAAAAGTTCAGATATTAAACCAGGAGAGTCCATCATCATCACTACGTAGAAATTTCTAGTAGAATGCTCTCTGAAGACCGTTCAGATTCGGCTCGCTCTTCGACAGGAGTAGGCTGCAGATGAACAACGTTTTCAGTTGCTGCTGAGCTTTATTGTCTCTCAGATTGTGTCTGTGAGTTGGTGTTAATTTATTTTCATCTACATTCTCCATGAAAATATAAGGCAAACCTCCCATCAGTATACTATCATTCCAGCCACTAAGTTTTGTGACAGATACAGAAAAACAAAAATAAGCAATATTACATATATATGTATATACACACATATGTATAATATATGGCTTCCCAGGTGGTGCTGCTGGTTAAGAATCCGCCTACCAATGCAGGAGACATAAGAGACGAGGGTTCAATCTCTAGGTCAGAAAGATCCTCTGGAAGAGAGCATGGTAACCCACTCTAGTATTCTTACCTGTAGAATCCCCATGGACAGAGGAGCCTGTTGGGCTACAGTCTGTGAAATTGCAGAGTTGGACACAACTGAAGTGATTTAGCATGCATGCATGCATATGTATATTTTATTTGCACCGAGTCTTAGTTGCAACACACAGGATCTTTGATCTTCGTTGCGGCATGCAGACTGTTAGTTGTGGCACATGGGATCTAGTTCCCTGCCAGAGATCAAACTCAAGACCCGTGCCACTGCACCACCAGGGAAGTCCTAACAAAATTATATTTTGATTATTACTCCGTTTACTACTGAGCCAAGAGTCCTGCATAAGCTTGATTAAATGTCTATGTTTGTTTGATAGTGATTGTAATATTAAGTTATAGAACAAACCCATTTTGTGGTAAATTAATATTTTGAGAAGTTTAAAAGCATTTGTGCATGTATAGTCAGTTGGAATCATATGTGATTATAAAGCTCATTCTATATATGGAAATGCATTATAAATTGACAGGTTGAGATTAGCAATGAACACTATTAAGATATCTCAGTGTAAGTTTTTGAAAGTACAGTCCCATTTAAAGGGAAAATTTAAGGATAAATACATCAAGGATTAGCGTACAACTTTTAGAGATACAATAATAAATGTAACAGATGAACTAACCTTACACCCGCACCTAAATATGAGACTCACGATGTGAACATCAGATATTTTGGTTTTGACAACCATCGCTGGTTCATGTATGTACATAACGGTGCAACAGTGACACCACTGGGCCAGACTTATCTTACTTCTTAAGCTTCAAGGTATTAAAAAAAGTTAGATGTTTAAGAGAAATGGAGATAACTGAGTAAAACATGTGGATGATTATGAAACTATGCTATTGAATTTGGGGGACAACTGGGGACGACTTTCCACCGGTGCCTTTTACAAAGTGCTGACTTTGTGTTTGGAATGCTACCTCAATGACTGAAAATATACAGACCAGATCATAAATATGCCTGACGGAATAAAATCAGACTGTTCCTAATACTCCAAAAAATGTTGCCAATTGCTAAACACATTTGTATTTAGTTTAAATTTTCAAAGAGAAAATAAAACCCATGAGAAGAAAAGAAATCCATGCAACAGTTTAATTTTTTCCCCAGAATCCAGCCACTAGAGGGCAGGAGAGTCCATGCTACTCTGACTTTGATCTCCATTACCTGCCCCCTTCCTCAGACCCCCTTCCCCACTCTGTCTTCGGCCCATCTTTCTCTTTCTGAATAGATAAATATATTTTCAGAAAGGGGGCTGTTTCTTCTTTCTAAAATACTGGAGCATAACATTTTCTAGAAACATATCTGAGATACAAGTAGAATATGAGATATATCTTTTTCCAGATTTAAGGGTGTGATTATATTCTTTTTGTTTCTATTAAAATTAGCCCTATTTTTAAGTAAATACTTGGGGCAAAAAAAGGAGGGAGCATATCCACAGGCTTTTCTGTAGCTGTTGAAAAAATTAATATAAAATACTAAATTAGTTAATTCTTAGGTCAGTTCTTAAGAAATCTTCCATTCCTGAAAAGCTAACTTAAAGTGAGAAAATATAAAAGTGATAAAGCCAAGCTCTTTGTATTCTTAATAAGAAACTCTGTATGAAGAACATAAAATAATAGCCACATAAAATACTTGAAACTTAGAAGCCTAGATTTTCATTGATGTTATCATTGCATATAATTGCTAGAATTTGGAAGAGAAAGAAGGCTTTTTCAAATTTATTTTTCAGTTTTCTTTATCTTTCTCTCTTCTAACAAAAGCTTTTATCTTTGGCAAAACAAAAGATTTGGTTGAAATTGTTCTTTGACTTAAGTGGAAACTGATTGTGTGAGTACTTACTTTGTGTTTTATCCAATAAAGAAAGATTATGTTTTAATACATCACTGATAAGTTAAAATCATTTCTCTGGTTTCTGCTTCCACTTCTATCAGTGATCATCATTGCATTTGTCAACATTTTGTGCATAAAATTTCCTCTGCAGGGGAAAAAATAAACTTAGCTAGGATCTTTGCAATAGAAATACTTAAATTTTTAATTTTAATTTTAATTTTTCTATGAACATAGTTACAGAACTGGTAGTTTTACTTGCTAAAGAATGGAATTCTATAGAGAAATTTTTTTGAGAAATATGAGCTTTCCTTAGAAAATTTGATTAAGTATGGTTAAACCTTCACCTATATTCTTGAACAACTATTTATTCCCCTACACAGTATTGGGCATAGAGCAGATACTCAATTTGTTCAAGAAAAATTAGCATCTGTTGGTTGTATCTAAATTCCAAACATGCTGGGAACTCTTAGCCCTTCCTTATGGAAGTTAATAGTTTCTAGAGTAATAAATGTTCAATATTGCTAACTCTAGGATAAATTTAAAAACTTGTATTTGTTAATTTTTGTTAAAGTTTCCCAATCTCCTCATAAAAGTGCTCTGTGATAAGTATTTTTTTCCAGTGAAAGTGAATTGGGTTATTGTGGCAGAGCATTGTAAAACAAACTTTAAGACTATTATTGCAAGCAAACTGCAGTGTCTCAAAGACAGTGTTGTCAATTACTGGCCTAAGTGATAAATTTTCTCCAAATTCCCTGCGTGTTGTCAGCAGGATTTCTTTTTTTTTTTTTTTTTTTTTTGGTAACTCCCATACTTAGTTTTGGTACTTTGCCCCTCATGCACAAATTCACTTTGTAAATTTGCAAAAGATTAAGTTCTGGATGTGGCCTAGGGCTTGATAGGCAACTTCCTGGAAAGGCTTTGCAGTAAGAGCTTTGTAGACAAAAATCATCCTGGTTCAGGTTAAGTTTCTCTTTGGTGTGTAAGTCTATTACTCATGCAGTGGTCAGTTTACATTGGCCTTTCTTAGGGAACTAGGAGGACATAATATTAACGAAGCAGTGCACACTTATCAAAAGAATCCAGTCTTACTTTTTATCGAGATTTCTTGGGAGGCAGCCACCATGGATTCTAACACTTTCTTCTTAAAAAAAAAAAAAATCCAAGTTAACCTCAAATATGCGACTGTGTTCTCCTCAGAGTGGTATAGAAATCCTCAGACCCTAAAGCAGAACGTTGGTGTTTCAGGTATGAAGACCTGCATTTGTCAAGTGACTTTTCCGAAAGTGGAAGCCTGTCAGAGGTGCTGTTTATCTCATGAAATTGCCCAGTTTAAATAAGACATTCTTATTTGGCAATTATTCCTGAGGAAGGTTTTTTTATGAGGGTGGGGAGAGGTCCTTTTCTTCCTCTCTGTGGATTGGATTACAGTTAGATACTTGATCAGATTAAGCTGGAAGGAGGGTAACCTGAGTTAACCCAGTATTTAATCCAGTTCAGCTAACATTGCAACCTAGACTCAGTCAGTTCAGTCGCTCAGTCGTGTCCGACTGTTTGCGACCCCATGAATCGCAACACGCCAGGCCTCCCTGTCCATCACCAACTCCCGGAATTCACTCAGAGTCTCGTACATCGAGTCGGTGATGCCATCCAGCCATCTCATCCTCTGTCGTCCCCTTCTCCTCCTGCACCAAATCCCTCCCAGCATCAGAGTCTTTTCCAATGAGTCAACGCTTCGCATGAAGTGGCCAAAGTACTGGAGTTTCAGCTTCAGCATCATTCCTTCCAAAGAAATCCCAGGGCTGATCTCCTTCAGAATGGACTGGTTGGATCTCCTTGCAGTCCAAGGGACTCTCAAGAGTCTTCTCCAACAGCACAGTTCAAAAGCATCAATTCTTCTGTGCTCAGCCTTCTTCACAGTCCAACTCTCACATCCACACATGACCACAGGAAAAACCATAGCCTTGACTAGATGGACCTTTGTTGGCAAAGTAACGTCTCTGCTTTTCAATATGCTATCTAGGTTGGTCATAACTTCCCTTCCAAGGAGTTAAGCGTCTTTTAATTTCATGGCTGCAGTCACCATCTGCAGTGATTTTGGAGCCCAAAAAAGTAAAGTCTGACACTGTTTCCACTGTTTCCCCATCTATTTGCCATGAAGTGATGGGACCAGATGCCATGATCTTTATTTTCTGAATGTTGAGCTTTAAGCCAACTCTTTCACTCTCCACTTTCACTTCCATCAAGACGCTTTTTAGTTCCTCTTCACTTTCTGCAACCTAGATACCACTTTGCTAATATTTCCTCTGTTGGACTTGAGAGCCAGCCTGCCCTGGAGAGCAACCTTCAGTTAATCCTCTTCTAGGCTCGTAGTTCGCTCATCCCCTGGTATCTGTAGTATCATTTCTGAGTGGCCTCCCACATTTTAGCTTTTTACACCAGACTCTGATTTCCTATCCAACCGTTGTTTACTCAGAGCTTATGATTACTAATTCCCTCATTACATTACAGAATTGAATGTTTAAAACAGTCATGTGATGGGAACAGTGATCTGCATTTTGCAGATGAAGAAAATAAAAAACAAAAAACAGATAAATCAATTATCAATCTAAGGTCACACAGTTTAAAGGGCAAGAGTGAGAATCAAAGCCGCATCTTTTGATGTCAACTTCCATTCTTGCTTTCTCCAAAACTGTAGCTGTAGTTCCATGCCAAGGAGGGAAAATGGTATGAACTGGACTAAATCAGGGTTTGAAAGCACAAGCCAAGTTAAGAGTCATTGCTATTAATGGGAACCATTACATGAACCCCCATAGCCTTCTTGGACTTATAGACTTTACGCTGCCCTCAAACACATCATATAACTTGGGTTGCAGCTGTTCTGCTAATGTCTTTAAACAGGAGGGTTGCATCACGATTCATGCCTAATAAGTGCCAATGATACTGCAGCTATTTTATAGAGCAGCTAAACAAGTTTCAGCAACTTAGATTTTTATCTGCTTTAGCTGAAACGGCCAGTTACATTTTAATCTCAGTTATATAAATGATTGTTTTGAAAACAAGCTGGTACATCTCTAGAAGGTTATTTTCAAACTTTCCTTTGATGCCCATTCTTTTTTTGAAATAAAGATGAATTCAATTACATTAAGTACAGAAAATTATGTAGATTCACCGTTCACTATCGAATGGGTATTCTGGTCAGGATGTTTCGTGGAGATAAGATGAACTGTAGCTGAAGTCACCTTTAGTAAGGTATAATTTATATTCAGTGAAATGTACCAGATTTAGCTGTAGACTTCAATACGTTTGATAAATCTTCATGCCAGTCATTTCCAATATCCCCAAAAGCTCAGTTGTGTCACTTTTCAGCCAAATTCCACATTTGCAAGTTCCCACTCCTGGTCACAGACGACCACTGACTTGCTCTCTGTGCAGCCAATTAATTTTTCTGTGTTAGAATTTCATATGAGTAAAATTACATGAAGTATGTGTTATCTTTTATTGACTTCTTTTGCTCAGCCCATCGGTGAGATATATGCTGTATGTTTTTGTGGTTCATTTCTCAGTAGTAGTGCGTTGTTGAGATGTCCAGTTTGCTTACTCATACCACTAGGATAGACATTTGTTTCAGCTTTTCGACTATTATAATAATAAAGATACTAAGAAGAGTCTTAAAAAAGTTTTTGTGTCCATATAACACTTTTATTTCTCTTGGGTAAGGCCTATATAGAATTGTTGGGTCATAAGGGAAATATTTGTATTCCCTCCATCAAAGCATGGGTTTGAGTTTTAGTTGATATTCTCACCAAAATTTGATATGATCAGTCTTTTTTAATTGTAATCATTTAAATGGCATGTGGTGATGTTATATTGTGGTTTCAATTTACATCTCCCTAATGAATAACAATTTGGACAACTTTTCATGTGTTTATTTTCTATTTTATTTCTATTTGTATGTCTCCTTAGATGTGTCTCTCCATAACTCTTATGCAGATTTTTAAATGGCATGTTTATTTTTCTAATTAATGAGTTTTAAGAGATCCTTTATTTTATATGTAATTTCCCTCCCAGTTTAGATTTGTCCTTTCCTTCTCTTCCCAATGTCTTTCAAAAAGCAGAATTTTAATTTTGATGCAGTCTAATTATTAATTTGTTCTTTTATGGGGCATCCATTTTTCTGTGTATCTAAAAATCTTTGCCTAACTCAAAGTCACAAAGATTTTTTTCTAATTTACTAAATGCTTATTATATATGTTTATATTATGGTCAGTGATTTATTGTCAGTTAATTTTTATATTTTGGATGGGGTATGAATATGAGTTACCTTTTTTTTTTTTTTTTTGGTGTGTGTATATTCAGTTGATTCAGCACCTTTGTTAAAAAGACTGTCCTTTCTCCACTGAATTATCTTTGCACTTTTTGGAAAATCAGTTGTTCATTTACATGTGACCTTATTTATGTTCTGTTGATCTATTTTGCTGTCTTTACATTTATATCACACTGTCTTTATTGTTCTAGCTTTATATTAAGCTTTAAACTTTGTTAGTGTTAATCCTCCAAATCTGATTTTAATTTTCAAAATGCTTTTTGGCTATTCTGGGAATTTTTCATTTCCATAAGAGTTTTAGAATCAGATATTTAATTTCTGAAAAACAAGTCTTTGAAGATTTTGAATGGGATTATGTTGAATATGTAAATCAATTTGGGGTGTAGTGATCCCTTAACCTCATTGAGTCTTTTGAACCATGAGCAAAGTCTATTTCTTCTTTATTTAGATTTCTTTGGTTTCTCTAACCAATCTTTTGCTGTTTTCAGGGTACAAGTCTTGTGCCTCTTTTATTAGATTTATCGCTCTTAAATTCTTGTTATTATTGTAATTGGTATTTTTAAAATTTCAAATTCTGGTTTTTTGCTTCTGTTATATATTGGTTTTATTGTTCTTGTGTTCTGCAAACTTAATGAACCATTTACTAGTGATGACAGCATTCTTTGCAGATTCTGTTAGCTTTTACATCTAGAAAATCATGTCATCTATGAATAAAAGAGTTTTATTTATCCTTTCCAATCTGAATGGTTTCAGTTTATTTTTCATGATTTATTTCATTAGCTAGAACCTCCAGTATAATATTGACTAGAAATCTTTGTCTTATTTCAAAGTGTTTAGGTTTTCACTATATAGTGTGCAATTTTGTTTATGCCTTTTATCCAGCTGAGTAAATTCCTTTTTTTCTAGTTTTCTAGGAATATATACCAGGTATGTTAGATTTTGTTCAGTGACTTCTTTGTTTCCCTTAAATTGGTATTTTTGATGAGTTTATTAATATGTTAAAATACATTTATTTTTATTTCCAAATGTTCAACCAACCCTGACTTTCTAGAAAAAAACAAATTTGGTTGTAATATGTTATAGTTTTAATATTTTATTTGACTCAACTTGCTAAAATTTTGTTTAGAATTTTTACATCTACATTCATGAGGGATATTAGCATCTAGTTTTCTTATTAATGTCTTTGTATTTTGATATCAGAGTAATGTGATTCTCATAAAATAAATTGGGGAATATATTTCCTTTTCAGTTTTTTGAAAGAGTTTATGTTTAATGAAAATATTTCTTCCTTAAGTATTTGGTTGAAATTATCAGTGAAGTGATCTGGGCCTGGAGTTTTCTTTGTGGATTGGCTGGGCTGTGAACCAGTATTAATACACATTCCATTCTCATAGGGTTGAGTGGTCTATGATGCTGATTAGGTCAAGTTGGTTGACAGTGTGTAAGATTCTCTGTAACTATAGTGATGATGATCTGTTTATATGTTCTTTTAATTTTGAGAGAAGGCTATTGCAATTTCTTATTGAAATTATGGCTTTGTCTCTTTCTCTTTATAGTTTTATCAGTTTTTGCCTCATGTATTTTGAAGTCATATTATTAGAATATTTAAGGTTGCTGTCCTCTTAATGAGTCTATATTGTTTTGTTCTTTGGCATCTTTAGTAATTATTTTACTGTATATTGGACACTCAACATTGTAGTTTTCACATGGATCATGTTTATATGGAATTGAATGTTTGATTTTGTTGTTTTTCTTAAGATAGTGGTGAGCTTGGTTCTGACAGATAGTTACTTATCAATTAGCACATCAGCTTGAACTTTTAGAGTCTTGGTTTTAAGCAGTCTTGGTCTTAAGCAATCCCGGGCTTAAGCAGTCCCAGGTGGTGCTAGTGGTAAAGACCAACCTGCAAACGCAGGAGACATAAGAGACTTGGGTCCAATCACTGGGTCAGGAAGATCCCCTGAAGGAGGGTATGGCAATGCACTCCAGTATTCTTGCGTGGAGAATCCCATGGACAGGGGAGCCTGGCGGGCCTCAGTCCATAGGATCACAAAGAGCTGGACACAACTGAAGTGACTTAGCATGCACGAGTTGGTCTAGAGTTCTTTTACTTGGTCATTCTCTTTCACAGAGCAAAAATTTTTAATTTTTATGAATTACCATATTTTCTTATATTTTTGGTGTTGTATCTACAAACTCATTGTCAGACCCAAGGTCCCCTAGAGGTACTCCTGTGTTATCTTCTAGCAGGTTTGTAGATTTGCATCTTACATTTAGGAATATGATCCGTTTTGAGTTATTTTTTGTGAGGAGTATAAAATCTGTGTCTAAATTCATAGTTTTCAATATGAATGGCCAATTGTTCCAGCATCGTTTGTTGAAAAGACTTATCTTTTTTCTATTAATTTGCCTTTTTGGTGACAAAGCAAATGACTGTATTTGAGTGGACCTGGTGTTTTTTTCTACATTTTAAATAATAAAATGAAATATAACTAAGAAAAACACAAATTATCTATAAAGAGAAGGCTTCCATTTGTTAGATGATTGAATAAAGGTAAGTTTGCTCCTTTGTTTCAGTAATCACTCCAAAGCAATAAGGATAATGGCAGACACAGATTTTATCTTTGCTAACTGGCGGAGATTTTTTTAAACTCTAAATCACAGTATCCAGAAGAAGGATTGGGAGAAGTTGTGCTGGTTAAACAAGGATGCCAGGAGGCACCTAGGTTTTCTATGTGGGGCTGTGAATCTAACCAGCTGGAATTCCCCAGAGTCAATATACTTCCTAGGAGTAATTCCTTCTTTGGAAGAACAGAAATTGGTAATTGGGCTAGTTGCACAACTTTCCTGAAAGCAATTTTATACTATACAGAAGCACACAGACACACACAGACACACACTGTCTCTCTCACACTCAACTCTGTTACATAAAGTACTTCAATATCAACCAGAAAGAATTTTTCGTAGTTTGGAATGCTAGTCTCTCATCCATGAACTTCCTTTTTTTGTTAATAAAGTTTTATTGGGAAACAGTTATGCCCACTCATTTACCCATGGTCTGTAATTACTTCCATTCTACAATAGCAGAGTTGATTGGTTGCAACAAGGATAATATAGCTCTCAAAACCAAAAATATATACTGTATGGTCCTTTCTAAAAAATTTTGCTCACCCTTGGAATAAAGGGAAACATGATAATCTCAAAAGCTATAGAAAAAACTGTTGATAAAATATCAATATTTATAATACACCAGAAATCAAACCACTTTTTAAACTGGTAGATGATAAAGTTGCTTCATTCAAAGATGATTAATATTTCTTTGAAAAATTTGAGATATTACAAAAATAAACAGAGCAGCCAGAGAATATTGATAATTATATTGCCCTAAAACATGAAGATTGTGGTTGTAGGCATACATTTAAAATTTCAATGAAACGCTTGTTTTTAATATATGGCATGGGTTCAAAGCAGAGATGTAAAGGCTCAGAGAGATTGCATTGTCCATAATTTTTACCTCAAGGAAGTGGAAATAATAGAGACCACTAAAGAAATAACTACCTTCTAGCTTCTTCATAGATTAGGTACAATATTCATTTAAATATTATTTGAGAAGTACAAAAAGCCAGGCCTGCCCCTTCTAACTCCTCTTTACCTGCCTGCCAGTCCTGGTATTATCCTCTCCTTCTGCCTAACACAAGAAGTTGAAGTAATTCTACTCCAGTAGGTCAGATGGACACCTAGGTATCAGCATTGATAAGATTGTATGGAAATGTATACTTACAACAAAAAAAGGAGGTGAGTTCTCAATGTGTGCTTTGGTGCCCTTGTCTAAGCATGTATCAGTTCATCACTTGAGGCTTGTTGAATATTGCATATAGCCTGGGTATGCAAGTGAGATGTCTGTCTGTTGAACTGTGGTGCAGAGGGTACCCCTAGGAGTAGCAAGCCACAAAATGGCTCTAGGCTAGGGAGAACAGATATAGTAAAGGGCCTCAGAGAACTAATGGGAATATTTGAAAGGAGGTTGCCAAGAAACAAGCACATTTTCTTGGGATGGTCAATATAGTATTTTTTGATTCAGTAAATCCAAGTCTGAATATAAGACTCTACTAGAAATCAGTTATGTGACTTAAACAAGTTACTCAGGCTCTGAGAGCACTGTCTGTGAAGTGCAGGAGACGTTTGCATTGTCAGTTTTGGGCAGTTTTAATTGAGATGATGTTTGGAAAATATCTAGCACAAAGTAGGGAGCACTCAGGCTGCAGTGCCCACGGGGCAGTGTTCCAGGTGTGAATGGTGCCGGTAGCTGTGGAACATGGAGGTCCTAGGCAAACAGTTATGGTGACTGTTATTATTGCCGCTTTTAAATTTTGCCCAAAGACAGTTCCAGCCAGTTCAGCCTATGGACTAATACAGGAAAATTAATTCTCTGCTCTTTCTGTTTACTTCCTGTTACTTTATAATTTATAGAGAGTCTGAGTATATGAAAAGAGCTTAAAGTGATAGAAGAGGGTTCATGGTCAAAGCCCCATTATTCCTTAACTAATCTGGGAAACTGAATCAGTTTAAAGGGTCTTTGGTTTCCTCATCTGTGAAAATAGAGAAGTGGACCAGATAACCTGTAATACTCTTTCCCCAATTTTTTGATTTACAGCCTGGATCCCATTCAGTCCTTTCATCCTGGTACAATTGCCCACAGAAAGGAAATCTTGTTCTTAAAATGACAATGAAATTCATTGAACATGAATCCCCAGAGGGTAGGAGAAATGGGCCAGACTTCTCCTTCAAGTATGTGGCATTTAGTCCTTGGCAAGAAAAGAAAGTTGTCAGACTAAAACTTGAAATATTCCTCTTCACTGATACAGTATTAATTAAATCTGCTTAATCATTTCTGCAACTGTTTAGCAGAGAAGATTTAGGCACAGAGAAATCAGGGAGCAAGCAGATTGTGGAAAAGTATGAGAACAGCAAGGACGGAATCATGTTTACAATTAAAGTTGAACCTCCTCCCCAGCCTTGTCCTCCTCCTCCTTTTCCTCTTCCCTCTCTTCTCCCCCTCCCCGTCTTACTCCCTCTTTTCCTCCTAATCCTGGTCTTCCTCCTCATCACCATCCTCCTCTTTTTAATTTCAGAGAATCGAGCAGTGATTCCAAGACCTTGGCAAATGGGCTGGGGCTTTGCCCAGTTGGAACATCACACAGCTCCCATCTCCCAGGCAGTTACCCACGGTGGCTAATGCAGAGTGAGAACACGCACAGAAGCCCCTTTCGAAGGAAAGCCATCACATCTACTCCCACTTTCTTAACAGGTTTTCTAAATCTTCAATAAGTTTGTGTTCACTGGGAATGAATGTCTGAATTTAGGCTTCAAAAATGTTCCTCCCCCTTTCCCAATCTGTGTAATTACTGTTGTTTTTTTTTTTTTTTCTGAAGCCTTTCAAAATACTATAATTAACAGATTGGCAGATAACCCATATAACTGCAGTTAAGGCAAATATAGTATGCAGCTGTCTTTGCATTAAGTGATTAAATCAAATAGCATAGTTTTGAAGTACATTTATAAAGCATAAATTTACCTCCTGGCAAAACTGTCTTAAGTAACACACCCTGCACCATCTGTTCATTCAGTATTAATACCATATTTCCCAGGACGGGAGCTATGGAGAGCAGAGCTACCAGCTGTGCAGAATCAAGAGGTGCTAAGGGATCCTTTGGAATACTCAGCAACTTTCGATCCCCTTATGGATGCTCACAGTGATTGTGCATCTAAAACACACACACACACACCACATAATATAGCGCATGCCTGCAAGCACATACATCCATGCATGTGTGTACACATGCTTTATACACTCATGTGCACACACATACACACCACCTCAACGCACAGATGACTATGCTCACTTTCCGTGAATAAGACAATATACTGATGTTAAAAGCATTCATTCAAGTACTTCATTAAATGACTCATTCAGCAATGCCTTATTCAGTGCCCCTGTGTGTCAGACTAGGCACTAGGTATCAGAGGTACACTGCTGAAGGGCTGTGGCCTCTGCTCTCATGGAGCGTACCATCTAGCACACAAGTCTCATTAATAGACTCAGTACAGTACATGATAATTATTTTCAGGCAGGATAGAAACCCTCATTTAGGGTTTATTAAACCCAATAACTATAAATATTTCTCATTTCAAGGCTATGTGTACTAAGTAAAAAGTGTTCAATAATCAAAAATGTATTCAGAACCTAGTGGCAGCACATTTAGTGGACAAAACAGGAGAAAGATGCTTCCAATTAAAGAAAACTGAAAGTGGCAGTAAAAAGCTAACTTGAATGATTCAGACTATTGTGCAGAGTTTAAGAGACATCCAGCAATAGGGAAGCCTGAGTGAGTTTCACGGAGCAGCAGTGGCCAAACTTGACGCCCCCTGGCATGGTCTGGAAGCCTTCAAAAATATTCATGGCCAGATCACACCCAAGATCCATTAGATTAGAGAATCTAATGGATGGAGTTTAGAGAATTCTTTTTCATGTTTCGGAGGTAAGTTTAATGAGCCCTATCCTGCAAGAAGTGGGACTGCAGCTAGAGGTCACATCATAGTATCATCTAGAGCTGTGCTAGCCAGTATGTTCACCACTAGCCACGTGACCATTAGAAATTAATTAAAAAGAAATAAAAGGTTCACAGTTGACTCACCACACTTCATGTGCTCAATAATCATTTGCGCCTGGTGGTTACCTAATTGGACAGCACAGAACATTTCCATCTTTGCCACAAATGCTATCGGAATGTGAACTGGATGAATGAAGAAGTGCATGATAATATGAATGAAGGCGTGGCATCAGTGGCTGTGGGGAGAAGTGATTAGCTGCTGAGAGCAGTGGGAACCTGTGATAAAAGGTGTGTGAGGAGAGTGGCAGATGTTGACAGTGAAGGTCCCTCGGGTGGATAAGAATACTTAGATTTGAAGTGATAGCAACCAGGGAGTATGCAAAGACTGGATATAGAAGAATGATAAAAGGAGAACTGTGTTAAAGAAAACGGCCTGGCATAATTGAGGATGGATGGAAGAAAGAGTAACTGCAGTTTGCAAAGCTGATTCAAAAACATCCTCTTTTGTACCAGGCTCAGTCAGGAAGATGGGCTGAAGACCTAGTCCAAAAAGCTAGAACATGTCTCACTCCATTTTTAGTTTTTTCTGGGAAGTCACTCTGAAACTAATGTAAGCTTTAAAAAAGTCAAAGATAGGATGGATTCAAACTTGTCCATTTTCTTGGATATGCAAAGCTGAGCTCCCTAAGTCACAATTTATAGTTGGGAGGAATTGTATCAGCCCTCCAGGCCAATTTTCCCATGTCATAAGTGGAAACAGAAGTACAGAGATGAGAAGTGAATTCCCCTTGGCCTCACAGCTAATGCAAGGCAAGTGTTGAACCAGAGTGGAGATTTTCCAATTTCCAGACTGGGGGTCCTCTTACATATCACTTTCCAGATTTTAGTGTATAGTGACATTCAAAGCTAAGCACACATACAAAATATTTTTCATGGAGTTTTCAGAATGGAAGAACTTTGAGGAGGAAAGCAAAGAGTAGGAATAACCAGTTGAAAATTAAAGATCAGATATTATTGTTTTGTGAAGAAAAGTGGAAATAGGTTCTTAAATTTTATGGTTTACATGAAACACCAAGAATGAAAGCATATAAGCTCACCTTATTTTATTGCTATTGTGATATGATTGCTTCTTTTAGAGGTATCAATTAATTGACCTTTGGGGACTTAGCATTATATAAAATCTTATCTACCGGAGACTACTGTTACTCTTATGTGAACTGCAATGCCTTGTTAGATAGACATAATGCTTTCTATTATTGCTGTTTAATCTGAAGAAAAAAAAAGGAAAGATTTCCCTCAGTAAAGTCTGAGTAACATAGAGCTGCCAGACTGGACTGCAAGATTCAGGCAGCAAAAGAAGATTCTGAGTTTTGTTTTATATCAATATTTATTATTGTATCAGCAGCTACATTTGATGTGCTTATAATTTATTAATCATCTTTATTGGGAAGCAGAAACAAATTCTGTAATTCTCATGAATCACATATCCTCCAGGCATTTTTTAAGTCTAACTTTTGTTTACTGTCACTTGTACTGAACATTTCTCATTGCAATTCATGGAGAAGCTGTTCACTGAAAACTAGTATCTGGCCTACTCCAGTATTTTCCATTTTATTAGTCAATGGGAGTTGGCTTTAAACTACCAAGCTTATAATTTATTCCCGGAACAGACAATTTAAACATTGTAGGATGTGTTCAAGCACAGCTCAAAGTTTTAACAAGGCTGTCCTCTTTATTTCAGAGCCCCTCCCTGTCAAGAAGGCTCTTGTATTTTAACAAAGAAAACACTCTTTTTTCTTTTTTTTTCTCCAGTTTTCCTTTGAGTTAGAATGTGTATTGAAACACTTCATGAGAAAAGTAGTATGAAAAACTGAAGTTAATCTCCAAGAAGGAAAAAATGGGAGGCTTTTGAGGTCATATAAAAATTAACTGAAAAGATGGCACGATTATTTTGACAGCAGGTGGGATCTCTAAGCTGTTAATTAAGAGACTAACCATTAAGAACATGAAGACTCAGGTTTCCAGAGGTTTACTGATTCTTTTCTGGTATTTTGAGAAGTTTTGATTATATGGTACTATTTTTAAATGTCATTTTATAGCTTAAAAAATGACAGAGGAAGAACCTTAACAAAATGATCATCCTGAGGGGACAAGAGTAAAAACCACTGTATTACAGATTTTCATCTTACATAACTCCAAACTATTTCCCCTATGGACAAAAGCCCATTCATTATGAGAAGTAGGTGATATAATTCAACATGCCTATGCTAGGCCAACTAATAAATCAGGCAGGTTGGTGCCCTCGGCAACAGAACGGTATCTTTAGCTGATGGGATAAATAGATGGATGGACAGGTAGAAGAATGAACTGATGGATAGATGAGCAGGCAATATTAGTACTCATGTAAACAAATGTCACCCAGTGTTCATGTCAAATAGAAAAAAATCAGGAAGAAACAAGAGAATTGCAAATTGGTAGATAGCCTCAATAATGACAGCAGAAATAACTCAAAGAACACTGGGGGTTCTTTCTGGCAGGAACTTGGTCTAACTTTACATCCTCCACATCTGTCGAGGTTCCTCTCATTCAGCAGGAGTTGAATAATGTTGGATAAAAGGAGGTAAAAGAAAAAAGGAAGTGATGTGAAGGCTATCAAATTGCATTTCAGTGAACAAAAAATGGGGTATTTCTGTTAGAATCTAAGAGAGGCTTACTATTACAGAAGGAAAGCAACTAGGGTGGAAATAAGGACTTTTAAAGATGTTATTCCGAAGCATCCTGTCTAGGAAGGCCTTAGGGGGCCTTGTTAAGGGGGAGGGATGTTGGAGATAGGACTATAGGGCTGGTAGGATGTGCAGGACCATGAAATAGGACAAGGCAGGGAGCACGGCGTCCAAGGTAGTTGTGGAGGTGCCGTTGCTAACTGAGGAGCCATGGACAAACCCCCTTTAGGACTCAGTTCTGTATTATATTAAATCCTTAATCTAATTCACCCCATAGATCCTTTCCTAAGTCTAATGTACATTTTTGTAATCCATATGTTTCATTCCAGAAGTCCCTTGTCTGACTCCCTAGAAATAAAGGTAACTATTTTCTCTTTGGGGGAACATAGGCGGAGAGCAGAAATATTGGTTATCATTTTATCTTCAGTTAGGCCATGAATGACTTGCAGTTTTTCTTGTTTCTCAAATGTGATTTTATTATATGAAACCCTGAAATGCTGTCTCCATAGGATTTCTTCAAAGCAACACCTAGGGAAAAAATTGGGTTTGAGGCACAAAATTACTTTAAAAGAAACTTATCTTAAAAATGTCAATATTTTAGTATGCATTTGAAACTACATAAGCAAAAGTGCCAAAACTTTTGTATTCTTTCCTTTTTAATAAAAATTGTTTAATAATATTTTGCATTGGAATACATGATAAAGCCTTCTGTTTCATTGGTTTAAGCTTTCAAATTGGGAATTTCAAGAATTTAGTGAAACACACCCTTCATCCTCAGGTTTGGCAGGCTGCAGTTTTCAAATAACAGTTCATACTCTCCATGCAATTATAGACTCTTCTCTAGAGGTAGATTTCTTTTTAGATACGTACAGTGATGCACAGAGGGCACAGCCATGGATACCTATACCTGAATATTTATTTCTCTTCTGTAACAGGCTGGAAACAAAATGTTGCTGTTGGTAGAAAATGACAACTATAGATTAAAAGGGAGATGTTCCATAAGTCACAGGAGGCATGGTAAAGTGAACATGTGGCAGCTTTACCCCAATGTAGAAACACTTTGAAGAGATATAGAAATGAAGTGAAATCTGCTAACCCAATAGTGGGTTTTAGTGGAAGAGAAAGGCTGAGGGGAAAGAACTTTCAGGAGGATCACATAAAAGGCTGAAGTGGGGGACGTTTGCCTGGAGTTGGTCCTCAGTAGACCAGCATTACGAGGTAGTGATATCAACATGCAAAAATATGAGAACGGAGCACTTTATCTTGTTGAGGAGAATCAATCTATTGGCTTGTAGGACTGTGTCCTGTGTACTGTTGGACTAGGAACTGCCCAGGTGCATTTAGAAAAATTGGAATCTTCTGAATAGAGGCATTTTAGGTCCAGAAAATATTCTATTGGTTCTGTTGGTCTTCTTAATCATAAGTCTATTTCTGTAACAAAGGATTTTTATCTCTATTTTCCAGATAAAGGAACTGAGTGAGAAAGCAGTTAAATGACTTTTCCCAGGCCACACTGCAGGTATGTTACAGAGCAAAGGTTTAAAATCATATTAACATGATTCTTTCATTTTTTGTATGTTTACATATATGTATTTTTCTTTTATTTGCATTTTCCAGTAATTTTTATCCCTGTTGAAAATGTTAGAACCATAGTTGTAATCATGTCTTGGTGTTTTTGTCTGAGTCCGAATCTAATAAAACTCCTTTAAAGTTGCAATCTCTGGACTTCCCTGGTAGTCCAGTGGTTAAGAATCTGCCTGCCAGTACAAGGATATCAATTCCACCCCTCTTTAGGGAAGATTCCACAGGCTGCAGGGCATCTAAGCCAGGGTACCACAACCACTGAAACCTGAACTCTATAGAGGCCAAGCTCTGCATCGAGAGAAGCCACAGCAATGAGAAGCCCATGCACCACACTAGAGGGTAGTCCTCACCGGTCGCAACTAGAGAAAGCCTGCGCGCAGCAATGAAGACCCAGCACCGCCAAAAATAAATAAATAATTTTTTCAAAAAGTTTGAATTTCTCACTTTGAGGAGTCGGATGTGGTAGTGACAGCTGTGGGCATTAGTGTGTCTGTCTCAAACACACATTGTTAAAACTCAGCAGGAATGATCAGTGGATCATTTCTTAACACCATTCATTAGGAATCAGTTTGAAACTTATAGAAATTTACAAGGCTAGTAAAGACAGTACCCAGATCCACTTATTGTTTATGCTGCTGCTGCTAAGTCACTTCAGTCGTGTCTGACTCTGTGCGACCCCATAGACAGGAGCCCACTGTCCCTGGGATTCTCCAGGCAAGAACACTGGAGTGGGTTGCCATTTCCTTCTACAATGCATGAAAGTGAAAAGCGAAAGTGAAGTTGCTCAGTCATGCCCGACTCTTCGCGACCCCATGGACTGCAGCCTACCAGGCTCGAGTACTGAACTGGGGTGCCGTTGCCTTCTCTGACTTATTGTTTATAATTTGTCCTATTTGCTCTGTCTTATCTGCCACCTTTATTTCAGTAGTCTCAGTTCACCCACCCAGCAATGACCTTTGCAGCATGTTTTCCCTCCAGTTCAAAATACAATTAAGGATCACATATTTTGGATCCTTTACTTACAATGTTTCTTTAGTCTCCTTTAATTTGGAACAGCTCCCAGGAGCGGAAGGCACTTGAATGAAAACTCTCAGAAAGTAATTCGACACCATCCTCCTAGGGGGAAACGTTGGGCAGGAAAGAGATCAGAGTGGAGCTGGAGACTCCCATGCAAAATTCACTGACCATCTTCCCAGGTATGGTAGAATTTGCAGGGAAAATCCCAAACACCGTTAATCAGTGGTGATAATTTGTCTTTCTAAGGTATTTCAGAACACCCAAGGTGATATTTCTCTACATAGTTCATCAGCTGCCTTCTGCCTCAGCTGTATCTGGGATAATCTTCTTCCTGTGTAAGGGCTGACCTGGAGGGCAGTGGGGAACAGAATCCCATTGAACGAGGCGCAGATGTTTCTGAGGATCTGTGCGTTCTTCAGCCAAGGACATGTCAACTGAAGGCCTCAAATTGAGGAAACCTTTGTTGCTTGAGTGTTTCAGAGAAGAAACAATGAAAAATTATTCCATCCACTTGATTTATTTGACTGTGCCAGGTCTTAGTTGCTGCATGTGGGATCTAGCTCCCTGATCAGGGATCAAACCTGGGTCCCCTCTGCTGGGAGCATAGAATCTCAGTCACTGGGCCACCAGGGAAGTCCTATTTTATCCACTTTAAATGAATGACAGAAGTGGGAAACGGATTGTAATGAATGCTTGTAACGAATTCAACCCAGAAAAGCATTTATTTGTGATGGATGAATATCTTCATCTTGCCTAGATAGAGGGGAGTAACATGAAGTTCCCAGCTCTCCTTCATTTTTTGTCTTTCGGCATCACCACAAGGCCAGGAAGAGGATCAATGACAGGAAGATGGAACACTCAACAGGTGCGTTTTTGCCCCTTCAACTCTGTGCTTCCCAAGGGTTAACCTTGACCTGTCTTTCTGTGGGGACCCAGGTTGACAGTCTCTGAGGATGTCAGTTATTAGAGTTAGTCATTCTCAGAAATAGAGCCATCAGGAAAGAAGTCCAAGGGAAGGAAATTAAGGTTCTTAGATTCCTGCTCTGGTCAGACATGGGACTAAAAGTATGATAGAGCTGGGCAATGGGGCTTGCCTACTCAGTGGTGGTATGAGTTGCAGTGTACCCTAGTCAGGGTTATCCAGAGAAACAGAACCAATAGGATGTGTATATAAAAGATTTGTTTAAGGAATTGGCTCATGTAGTTATGGAGACTGGCAAGTCTGAGATCCACAGGGTGGCCTGGCAGGCTGGAGACCCAGGGTAGAGCAGATGTTGTAGTTCAAGTCTGAAGGCCATCTGCTGGAAAATTCCTTTTTGCTCAGGGGAGGTCAGTCTCTTATTCTATTCAGGCCTTTAACTGATTGAATGAGGGCCACCCACATTATGGGAGAATATGTGCTTTATGCAAGTGGACTGATTTAAATGTTAATCTTATGGAAAAGTACCCTCACAGAAACATCCACTCTGAATAGGTTTTAGCAAAGGCATAGAGTCATGTATCTTCTTTGTAAAAATTTTTTACAACAAATAGCTCTTCTTTTTGCCCCAACAGATTCCACTTTGCATTTAGTATATTTGTGGCAAATATTCTTCTTTCTTTTTTCTTTATTGCTTCAGTTTCAATAGTAATTTTACCATTTCAACTCTTTATTTTAAATGATAAGTTTCCCATGGAAATAAGTTGATAATATCATTGTAAAATCATTAATTTCAATTTAATTATCAATTAAAATTATGTAGATATAATAATCTGTGGTGTTTTCTTAAGATAGTGAAATAACACGTTACAATAGTGCACTGGTGCGTAGGAAAAAAATTGAATTAAATTCAGTGGCAATAACAAGCCATGTGCTTATATCTGATACTTGAAAAGATGCACTCATACCTCACATACAGTGTAGTTCAATATTTAATAAGATACAATAGAAAAAAAGGAAAGACTGAAATGGTATTAAATTGAAAAGTAATTTGCACTGTGCAGTGATGGATAGTTAGGTTGTTTCCATGGCTATTGTGAATAATTTATAACAAACATGGGAATATATCTCTTCTAGATCCTGATTTCAATCCCCTTGAATATATACCCAGAAGTAATTCTGTTTGTAATTGTTTGAGGATCCTCACACTCTCTTGCATAGTAGCTACACCACTTTCTGTTCCTACCAACAGAGTGCAACTGTTTTCTTTTCTCCACATCCTCACTAATGCTTGTTGTCTTTTGAGTTTTTTGATAATAGCCATCCTTCTCCAAAACAGACATACAAACGGCCAACAGGTACATAAAAAGGTGCTCAGCATCACTGATCATCTGGGAAATGCAAATCAAATCCACAGTGAGACATCATCACCTCCGCTTTGGATCAAGACTTCAGACTTTCCCGGAAGTCCCCAGCCAGTGTCTGAGCATGTGGTGGCGGGGGGATTCTGGAACCTGACCATTTTGGCAGGACATGGTTAGTCAGCCTGTAGTTCCTGTTTGGGCTGGTGGAGAATTTGCCTCCAGCAACTTTGCCCCATCCTGCCCCTCCCCGCTTTCCTTCTGCAGGGGTCAGATCAGCACCATCACCTGATGCCTTTCCTTACCCACGCCTGCCTCCTGCTCCTTCCAGTCCCTGAGGGACATCATCCCCCCTTCTCCCTTGTTAAACATCTTGTCCCCAAATTCCCTTTTCATGTCTGCTTCCAAGAGACACAGTTCCTTGAGTTGTTTCCCTTTTATTCTGCTCTGTGATTGCTTGAAATATTTGGTGTCTCCCATCCTGTCTTAGGGATGTTTTTAGATTCTCTGGCAGTAAAATCCCACATATTTCTGTATACAACTTACTGAAATCTACATCGCTAAGGTTTATGTTATCAAGAAATCTAAGATGATCTATTCATGTCCTCATATTCTGAAATCTTCCTTTTTTGCTAATAACCACAAATGTTTTCTTTTTCTTTTTTATTATTTATATTTTAATTATAGGATAATTACAATATTGTGGTGGTTTTTGCCTTACTTTAACATGAGTCAGACATAGGTATATACATATGCCCCCTTCCTCTTGTAGCCCCCTCCCACCTCTTTCCCCAGGTTTTCACAGAAACCCACTGCTTTGGGTTTCCAGTGTCGTACAGCAAACTCCCACTGACCACCTGTTTTACATACAGTAATATGTGTGTTTCAATGCTATTCTCTCAAATCATCCCACACTCTCCTTCCCTTACCATGTCCAAAAGTTCATTCTCTATTTCTGTTTCTCCTTTGCTGCCCTGCTCATAGGATAACCAGTACTCTCTTTCTAGATGCCATACACGTGTGTTAATATATAATATTTGTCTTTTTCTGACTTAGTTCACACTGTATAATAGGCTCTAGGTTCATCCTCCTCATTAGAACTGACTCAAATGCATTCTTTTTTATAGCTGAGTAATATTCCATTGTGTATATGTACCACAACTTCCTTATCTACTCATCTGTTGATATCTAGGTTGCTTCCATGTCCTAGCTATTATAAATAGTGCTGTAGAGAACATTGAAGTGTATATATATATATGTACATCTTTTAGTTATAACCACAAATTTTTAACATTATATAAATCAAGTAACTCTAGAGTTGTAGCCACCTTGCCCAGCCGTGCTCTTTTATAGATGCTATGATTTAGTTGAGAGCTAGAGTAATTAAGTGATTCATCTCAACTTGCAAAAATTATGGAAAAAATTTCCATCATAAGTGAATTGTCTCAAGAGAATTTCTTTACTTTCATGACATTTCTAATCAGAAAGGATTGATCCTAACCCTAGACTGCTCCTTTACTAATTTTATTCAATTACTTGCTAATGTCTTTAAGGTTATTTTACTTATCTAAGGCTTGATAGACTGGCTCTATATATGTGATGAGTGCCTTCTCCTTGGGGATATATATTCCATATATACTGAGGAAAGCTATTTGCTAATGCCTAGATTAACAAAGAATGAGGTGATTGTAGAAAGACCATTAATTAATATGTATTTAATTTTATTAGTCTGGGCCATCGAGTTAACAGAGTGCAGTATCAAAAGATGTAAAAATGCTAATTAATAAAGAAAACTTAACTTTGATAATTTTGGGAATGTTTTTGAAAGTATCCTTTTTTTCCCCTGTTCTATCTATGGCTCCCCTCCTTCCTCCTTCTTCACCCAAGTGGCTACTGCTCTGATTGTCTGTTATTCGATCAACAATTAACCCCAGGGAACAGAATATAGGATTTCCCAGGAAGACATTATTAGCCTCCTTTCCTGCAGACATTGTGGTGCTTCTTGGGAAGAGAAACTCAGATTAGCTTCTGAAAGGTAAGAAAGAACTTGGAGGGGGGGGTGGTGCCTACTCAGACTTGGATAGGAGGCAAGGAGGGTGGCAGTTTACAACAATTATATTTTATAGTCCTGAAAGGATTAAACACATACACACCCAGTTAATTTGACCCCAGGAGGCATGTAAGCGATTTTCTTCCCCTAAGTACTTCTGTCAAATGTATCCATGTTTTCATTAACTGCTGAAATAATTTTTTCTATTCATTGCAGGGTTATACTGTATTTTTTTGTGTTAATAAGTATTTATCCTCTTACTTTATACTATTATAATCATTAACTGCGGTGTGTAAATGTGCTCGTTATTGCTGTCTAACTTTTGTTGAAAAAAGGCACAATGAAGGAGTGAAGGTGAAAAAACCATTACATAAAAAGCGTGCAGCCAGAGTTCCCTGCCAAGTAGCAGGCGCTGAATTCATGACATTTAGTTTCTGTGCCCAACAGCTATGTCCTGTGGTGTTATTGAAAGAGAATACTGATCAGCCCAGGGAACATAATGTTCTTGAGAACTGCACATCTTGGATTTGAAGAAAATGAGAAATTGGAGGGAAAATATCCATGAGGTTCTTTCTCTCTCTCCTTCCTTCCTTCCTTCCTTCACTACCCTCCACTCGTTCTTTCTCTTTTTCTTTTTTTTTTAATTGGAGTATAATTGCTTTACAATGTTGTGTTAATTTCTGCTGCACAACAGCATGAATCAGCTGCAAGTATACAGGTATACCCTCTCTCCTGAGCCTCCCTCCCATGCATCCCACATCCCACCCCTCTTAGTCGTGTCCAACTCTTTGGCACCCTGTGGACTGCAACACACCAGGCCTCCAACTCCCAGAGTTTACTCAAGCCCACCCCTCTAGGTCATCTAACTGATGCTTCTTGTTCTTTTTTTTTTTTTTTTTAAAGGAAGCAATTTAAGACACTGTCAGTACTTTGGCCACTTCATGCAAAGAGCTGACTCATTGGAAAAGACTCTGACGCTGGGAGGGATTGGGGGCAGGAGGAAAAGGGGACGACAGAGGATGAGATGGCTGGATGGCATCACTGACTCGATGGATGTGAGTCTGAGTGAACTCTGGGAGTTGGTGATGGACAGGGAGGCCTGGGCGTGCTGCGATTCATGGGGTCGCAAAGAGTCGGACACGGCTGAGCGACTGAACTGAACTGAACTGTGCACCAGGAAGGCATCCGATGTAATATACAGATAAGATAAAGTAGCTTCCTCTCAGAAGCATCCATTTGGAAAGTTTGTTACCACACAGAAAAAAAAATGTACAATGTTAAGAACTAACCATAAGGAAAAGTGAAATTAAATGCTGGTAAGTGATACAAAAAGAATAAGCATTAAGGAGGAACAAATGCATGTATACATGGCTCCGTTACTTTAAAAGAGTCTCATAGCTGTCAAAGCACTTCAGGGATGTTGTGGATAAGCAATGTCTTGAATATGACTTTTTTTTTTGTACACAATATTTTAAAGGAAACAAAATCTGGGGATTTTGCAAGTGTAGCCTTTTCACTATGCAGTATGTTAATGCGTCAGATTGGTTGTGCTGTGGAACAGCTTGAGGGAATGGCAGTATTTTAATAATATTATGTGGTAACCTGGCCTTTATAAATTGTCTTTGTTTACCTGCAAGATGGTATTAGCTTACATACAGAAATGTCACTTCTATAGATATGTATCCTTATTTGACTCTTTATTTGTATTAATGAAGTAGCATTAATGTCTTTTTTTAAGGAGAATAATTAGATTTGGAGGCGAGGAATGATGATTGTTGAAGATAAAAACAACTGTGACTGTAGTTGTGAGGGTTGAATGTTGGCTCCGGTTAATTCTTATCATTTTATATTTTTTCACCATGAGAAGGCTGACTCAATTTCTTACTAGTTACAACTGGAAGGCAACAATAATGGAGCATCATGGAAGTATATCTGCTGTCCTGTTTCTTTGTCTCGAGTTATTCTAAAATCTGTCTCACACACATTATTTAAAGAAGGGCCATTGGGACAGATGGAGAAACTAAAGCCCAGAAAGCTTATCTCTGAGCAGTGGTTAGCTCTAAGCTGCACTTATTTATGCTTCCTGCAGAGTGTATTTAAAAAAAACTACATGTTTTTACTCCATTTTCGTGTTTTCTTCTCTGCATCGAATAATTTCTGTATATGTTGATTGGTTTTAAAAATGCCTCCTGAAAGTCTGCGGGAAGGTGACAGTGCTGGCTACCACACACCCTGTCTCAACAGCATCCGCTGCAGGAGCACTGTTGTCAGTCTTGTCCACTACGCTGAATTATGCATAACTGGAGGGTTAGTTCTTGGCATGGAAAAAGTGTGACATGTTAGATTAAAATTAAATATTGAGCAGGCTTCTTCCTAGAGACATGAATCAAAGAAAGATGCTTCTTTTTCACCAGTGAATCTGGAAGCTTCCTGTTGTGAGTCTTTGCAGAAGGACTCACAAAGGACTGACTGTCACAACATGGCACCGAACGCGGAGGACACCATGCCCGGCTCCATCCTCCACGCAGGTTGGTGTTACGCAGAGGACACCATGCCCGCTCCGTCCTCCGCGCAGGTTGGTGTAATGCGGTGGACACCATGCCCTGCTCCGTCCTCCACGCAGGCTGGTGTTATAAGCAGGTCCTAGCAGCCCTTGGAAAGGACTTGATAATCTGAATCTTTCTGTAACTCTGCTGCTCTTTCCTTGCGCCCTTTATGGCCTTTGTTTGAGTGGGGCCCACACTGAACCCCCAGATCCATTAGGGGCAATTCTAAATCAAATTGAAACAATAATGATGTCAGCCATGAAACTCAGAGGAAAACACCCCAAAGGATTCCCCTTTCCCCTCCTCACCCAGGAAAGCCCAGGGAGCAAGCACAGAAAACAGCAGAAACCTGCTGAGAGAAGATGAAGGACCCACTCAGAGCCACTCAGGTGGGCCTGGGAAGAGAGGAAATACAATAGCTATTGAGCAAAACAACCAACCTTCTCTGAAAACATCACTTCCAAATTTAACTTGCATTTATTTGTCCTTATCAATTCCTTCTTCCCTTTTTTTTTTTTGGTCACACACTAAAAGAGAATCAATATACTGTCCCTGCTTTTCCAAGCAGAGTAAACCATGCACCAAAAAAGAGGTTATTTAGAATATGCCTGTTACAAACTTGACCCTCCCAAATGAATCTAGTATTTTCAAGACCCTGGACTAAAATTTCTTAGGCCCTTCAGCTGATATGGTAGCTGATGTTAAGCTCTGAGACTTGGCTAAGGATGTCCTAGGTCATTTCTTTCACAAGGACGGGCTTGCATCTGGGCGTTTATATCTCTGCAGACTAGAGGTTCCTTGGCAGATACTGGACTGCCATCTCTGATGGTGTTCCAGTGCCCCCTGAGGGCTTCTAAGTGCAATAAAAGCAAACGAAAATGTGACTTCATATGAAATAATTCACTATGCAGGAACAAAGCTGAATATGGGGCTCAAAGGATCTCTGGAGTAAAGATTAACTGCCAGTCATCAGGAAACCTAAAGTCATTTGAAATAAGAGGTGCCACAAGCCAACAGATAGAAGCCATAAACACATACAATATTAATAAAGCAATTACAGTAAGTGCTATAACGTTCTGCTTAGCAAATCTCTTGCCACTTCAAGAAACATCTGTCTCCGCCACTAGAAATTACTGTTAAAAAAACCGAACCAAACAAAACAAGCTGTGCTTTGTGTTTCAGCTTTTCATTCAGTATCCTGATCAGCCAGTCCACTGCCAAAGCTTCAATACCAATTTCATAGCCTATTCCCTGGGTCGGGTTTCCAGCCAGTGTAGCCAATTGTACTTATCGTAAGCAGAGGAGCAATTAGCTGATGCACTGCATTGTGCAAACTGCCTGGATCCAGTCACGCATAATGTCTCAGAAGGGTGGGGAGGAAATTCAAGGGACCAGATGAATACTTACTTAACAGCAACTGGCTTGAGCCTTAGCTTCCCCAAATCAGGTGACAGTTGTTGGAAGCCTTAGCTTCCCCTTGACAGTTGTTGGTTCCTTATACATTTGAAAAAATAAAATTTCATGTTTAATTACAGGGCACATGCTAGTGACTTTGCTGCTGGTCAGTAAAATTCAGACATGGCTGCTAGAGGCAGGAGTCATGGCGATGAATGCCCGCCTTTTCAGAAAACCAGCCTGACCTGGGTTCTGTTCCCTGTTTGAACAGGAATGACACAGATTCTCTGGAAGTTTCCTTTTCCATATTTGAAAATAGGAAATTCAGTTCCTTCCCATCTCAGAGGGAATTCAAACAGAAACTTTTCATGAAAATGCAGTGTATAGTGTAGAAAGCTATAACAGGGTAAAGATTTCCCAGTACACAAGCTGTGGAACATTTTATCCTGGAACAGTTAACAGCTTCTTAGAAAATAATTGAGATGAAAGGCAACATCCCTAAGTAATCACAGACTCTTCTATTGAGAAGAGACTCAACAACAAGGTTGTGTGATTCAAGAAAGTGGGAATGAAATGTGCTTCAATTATGAAGAAGATAAAGGCTGTAATGGTTTCTTAAGTGGAAAGTTATGACAAAAGATAAAACTTCACACGTCTGCTGCTTGGGGTTGTAGATCTGGGTGAGCAATTGGGTTAAGAACCATTCACTCCAGTATTTAAATTAAAACCCTTCAATTTATGTAGGTTTCTTTTTCATATTTATCACAAAGTCCTGATTTAACTGATCACCAAATCCCTCTTCTTGTTATCTGTGTCATAAAATGGGCTTCCTCTTATTATTCTCCACACTGACTTTGTTCAGACTGTCTCCATTTTTGTCTAGACTTCAGTGACCTGCTGAACAGTCTTTCCACCTGCGGTCTCCTGTTCCTTTGATATGTTCCCCAAATTGGTAACAGTATGTTTTTCTAAAATTCATATCTAATGTATCATTTCCCACTGAAGTCTTCTCCAGGAACCCCCCGCACCTAATGAACAAAGCCCGAGCTCTTTCGGTGGCCTGCCGAGCACTTACGACAAGGGCCCTTTGCCTGACTTTTTGGGTCCATGTGTCCTCACTTCATACATGATCCTTTCCTTCCAGACTGCTTGCAGTTGCTAGAAGATGACACTGTTTTGTGCTGGGCAATGTGTACTTCCTTTGTATGCCATTCTTTACTCTTGTCCACAGACCAGTCACTTCTTATCCTTTTCTCTTTAGCTTGTTATTATAGATAAACCTGGGCTGGGTTTGCTGGTAACTTCTCTGCACAGACCGGCTTTTAGAGTACCATTCTTAATGAATATGAGATACAGCATTGTAACATACTAGGAAGAAGGGGGCTTTGGAATCGAACTTAAGTCCTCATTTATAACCTACATAACATATTATTTATACTCTTGGAAACCTAGTTTTCTCATTTGTCAAAAAGGAATAAGACTACTTAATTTTTATGAGGATTAACAATAGCACGTATGAAATACACCATGCTATACTTGTAGTTCAGTTCAGTTCAGTAAGGGCTCAACATATAACAGCCACAATAGATTACATTCTAATTGCTTTGTTAACTGTCTTCCTCATCTTGTCTAAACAATGACCTCCATGGAAAAAGGGATTATATCTTATTTCTTCTCATTCATCAATCTGGCCTCAGGACCTAGCAAAGAACCTGGGACATAGCAATTGTATAATACATATTTGCTCAAAAGATCAAAAAAAAAAAAAAAAGATACATGAATGGTGAAATCTCTTTGAGAATTTGTACTCTAGCAGGATTAGAAATAATGACATTGATAGTGTCTATAAATCTCAATCATGTTTAAAATAGCATTTAATTTTATGGTTCCTGAGCTTTCTTGTGCTGACAAAATAACATCTGTGGACGCTGTTTCTTCTAGAAGGACAGACTGCTATCAACATGAAACAAAGCCATGTATATAGCATAATCCCAAGTTGATTCACCATCTTTCTCAGGTGGTTTGGATGGAATCTGAATTTTGACTTCTATTTGGAACACTGCATGTGAAGCAGAAAGTGGAAAGAGATAGGAGACGACCAGTCAATCAGAGGCCAGATGGAGGAGTGCGCTGCAGTTCACATTTATAGCATGGACACCCCCCTTTCAGGGGGTTATTGAAGGATTTAAACAGGATGTGACAGAACCAGATGTCTAGCATTTTATATGGAGAATGTGTACAGGATGATTCTCAAGGGAGTAAGTCTGAAGAATATCAGTTAGGAGGTTGTTGAAGATGGTGAAGGGCTGAAATAAACAGAGGTTGGAACAAGCTTCAAGGTCATGTGACCTGCACAGTCACATAAGAATGGTCCCCCACTTAGAAAGGTCCTGGGCTAGCTTTCATGCTCGGTTGTCATTGTCTTGAAACTTTTAATAATTTTCAATAAAAGGACCCAGCATTTTGCACTTGACCCTGCAAATTATGTAACAGGTCCTAGCAGAGGTAGTAGGAGGAAGGTCATAACAGATGGGCCAGCGGTCAGGAAGATAAGTGTTCTACTCCTCTTTGCTTTTCATTTATTGATGTGTTTATTCATTTATTGGCTGTGCTGGGTCTTCATTGCCGCATTCGGACACGCTGTAATTGTGTCAAGTGGAGGCTGCTCTTCACTGTGGCGTGCAGAGTTCTTATTGTGGTGGCTTCTCTTGTTTCAGAGCACAGGCTCTAGGGACACCAACTTAGTAGTTGTAGCTCGTAAGGCCTAGTGGTTGGGGCACATGAGCTTAATTGCTCTGCCACAGGTGGGATCTTCTTGGACCAGGCATTTAACCTATGTCCCTGCATTGGTAGGCAGACTCTTTTCTGTATATGTGATTTCCATAGTGACCCGAGGGAGGTGTGAGTGTTGGGATGAGTGGACTAGAAAAGATTTAAGAATTTCATTGTAGTAATATATAAAAGAGTTAATATTAAGTTTCTGTCCTTCAGTAAGAAAGTTTGGACATCTTATCCAGGCAATGGATAGTCAGGATTGACAAAGGATAGAAAAAAGTATCTCTGTTCTTCTGTCATTCCCTGATTAAAACATAAAATTTGATCTTATGCCCAAGTGGGATAAAAATTATGTAAAGGATGTTAGAAGCCCAAGGCCAACTCCTTCTACCTGAAGGGTTGTGACAGCAAGATATGAGAGAGAGGCTTGAAGGGGAGCGTGTCCTCCCGGCCTTCAGGTTCCCAGGCAAGGCACAAATTCACATGCCCTGAGAATGACATGGAGGCAGTGATGACCGTGAGAGCCTGGATTCTGCATCTCAGCAGCTGTCATTATTTTTCCAGAAGACTAGTATTTACTCTCACCCCGTACCCCTTGCCAAACAAAACTCTCAAGCTTTGCTGCAGTATTTGACTTTGGAGCAGAAGTCCCCATACTGATTGAGACTGGATTTCTTGACAGCCTGTTGTTGGGATGGTGCTCAGAGTTGAATTTAAGTGAATTAAAGAAAATAAAGGGTGCTGTTTCTGTTACCTAAATATGAGGTTGCAAATTCATACCTGCTGCATACTAATGTCTGGTACCAAGAAGATAGAAATCTTCATTGCAAGAAGGTAATTCCCTCATCAGAGTAGTTTTAAATATCTGAAATCACATCATTATATTCCTGCCTCATAGGTAAGTTTAATAGACTTTTATATTAGTAGAAGTTGTACAACCGCAATATATGTGAACAGTTGTTCAGTAGCTAAGTGCTGTAAGGCTTTTTGTGACCCCATGGACTGAAGCACGTCAGGCTCTTCTGTCCCCTACTATCTCCCAGAATTTGCTCAAAGTCATGTCCATTGAATCAGTGATATCTCACCATCTCATCCTCTGATGCCTTCTTCTCCTTTTGCCTTCAGTCTTTTCCAGTATCAGGGAACCTTCCAATGAGTTGGCTCTTCATGTCAGGTACTGAAGTATTGAGGCCTCAGCTTCAGTACCAGTGAATATTCAGGATTGGTTTCCTTTAGGATTGACTGGTTTGATCTCCTTGCAGTCCAAGGGACTCTCAAGAGTCTTCTCCAGTACTACAGTTTGAAAGCTTCAATTCTTCGATGCTAAGCCTGCTTTATGGTCCAACTCTCACATCTGTACAGGACTCCTGGAAAAATCACTGCAGCCACAAAATTAAAAGATGCTTGCTGCTTGGAAAATAGCTATAACAAACCTTGTTCAGTTGAATGACTCAGTCATGTCTGACTCTTTGTGACCCCATGAACCGCAGCACGCCAGGCCTCCCTGTCCATCACCAACACCCAGAGTTTACCCAAACTCATGTCCATTGAGTCTGTGATGCCATGCAACCATCTTATCCTCTGTCGTCCCCTTCTCTTCCTGCCCTCAATCTTTCCCAGCATCAGTCTTTTCAAAAGAGTCAGCTCTTTACATCAGGTGGCCAAAGTATTGGAGTTTCAGCTTCAACATCAGTCTTTCCAATGAACACCCAGGACTGATCTCCTTTAGGATGGACTGGTTGGATCTCCTTGGAGTCCAAGGGACTCTCAAGAGTCTTCTCCAACGCCACAGTTCAACAGCATCAATTCTTCGGCGCTCAGCTTTCTTTATAGTCCAACCGTCACATCCTTACAGGTTTTTCACTCTCCTCATTTATCCTCATTAAGAGGCTCTTTAGTTCCTCTTTACTTTAGAGTGGTGTCATCTGCATATTTGAGATTGTTGATATTTCTCATGGCAGCCTCAATTCCAGTCTGTGATTCATCTAGTCCGGCATTTCGCATGATGTACTATGCATAAAAGTTAAATAAACAGGACAACAGTATGCAGCCTCAACGTACTCCTTTCCCAATTTGGAACCTATCTGTTGTTCCCTGTCTAGTTCTAACTGTTGCTTCTTGACCTGCATACAGGTTTCTCAGGAGACAGGTAAGGTGTTCTGGTACTCCCATTTCTTTAAGAATTTTCCACAGTTGATTGTGATCCACACAGTCAAAGGCTTTAGTGTAGTCAGTGAAGTACAACTGAATGTTTTTCTGAATTCCCTTGCTTTCTCCATGATCCAGTGAATATTGGCTCTGGTTCCTCAAACTCAATGAATTTGATCTCTGGTTCCTCTGCCTTTTCTAAACCTAGCTGGTACATCGGTTCATGTACTGCTGAAGCCTAGCTTGAAAGACTTTGAATATAATCTTCCTAGCATGTAAAATGCAGAGAAGGCAATGGCAATCCACTCCAGTACTCTTGCCTGAAAAATCCCATGGACAGAGGAGCCTGGTGGGCTGCAGTCCATGGGGTCACACAGAGTCAGACATGACTGACGTGATTTAGCATCAGCAGCACACTTGCACAGTACTTTGAACATTCTTTGGCATTGTCCTTCTTTGGGATTGGAATGAAAACTGACCTTTTCCAATCCTTTGGCCACTGCTGAATTTTCCAAATTTGCTGGCATATTGAATGCAGCACTTTCACAGCGTCATCTTTCAGGATTTGAAATAGCTCAGATGGAATTCCATTACCTCCACTAGCTTTGTTATAGTCATGTTTCTTAAGGCCCGCTTGACTTCACATTCCAGAATGTCCAGCTCTAGGTGAGTGGCTGCATTCATTATCTGGGTCATTAAGACCTTTTTTGTATAGTTCTTTGTATTCTTGCTACCTCTTCTTAATCTCTCCTGCTTCTGTTAGATCTTTACCATTTCTGTCCTTTATCATGCCCACCCTTGCATGAAATGTTCCCTTGATATCTCCAGTTTTCTGCAAGAGATCTCTCATTTTTCCTATTCTTTTTCTTCCTTCTTCTTCTTCTTCTTTTTTTTTTTGCATTGTTTATTTAAGAAGCCCTTCTTTTTTTTTTTCAGATAAAATATTATAGGTTTATTTAAAACTTAATTCTCACCTTGAGTATGCAAAATACAAACTCCACAAAATGTTCATTTTTTTTACTTTGTAGTTTACAAATATACAAAATAGAAGTTTGCTTAAATTTATATTACATATTTATTAAGGCAAGGAACTATATAGAAAAAAACATTTGTTCTGCTTAAGGCATACTTGGGAATAAACCATTGTACAAATTATTGCACATCTGAAACCACAGTGCATAACAGACTGTCTGCATAAAAAGATTAAAGTAAACCAGGTGTATTTACCTGACTTAGGTCATAAATGTAGATCGGAAGACAAAAATAGATTTTCCTTGTCAAAGTATGCAGCAGTTTGAGAACTTTGGCCTCATTTGGTACCTTTAGAACCAAGACTTACCAAGCACCATCGTTTAGGCTATTAAACACCATTTTCTGTACCTGAATTTCTTCCTCTTCTAAGATCGTCATAATGGCTTTTAGAAGGCAAACAGAATACAAGGTGATCTTTATGCTTATATTGCATTAAAACACTCCTCAAGGGGTTCTGGTCTTCCCTCCCCCAACTCTCAGATCTAATTTATACCCTGATATCCACAACTTCCAGTCACCCCCTTGGCGTTTTGTAAGTCCAGGAATATATATATATTCAAGTTGGATTTAGAATTGGAATGATAGAAGATCCAGTCACAGACCCCATCTGTTTGTTTTTTTTTTCCTTGAGTTTGTCTTTTGGTTTCCTTGTGTCTCCTGATTATCCATTCATAAGTTGACTTGTTGGGAACTTGACCATGATTGTAGTGCTTTCCAGCTGGGTTCCTCCCCTCACCGGGAAGACAGTGTGAAAGGTAAAAAATACTGAATTCTCTTCTGGCAGTGTGGGTCACATCCACTGTTTGGGGATTTAAAAGTGCCTCTTCATATGTAAGGCGAGGTGGTCCGACCTCGAGAATGCCCGGTCGCATTTCTGGCACTGGAAGGGGCGGTGCCCAGTGTGTTTGCGATAGTGCCTGGTCAGTTCATCTGAGCGGGCAAACTTCCACCCACAGCCATCCCAGTCACAGTGGTAAGGTTTCTCACCTGTGTGGGTGTGCAGGTGTGCCTTGAGATGAGAACTCTTCGTGTAGGTTTTGCCGCAGCCTGCATAATCCCAAGTGTGAGTGGCCGTCCTTTTCCGGGGCCACGACCGCCTTCCCCTCTTTGGTTTGGGCTCCTCCGGCATGCAGGAACCGGGTGGCATGAGCTCTTGGTAATGCAGCGGTGGGACCTGCGGCTGCATCTGGTCGGGCAGGAAGGGAGGGTAGTTGGGCCCGGGGTGGGGATGGAAGCCCGGGGGGAGCGGCAGGGCAGGATGACAGTCCCGGCTGCTCAGCAGTTCCTCGGCACCCAGGGTCGGGGTAGTCCTGCTGGGGAGCTGCCGCCCCAAGGGAAAGTCGTGCGCAGGCGGCCGGTGGCCATTGCTGAGAGGAGGTCCAGTGCAAGGAGACAGCCTCCTGCTTGATCTTGGGGCACATGCGCTGTAGGCGCCACCACCACCGGGTGGCTGCCGTCTGGGCTGCCTTAAGAAGCCCTTCTTACCTCTCCTTAATCTTTTCTGGAGCTCTGCATTCAGTTAATTACATCTTCCCCTTTCTACCTTGCCTTTCACTTCTCTTCTTTCCTCAGCTATTTGTAAAACTTCCTCAAACAATCACTCTGCTGTCTTGCATTTGTTTTTCTTTGGGATGTTTTGGTCACTACCTCCTGTAGGGTTACAAACTTTGGTCCATATTTCTTAGGAACTCTGTGTACCAGATCTATCCCTTGGATCTATTTGTCATCTCTATTATATAATCATAAAGGATTTGATTTAGGTCATACCTGAATGGCCTAGTGCTTTTCCCTACTTTCTTCAATTTAAGCCTGAATTTTGCAATAAGGAACTCATGAACAGTTACATATTGTTAAAACTGATACATTCTGCATTTCCTAACTGCCACAGTATAGGGTTTAACATTATAATGCTCCTTCATACCTTCTTTACAATGCCTTTATTATAACTTTCCCTTTCATCTTTGTATAATTAAAAATTATTTGTTTTTATGGGATTCTGAAAGAGATGGGAATACCAGACCACCTAACCTGCCTCTTGAGAAATCTGTATGCAGGTCAGGAGGCAACAGTTAGAACTGGACATGGAACAACAGACTGGTTCCAAATAGGAAAAGGAGTACGTCAAGGCTGTATATTGTCACCCTGCTTATTTAACTTATATGCAGGGTACATCATGAGAAAAGCTGGACTGGAAGAAACACAAGCTGGAATCAAGATTGCCAGGAGAAATATTAATAACCTCAGATATGCAGATGACACCACCCTTATGGCAGAAAGTGAAGAGGAACTATAAAGCCTCTTGATGAAAGTGAAAGAGGAGAGCGAAAAAGTTGGCTTAAAGCTCAACATTCAGAAAACGAAGATCATGGCATCTGGTCCCATCACTGCATGGGAAATAGATGGGGAAACAGTGGAAACCGTGTCAGACTTTATTATTGGGGGCTCCAGAATCACTGCAGATGGTGACTGCAGCCTTGAAATTGAAAGACACTTACTCCTTGGAAGAAAAGTGATGACCAACCTAGATAGCATATTCAAAAGTAGAGACATTACTTTGCCGACTAAGGTCCGTCTAGTCAAGGCTATGGTTTTTCCAGTGGTCATGTATGGATGTGACAGTTGGACTGTGAAGAAGGCTGAGCGCGGAAGAATTGATGCTTTTGAACTGTGGTGTTGGAGAAGACTCTTGAGAGTCCCTTGGACTGCAAGGAGATCCAACTAGTCCGTTCTGAAGGAGATCAGCCCTGGGTGTTCTTTGGAAGGAATGATGCTAAAGCTGAAGCTCCAGTACTTTGGTCACCTCATGGGAAGAGTTGACTCATTGGAAAAGATTCTGATGCTGGGAGGGATTGGGGGCAGGAGGAGAAGGGGACGACTGAGGATGAGATGGCTGGATGGCATCACGGACTCGATGGACGTTGAGTCTCAGTGAACTCCGGGAGATGGTGATGGACAGGGAGGCCTGGCGTGCTGCGATTCATGGGGTCGCAAAGAGTCGGACACAACTGAGCGACTGAACTGAACTGGACTGAAAGGAAAACAGCAACTGCTAGGATAAGAAATAAAGTTGTTCCCACCTACCTAGTTGGTATACATTTGTGAGGAAATTTTAGGTTTATGCAGTTCTTAGTACTTACAGAAATGAGAACATCATCTCTTGCTGATAAAGGTATGGACCCATCACTTTTTATATTAACTATTATGAGCTTTTCCAAAACTGTATATAAGATTCTGGAAGAAGTGATGCCTGTCCATCCTGATGGTCCCAGGTGCCCAAGTCTTTTAAATGCACTATAGTGCATTTGTACTGACAGCTCTAACATAGTTAGGACTAGTGTAAGATTTGCATGTAAACAGCTGCTTTTCTCGGAGAAGGCAATGGCACCCCACTCCAGTACTCTTGCCTGGAAAATCTCATGGATGGAGGAGCCTGGTAGGCTGCAGTCCATGGGGTCGCAAAGAGTCGGACACGACTGAGCAACTTCACTTTCGCTTTTCACTTTCATGCATTGGAGAAGGAAATGGCAACCCACTCCAGTGTTCTTGCCTGGAGAATCCCAGGGATGGGGGAGCCTGGTGGGCTGCAGTCCATGGGGTCGCACAGAGTCAGACACGACTGAAGCGACTTAGTAGTAGTAGTAGTAGCTGCTTTTCTGATGGTTGGCCTACCGCTCTTGAAGCCTCCATTAGAACCAGATAGAAGTTATTTTCTTCTTATTTTTGTAATTGGTCCACAGACCTGTAAACACTAATATTAATAGGTATCTCTTATCTTTTATTTTTACGTCATTTCCTTGATTGTTGAAATCAAATATTTTTACTCTTAAAAAATTAGGAAGTGGAAAAATATTTAGGTGCTTCCCAGGTGGCTCAGTGGTAAAGAATTCATCTGCCAATGCAGGAGAATGGGGTTTGGTCCCTGACTCAGGGAAGATCCCCTGGAGACAGTCATGGCAGTCCACTCCAGTATTCTTGCCTGGAAAATCCCATGGACAGAGGAGCCTAGCAGATTACAGTCCATGGGGTCAGAAAAGAGTCAGACACAAACTGGTGACTAAACAACAATAGCAAACATACCTACTGCTGCTGCTAAGTTGTTTCAGTTGTGTCCGACTCTGTGTGTGACCCCATAGACAACAGCCCACCAGGCTCTTCCATCCGTGGGATTCTCCAGGCAAGAACACTGGAGTGGGCTGCCATGCCCATCTCCAGGGGATCTTCCCTGAGCGGATTGCCATTTCCTTCTCCAGTGCACGCACGCATGCTAAGTTGCTTCAGTCGTGTCCGACTCTAGCAAACATACTTAATGAAGAATTAAAATTGTTTTTCATAAGCAAACTTTCAAGTTTTGACCTGAATTATTTTATTTTTCCTATAAACTCATAAATACTTTCCATAAAAGTGTAATCTCTGCCTGGGATCATTGTAAGAGCTTTACCTTCAGTTAATTTTCACAATGCTCTGAATTTTGTAATTTTTAGCTTTTTTTCATGAGGAAACAGATGCTCAGAGTCATTAATTTTCCCACTGTCATGTGGGAAATAAAGTCAGAGATAGTACTGGACCTTAGGTCTGATTTGTTCTGAACCAGGAAATACTAATGCCTTAGTTTGGGCTTAAATGATACATGTATTTCATTGTCTTTATTTTCCCATTAATATTAACATGCAATATTAAAAATAATTTTATTTTTCACTAGACATTTTCAAATATCTTTAATAACTACTAAGCATTCATTATATAGATGTTTCATAATTCATTCAATTAGCTTCTTTATCAGTAATCCCCAGGGCATTCCCCAAACAAATCTAGTCTTACACGCTTTGTTGTATTGGTTTAACTTCAATAAAGTCAGTTATGTTTTTCTCTAATTGAGGGATGTTCCTACTTACTCTGGTTAAATTTTAATGGAGATTTTCCATTTTGCATTTTAATTTTAGGAAATATTATACTGAGGGGATACTACATCTCATGATGGAAAAAAAACAGGAAGCACTCCTGTTTCATCAGTGAGGGAATGAGCAGCAGTTCTGTGCTTCCTGACTCGCCCAGCAGACGGCGCCTTCATCGTGGATACTTAAATTGCACCCTGGGGAGAGCTGCAGTTTTCATTGAATCATTGTAATTCTGTAGACAGAAAAATTCCTTACTTTTGCAGCTCTTGTCACTTTTAATTTGGAAAGATAAAGGACAGCATGTTAGAATCCAGATATTTCATGCACTGAAAGTTGAAGTGAGGTTGGGATAAAGTGCTTAGAGATGTCTGGGAGAGGGTAGCAGTTGAATTCCTTTCTTCAAAATGTACCAGGGAACAAGATTTTTGAAAGGAATGTGGGGCAGTCATAATTAAGGCTTTGTTTTTGAGTTTTTACTCTCTGAACATTGAAATATTTCATGTGTGAAGAAACACAAACAAGACCAAGAATAACCTGAGGCTGAAAACATTTGCAAAGTAAAGTATGCCAGGGGTTTTCTTCTGTGTGGTGGATTTCTCAAACGTTCTATACCCTTGTATCGTGAAATATATAATTAAAGTGGAATGAGAAATAGGAGAGATATGTGAAGAAAAGTAACTTTGTGTTTAACTTTCCATGATTTGAATATACTGAATTAAAATAACTAGACAACACACTTTTCTATCAGATCTAGTCTGGAGATGTATTTAGATGCTACAGTTAAATGAAATGGAAATTAATGTGTGTGTGTGTGTGTGTGTGTGTGTGTGTTTTAAATAACACTTCTAAAACATTTGGGGAGTTATGGTTTTTACTTATCATAAATAGGTTCCTTTTTTTCTAATGTCAGAAAAATTCTTTCCCAGACTTGAATTATTGAGAAGTTTTTATTTTATTTTCAAGGAAAAGTAGCTTAAAATGGATTGGATAATTTCCAAGATTTTTAAAAATATGTTCTGATCTAGCTTAAGACTGTTAAAGCATATTTTTCAAAGACAAGGCAATTTGGTCTGACGCAGGATGCAGCATGCTTGGGGCTGGTGCATGGGGATGACCCAGAAAGATGTTATGGGGAGGGAGGTGGGAGGGGGTTCATGTTTGGGAATGCATGTAAGAATTAAAGATTTTAAAATTTAAAAAATAAAAAACTAAAAAAAAAAAAAAAAGAAAATGAGGTTTTCTTAGCAAGAAATGGACTTAACAAAATAACTGTTTAAAAGCCTGCTGCTGCTGCTGCTGCTAAGTTGCTCCAGTGCGACCCCATAGACGGCAGCCCACCAGGCTCCCCAGTCCCTGGGATTCTCCAGGCAAGAACACTGGAGTGGGTTGCCATTTCCTTCTCCAATGCAGAAAGGAAAGTGAAAAGTGAAAGTGAAGTCACTCAGTTGTGTCCAACTCTTAGCAACTCCATGGACTGCAGCCTACCAGGCTCCTCGATCCATGGGATTTTCCAGGCAAGACTACTGTAGTGGATTGCCACTGCCTTCTCCATTTAAAAGCCTAGTTACTATATATTCAATTTAAACCAATAAAATCAAAACAGGTTTTTTGATGGAAATTGAAACACCAACCCTGAAATTTATATGAAAAAGAAATGTACCTAGAGTAACCAAAATTATCCTGAAAAAGAACAAAGCTGAAAGACTTGAACTACCTTATTTTAAGACTTCACAATAAAACTATCATAGTTAAATTAATGTGGCAAGAATAGGCAGAGATCCTTGGAACCAACCATGTACCAACATAAAATAGTTAATTTTCAGGCAAAGTTTTATAATGGAATAACAAGAGTCTTCTCAATAATGTAGTCAGGCTTATTAAATAAACATGGGGGTAAATGAACATTTACTTTTTTTTACTTCAAGTATGTAGAAATTAATTCAGCGTGAATCATAGAACTAAACAAAAAAGCTAAAGTCACAAAGCTCCTGGAAAATATATAACATCTTCAGAACCTTGTGTTCGGGGAGTTTCTTAGAGGGGACACTATATCAGAATTAAACTTCCATTCATTGAAAACCACTGTAGAGAATAAAAAGCAAAGCCGCAGACAGGGAGAAGATATTTGCATAATATACATTGGACCAATGATTTATATTCAGATTATGTAACTAATTCCTACAAATCAGAAAAAAAAAAAAGAAAGGATGACCTAACTTTTAAATTGGGGAATAGCTTAAAGAACTTTACCAAGGAAGATTCCTAACTGACCAGTAAGTATGTGAAATGATGCTCAACATCAGGAGGCATCAAGGAACTACAAAATAAAGCCAAAATGAGATGCTGCTATGCACACACTAGAATGACCTGAACTTTAAGACCTGGCCATACCCAGGACTGGCATGGATGCAGAGCACCTGGAGTGCCCATCGTGGAATTGGATGGATCCTAAACTGAATAACTGGTGTTTCTGTAAGAAGTAAACAGAGGAGACACACAGGGAAGAAGGTCATGTCCAGACTAGGTAGAGACTGGAGTCACGCTGACACAGGCAAGGAGTGCCAGGAATTGCCAGCAACCGCCAGAAGCTAGAAGCAAGTAGAGATTCTGCCCCAGAGCCTTCGGAGGGAGTCTGTGGTAGCACGCTGATATCACACTGCCTGATTTCAGGAGTTCTGGATTCCTGAACTCTGAGACAATGCATTTCTGCTGTTTTCATCTACCCAGTGTGTGGTACTTTGTCAGGGCACTCATAGTAAATGAATACAACCACCTTAGAAACTAGCGATAACCTTACACTCATATGTATCTACCTCAAAGTGAAGTGTTAGTCCCTCAGTTGTGTCTGACTCTTTGGGACCCCGTGGACTGTAACCGGCCAGGCTCCTCTGTCCATAGGATTCTCCAGGCAAGAATGCTGGAGTGGGTTGCCATGCCCTTCTCCAGGGGATCTTCCCGACCCAGGGATCAAACCTGAATCTCTTATGTCTCCTGTATTGGCAGGCGGGTTCTTTACCACTCGCACCACTTGGGGAGACCTATCTTATGACTCAGCAAGACTGTTTCTTAGTGTTTAACTACAAAGACATGAAAGTATTTGTGTGCAAAAATATTTGTATGAGAATATTGATAGTGCTCATGTATGGATGTGAGAGCTGGACTATAAAGAAAGCTGAGTGCCAAAGAATTGATGCTTTTGGTGTTGGAGAAGACTCTTGAGAGTCCCTTGGACTGCAAGGAGATCCACCCAGTCCATCCTAAAGGAGATCAGTCCTGAATATTCATTGGAAGGACTGATGTTGAAGCTGAAACTCCAGTACTTTGGCCACCTGATGCAAAGAGCTGACTCATTGGAAAAGACCCTGATGCTGGGAAAGATTGAGGGCAGGAGGAGAAGGGGACGACAGAGGATGAGATGGTTGGATGGCATCACTGACTCAACAGACACAGGTTTGGGTGGACTCTGGGAGTTGGTGATGGACAGGGAGTCCTGGCGTGCAGTGGTTCATGGGTCGCAAAGAGTCAGACACGACTGAGTGACTGAACTAAAATGATTGATAGTGGCTTTAATTGTTATAGCCAAAACTGGAAACAAGTCAAATATGTAAAATAAACACTATTCAGCAATTAAAAAAAAAAAGAATAAAGTCTATAGCATGGTTGAACATCAAAAAACCAAACCAGACAAGATAGTAAAAGAAGCCAGAAATAAAAAGAGTATTTATATAAGTCCATTTATATGAAGGTCAAGGTCAAGCAAAATTATTTTCAATCAATAAAATTCAGACCAGTATGGGAGGCAGTTGACCTGAGAGGGCCTGAAGGAACTATCTTAGGTACTGGGAAAGTTCTGTATCTCCATTGTGGACACATGGTGTTATGTTAGTGTATAACATTTGATATAACATTTATCAGAACCCACTGAGCTATGTACTTCAGTAGATTCATTTTATTAAATGTAAATTATATCTCAACTTCCCTTATGGCTCAGCTGGTAAAGAATCTGCCTGCAATGCGGGAGACCTGGGTTCAATCCCTGGGTTAGGAAGATCCCCTGGAGAAGGGAAAGGCAACCCATTCTAGTATTCTGGCCTGGAGAATTCCACGGACTGTATTAGTTCATGGGGTCGCAAAGAGAGACAACTGAGCAAATTCCACCACTTCCAGATCTCAACAAATATGTTATAAAGAAACATAAATCTTGGAGCATTCACCACATATGATATTTCCCTCAATTTAAAAAGAGAAAATCATTTAACTTTATGAAAATGTTTATCCATGTTCTGTTTTTAAAAGCTGTATTATCAAGTAATTTACTTTCTTTTCTAAGTTATCCAGCATACCTTGAATATACAAACATCTGTCAGAGTCCACTTCTGTGAATGTTGGCAAAACCTTAGATTTCAATCTCCTTAATTGAGAGGATTCTAATAATTTGTCAGGACATAATTTGCTATGTTAGCTATTTTGTTAGGAAGGAATAGGTCACTTTCAAGGGCCAGTCAAATGCAAAATAAAAAGACCTGTACTGCAAACTAAGAATGCACAGCTTTAAATTACCTTCAAAGTGTTCCAAGGCAATTTGCAGATGGGAGGAACAGACAGAATTTGGCCTGTCTGAGAACAAAGAACATACCAGCTTCAGGTGGGCAGTATCCAGTTCCGGTCTGACAGCTTCTTGGCAAGTATTATATGTATCAAGTGCGACTGGATGGAAAGAGGACCTGAGGGGAAACGCAGCAGAAAAGTGGGGGCAGGAGAAAGACAGGGAGGCCCCTGGAGGGAATCCGCATTGCTCAGCTGCTTCTGTATTTATGGTGCAGTGCCAGCGCCATCATGTGGTCATCAGTGGAATTTCAGAGGACGAAAAGCATTCTTTCCTCAATACCTTTGAAGAGTGGAATAGAAAATCCAAGTCGTCCCAAGAGTCTGAAAAACCTTGAGAGGAATATCACCCTATAATTCTTTTCCATTTAAAACCTGAAGGAATTCTTGGCATCTAAATTAATAACACATCTGGAATCGTGTTTGCTATCTGGTTATCTGTTATTTGCTCCTTCATTCATGGAACATTTATTAAACACTCTGTGCCAGACACTGTACTAAGCAGGAGGAAAGCAGGCATCATGGTCTTATGGGGCAGACAGACCTGTGATAAAAGTATTAGAGCAACCATACAAATGCTCTAATGCAGGACTGAGAGGGACAGTGCCTTTGCAATGAGCCAAATGGAAGCCTTTAATATTTGCCAGACGTGATGTGTTATACCCCTACCCCCACCCCCCAATATTTGGTGTTATACTCTTATTCCCTGAAAAGCCTGTGTTGATCCTATTGCTTGTGTCATTTTCCCATAAACCTTATAAAATCTAGCTATAATTATTGATTGATATATTGTTTGATTCAATTATTATTTTTTGAGATTCTACTATATACCCGGCACTATTGTTAGGTGCTGGGAGATGCAAATGCAAAGGGGAAAAACAGGGAATATTTCTTTTTTTTTTTAAGCTTATGTGTGGGGAGTGAACTATTAAAAAAAATTATATGTCATATATATATAAAAATATGCTCTTTTCTTACTTTTAGCCAGTTTTTTGTTTTTATTTTCTCTTTCCCACCCATGTTATCCATTCCCCAATATTAGCTTGTGAACAATTATTCTAAACTGTTTCAAGTTAGTTTGAGATTTTTAAGTCAAACTGCTTGATTTTAAAATTTTTGATTTAAACTGTTAAATCAAGACTTCCTTCTTAGGGGTTCTGGGAAATTGATTTCACTTCCTATTGCTCAGAAGGGTTTCATTTATTAGTTAAGCTGCGAAGTCAGAATTTGGGGCAAGACTTCTATCTTGGTTCTATTAAATGCTTCATTTGTCAGGTTTACTCTCAGTTTCTCCCAGCTGCTTTAGGGTCACGCATGTAATAAACATGAACAGTCTCAGAATTTTATGATCAAAATAGCAAATTGTAGGAAGCTGGCAGCACTCTGTGTACACACCCAGCCCCTGTGCTCACGGCTGTCAGGGAGAGGACCACAGCTTCAGCCCCTTGGTCACACACAGAGTAGGCTGTCTTTCCATTTGCTCCAGCTTTGGGAGCCAGAGCAGGGAAGGGAAACTCTTCTAGTGACCTGACATGCAGGAAGATTGAAATAATCATATGTAACTCACTAGAGGTAAGGGCCAGGAAGCCGAGGGTTTCCCCTTCAAACTGAACTACCCTTCCCACCAAAGTAAACAGCCCAGGGCCACAGCTTTCTTGGGGCTTCCCAGACGGCGCTAGTGGTAAAGAACCCGCCTACAATGCAGGAGACACAAGAGACCCAAGTTTGGTTCCTAGGTCGAGAAGATCCCTTGGCTGAGGGCATGGCAACTCACTCCAGTGTGCTTGCCTGGAGAATGCCTTAGACAGAGAAGGCTAACGGGCCCATGGGGTTGCACAGAATGGACACAACTTAACTTGACTTAGTGCTCACGCAGTGCCTCCTTCCTGAAAGTCTTTTCAGCTTCCTGTTTGGCTTCTTTGGAAAGAATCTTCTATTTAAATTTCTAGAGAGTCTTTTTTTTTTTTTTTAATCTGAAGCTAAATATAAACTATGTGTTATTTCATATAAAATACAATTGAAAATTCCATGCTTTGGCAACTTCCTTATAGTTCCAGGGATTTCGGCATTAAACACCAAACCAACCTTACACTCTATGAATTTCAAGGAAAATATCTTTGGATTCACACTACCATCCGAGAGGAAAAAAAGAAAATCTTTGAAAAAAAAAACTTGTGATCAACAATGGAAAATATCCTTTGCCTAAATCTCTGTATATTTACATTGGTTGCAGTTGCTAAAAAAGGTACTGTCTACATACTTTTGATAACTAAACTGAAATATTAGAAAATTCTCCTGTGTATCTCTGACTCTAACCTTTAAGGACATAAATCTGATCTATATATGCTTATACATAAGAACAGTTATGTCTCATCAGAATTTTTTTAATATTTATTTTATTTTTTTTTTTTACTTTACAATACTGTATTGGTTTTGCCATACATCAACATGAATCCGCCACCGGTGTACATAAGTTCCCACTCTTGAACCCTAGCCAGGACATGGAAGCAACCTAGATGTTTCATCAGAATTTTAAACATTATTGTGTGCTGTGCTCAGTTGCTCACTCAGTCTGACTGTTTGTATCCTTATGGACTGTAGCCCACCAGGCTCTCTGTCAGTGGAATTTTTCAGGCAAGAATACTGTAGTGGGTTGCCATGCCCTCCTCCAGAAGATCTTCCTGACCCAGGGATCAAACCCACATTTCTTGAGTCTCCTGTGATGGCAAGCAAATTCTTTACTGGTAACTATTAAATAAGTCCAATAAGATAACTGAATCTTCATTTTTAAATGCATATTTTAAATATTTTTCAGACCTTAAAAAGTCACCTGAAAGCATGCCTTGCAACTTTATCTTTGAGGTATTTGCATTTCAGACAATGCGGGAGATTTGGGTTCGATCCCTGGGTCGGGAAGATCCTCTGGAGAAGGAAATGGCAACCCACTCCAGTACTCTTGCCTGGAAAATCCCATGGACAGAGGAGCCTTGTAGGCTACAGTCCATGGGGTCTCAAAGAGTCGGACATGACTGAGCTACTTCACTTTACTCACTTTTTGCATTTAAGACAAATGAATGAACTGTTTTACCATTGTGAAGAGAAATTGTGCTGTTCTTATCCCAGCATGCCTCTTCAGGATATTAACTGCTTCCTGAAAACCATCGTTGGTTGAACCAAGGAAGTGTCCTCACTGCACAACACAACAGAGTGCACTGATGAGATAATCCTTTCCTTTGTGAAGGGCTGCTGTGAGAGACAGATCAACAGGCGTGCATTTTTAAAGTGGTGGTTCATAGCCAGCTTCATCAAACTATATTTATAATATTTGCAGTTTTATTGTAACAGTAACTAGTGATATTCTAACGTCAAATAAATAGACTTTTCTATTGAAAACGATTAGTGTTCTCATGGTCATACATTTTTAGAGAACTTATTTCTTTAAAATTTCCCTCAGCCTAACCCTAAGGTACCTGAGGTGTCTGATGAAGGTCATCAATACTGTAAACAGTTGATATAGAATCTTCAGGAATAAAGTCACACTTTCTCAACTCATCCCCCTGAACCTCCAAGTCTATCCCAGTCTTACAGAGTCTCGAATTGTCTTCAAAATCCCTTTGAAATGTAGGTCTAGTCTCTATGTTACTATAAGGGTCTAATTAATCAAAGAGTACAAAGAAAGTAATAGCTTTGTACACAAGACAGTGAATGGTATAGTGTATTATGCTTTCATGAGGCTATCTTTCTGAGCCTGAATTTGAAAATCAAAATATCAACTGCATAGAAATAGCATTATTTACTCATTCTCATGAAGGAAAAAAAGTTTGTATAACTGGACACTGAGAGCAGAAAGTTATTTTAAAGATTATTGCTCTAGTTTATTGCTTTAAAAGTTCCTCAACTGTTATTAATAACACAATAAAATAACAATAACCACAATAAAATAATAACACTACTGTGGTCACACTGTGTGCTAGATACCATTTTAGGCAACTCACATATACTGACTTATTTAACCCTTATGGCAGTGTTGTAAGGTTGGTATTATTATCATTCCCATTTTATGGAGGAGAAAATTGAGTCAAAGGTAGGAGGAGTAACATCCAGAGTCATCACGAGAGGAGGTGGTGGAGTCAGCACAGAGTCTTGTCACCTGCTCTTCCTGCTGAATGGATCCTCCCTACAATCCCTGTCTGTAGGCTGAACTCCTCCTTCATCTTCAGATTGGGTTGCAGAATATCTCTTCCCAATCGGCCCACAGGATCATCAAATTCAGCACATTCCAGATGGGATGGAGGATCTGCTCCCATGTACCTGCTGCCTCCACTTTTGACTTCAATTGGCTGACTCACCTTCTCAGTTGTGATGAAAATGCCATCATCTCTTCCATCCCCATCAATGATGCTTCACTCACACTTGGTCTCCGCCAGTTCCCATGTTCTACCTGTGAGATGCCTTTAGCATCTCTTTCCTCGTCCCCATCCGCAGGCTCCATGCTCTCCTAGGCAACTGCTTATCTTTCACCTGGACTTTTGAAATTGACCTTGAGTGGCTCTATCTTCATTCTCTCTTCTCCAGGGAATCCTGCACACTGTACTCAGTGGAACTTAACTAGAACATACTTCAAATCATTCTTGCTGAGAAATTCCTAGTAGTTTGCCGATAAAGTGCATAGTAAACTCCTCAACATTCCACTGTAGGTTGTTCATGTCATAACCTCATCCTTGTTTCCTTCCTTATTGCCTTTTCATCCTTCTGTCTTTGCATATCCTTTGTTTGCTTGTGAAATGTTAATCAACTTGATTTTGTTGTGTTTGATCCACCATCGCAGTACCAACCCACTGCTTCCAACTCACTACTGGGTGTCTTGTCTCTCCCAAGTTCTAGAGAGATGTCCACTTGTTTGGCTACCTCTTCTCTCCTAATGCTTCATCTCTCTCCCTTCCCCTTCATCCACTTTAAATCTTGGGTCAAGCATTCTCACTTAGGCTAGAAAAATGTTTCCTAGATAATCTACCTCGTTCTATATTCTCCTTTATTAAACCCACTCAGCATTATCAGTATCGGGGTGACAGCATCAAAACACACACTTTTAGCTTATCAGTTCTCTATTCAAAAGTTAGAAGGCCTTCCTATTTATTATGAATCAAATTCCAAACAGGTCTCCATATGGCATAACTCCAGGGAACCCTATTCAGGGTTTTTATTCTACCGGAGTCTGCAGACTTCTTAGTTTAGCATTAAGCAGTGTTCTGAGAGCCAATACTAAAAATATTATTGTATTAGAACCACCCTCCACTCTCCCAACCCCTGCAATGCAGACACCACCACCAAGAAAGAAAGGATCACTGCTTTCTGTAGTGTACTGGGGAAGCACTGGGGCAAATATTAATAGGTCCTTTTTCCTCAAGGACTTTCAGATGTCTTCATTGTTCCCATGTGTATTATGAAACTTCAAAAAGAATCTCTATGGAAAGGGATTGTTTTTGTTTTCCTCAGTTACTCTTCGGTATTTCCCAGAGTTCTCTGACGTAGAGTTTAGGAAATCCTACCCCCTAACCCCCATCCTTTGCTCCTTTCATTGCCCAGGTCCAAGGACACCTCAGAATGGCCTTCCCTGACCATCTTGGTGGAAGCTGTCGTCCCTCCCCGCGCCATCCTCCGGTTTCCTTTCCTTCACGGCGTTTGTCATGATTTGATGGGATGGTGCTTACCGCTGGTCACTTGTTCATTTATCTTTTGCTCTAGCACGTGAGGGCCAAGGGAACCAGCCTTGCCTGGTGTTACCATCTCTCCACCTGGAATATTGCCTGGTACACTTAATGAAGTTTGTTTGTTTGTTTTCCCCCTGGAGGAAATATATGTTCCCACCAAAAGCCTTGCTTGTGTCCATCTCCTTATTTCTCTACCTACCTAACTGAATTGAGGCTTATGTTACATGACTGAAATAAAAGTTTCTCCTTCCTGATGACCAAACTCATCCCAAACAGTATCTCTTCTACTGAACTCTGTAATGTTATTCTCGGAATAAGTCAATATATTTTGAACAGTTGATATTTTTTTTTACAGAGAAAATGCTACCCTATTCCCCCAACTATAGGGAATTTGCCTTGTGGCCAGGATTGGTGTTATACAGTGGATGTCTCCAAAATACCCAATACATGGCTTCTCGGGTAAGTAATAAATACATGTTTCTTGATTGAGTAGATATTTCTTTTCTATCCTCTTGAAGGATATAGTGCCATGCTCATATGTGGATTCACTGGAAGGACTCCATCTTAGCAGGAAGTATATCCTGTGGTGGGAAGGAAACAGAGTTTCTACAGCAGGAGACCCTTAGGAACTTACTTTGGGTTCTCCTGTATGTGTTTTCTGGCAATTCCGTGTGTTTGATGTCTCCCCTGCCATTAGCAACATGGAACAGAAGCAACGGGGCGGTGGGGGTGGGGAGGAGTCTCCCTTCTGGCCTACAGAACAGGAACTGACAGAGTGTGATCAGTCAGAGAGAGAGGGAATATGGACCTTTCAGGGGAGCAAAGAAAGAAGGTGCCTCTTCTCAGTTTACAGAAAGGAAGTTTGCCATTAAACAACAATTAAAAAAAGTGTGTGTGATATGTTGTTTTGAGAATCCATTTCTTTAAAGTGCTTAATGTATATTATTTTGCATACATTCTTTCATATACAATATGACAGAGGGCAAATATGGAAAATATAACTGCTCAAATAGTTTTGTAATGGCCAAGAGTTTTTCAATTTAAATGTAGTATACACAAGGGATACTGTTTGGGTGGAGATGCTATACATTCTCACCTTTAATATTTACATTCTTTATAAAAAGTAGCTGTAATTGGAAGGAGTTGGAGTGAAAAGGTATAATGAACAAGTTAGGGAAAGAGCAGAGTTTGGGATCAAATAATACAGTATGAATGAAAATTCTTGTCCAGTGTATACATACATGGTCTTAAATGCAGCAGAGAGAGCAAAACCTCCCCGGCATCACGGTCTTGGGTTGAGACAGTACTTCCTGTAACACATCAACAGTCATGTGCATTTATATGTAAGTCACTTGAATGTTAATCCATCTTTAACATTATCACAGCAGTTCCATTTCTTTTATGTAGAAATAAGATGTTCTTTGCTGAGACAGGTTAAGGTATTGGGTTTTCATCCAAGTGTTGTGAATTAGGAACATCTGGAGAACCTAACCCTTTTTTTTTTTTTTAATTAATGGAAAGCTTATAAGGCTTAGTGATTTATAACTTCTGTGTATGTTAACATACCATCTGATTTTTTTCTTGGTAGAACTTTATTTCATTTGGAACCTTTATGCGATGATGTAATATGCTACATATGAAACTTTTCTAATGAAAAAAGCCAGTATATCTGCTGCATGTCAAATTACATAGCCGGGAGAGGCATGATTTGGAGCTGACTCCGCCTAAGTGTTTGGATCTTCTGGAATGTTGTCAGGGTGCTAGTTTCAGCATGTCTCCAACCATTCCATCTCAGCCTAGCCTGGGACCTAAAGATGAAAACCACCCACTGATGAATTTGGCAGAGCTTTGAGATGCTCTGTGAGAAAAAGAGAAAATGTGTTGGGTTACCAGATACATTTGAGGAATTGCAGAATTCTAAGTCTCCTGTTTGGAAACGCATAAGACTTATTAGCATATTGAGGCTTTGAGAATTCCTGCGCTTGTGTGTGTGCTCAGTCCAGTCATGGCTGACTCTTTGCGAGCTATGGACTTTAGAGCTCTGCAAAATTGGGTCTGACCTAGTCCCTTTACTTTCCTATCTTCATCTCCCATGTCTCTCTGTCACTCTCTGGCACCTCTGTTGAAATGGGTTAGGCACAGTCACCAGGTCTGTCACTGGGTTAGGCACAGTCACTGTCTGTGGGTCTCCAGGATGCTAGGTATTCTAGGGGGCCTCAGTGAGATGAGGGGAGCATCTTACCTCTGTTGCAGGTGCCTCTCAGCCTTGACTCCTCAACTAGCAGAGGACTAGTCTCCGGACAGAGACGCAAGAGCCAGCAAGCCTTTCTATGAGCTTGTATCAGTTTGCTAATGTCCTATTGGCCAAAGCAGGTCACCAGGCTAGACACAAGCTCAGAGCAGGAAGGAACTCAGTGCTGCAAAGCCTTAAACTAAGTGAAGTAAGTCAGACAGAGAAAGACAAATATCATATCATATCACTGGGGAATCTAAAAAAATGATACAAATGAACTTATTTACAAAACAGAAATAGACCCACAGACTTAGAGAATGAATTTATGGTTGGTGAGGGCAGGGTTGAGAGAGGGATAGATTGGTAGTTTGGAATTGACACATACACACTGCTATATTTAAAACAGATAAATAGCAAGGACCCATTATAAAAGAAATAAAATTTAAAAAATACATACCAAGAAAATGTGGCTATTGAAAGAGGTGAGCAATTCAGGGTCCTTTTGTAAACTACTATACCTGTTGGAACTTTAAATTTTTTGTTTCTCTTTACTAGAATATAAGCTCCTTAAAGGCAGGGTTTTTGTTTTTTAATCTGTTTCTTTTTTAGCTCCTTTTTTTTTTTCATGTAGAACAGTGACCTGTAAACAGTAGGTACTCAATAAATATTTGTGAATGAATACATAAAAATAAACCTGTTTAGTGGGGTCTAAGTCAACATTTTCAAATACGTTTTTCAGTTGATCCCATTTTTAGTGGAAAGCTAGATAAAATTTCATTGGAAACTAGAAACCCTTAGAATATGTTATGCCTTTCTTACTGAGAATTAAAACTCCAGTAATTAATGAAAAATGATCTTCACTGGAAAATTCCATGGACAGAGGAGCCTGGCAGGCTATGGTCCACAGGGTTGCGAAGAGTCAGACACAACTGAGAATGCACACAGGCACGATGATCTTTACTAAAAGAAACATTTCTCGGTATTTATTGTGCTTTCTTTCTTGTACCTAAATTCTAGTAAATGACTTCCGTGTACCAGGTGTTTACTAGATGCTCATGGTAGCAGAGAAAGAATGCAGCTTCTGTCTCAGAGGTCTCAGATGAGCTGAAGAGCAAACCTCTACAACAAAACTTCGAGCAATATGATACGCTTTGTTGTAAAGCTGTTAAAACAGCCCCCAAGAACACAAAAGAAGAAGTGTTCAAATGTTCTGTCAGACATGAAAGAGAGCATTCTATCTTTGACTGCCATATCTATTCAGACTGATAAAGTCACTCTTTTAATACAGCATGCTTTTTGCCAGCATAGCTGTTCACACCATTTACTTGATCTTCACCCATCCAGACATCCACCCTTGTCCTCTGTTTTTTGTGAGTCCTACCTATCTTTCAAGTCTGACGAGCAATGAAACATTCTCTGAGTTGCCTCCCTGAATTCATCTGAATTCCATAACATTTATTGTATGTATCATATTCATGCATAATACCTGCAGACAGCTATTCTTCTGGTTTTTAAACAGACTAACTTTCACATTGTTCACTTTTTCATATGTGAATATTTTGTCTTTCCAAAGAGTTAATGACCATCTTGAAGGTTTTGTTGTTGTTTAGTCCCTCAGTCATGTCCAACTCTTTGTAACACCATGGACTGTAGCCCACCAGGCTCCTCCGTCCGTGGAATTTTGCAGGCAAGATTACTGGAGTGAGTTGCCATTTCCTTCTTTAAAGTAGGAATTGTGTTTCTCTTCTGGAATTGCTAAAATTAACGCCTGCTATAGTAAATGCTGCTGCTGATTAATTAGAAAGATATACTGAAAAAGTTTTAACCTTCATTCTTCACCTGATTATGGTCTGGCCTGATAATGCATGTATGCTCTTGGCTGTCAGTAAAGAAATATTTCTACTTAGGACTGATGTTTATGTACTTACTGTCTTCACCTGTGTTGAAAACCAGTTACTACTTTATATAAAGCTGCAACCATTAGCCAGTATTTGTAATAGGTTGAAATAAAAGTGACAAATTTTAAGAGGTTTTGGAAATGAATAAGAGAAAATTTTAAAATACCAAACTATAAATGCATAGGGAATAATGAGATTTCACTATTGGCAAAGAAAATATTGAGAAGGGGAACAACGAAACAGCAAAGATAAATTACCTGCTATTCTTTGACTCCAGGGCAGAGCAGTGAAGCATTTGTCATCTGTCAATTAGTTTTGCAATTTATACACACCTGTATACACACATCAGCCCCACAAAGCTGCTCTTTAGGGGGAAATTTTGCTTAACATGATGCTTGATGTACAGGAACCACGCCCCCCCCCACCCCCCCACTAAACTACAAAACTATCAAGGCAATTCATTTAGGTTGAGAAGAATCTGAATCTTACGTTTGACTTGGAGGCCTTTAAAAACGCAAAAAGGAGCTCATCAGTATGCCAAGTATTCACTGATAGAAACTACGCCAAGTCATAATAATGATGAGAAGATAAAGGAAATTGTTAGTTTACTCCGTCATGGTAATTAAGTCAAAAGAGCCTGTTCAGATCCTATTGAAAACTGTGTCTCACTCCATACATTTCTGGGCAGGTGACAGACTATATAGACCATTCAAAACTCCTTTTTTCTTAAGTTGTACAACCTCCAAGGAACTTCTTACACTTATTTTCAGCTCTCTTATATTGCGGGATGGGTGCTGTGTACAGCTGATCAATTAACTGATTGCTTATGATATTTTTCCCATTTTAAGTGAATACATTTGGTTGGAAGTCTCATTGGTATTCTTCTTTAAGCCTTATCCTTTTGGAATGAGCTAACTATGGATGTCTCTCACCTGCACAGTTGAGAAACCTGTTGCTGGACTCAGTAACCTCGCAAAGGTCAGAGATATGACCTGAAATAATTTCTTTTCCTCAAATCTGGTGTTAGCTAAATACATCAGTAAACATACACATATGCTAGATACATACAGTTTTTTTTTTTTTCAGAGATGTTATAGTGCTATATTCTATTTAACTTGAATTTATTTCATTCCCACATTTTTTCCTTTGAGTGCCAGGCTGCGATGGCGCAGGAACGGCCGAGAGGAGCTACCCTGCATCTGAGGTCAGTGGTGGCGGCTGGGAGGAGCTACCTCGTGTCTGAGATCAGGGGTGGTGGCTGGGAGGAGACACCTCGCGCCCGAGGCCAGGGGCGGTGACCTTGAGGAGCCACCCCGAGCCCGAGGCCAGGGGCCGCAGCTAGGAGGAGCCACCCGCGCACGAGGCCAGGGCTGGCGGCCGGAGGAGCAACCTGAGGAGTGGTGGCTGCCCAGGCACAGGAGGGCCTAGAGGAGCTATCCCACATTGAAGGTCAGGAATGATGGCGGTAGGGAGATACCCCTCGTCCAAGGTAAGGAGCAGCGGCTGTGCTTTGCTGGAGCAGCCGTGAAGAGATACCCCACGCCAAGGTAAGAGAAACCCAAGTAAGATGGTAAGTGTTGCAAGAGGGCATCAGAGGGCAGACACACTGAAACCAAACTCATAGGAAACTAGTCAATCTAATCACACTAGGACCACAGCCTTGTCTAACTCAATGAAATCAAGCCATGCTTGCGGGGCAACCCAAGATGGGCGGGTCATGGTGGAGAGGCCGACAGAATGTGGTCCACTGGAGAAGGCAATGGCAAACCACTTCAGTATTCTTACCTTGAGAACCCCATGAGCAGTAGGAAAAGGCAAAATGATAGGATACCAAAAGAGGAACTCCCCAGGTCAGTAGGTACCCAATATGCTACTGGAGATCAGTGGAGAAATAACTCCAGAAAGAATGAAGGGATGGAGCCAAAGCAAAAACAATACCCAGTAGTGGATGTGACTGGTGATAGAAGCAAGATCCGATGGTGTAAAGAGCAATATTGCATAGGAACCTGGAATGTCAGGTCCATGAATCAAGGCAAATTGGAATTGGTCAAACAAGAGATGGCAAGGGTGAACGTCAACATTCTAGGAATCAGCCAACTAAAATGGACTGGAATGGGTGAATTTAACTCAGATGACCATTACATCTACTACTGCAGGCAGGAATCCCTCAGAAGAAATGGAGTAGCCATCATGGTCAACAAAAGAGTCAGAAATGCAGTACTTGGATGCAATCTCAAAACGACAGAATGATCTCTGTTTGTCTTCAAGGCAAACCATTCAATATCACAGTTATCCAAGTCTATGCCCCAACCAGAAACGCTGAAGAAACTGAAGTTGAACGGTTTTATGAAGAACTACAAGATCTTTTAGAACTAACACCCAAAAAAGATGTCCTTTTCATTATAGGTGACTGGAATGCAAAAGTAGGAAGTCAAGAAACACCTGGAGTAACAGGCAAATTTGGCCTTGGAATGTGGAATGAAGCAGGGCAAAGACTAATAGAGTTTTGCCAAGAAAATGCACTGGTCATAGCAAACACCCTATTCCAACAACACAAGAGAAGACTCTACACATGGTTATCACCAGACGGTCAACATGGAAATCAGATTGATTATATTCTTTGCATCCAAAGATGGAGAAGCTCTATACAGTCAACAAAAACAAGACCAGGAGCTGACTGTGGCTCAGATCATGAACTCCTTATTGCCAAATTCAGACTTACATTGAAGAAAGTAGGGAAAACCACTAGACCATTCAGATATGACCTAAATCAAATCCCTTATGATTATACAGTGGAAGCGAGAAATAGATTTAAGGGACTAGATCTGATAGATAGAGTGCCTGATGAACTATGGATGGAGGTTCATGACATTGTACAGAAGAGAGGGATCAAGACCATCCCCATGGAAAAGAAATGCAAAAAATCAAATTGGCTGTCTGGGGAGGCCTTACAAATAGCCGTGAAAAGAAGAGAGGCGAAAAGCCAAGGAGAAAGGAAAAGATATAAGCATCTGAATGCAGAGTTCCAAAGAATAGCAAGAAGAGATAAGAAAACCTTCTTCAGCCATCAATGCAAAGAAATAGAGGAAAACAACAGAATGGGAAAGACTAGAGATCTCTTTAAGCAAATCAGAGATACCAAGGGAACATTTCATGCAAAGATGGGCTCGATAAAGGACAGAAATGGTATGGACCTAAGAGAAGCAGAAGATATTAAGAAGAGGTGGCAAGAATACACAGAAGAACTGTACAAAAAGATCTTCACTACGCAGATAATCATGATGATGTGATCACTAATCTTGAGCCAGACATCTTGGAATGTGAAGTCAAGTGGGCCTTAGAAAGCATCACTATGAACAAAGCTAGTGGAGGTGATGGAATTCCAGTTGAGCTGTTTCAAATCCTGAAAGAGGATGCTGTGAAAGTGCTGCACTCAATATGCCAGCAAATTTGGAAGACTCAGCAGTGGCCACAGGACTGGAAAAGGTCAGTTTTCATTCCAATCCCAAAGAAAGGCAATGCCAAAGAATGCTCAAACTACTGCACAATTGCACTCATCTCACATGCTAGTAAAGTAATGCTCAAAATTCTCCAAGCCAGGCTTCAGCAATATGTGAACGGTGAATTCCCTGATGTTCAAGCTGGTTTTAGAAAAGGCAGAGGAACCAGAGATCAAATTGTCAACATCCGCTGGATCATGGAAAAAGCAAGAGAGTTCCAGAAAAACACCTATTTCTGCTTTATTGAGTATGCCAAAGTCTTTGACTGTGTGGATCACAATACACTGTGGAAAATTCTGAAAAAGATGGGAATACAGACCACCTGACCTGCCTCTTGAGAAACCTATATGCAGGTCAGGAAGCAACAGTTAGAACTGGATATGGAACAACAGACTGGTTCCAAATAGGAAAAGGAGTACGTCAAGGCTATATATTGTCACCCTGCTTATTTAACTTATATGCAGACTACATCATGAGAAACGCTGGACTGGAAGAAACACAAGCTGGAATCAAGATTGCTGGGAGAAATATCAATAACCTCAGATATGCAGATGGCACCACCCTTATGGCAGAAAGTGAAGAGGAACTATAAAGCCTCTTGATGAAAGTGAAAGAGGAGAGTGAAAAAGTTGGCTTAAAGCTCAACATTCAGAAAATGAAGATCATGGCATCTGGTCCCATCACTTCATTGGAAATAGATGGGGAAACAGTGGAAACTGCGTCAGACTTTTTTTTGGGGGGGGCTCCAAAATCACTGCAGATGGTGACTGCATTCATGAAATTAAAAGACGCTTACTCCTTGGAAGAAAAGTTATGACCAACCTAGATAGTATATTCAAAAGCAGAGACATTACTTTGCCATCTAAGGTCCATCTAGTCAAGGCTATGGTTTTTCCTGTGGTCACGTATGGATGTGAGAGTTGGACTGTGAAGAAGGCTGAGCACGGAAGAATTGATGCCTTTGAACTGTGGTGTTGGAGAAGACTCTTGAGAGTCCCTTGGACTGCGAGGAGATCCAACCAGTCCATTCTGAAGGAGATCAACCCTGGGATTTCTTTGGAAGGAATGATGCTAAAGCTGAAGCTCCAGTACTTTGGCCACCTCATGCGAAGAGTTGACTCATTGCAAACGACTCTGATGCTGAGAGAGATTGGGGGCAGGAGGAGAAGGGGATGACAGAGGATGAGATGGCTGGATGGCATCACAGACTCGATGGACGTGAGTCTGAGTGAACTCCTGGAGATGGTGATGGACAGGGAGGCCTGGTGTGCTGCGATTCATGGGGTCGCAGAGAGTCAGACACGACTGAGTGACTGAACTGAACTCAACTGAACTGATTATATATGTGGGTATTATAAGGAAAAACTGTTTTATTTCATTACATTAAAATAAGTTTAGCTCTAGTTAATGCAATAAGACAAGGCAAGATTGATAAGAAAGATATGAAATTGTCTTTATTCACACATGATATGATCACCTATGTTAAAAATCCAAAAGAACTAACAAAGGAACTCTGGGAACAAATGAGCAGTTACAGCAAGAGTGCAGGATACCAGGTTTATATACAGAAATCATTCACTTTTGTTTGTACTAGCAATGAAAATATAGAATTTGAAATTGTAACCAAAGATAAATATTAGAAAATCATTCTCAACATAAAAAGCTATCTGGATGTATAATTTCTTTTCAGAAATACCTTCCTCCTAGAGAACAATTGACATGAGTTTATAAAATTAGAAAAGCAAAATTTAATTATATGCCAGTTTTCACCTAACAAAGATTCTTTTTTAAATAAAAAATTTATTTGTACTGTATTTTTAAAGGTTACACCCATTTACGGTTATGAAAATATTGGCTATATTCTCCATGTTATAAAATACATCACCATAGTTGATATTATTCTTTTAAGTTCAGTTCAGTCACTCAGTCGTGTCCAGCTCTTTGCGACCACATGGACCGCAACATGGCAGGCCTCCCTGTTCATGGACCAAATCCCGATGTTTACTCAAAATCATGTCCATTGAGTCAGTGATGCCCCTCCAACCATATTGTCCTCTGACATCCCCTTCTCCTTCTGCCTTCAATCTTTCCCAGCATCAGGGTCTTTTCAAATGAGTCAGCTCTTCACATCAGGTGGTCAAAGTTTTGGAGTTTCAGCTTTAACACCAGTCCTTCCAATGAACAACCAGGACTGGTCTACTTTAGGATGGACTGGTTGAATCTCCATGCAGTCCAAGGGACTCTCAAGAGTCTTCTGCAACACCACAGTTCAAAAGCATCAATTAGTCAGTTCTCAGCTTTCTTTATAGTCCAACGCTCACATCCATACATGAGTACTGGATAAACCATAGCCTTGACTAGATGGACCTTTGTTGGCAAAGTAATGTCTCTGCTTTTGAATATGCTATCTAGGTTGATCATAACTTTCCTTCCTAGGAGGAAGCATCTTTTAATTTCATGGCTGCAGTCACCATCTGCAGTGATTTTGGCGTCCCCCAAAATAAAATCAGCCACTGTATCCACTGTTTCCCCTGTTTCCCCATCTATTTGCCATGAAGTGATGGGATGGGAGGCCATGATCTTTGTTTTCTGAATGTTGAGCTTTAAGCCAACCTTTTCACTCTTCTCTTTCACTTTCATCAAGAGGCTTTTTAGCTCCTCTTCACTTTCTGCCATAAGGGTGGTGTCATCTGCATATCTGAGGTTATTGATATTTCTCCTGGCAATCTTGATTCCAGCTTGTGTTTCCTCCAGCCCAGTGTTTCTCATGATGTACCCTGCATATAAGTTAAATAAGCAGGGTGACAATATACAGCCTTGATGTACTCCTTTTCCTATTTGGAACCAGTCTGTTGTTCCATGTCCAGTTCTAACTGTTGCTTCCTGAGCTGCATACACATGTCTCAACAGGCAGGTCAGGTGGTCTGGTATTCCTATCTCTTTCAGAGTTTTCCACAGTTTCTTGTGATCCACACAGTCAAAGGCTTTGGCATAGTCAATCAAGCAGAAATAGATGTTTTTCTGGAATTCTTGCTCTTTTGATGATCCAGTGATTGTTGGCAATTTGATTTCTGGTTCCTTTGCCTTTTCTAAAACCAGCTTGAACATCTAGAAGTTCACGGTTCACATATTGCTGAAGCCTGGCTTGGAGAATTTTGAGCATTACTTTACTAGCATGTGAGATGAGTGCAATTATGCAGTAGTTTGAGCATTCTTTGACATTGCCTTTCTTTAGGATTGGAATGAGAACTGACCTTTTCCAATCTTGTGGCCGCTACTGAGTTTTCCATATTTGCTGGCATATTGAGTGCAGCACTTTCCCAGCATCATCTTTTATGATTTGAAATAGCTCAACTGGAATTCCATCACCTTCACTAGCTTTGTTCATAGTGATGCTTTTTAAGGCCCACTTGACTTCACATTCCAGGATGTCTGGTTCTATGTGTGCGATCACACCATTGTGGTTTTCTGCATCGTCAAGATCTTTTTTGTATAGTTCTTCTATGTATTCTTGCCACCTGTTCTTAATATCATCTGCTTTTTAAGTTACTTTTTTTTCAGTTTTTCTTTTATTGAAAGATAATTGCTTTATAGAATTTCATTGTTTTCTATCAAACCTCAACATGAATCAGCCATAGGTATACATATATCCCCTCCCTTTTGAATCTCCTTCCCATCTCCCTCCCCGCCCCACCCTTCTAGGTTGAACAGAGCCCCTGTTTGAGTTTCCTGATCCATACAGCAAATTCCCATCGGCCATCTATTTTACATATGGTAATATAAGTTTCCATGTGACTCTTTCCATACATCACACCCTATCCTCCCCTCTCCCCATGTGGATAAATCTATTCTCTATGTCTGTTTCTCCATTGCTACCATGTAAATAAATTCTTTAGAACAATTTTTCTAGATTCCATATATATGCATTAGAATACAATATTTATCTTTCTCTCTCTGACTCACTTCACTCTGTATAAGAGGTTCTAATTTCATCCACCTCATCACAACTGACTCAAATGCATTCCTTTTTATGGTTGAGTAATATTCCATTGTGTATATATACCACAACTTCTTTATCCTTTCATCTGTTGATGGGTGTCTAAGTTGCTTCCATATTCTAGCTATTGTAAATAGCGCTGGAATGAACAATGGGATACATGTGTGTTTTTCTACCCTGGTTTCCTCAGGGTATGCCTAGGGGTGGGATTGCTGGGTCATATGGTGGTTTTAATTCTAGTTTTTTTAAGGAATCTCCATACCATCTTCCATAGTGGCTGTATCAATTTACATTCCCACCAACAGTGCAAGAGCGTTCCCTTTTCTCCACACCCACTGCAGGATTTATCGTTTGTAGACTTTTTTATGATGGCCATTCTGACTGGTGTGAGGTGATATCTCTGTGAATTTGATTTGCAACCCTGTGGACTGTAGCCCGCCAGGCTCCTCTGTCCATGGGATTCTCCAGGCAAGAATAATGCAGTGGGTTGCCATTTGCTTCTCTAGGGGATCTTCCCCACCCAGGGATTAAACCCAGGTCTCCTGCATTGCAGGCAGATACTTTAACCGCTGAGCCACCAGGGAAGACAATAATAATGAGCAATGTTGAGCATCTTTTTATGTGTTTATTAGCCATCTGTATGTAATGGCAACCCTCTCCAGTATTTCTTGCCTGAAGATTCCATAGACAGAAGAGCCTGGCAGATTGCAGTCCACAGATTCCATGGACAGAGGAGCCCCTGGCAGCCTACAGTCCATGGGGCCACAAAGAGTTGGACATGACTGAGTGCGCACACACAAAGAGGCAGTGCAGTGGTAAAAAAAAAAAAAAATCTGCCTGCCAATTTAGGAGACACAGTAGATATGGGTTAGATCCCTGGGTCAGGAAGATCCCCACTAATAGGAAATGGCAACCCACTCCAGTATTCTTTCCTGGAAAATTTCATGGACAGAGAAGCTTGGTGGGCTACAGTCCATGGGGTTGCAAAGAGTTGGACACAACACGTACACACACGTACATATATAAGAAATAGAGCTTTTTACCAAACTGAATTAAAATAACTTTTTCCAATTGGCTCTTTAAAAAAAAATAGCAAAATTAAAAATAGAATGTAAGCAAGGGGCCATTGCAGATCTCTGGGCTTCCCTGGTGGCTCAGAGGTTAAAGCATCTGCCTCCAATGCGGGAGACCCGGGTTTGACTCCTGGGTCGGGAAGATCCCCTGGAGAAGGAAATGGCAATCCACTCCAGTGTTCTTGCCTGGAGAATCCCGTGGACAGAGAAGCCTAGTAGGTTACAGTCCACGGGGTCACAAAGAGTCAGAAACGACTGAATGACTTCACCTCACCTCATGTCTTCTTTGGAGAAATGTCTGTTTCATTCTTTTCCCCACTTTTTATTGGGTTGTTTGTTTTCCTGGTATTGAGTTGTATGAGCTGCTTGTATATTTTGGAAATTAATCCTTTGTCAGTTGTTTCATTTGCCATTATTTTCTCCCATTCCGAGGGTTGTCTTTTCACCTTGATTGTAGTTTCCTTTGCTGTGCAGAAGCCTTTAAATTCAATAGGTTCCATTTGTTTAGTTTTCTTTTATATCTTTTATTCTGTAAGGTAGGTCATAGAGGATCTAGCTTTGATTTATGTCACTGAGTGTTCTGCCTATATTTTCCTCTAAGAGTTTTATAGTTTCTGGTCTTGCATTTAAGTCTTTAATCCATTTTAAGTTGATCATTGTGTATGGTGTTAGGAAGTGTTCTAATTTCATTCTTTTACATGTAGCTGTCCAGTTTTCCCAGCACCATTTATTGAAAAGGCTGTCTTTTCCCCAATGTATATTCTTGCCTCCTTTGTCAAAAATAAGTGCTCATAATACCCATATGTGCCTGGGTTTATTTCTGGGTTTCAGTCTTGTTCCATTGGTCTATATTTCCGTTTTTGTGCCAGTGCCATACTGTCTTGATGACTGTAGCTTTGTAGTCTAATCTGAAGTCAGGAAGGTTGATTCCTCCAGGGCCTTTCTTCTTTCTCAAGACTGCTTTGACTATTTGCGGTCTTTTGTGTTTCCGTATGAATTGTGAAATTTTTTATGCTAGTTCTGTGAAAAATGTCATTGGTAATTTGATAGGGATTGCATTGAATCTGTATATTGTGTTTGGTAGTACAGTCATTTTCACAATATTGATTCTTCCTACCCAGGGACTTGGACTATCTCTCCATTTGTTTATATCATCTTTGATTTCTTTCATCAGTGTCTTATAATTTTCTGTGTACAATTATTTTGTCTCCTTAGGTAAGTTTATTCCTAGATATTTAATTCTTTTTGTGGTAGTGGTGAATGGGATTGATTCATTAATTTCTCTTTCTGATATTTCATTGTTAGTATATAGAAATGCAAGAGATTTCTGTGTATTGATTTTGTTTCCTGCAACTTTACTAAATTCACTGATTAGTAATTTTATGATTCTGTAGGGTTTTCTATGTATAGTATCATGTCATGTACAAACAGTGAGAGCTTTACTTCTTTTCTCATCTGGATTCCTTCTATTTCTTTTTCTTCTCTGACTGCTTTAGTTAGGACTTCCAGAACTATGTTAAATAATAGTGGTGAAAGTGGATACTCTTGTCTTGTTCCTGATCTTACGGGGAATGCTTTCAGTTTCTCACCATTGCTGTAGGCTTATCATATATGGCCTTTACTATGTTGAGGTAGATTCCTTCTGTGCCCATTTTTTGAATAGTTTTAATCAACTCTGAGATTTCTTTGGAAAGAATGATGATAAAGCTGAAACTCCAGTACTTTGGCCACCTCATGCAAAGAGTTGACTCATTGGAAAAGACTTTGGTGCTGGGAGGGATTGGGGGCAGGAGGAGAAGGGACAACCAAGGATGAAATGGCTGGATGGCATCACTGACTTGATGGACGCGAGTCTGAGTGAACTCAGGGAGTTGGTGATGGACAGGGAGGCCTGGCACGCTGCGATTCATGGGGTTGCAAAGAGTCGGACACGACTGAGTGACTGACCTGAACTGAATCATAAATGGGTGCTGAATTTTGTCAGAGGCTTTTTTGGCATCTATTGAGATTTACATCTGGTTTTTAACCTTTCAATTTGTAAATATTGTGTATCACATTGGTTGATTTGCATATACTGAAGAATCCTTGCATTCCTGGAATAAACCCAACTTGATCATGGTGTATGAGCTTTTTGATGTGTTGTTGAATTCTGTTTGCCAAAAGTTTGCTGAGGATTTTTGCATTTGTGTTCATCAGTGTTATTGGCTTGTCTTTCTTTGGTTTTGGTATCAGGGTGATGGTGCCCTCATAGAATGAGTTTGGAAGTGTTCCTTCCTCTGCATTTTTTGGAAAGAGTTTTAGAAGTGTAGGCATTAGCTCTTCTCTAAATGTTTGATAGAATTCTCCTGGGAAGCCATCTTGTCCTGGGCTTTTGTTTTGGGGGGAGATTTTTGATAACAGCTTCAATTTCAGTTCTTGTAATTGGGTTGTTCATAATTTCTATTTCTTCCTGGTTCAGTCTTGGAAGGTTGAACTTTTCTAAGAATCTGTCCACCCTGCAGGTTATCCATTTTAATATCGTTGTTCATAATAGTCTCTTATAATCCTTTGTATTTCTGCATTGTCTGTTATAACCTCTCCTTTTTCATTTCTAATTTTGTTGATTTGATTCTTCTCTCTTTTTTTCTTGATGAGTCTGGCTAAAAGTTCATCAATTTTGTTTATCTTCTCAAAAGAACCGGTTTTATTAATCTTTACTATTGTTTCTTTCATTTCTTTTTCACTTATTTCTACTCCGAACTTTATGATTTCTTTCCTTCTACTAATTTTGGGTTTATTTTGTTTTTCTTTTTCCAGTTGTTTTAGGTGTAAAGTTAGGCTATTCAATGTTTTTCTTGTTTTATGAGATAGGATTGTATTGCTATAAACTTCCCTCTTAGAACTGCTTTTGCTGCATCCCATAGGTTTTGAGTTCTGTTTTGTCATTTTTTTCTAGAAATTTTTTGATTTCTCTTTTGATTTCTTCAGTAATATGTTGGTCATTTAGAAACATGTTGTTTAATCTCTATGTATTTGTGTTTCTTACAATTTTTTTCTTGTAATTGACATCTAGTCTCATAGTGTTGTGGCTGGAGAAGATGCTTGATATGATTTCAGTTTTCTTAAATTTATTGAGGTTTAATTTGTGACCCAAGATGTTGTCTATCCTGGAGAATGTTCCATGTGTACTTGAGAAGAAGTTGTATTCTTATGCATTTGGATGGAATGTCCTGAAGATATCAATGAGATCCATCTAATCTAATGTATCATTTAAGACTTGTGTTTCCTTATTCATTTTCCATTTTGATGATCTATCCATTGGTGTGAGTGGGGTGTTAAATTCTCCTACTCTTACTGTGTTACTGTCAATTTATCCTTTTATGTCTGCTAGTGTTTGTCTTCTGTATTGAGGTGCTCCTATATTGGCTGCATAGATATTTACAATTGTTATGTCTTCCTCATGGATTGATCTCTTGGCCATTATGTAGTGTCCCTCCTTATCTCTTGTAATATTCTTTATTTTAAGGTTTGTTTTGTCTGATATGAAGATAGCTACTCCAGCTTTCCTTTGTTTCCCATTTGCATGGAATATATTTTTTTATTCTCTCACTTTCAGTCAATATGTGTCTTGAGGGCTAAAGTGGGTTTCTTGTAAACAGCATATATATGGGTCTTGGTTTTGTATCCATTCAGCCAGTCTGTGTCTTTTGGTTAGAGCATTTAATCCATTTACATTTAAAGTAATTATTGATATATATGTTCCTATTGCCATTTTCTTAATTGTTTGGGGTTGATTTTATACATCTTTTTTCTTCTCTTTTATTTCTTGACTGTATAAGACCATTTAACTCTTGTTTTAAAGCTGGTTTGGTGGTACTGAATTTTCTTCACTTTTGCTTATCTGAAAAGCTTTTGATTTCTCCATCAATTTTGAATGAGATCCTTGCCAGGTACAGTAATCTTGTTCATAGATTTTTCCCTTTCAGTACTTTAAATATATCCTGCCATTCCCTTCTGGCTTGCAAAGTTTCTGCTGAAAGATCAGCCGTTAAGTGTATGGAGTTTCCCATGTATGTTACTGATTACTTCTCCCTTGCTGCTTTTAATATTCTCTCTTTGTGTTTAGTCATTTTTAGTTTAATTAGTGTGTGTCTTGGTGTGTTTCTCCTTGGGTTTATCCTATACCAGACTCTGCCTCTTGGACTTGATTGACTATTTCCTTTTCCATGTTGGGGGAATTTTCAACTCTTCAAAAATTTTCTCATAACCTTTCTTTTCCCCTTCTTCTTCTGGGACCCCTTTTATTTGGATGTTGGTGCATTTCATCCCAATGTTGGTTGATATCATCCCAGAGGTCTCTGAGTCTATCCTCAGTTCTTTTCATTCTTTTTATTCTGTTCCTCAAAAGTTATTTCCACCATTTTATCTTCCAGCTCACTGATTCATTCTTCTGCCTCAGATATTCTGCTATTGATTCCTTCTAGAGTACTTTTAATTTCAGTAATTCTGTTGTTTGTCTCTGCATGTTTATTCTTTAATTCTTCTAGATCTCTGTTAATTGATTCTTGCACTTTCTCCATTTGCCTTCAAGATTTTTGATCATCTTTACTACCATTATTCTGAATTTCTTTTCAGGTGGTTTGCCTATTTCCTCTTCATTTATCTGGGCTTCTGTGTTTCCAATTTGTTCCTTCATTTGTGCAATATTTCTCTGCCTTTTCATTATTATTGTTTTAACTTATTGTGTTTGAGGTCTCCTTTTTCCAGGCTTCAAGGTTGAATTCTTTCTTCCTTTTGGTCTGTGCCCTCTATGTTTGGTCCAGTGTAAGCTTCTTATAAGGTGAAATTTGTGCTGAATTTTTATTTGTTTCTTTGTTTTTCCTCTGATGGGCAAGGCTGAGTGAGGTGATAATCCTGTCTGCTGATGATTGGGTTTGTATTTTTGTTTTGTTTGTTATTTAGATGAGGTGTCCTGCTCAGGGTGCTATTGGTGGTTGGATGATGCTGGGTCTTGTATTACAGTGGTTTCCTTTGTGTGAGTTCTCACTATTTGGTACCCCTGAGGGTTAGTTCCCTGGAAAATCCCATGGACAGAGGAACCTGGAAGGCTGCAGTCCATTGGGTTGTGAAGAGTCAGGCACTACTGAGTGACTTCACTTTCACTTTTCACTTTCATGCATTGGAGAAGGAAATGGAAACCCACTCCAGTGTTCCTGCCTGGAGAATCCCAGGGACAAGGGAGCCTGGTAGGCTGTTGTCTATGGGGTCGCACAGAGTCGGACACAACTGAAGCAACTTGGCAGCAGCAGCAAGGTTAGTTCTCTGGTAGTCTAGGGTCTTAGAGTCAGTGTTTCCACTCCAAAGGCTCAGGGCTTGATCTCTGATCAGGAACTAAGATACCACAAGTAGTTTCTTATGGCATTGCTGCTGCTGGTGCTAAGTCGCTTCTGTCGTGTCCTACTCTGTGTGACCCCATAGACGACAGCCCACCAGGCTCCCCGTCTCTGGGATTCTCTAGGCAAGAACACTGGAGTGGGTTGCCATTTCCTTCTCCAATGCATGAAAGTGAAAAGTGAAAGTGAAGTCACTCAGTTATGCCCGACTCTTAGCGACCCCGTGGACTGCAGCCTACCAGGCTTCTCCGTCCATGGGATTTTCCTGGCAAGAGTACTGGAGTGGGGTGCCATTGCCTTCTCTGTGTTATGGCATTATCTGAGATTAAAACAAATATCCAAAAATGAGAAACCAAACATGAACCCCAGACAAATGGCAGTTACAAAACCAGGCAAATAATTAAAATAATGGAATATACACATATACATATACACCCATGAGCAAAGTCAAAACAGTCCAACAAAAATAAAGTACAGTAGATTGACCCAGAGAACAAAATAAATCAAAAATTATATTTACCAATCAGGAACAAAACTAACTAAAGCATAAACTGGAAAACAAAACTAAAGCAAGATGCCAAGTGGGGAATAAAGCAATGAAAACAAAACTAACAAATATTTTGACAGGAAAGGAAAGAAAGTAAAGAAAGAATAGATATGCAAAGTTAAATAGAAGTAGGTAAAGAAGATTTATATATATTAAAGATTAACTGCAAGGGGAAAAGAACAGTAGGAAAAGCAAAAAAGGAATAAATGTAGAAAAAGTAATAGGTTTAAAAAGTTAAAATAAGAGGAAAAAACCCCAAAACTCCCCACAACTGCAAAAGCCCGATACAGCAGCAAAGGTTTATAACAACAATAAAAAATTTGAAAAAACAAGGACACAGGAAAAAAAAAAAAAGCCTCAAAGCTTAAATATCATGGTGGCAATAAAATCTACCACTGCAAAGGGGAGGGGGGAAAAAAAGGAGAAAAATCCAAAAGAATCTACAAAACAAGTCAAAACATAAGAATAATAAATGTTTTTCTTGCGTCACTGCTATCAGAGTCCTTTCCCTCACTGGGAGTCACAGTCCACCTCACCTCCCTAGGATGCCCTCTAACACTGTGCTGATCACTGGACCTGCTGTGAGGGTAGTTCAGATTCTAATTTGCCCCTGTTCCTCCTCTGTGTTCTTGCCTCCAATGTCCGCAGCATCAGAACTAGTATGTTTTCTTTTGTGGGAGCTCTCAATGTGTTCATATATTCCACAGACACAGAGTCTGCCTAGTTGATCTTGTGGATTTAATCTGCAGTTGTACAGCTGACAGGAGGGTTTGGGGTCATCTTCCTTAGTCACACCTCCCCTGGGTCTCAACTGTGGTTTTATTTCCACCTCTGGATATTGGTCATCCCCTGGGGTTTGCTCCTGAGGCTGACCTGGAGGAGCTGGGTTTACCCCTGTGAAGGCCAGGTATGGAGGTGGTGCAGCTGCATGGTTCGCAGAGGTTCTGGCAGCACCAGGTACTCAGGGGAGTTGGTGGCTAGGGCAACAGGAAATATAGTGCTCTAGAAGGGTATAGCAACCAGTATTGGCCAATACACTCCAGTATTCTCGCCTGGAGAATCCCAGTCCCTGACAGAAAAGCCTGGCAGGCCACAGTCCGCAGGGTCACAAAGAGTCAGACACTACCGAAGCAACTCTGTGAGCATAGACGCAAGATTCTTTTGCCTGTGGCAGCTCTGCCCCAGTGAGAGTAGAGCGTGAAGGTAGCGCAACTGTTTGGCTTGCGAGGGCCCTGGCGGTGCCAAGTGTGCAGGGACACAGACTGCCTCCACCGCAGGAGTTATGGCCCTATCAGAGTCTTTTTTCGAGCCTGTTGTACCTGACGATCAGAAGGCCTTTTAGCCAGCCTTTCTCCATAGCTCTGCCCATTCAGGCACTTAGAAGGCTTCCTTACCTGGGGTCCTTCTCCATTTTTTGGTGCATCAGGCACATAGAAGGGCCCCCCACCTGGGGTCCTACTCTGTAGATCAGCATATCAGGCACTTAAAGGGGCACCCTGGGTGGGGTCCTACTCTGTAATTCAGTGCGTCTGATGGGCCAGCCTCTCTATTGTTCAGCTGCCAATGCTGGTGGGTTGGGGGAGAGAGGCTATGGTGATGGCTCCACCCCCTACACATGACTCAGCAATATCACCTTGCTTCCATGGCTGCCCGGCTTACCTCCACAGGCATTTCCCACCACAGTCTCCTCCCTTACATCCCCTTGATCTGTCTCTCCGCAGTCAACAGCAGCCCTCACCCTGGGATTGCTCCGCAGTCCCTCAACTTCAGTTCCCAGCCACTGTGCCATCTAGGGTATGTACGGCTGCGGCAAGGACTGTCTGATTCTCATTCCATTTAGGTTGCCACAGATCAGCTATTTCCCTCTCAGCCTTAAATGTTTCTCCTCTGATGCAGACAGTTGCCCCGATATGGGGATTGGACCCCTGCTTCAGTTCCCCCACCCACTGAGGGCAAGTTCAGTGCTGCTAACACTCCCATTTTCCCCCTAGTTCCTTCATCCTACTGAGTTTTGCATGGGTCTGCATATTCTTTTCTGCTGGTCAGGTACTCCTGTCTGCTCTCAGTTGGTGTTCTATATGCATTTCTGTGTCTGAAAGTGTATTCCTGATGCATCCATGGAGAGAAATGTATTTCACGTCCACCTACTCCTCCATCATCTTGTTCCTCTGTAGTCTATCTTATATGAAATAGTTTGTACCACCCATGCCCCAATGCCTGTGTTGGCTCCCTCTTCCCTCTCCCCACTGGTAACCACTGGTTTGTTCTCTATTTCTAAGAGTCTGCTTCTTTTTTGTTATATTCATTAGTTTGTTGTATTTTTCAGATTCCACATATAAGTGGTAACATACAGTATTTGCCTTTCTCTGTCTGACTTGTTTCATTTAGCATAATATCCTCCAAGTCCATCTATGTTTTTGCAAATGGCAAAGTTCCATTTTTTTTTTTTTTTTTAGGGCTTAGTACTATTCGGTTTTATACACACACACACACACACACACACACACACACACACAACACAGTATTCCATTGCTATATAAGTCCCTTTAGTTGTGTCTGACTCTTTGCAACACTGTGGACTGCCAGGCTCCTCTGTCCATGAGATTCTTCAGGCAAGAATACTGGGGTGGGTTGCCTTGCCCTCCTCCAGGGGATCTTCCTGACTCAAGGTTGGAATTTGTGTCTCTTATGTCTCCCGCATTGGCAGGAGGGTTCTTTACCATTAGTGCCACTTGGGAAGACTATATATGCTATATAGACTATATATATATATACACACACACGCACACATGTTCTTTATCCATTCATCTACTGATGGACACTTGGATTGCTTTCATACTGGCAATTATGAATAATGCTCCTAGGGACATTGGGGTATATGTATCTTCTCAATTTAGTATTTTTTTAAATATATATGCAGAGGAATGGAATTTCTAGATCAAATGGTAGTTTTGTTTTTAATGTTTTGAGAAAACTTCATGCTGTTTTCCACAGTGGCTGCACCAATTTACATTCCCACGAAGAGTGTACAAGGGTTCCTTTTACTTCACATCTGTGCCAACATTTGTTATTTGTGTTCATTTTGATGATACCATCCTGACAGATAAAAGGTGATATCTCATTGTGGTTTTGATTTGCATTTCCCTGATTATTAGTGATGTTGAGCATCTTCTCATGGCCTTGGTCATCTGCATTTCCTCTTTGGAAAAGTGTTTATTTAATTTTTCTGCCTATTTTAAAATTGGGTTGTTTGCTTTTTGATGTTAAATTGTATGAACTATTTAGATATGTTAGATAGTAATCCTTTATTGGTCATATTGGTGCAAATATTTTCTCCCGTTTAGTATGTTGTCTTATTTTTCAATGACTTTGTTGTCAAAAGCTTTTAAGTTTAATTAGGTCCTATTTATTTATTTTTGCTTTTTTCCCCCTTTACTTTAGGAAACGAATTTAAAAAAATATTGCTGTGGTTTATGTCAAAGAGTATTCTGTCTCTGTTTTCTCTCTAGGAGCATTCCTTCCTACATTTAGGTTTTTAATCCATTTTAAGTTTATTTTTATATATGGTGTTAGAGAATGTACTATTTTCGTTCTTTTACATTTAGCTCTCATTTTCTCAGCACCACTATTGAAGAGACTGTCTTTTCTCCTTTGTATATTATTGCCTCCTTTGTCATAGATTGATTAACCATAAGTGTGAGTTTATTTTGGGGCTCCCTATCCTGTTCCATTGATCTGTGTGTTTGTTTTTATGCCAGTACCATACTATTTTGATTACTTAGCTTTGTAGTATTGTCTGCAGCAGAGAGTATGATACCCCCAGTCTTTTCGTCTTTCTCAAGATTGTTCTGGCTAGGGTATTTTGTGTTTCCATACAAATTACATCAAAATTGTTTGTTCAAGTTTTGTGAAAAATGACATTGGTAATTTCATAGCGATTGCACTGAATCCTTAGATTTCCTTGGATACAATACTCATTTGAACAATATTGATTCTTTCAATCCAAGAACATGGTGTATCTTTCTGTTTTGTGTCATCTTCAATATCTTTCATCAGTGTCTTAAAGTTTTCTGAGTACAAGTGTTTTACCTCCTTGGATAGGTTTATTAGATAGGTTTATTCCTAGGAATTTTATTCTTTTTGATACAATGGTAATAGGCTTGTTTCCTTACTTTCTCTTTCTAACAGTTCATTGTTACTGTATACAAATGTAACAGATTTCTGAATATTAGTTTTAAAGCTAAAATAGAATTCTCCATAGCAACAAGAAATGGGGGCTTTCATTTATAGTTATACATTAATATCATTTTAGAGAGCATTGTTTTACCTTATTTTCATTCCATTGCTTTCTGTAAAATTTTACTCTCAAACATAAAATTGGTGTTGTGAGGACAGTGTAGGAGACAGGGAGCACAACTCAGTCTTACAATCTACCACTCCTTCTTTTCCTCTCTGCTTTCCCCCCTCCCTCCGTGTCTGCCCCACCTTCTTTCTCTCTCTCTAAAATGTTGAGAAATGGAGGTATTTAGCCAGTAAAGACAAATTAGAAGTTTATGCTTATCTCTTCTCTAGTACAAAATGTAGATAATATAGAAATTTCTTTCCGGATTATTTTCTTGCCAAATGGCAAGGAATTTTTCAAGGACACACTAAAGACTTCCTGCCTCTGTACTCTTGGCTCGCTGTACCTTCAAGTTCCTGGCATAAACCATTGAAAGAAATTTAAAAATATATGCTCTATTAAATTTGATAGGAACACTTGCATTTTGTAGAGAATAGATTAACACATGATATATTTAATTTCAAGCTTTTGCAGACTCATTTTAATTTTTCACTACTATCACAGGGTGGAAACTAGCAACTTAAGGGCCATTTTGTTACTTTGTCTAGTCAGACAGACTTGGGATTCTTGGGGAGAGGACTGTTTCAGCGTGACAAAATGGATATGCACACATGAACTGGACACAGGATTACTGTGCACATATATCCCAGCCTGATATAGACTAACAGTGAGGCATCCCTAATCACACTTGACCAGAGGCACATTTTGATTGCCCAGGATTACTGTTTATGTGTAAGGTTTCCTAACAGTAATCTAATTCTCAGCTTTTAGGAACTTGGAATTTTCAGAACAGAGAGAAACAGGGATCTGTTGTCAAATCCAGACTTTCTCTTAATCAGAATTCTAAACGCTAACCTTTCTTTGTCTTGTCCTCACATCAGTCTTTGTTGGTGAAGTTTCTAAATTGGAGAGAAGAGTGAAAATATTGTCAGGGAAGATTCCTCCAAGAATTTATAGTACCTTCCTCATAAAGTATGTTTATAGCTAAATATAAGTGTCAAAATTTAATTTTAAGTATTATCTTTCATGTGAGGATGTGAGCATGCTTAATTAACAATAATTAAGCTTCATGAAACATATATTTTATGGTCAATTTAGTGGTAGGCAAGCAGACATAAGGTAATGGAGACCTCAAACAAGACCCCATCTCCTATAGATAGATAGGTATTCTGTGCTGAATACCCAGGACAACTCTCGCATGTGGAAAGCTAACCAGCTTCCAAAATTAAGGTCTCTGCTTTTAGAGAGCAAAAGAATGCCCTGGGAAAATTTGAGCAAAATAAAACAAAAGGGATAGAAGCATTTTAAGGAAAAGGCTTAGGAGTCTCCTGGGAAAACAAAGTCCAAACTGTAAAACAGCAGACAAAAATACATGTAAAATGTTAAGAGGAAATACCATAAGCATTTTAACTTAATTACTGGTTCAGTGTTTGTGGGATTAATATCCTGTCTTCTGCCTTTACCCGTTTCAAACAAGAGTGGGAAGAAGAGAAGGAGCAAGCACAATCAGAGATATTTTCTTGAAGACACAGAAGAAATAAGAAATTAATTTTTCTAAAAATTGTTTTGCTAAGAAATCTACTCTATTTCTTTTTTAAATACATGTTTAAAATTTTTATTTAAATGTCAGACCAGAGGAATGTTGAAGTATTTTGGAATATCTAAATGCTTCCAGCTGCTATCTTAATTTTAAAATATTTCTTAAAGGGAATTTCCAGGCTGTTGGCAGCAACAAAATAGAATTTTTTTGTTTTTTTCCTCCTTGTTTCTGTTTCTATTATTGGATTTCACAATGTACCATGTGATTTTCTTTGGAGAGAAAATAAAATGCCCTCATTTAGAAATTTATATTATGAGATGGTTAGGTAGCATCATCAACTCAATGGACATGAATTTGAACAAATTCCATGAGATTGTGGAGGACAGGGAAGCCTGGCATGCTGCAGTCCATGGAGTCGCAGAGAGTTGACACAACTTAGTGACTGAACAACAATAATATAAAAGTATACACTTACATTAGTTTGGAGTTTTTCAAGTTAGTGGAGAATGGTTTATTAAGATATGGTGTTTTCCTACTGATGCTAGAAAATCAGAACTAGAAGGAATGTATTTTGACAAAAGATGTCATATAGGAAAGTAGAGATTAAGCTGGGGTGAGACATCACATGCCTTGCCCTGAGACCACAGGGAGTTCAAGGTTCGATCCTTGGGTTGCCCAGCAAAATGTGCAAATAAAAAACAATTTCCAGATTTCTGAAGGCGGTATGTAGGAAACAAAAGAAAGGGATATTGTTCATTAAATCTCCTCTAATCTAGGTCCTAAAACTCTGATTAGCAAGCCTGTAGACTGAAGTTAATCTTGCAAACCAAAGATAAAAGAAGTGTCTATCATATGCCTCCACTATAGTTGAGTGATGTCTTCTCCCATCCCTTCTTCTTTAAGGGAGAATCTGCAACATCCTTCTGGCCTAAGCTGCCTTCAGAAATAGTGAAAATGAGACAGAAAAGAGGGATTAGATAGTCTCTCTCATGAGTTTTGAAATGAGACTACTGAGAGAATGAATTAGTAATCTGTGCAGGTGGGGGACGCTTAGGCAGTCCCTCAGACGAAGGCCGCCATTTTAGATTGACTCTGATGGTGTGCAAATAAGTCAGTCCCCCAAAAAGGTGAAGTGGAGATAAGGAACATTGCAATCAGAGACAGAGGCAGGCAGATGTTGCTCTCAAGATGTTCCTGAGTGTGTATTGTGTTCAGAGGACTGAGCTCCAAGCTGGACAAGGGTTGGGGAGTGTGGTAGGCTAATGAGGCACTCAAAGACATGCCCATGTCCTCATTCCTGCTATCTGTAAATACTACCATGTTTTGAAAATGGGTCTTCACAGATGTGATGAGAATCTTAAGATGGAGAGATCTTCCTGACTTTTCTGGGTATGTCCTAAATGCCATCATGAGCATCCTGGTAAAAGAGAGGCAGAGGAAGATAAGACACACAAAGAAGGGGATGAGGCAATGTTACGAGAGAGAGAGATTGCAGTGATGCGGCCACAAGCCAAAGGGTGCTGATAACCCCCAGAAGCTGAAAGGATCAGAGGACAACTTCTCTCCTAGAGCCTCCGGTGGAAATGCAGCCCTACTGACAGACCCTCTTCCATTTTGTCTCATGAAATCAACTTCAGATTTCTGGCCTCCAAAACTCTGAGAGAATAGATTGCTGAAGGCTTAAGCCACCAAGTTTGTAGTCATTTGTTACTGCAGCTGTAAGAAACTAATACAGGGATTTCCTTAGCACAAAATGAAACATTCTGTTTCCAGGTAGTTAAAAAGCAATTAGATGGAAAAATCAAGCACATAATTAACTTTTTAAAAAAGTAATAAAGTCCTTATGTAAAGGGTAGGTTAGCAAATGGCCATGAATTGACAGAAGAATGAATATATAATCTCACCTAGTGGGTTCTAAAATGTGTGCTAGCGACAGCTGGTAGCTCAACTGGTAAAGAATCCGCCTGCAATGCAGGAGAACCCAGTTTGATTCCTGGGTCAGGAAGATCCCCTGGAGAAGGGATAGGCTATCCCACTCCAGTATTCTTGGGCTTCCCTGGTGGCTCATATGGTAAAGAATTCACCTGCAGTGTGGGAGACCTGGGTTCAACCCCTGGGTTGGGAAGATTCCCTGGAGGAGGGCATGGCAACCCACTTCAGTATTCTTGCCTGGAGAATCCACATAGACAGAGGAGCCTGATGTGCTACAGTCCCTGGGGTCTCAAACAGTCAGACACGACTGAGCAACTAAGCACAGTACAGAGACAGCGTTAGAACTGGGCCCTCAAGTTAAACACAGTTAGAGAATATTTAAAAATTTTAAGTGACAAAGCCCATAAGAGCATGATTGATACATTGTATCTTCCTCTCTCTTCAGTGAAAGTAATGTATTAAAAAAACAGACTGAAAGTAAGTGATATATCCATTACAAGATGCTAGGCCAGCCTATGAGCAAAGATCACTTTGTCTAATGATAAAGGTTTGCATTTCTGTCAAACTTCTCCATTTATAAAACATAAAGTAAGCATTCTCAAAATTTATAGACTAGATCAAAAGTGAGATCTTTAATAATTTTTTAATTTTATCTTTATCCTCTTTTTTCCCTCCCAAAGGTGTAAAAGTGCTCATTGTGCATTTGCGCTCATTCGCTCAGTCGTGTCCAATTCTTTGTGACCCTGTGGACTGTAGCCCACCAGGCTCCTCTGTCCATGGGATTCTCCAGGCAAGAATACTGGAGTGGGTTACTATTTCCTCCTCTAGGGGATCTTCCCGACCCAAGGATCTAATTCATGTCTCTTATGTCTCCTCATTAACAGGTGGATACTTTACCACTGTGCTACCTGGGAATCCTGAAAATGTACATTGGACATTACTAAATCTGAAAATTACTTTTCCCACTCTATCTTCTGAATTATCTCAGTTTTTCTTGTAGGTGATTAATGGCTTCTTTTTTACAGGAAAGGAGACAGGGCTATATATTTGAAAAAAAATCAATGGTAAATGACCACATTAGTGAAGGAGGAATAGAGTTCAAATTCATAATAAATGAAAATTCACTACTCTCTCTTCACAAGGCTGAGAAACTCCTGTTTAGCTGGAATATTGAGGCTGGATATTCTGTAAGAGGCAAGCTCACACAGGTTATGGCCATGGAATACTCCCTGCTTGTTACCTTCCAGGACTGCTTTCTGCTCAAATCTGTCCTCTGTATCCTTACTATATTAAGCTGATTCTTTCCAAAAAGGAATTTATTAAGTAATATGCTTAGATTAAAAAGTGCCAACAAAACATTACACATGGATATTCTTAATGATTCCGAGACAAGTTTGGGTTGTATAAGATAAAAACATCAGGCCAAATTCTTCAGAAACTTTCCAAGGGAAAACACTGCTGCTTCCAAATGAAAAAGGAAATAAAGCACATTAGCTCTGGTAGACACTGTAATGCTTTCCATTATCCAGTTTTCTCTCCTCTGTGAGTGTAGGGGAGACTACCCTTCCCAGATCTCTGGCAATGAGGTTGGGCCATTGACTCATTCTTGTTCATGAAATATGACTGGAAAAGCCTCTGTGTGGTTTTCTACTGTTCTCTTGAAACGAGTTCTGAAACTATATATTTTTAATGAGCTTCCATGAGCTACAGATTTTGTGGAGCAGAACAAAGTACTCTTGTATCGAACATTCAGAGTTAACAAGAAATACCTTTGTTGTATTAAGATGCTTAGATAACAGAGTTAGTTTGCTACGTTACTTTGCTACTGTAGTATAACCTGCAGTTTATACTGACTAATTCTATACCAGTCAACTGAATAAAGAAATAGGCAAACAAAAGTTTATGTTTAGAAAAAATGAGAGAAACTTACTTGGCTAACGGTACTGTGACTTTGCATGTATTTTATATATTTGTATATTTCTATATTTATTTGTATATATTTGTACCCATAAACTACTTTTATGGATGGACAAATTATATTTTAAAAATTGTTATCTCAAAAATCGTATCGAGTGCAAAATGAAGACAAGCACTTTGTACTCTAAGAGATCTTTGTGTTCTGTGTTCTAGTTCTGTTCCCAGATGTTTTGCAAATAGAATATACTCTAAAGTAAGCTGGCTTTTATTTATTGCCAGAGTTCAGATTTCATATTTGTGGCTTCTTCCAAGTCGTTCCTTAAATGCTTCCAGTCTTTAGTTCAAACACATGTGAATTTCCCAGCATTTTGACACTTAGGTTGTTTTCTTAGCTGTTCAGTTCAGTTCAGTCATTCAGTCATGTCCGAATTTTTGTGACCCCATGAACCACAGCATGCCAGGCCTTCCTGTCCATCACCAACTCCCAGAGTTCACCCAAACCCATGACAATCAAGTCAGGGATGCCATCCAACCATCTCATCCTCTGTTGTCCCCTTCTCCTTCTGCCCTCAATCTTTCCCAGCATCAGGGCCTTTTCCAATGAGTCAGCTCTTCACATCAGGTGGCCAAAGTGTTGAAGTTTCAGCTTCAACATCAGTCCTTCCAATGAACACCCACAACTGATCTTGTTTAGGATGGACTGGCTGGCTCTCCTTAGCTGTAGAATGATGTTTTATATGAAGAAGGGAGGAAATTGTTGAAAACAGTTATTGAGGCTTGTTATACTTCTTTCCTTAATGTTATTTCAAGCCATGGAAACCCCTCCAATGATCCTAGTAACATGTGAAGTTTTCCTACTTACCTGAAGTAGCAATTTCTCCTTGGGAATGAGAACAATTAAACAGTATGTAGATGTTTGTGGATGTGTCTGTGTCTGATGGTGAACCACAAATGTTATGCATTGCTCCTCCATTCTCAGCTTTTCATTTCTGTCTTTTTAGGTTGATAGTGTTAGTTGGTTGCATTAAATATTGTCTTGATTGTTAAATATGTACAATACATCAGACGTTTAGGTAACCACCATGTGCATGCTAAGTGTTAAATCTCTTCAGTTGCGTCTGACTCTTTATGACCCCATGGACTCTATCCATGGGATTCTCCAGGCAAGAATACTGGAGTGGGTTATGATTTCCTCCTCCAGGGCATCTTCCTGACCCAAGATCAAACCCGTATCTCTTACATCTCCTGCATTTGCTGGTGGGTTCTTTACCACTAGCTGCCACCACTATTACTATCCAAAAACTATAGAGATATCTTGCAAATGAATAAAAAATTATAAATGACCTCATAGGAAAATAAAAAAGGATATGAACAAGCAGTTTACAAAAGAGAAAATCAGGATACCCATTATACATATAAAAAGATGTCCAATTTCACTAGTAATCAGGAAAATGCAACAGATAAATAGTATTTTGTAGCCATAAAACTAGACATAATTATAAAATCTAATGATGATTAGCATGTCAGAAAAGTGAATTCTAATACATTGTTACTAGAAGTGAACATTGATACAAGCAGTGTTCAATTATTGGTAGAACGGTTTCTGATTATTTAGTGTTATGGGTTGAACAGTTCAGTTAGTTCAGTTGCTCACTTGCTCAGTTCTGTCTGACTCTTTGCAACCCCATGAACTGCAGCACGCCAGGCCTCCCTGTTCATCACCAACTCCTGGAGTCTACCCAAACTCATGTCCATTGAGTTGGTGATACCATCCAGCCATCTTATCCTCTGTCATCCTCTTCTCCTCCTGCCCTCAATCTTTCCCAGCATCAGGGTCTTTTCAAAAGAGTCAGCTCTTTGCAACAGGTGGACAAAGTATTGGAGTTTCAGCTTCAACATCAGTCCTTCCAATGAACATTAAGGAATGATCTCCCTTAGGATGGACTGGTTGGATCCCCTTGCAGTCCAAGGGATGCGCAAGAATCTTCTGCAACACCACAGTTCAAAAGCATCAATTCTTCAGCACTCAGCTTTCTTTATACTCCAACTCTCACATCCATACATGACCACTGGAAAAAACATAGCCTTGACTAGATGGACATTGGTTGGCAAAGTAATGTCTCTGCTTTTTAATATGCTGTCTAGGTTGGTCATAACTTTCCTTCCAAGGAGTAAGCGTCTTCTAATTTCATGGCTGCAGTCACCATTTGCAGTGATTTTGGAGCCCAGAAAATAAAGTCAGCCACTGTGTCCACTGTTTCCCCATCTGTTTGCCAGGAATTGATGGGACCGGATGCCATGATCTTAGTTTTCTGAATGTTGAGCTTTAAGCCAACTCTTTCACTTTCATCAAGAGGCTCTTTAGTTCTTCTTCACTTTCTGCCATAAAGGTGTCTACCCAAAAAAGATATCTTGAATTCTTTACCCCCGGTATCTCAGAATGTGGTTTAATTTGGAAATAGAATTATTGTAGATATAATTGGCTAAGATGATGTCATACCTGAGTAAAGTGGGCACCTAATCTAACGTTAATGATGCTTTTGTATGAAGGTGGCCATGTCAAAATACAAGGAGAATGTCACTTAAACCTGGAGGCAGATTAGATTTATGCTGTCTCAAACCAGAGAATGTCTGTGGCTACCAGAAGCTGAAAATGGCTAGAAAGAGTCCTCTTCTAGAGATTTTGTTGATTGTATGTCCCTGCTTACACCTTGATTTCAGACTTCCTGGAATTTCAGACTTCCTAGAATTTCAGACCTTCTGGAATTGGAAAACAACATGTTTGTTGCTTTAAGTCACCCAGTTCCAAGTACCTTGATTTGATAGCCACAGAAAACAAATGTATCTACTAAAGCTGACAATGTGCAATTGACAGTCCCCAATTCTACTTACCTTTCTCACACATTCACACAAAGAACCTAGTGTTCAAGCTAAGATTTACCAGAAGTATTCTAGGGACCTGAATATGAAATGGCTATATGTGTTATGCATGGACCTCAATAACTGATGTGTCCATGGAAGAATCCTAGGGACCTTGATAAGAGATGGCTATATGCATACAGAAGGATGAGGGTAAAGAGCAGGGAGCTAATATGGTTTTGGCCTCTCACCCCAGCTTTGTTTATTGGTTTTGTTTAACATTTCCCTTAAATAAAGACTTCCATGACTAACAATAACCTTGAGAACAACTGCAATAATAAAATATTATTTTCTAAAGTGATGACATTTCCTTTATATAAACCCTTTGATCTAATTTAAAGCTTTTTCTATTTGCACCTGCTTTTTGTATAAGCACTTTCATCTTTTTATTATACATGTTATAATTTGGTGAAACCTTTTCTCTCTCCTGGTATTTTTACTCCTATATAAGTCTCATTTTATTCATGACATATTCATAATACTAGTGTATCTATTGCTTGAATCAAGATTCTGTTAATCACTTTTTTGTTAGCTATTTTAACTTTTTATTTCTACTTTTTTTAGTAAATATTATGTTTATTTTATTTTGGGATATATTTGATTAACAATGTGTTAGTTTCAGGTGTACAGCAAAGTGGTTCAGTTTTACATATACATATGTCTATTCTGGATCATCAAAAAAGCAAGAGTTCCAGAAAAATACCTATTTCTGCTTTATTGACTATGCCAAAGCCTTTGACTATATATATCACAATAAATTGCGGAAAATTCTGAAAGAGATGGGAATACCAGACCACCTGACCTGCCTCTTGAGAAATCTGTATGCAGGTCAGGAAGCAACAGTTAGAACTGGACGTGAAACAACAGACTGGTTCCAAATAGGAAAAGGAGTACTTCAAGGCTGTATATTGTCACACTGCTTATTTAACTTATATGCAGAGTACATCATGAGAGACGCTGGACTGGAAGAAACACAAGCTGGAATCAAGATTGCTGGGAGAAATATCAATGACCTCAGATATGCAGATGACACCACCCTTATGGCAGAAAGTGAAGAAGAACTAAAGAGCCTTTTGGTGAAAGTGAAAGAGGAGAGTGAAAAAGTTGGCTTAAAGCTCAACATTCAGAAAACTAAGATCATGTCATTCAGTCCCATCACTTCCTGGCAAATTGATGGGGAAACAGTGGAAACAGTGGCTGACTTTATTTTCTGGGGCTCCAAAATCACTGCAAATGGTGATTGCAACCATGAAATTAGAAGACGCTTACTCCTTGGAAGGAAAGTTATGACCAACCTAGACAGCATATTAAAAAGCAGAGACATTACTTTGCCAACCAATGTCCATCTAGTCAAGGCTATGGTTTTTCCAGTGGTCATGTATGGATGTGGGAGTTGGACTAGAAAGAAAGTTGAGCACGGAAGAATTGATGCTTTTAAACTGTGGTGTTGGAGAAGACTCTTGTGCGTCCCTTGGACTGCAAGGAGATCCACCCAGTGTGATCTCTTAAAGGAGATCAGTCCTGGGTGTTCATTAGAAGGACTGATGTTGAAGCTGAAACTCCAATACTTTGGCCACCTGATGTGAAGAGATGACTTATTTTAAATTACCCTGGTGCTGGGAAAGATTGAGGGCAGGAGGAGAAGGGGATGACAGAGGATGAGACAGTTGGATGGCATCACCAACTCAATGGACATGCGTTTGGGTAGACTCCAGGAGTTGGTGATGGACAGGGGGGCCTATTGTGTTGTGGTTCATGGGGTCGCAAAGAGTCGGACAGGACTGAGCAACCGAACCTAACTGAACTGATTCTTTTACAAAATATTGAGCAGATTTTGTTGTGCTATATAGTAGGTACTTGTTAGCTATCTATTTTATATATAGTAGTGTATATATTTTAATCCTAACCTCTTAGTTTGTCCCTCTGCCACGTTTCCCCTTTGGCAACCATGTTTGTTTTCAAAGTCTGCAAATCTGTTACTGTTTGGTAAATAAGTTCATTTGTATCTTTTTTTTAAAAGATCCCGTGTGTAAGTGATGTCACATGAGTCACATGATATTTGTTTTTGTATGACTTACTTCACTTAGTGTGATAACCTCTTGGTCCAGCCAAATTACTACAAATGACATTATTTCTTTCTTTTTATGACTAGTATTTCATTGTATGTATACACCACATCTTCTTTATCCATTCCTCTGTTGATGGATATTTAGGTTACTTCCATGTCTTGACTATGGTATTGTAAATAGTGCTGCAATGAATATTGGGGTGCATGTCTATTTTTGAATTATGGTTCTCTCCAGATACATGCCTAGGAGTGGGATTGCTGGATCATATGGTAGTTCTATTTTTAATTTTTAAAGAACCTTCATACTATTCTCCATAGTGGTTGTACCGATTTATTAATATATTCCTACCAACAGTATAGTACGGTTCCCTTTTCTTTGCAATGTCAATCAAGATTCTCTTAATCACATTTCTTTTAGCTATTGTAAATAGTTTGTTAATAGTTAAAACCAATATTGGATAGCACGAAATATGGTTCAAATTTTATTATTTATTTATGCATAGGAGCTATATGATCATTCCATTCTTCCAGCTTGATTTGTTGAAAAGACTATCCTTTGCCACTTAAATGTCTATGAAACTTTGTTGAAAATCAGTTGATCTTGTGTGAATGAGTCTGTTTCTAGACTCTTTATTCTGTTCGTTTGTGTCTCTATTTAGACCACTGTCACACTCTTGATTACCGTGGCTACACAGTAACTCTTGGAGTAAGGCAGTACTCTGACCTTGTTCCTTTTTTTTCCAAGTTTACTTTGGCTATTTTAACTTACATCTGATTCAAAGTTATGGATCCTAGACCTAAATATATAACCTAAAACTGTAAAACTTCTAAAATAAAACCCAAGAGAAAATATTTGTGATTGCATGTTTATGCAAAGAACTTTTACATATGATATCAAAAGCATGATTCATAAAAGTAAACATAGATAAATTAGATTTTATCAAAATTAAGAACTTCTGCTCTTTAAAAGATACTGGTAAGAGAATGAAAAGTCACAACTAAGAGAAATACTTGTGAATCATATGTCTAATCAATAACTTGAATTACAGAGAATTAAAGAACACTCAAAACTCCATAGTGAGATAACCCAATAAAAAATAAGAAAATTATTTTTAAGAAATACTTCATCAAAGAAAATATATAGATGGCAAATAACAGCATGGAAAGATGTTCCATATTTTAGGGAACCACAGATTAAAACCACAGGGAGATATTACCTTGTACCTATTAGAATTTCTAATTAAAATGATTGCCCATGGCAAGTATCGGTGAAGATATGGAAGAATCTCAACCCTCATATACTTCTGGAAGGAGTATAAAATGGTATAAGCACTTTGGAAAACAATTAGGCAGTTTTTTGTAAATATAAGCATGTAGTACCATATAATCCAGTCACGATATTTCTAGGTGTTTAGCAGAAGGAAAATAAAAGATATGTTTATACAGTGATATATGAACATGAAAATGTTTATAGTGGATTTATTTATAAGTGGCAAATAGTCAGACTGCCCATCAGTGGGCAGAGTTGACACATTTTGGTACATCCATACAGGGAATATTACTCAGCTATAAAAAGGGATGAACTGTTGATATCTGCACCGGTGTGGGTGAATTCTCCTCTAGCGTTTGTTTTGACAACATGTCTCCCTTACTCAGTGTCAGCAGCACTGTAGGTCCTTTTCTTCCTCAGCCATGACCATCTCATTCCTGTCTCTTTACATGTGTGTTCTTTTTTAATCTAGAATACACCACTTCCTCTTTAGCGAGCTGAATTATATTCATCCTTGAGTTTGAAGTGTATACTTCCATTCCTCTACAGAACTTGCCTTGACTATGGAAGTCATTTTCAATGTGTTTCTGTGTGATTCTACTATCAGAATACCAGTGTGATTTTGTTTAGATAGATACAGATTTTGGTGTCAAGCCGACCTCTCTCAGAATCTTCAGTGTGTGCTTTCTTAGCTGTGTGACTTGGAATAAGTTACACTGCCAAACTAAGCCTCAGTTTTCTTCTGTGGTCAAGTGATTCTACTAAGTTTTATGAAAATTAGAAGAGATAATGCATATAAACTGTTTAGCATGGTACAAGATTTTTTTAGTATTCATGATAGTTACTCTTTTACTGAATTTTTGTTTCTTGTTTATCATTCTCAACCGTAACATTTAACAAGTTCTGCTGGACAAGTGCTATCTTTCTTATTAACGGGTGTGTCCCTGGAATCTAGTAACATGTCTGGCAAATAATAACTAAATGGATGTAAGGATGAAAACTTCAGCTGCTATTTTTTCATTAGGAAAGATGTTCTACTGTTATTGAAATGTTATTCACTCTCCACAGGCTGCCACAGAAACAAAAGCAGCCTCTGTCCAGGGTGGCTCAGCCCCCTGGCTGCAGTTAATTGACCCAGGGATTGGTTGTACTAGACCTTCATCTGTCCCTTTAGGTTTGTCACTTTGGCTCAGGAGATTGTTGGTCTAGTCTGTCTGTGTGGTTGAGTCTGTAAAATGTAAACTGTGGGCATTCTCAGTGACCTTGTATTTTGCTACACTGGAGAAAAAAGCCTGCAATGAAAAAATAAGGAAGCTCTTATGAGGAAAAAGGACCCCGGACATTGGTGGGGGTGGGTGATGGGATACTGAGGCTGTGTGGTTAGACCAGGAAAGGCCAAAGAGTAGTGAGATGTAGGTAGTGATTTTTAATATTACCTAATGTTCACTCATTTTATCTCAGGATTTATGGGGTCTGAGGACATTTGGGTCATTTGAACATGGCCTCTACATAAGTAGAGATTTTTCTTCTTAGACATGGGATTAGTTATAGTTTCTTAAGTCCTGTAGTCAATATTCCTCCTTGTTGAGGGAAACAAATGTAATGCTCATGCATGTTTAACACTTTGTCCCCCTTATTTTGAGGCCAAGTTCATAAAACAAGTACAGAAGCATTGTTGTATTAACAGTAAAAATTTTAACATGCATATCTCACAGTTAAGTGCATGAACATTTTTGTTGTTGTTTTAAATACCCTGTAGCTATCCACAGTAGGCAAGATATTTGGCTCAAGACAAGGAAAAAATATTTATAGCCTTTCCAGCTCAAATGTAGAGCATATGTGTGTTAAAGGACCATTAAATGCAGCCACATTGTTTGATTCAAGGTTAGCGGACTGAAGGAAATTGCGAAGTGGTTAGGAAAATCCTCAGAGAAATCCAAACCTCTCTGATGAGGATCTAACCTAGCCACTGAGACATTGATGCTTTTTAATCCTTCAGTTTAGGTATTTTGAAAATCTCCAGGTACCTGGCAAAATCTTAGAAGGTTCCCTCGTCCCCTGGCTTAACAACTTTTGCAAATACGATGCCTGAAGGCCATCATCCCAAACAGTCAGCAGTCAGCCAGGCATTTTCAAGGGAGTTGAGGCTCAGCTGGAAACAACCTGCCATACTCAGAATAAAATAAGAGAGCATCTGAGATTGTATCTGCTGTTATCAGAATAAATGCACATATGTTCTTCTCAAAATACTCCTGAAGCACACATCCACCGAATAATATAGGCCATGTCACGAAAATTGGGCAACATCGTAATCAGCTGCTATTTTATTTTCTTTAGGGGAACAAGTGGCATGAAGAATTGAGAATAAGAGGCTAGAATGATCATGTACAAATTCTGATTCACTCATTAACATTCTCTTCTTTGACTTTTCCTTCTTTTTCCCTATGAGCCTCTGCTTCTGTCTCTGGTAAAATCTTATATTACAAATAAAGAATTAAGAAGAAAATGGGAACACATTGCCAAGATGATCTGTAAGCAGGCTTTTATTCAGACGAATTTCTTTTTAAAGATAAGGTAGTATCTGATAAGTCTTGTGGGCTCCTATGTTAGAGTTCCAAAGTTAGAAGTCTTGATTGGTATCTGAATGTAGATCATAGTGCAAATAAACTGGGTAATATACAATAGGGTCTTCCCTGGTGGCTCAGTGGTAAAGAATCTGCCTGGTAATGCAGAAAGCATGGGATTCATCCCCGGGTCAAGCAGATCCTCTGGAGAAGGAAATGGCAAGCCACTCCAGTACTCTTGCCTGGGAAATACTATGGACAGAGGAGCCTGGCGGACTACAGTCCATGGGGTCGCATAGAGTCAGATACGACTTAGCGACTAAACAACCACAACAAATATATAATATTTGGAATATGGAATGGAAATCTCTTGCTATCTTGAAATTTCAGCTAAGCCTCAAATTTAGGACAATAGGTGGTAATTTATCCATATTCTCAAAGGAGCTGGCTGTTAGATATACACATCCAGGACTTATTAACAAGAGAAGAACTGGTCCAGTGACTGGTACCATGTCTAGAAGCCCAAGAGGCAGATCCCTTGAAAGGTATCTTTAGGGGAAGAGAGAGTTTTGACTTTTCTGCTTGCAGGGATAGGGAACAGAAGAGGTTTGGCTGATCCCCACTCCCATTCAAGTCAAAATCAGGGAATTCTAAGAGGATGCAGTGTAGAAATGTGGTGCTAGTAAAAAGTTGAATCTGCCTTCTTCCTGATAGCTGGAAAGGAGTAAGCTTTAGCACTCAGGCCAGTCTCTGCAAAGACACTGGGATAGAACTTGGTGAGGGTTCTCTCAGAAGAACCTGACATTATCTCCAGGAATTTAAGAGCGTGACTTAAAGTGGTGTCTCTTTTTAGCTAGGGAAGGGGTAGCTGGATGAAATAGACATGTGTGGAGACAGAGGGCCAAGTAGTAAACTGTATATCCACATTAGATGTGACAAAGATGCTATGGGCAGTTGAGCCACAGAGAGGATCCTGCCTGCAGGTCCTTAGCTGTAAGGAGAGATGGACCCAATGGGAGGAAGGATTTGAGCAGGTCAGCCAGGGAGTGTACTGTCTGTGTTAGGAATGCTAAAGAGCCCAGTTACTCCAATTATAGCAGTAAGAATGTCTGTGACATTTCTTTCATTCTATGGATGAAAGCAGATGGAAAATGAATATACAGACACAGTCTACTTTGAATGAAATTTGAACAAACTGGGCATTTTAATACCTGAATGAGTGTTTCAGAGAAATGGTGTCTTTGAGGTGTGGAGAAGGGGGAGCACGCAGAGTTCTGAAGGTGGCAATGGGAGGAAAATCAAGTTGTCTCCTGTGTGTACTCTTAATCAGGGCTAACCCTTGTTGTTATTTGTTTGTAGCCACTAGGTATCACAGCGAAATATACAAGTTTGAAAATTATGAGTGAACATTTTTGATCTCAGAAATCAAATGATAATTGAATCATTATGTTTTCAATTTTTGAGATCATTGGAACAGAAAATAGAGCCTCCCGTTTCTCCCACATCTGCATCCTCTAGTTAATCAGTTTGTAAGAAGTGGTGCAAACACCCAGAGGAACAGAGACGCACCTGAGGACACGTGGAGCTGCCAGGCTTTATTCCCATCTGCTCTTCCATAAACCTCTGTCTCACATTTCTGGCAAGCTAGTCAACATGGCTTTTCTGCTTCTACTTTGTCTCTCTTGTCTCAGTGGCTCATCCTTTGGCATGCTTGGTACATGAGCCCTTAGAAGTCTCTGCTGTTTTTGCCCCCGAACAAGTGCCTGAGTGACTAATTTCCACAGCTGATACAAGATGTCTTGTTGCAAATTGAGAAACTGGGTAAGCTCATGGCCTGGGGTTGAGGAGAGCTGTGGTTCTGTGGCTGAGGTCAGGAAGGCAGCAGCAGCAGAGAACAGACTATGGTGTTTAACTGCTGCCTCAGAGATTGTTTCTAAGATGGAAAAAGTCATTTTGTTATTTATCTATTCATTTTCTATCTCACTCTTTGGAATGTAAGCTCCATAAAGGGACTCTCCCATCACCTAAAAAGTAGGTATCTGTAAGCTTTCTGCCATGAATGAATAAAATCTCTTTCTAGTAAACATAATCATAATCCCACAAACTCAGGTATCATTTATTGAATACTTATTAGCTAGCATTCAATCCCTATGCTAGGAACCTTACAGGTAGCGAGAGGGTATTACTTAATTCACACTTTTCAAAGGGCTATGGAGGTGTTGGACTGCACCCTGAAGGCCTGCGAGCCCTGTGCTTGCCCAGCTTCAAGACCAATGATGGAGCCCAGAATCAGACACAGAGAATCAGTGGTTTAATGAGTTGGGGAGCTTGCACATCTGAAGCAAGGTCCTAGAATGACACCCCATTGTGTACAGTTGATGGTGCGGCAGGGCAGGGCTACAGTCTTCATTCTCAGGGACAGGGAGAGGTTACTAGTTATTGGGGGATTACATCAAGTTGGCTCATTGGTTACCAGGAAAACCAGCAGAAGGGCACACCCCTCATTGTCCCTTTGATAAGCCAACAGGTTCTGATCTAAAGGTCAGAACAGTCAAAAGCTAGGGCCTAGGTCAAATATGTAGGAAGTCCTGTGAGTCAGGTGTAGGTGAAGCAGGTGCTGGGCCAGCAGGGGATGTGCAGAGAGAAAGAGAACAGCCATCTTGACTAGCCTGTTATATCATATACTCGTTTTAGCTGAGAAAAGTAGGGTTCAGCAAGAATATGTAGTTTGCTTCAGATTTCCCAGAAAAGAAGGAGAATAGTTAGATGAGCCCAGTTACACTTTCCCCATAGGTCATGCTGCTTTTGTGCTGCAAATAATGGCTCATTTATGTTTTTTTCTCATTGCAAACAAATTCTCAAAATTACAGCACTTGTAAGGAATTACAAATGGAAAACTCAAGCAAGGCCACAGAATCTGAAGCCATACGTGTGTATGCACGCTAAGTCATTTCAGTCATGTCCACATCATGTGACTCCGAGGACCGTGACCCACCAGACTCCTCTGTCCTTGGGATTCTCCAGGCAGGAATACTGGAGTCGGTTGCCCTGCTCTCCTCCAGGTGATCTTCCCGACCCAGGGATCAAACCCACATCTCCTCCCTCTTACTCTCCTGCATTGGGAAGTGAGTTCCTATATTACATGTCAAATAGATCCTTAACAATATTAATAAAACGAGAAGATACTGATATTCTTGTTCACAGTTTAGTTTCCTGCTTTGTGATTTAATGAAATTAGATGTCACGGTCCGCTCAAGATGAATTAAATTTTCTGACTCTTGCTAATATAAAGGATTAAAAATATGTCTTCTAATGTGACTAGTAAAGATCATACATATACTAAGCTCACGTACACTTGGGATTTTTTTTAGCCAAGCCTTCAAAAAATTTAATAACAGAGGGAGCATGCTTGGTATAAATAGCCAATCTGATCATTGATTTGGCCAAAATTTTCATTTGGGTTTTTCTGTGAGATGTTACTAAAAAATCCAAACATTTTGGCCAACCCAATAGATTTCAGTAAGCTTAGTTAAATTTTGCTGAATGAAAACAAAAACATTCAATAAATTCTTATTTAATGCCTTCATGAAATTACTGTCTCAGACATTAGTTTAAAAAAAAAATACCCAGAAGAAAAGACAATATTTAACATGTGAAACAAATAGGGCATACTATTCTCCTGAGTGCCTATGTGCACTGTCTTGGCTTAGGAAGCAGAAACAGTGCAAATAGGTCCTATGGAAATGGCAGATTGCCTCAGCATGGAGCACACTAAGAGTGTAAAAACTGGAACCCTTTTAAAAACTGAGAGTTATTTTAAGAGATGAAATATTGCTTCCATGTAGCTCATTTAACCAATAACTTTTCATGAAACAATAGGTCTCTTTTTATATAAGTATTGAATAGGACAATCAGAGGTACATTTAACCTTTGTTTTATTCCAGAATCATTCCTCGTGATATATTAAGGAAGCCACTTGAAAAAAAAAAAGGCTAAATTTATCTCTGTACCCTCCTATTAAGCAAAAAATGGACAAATACAATTCAGAAATTTAAATAAGCAGAGAAATGTCTAGTAAATTGAAAGAGCTGGGTCAACAGTTTTCAAAATTGATGAAATAAATGTAGTAGAAAATTTTTGGATCTGAAAAAAGTCTACATAGTATCTTTAATTTATTTTACTTTTAAAGATTCTTTTAAAAGTCTTTAGACTCAGCGCTATAGGTTGGTGATGTTAGGGTGCATATTTTTGTAGTATAAAAAAATACCTTTATGACGAAAAGAAAAAAGGTAATGCTGTTGGTGAAGGATTTTGTACTATTTTCTTTGATTAAGAATTTACTAAAGATTTATGTTACTGCCTTTCCTTACTGACTTTTAGGCTTTCATTCTAAATCTGAAATTACAGTTAGAGTGTGTGTGTGTGTGTGTGTGTGTGTGAGAAAGAGAGAGAATGTCACATATTCAAAATTTTCCCCTTCAGTCAAAATTTCCTGAGTGGAAACCCTTTAATGTGAAGCTTAAATGAGGGGGAGAAAGTAGTCCTCACTTTGTGTCCAGTTAGCGCTATGATAAGTAATGAAAATCATCCTCTCAATAGGATAAAACAACATAATCTTGAATTGATTTCATAAGCCCTGGTACCTGCTGGTACCTGGTACTCTGCACACTCCTATTGTGAAATACAGGATCAAATGAAGCAATACTGGCAGAGTAACACAAAAGCACTATGAGTCTTTTTTTTTTTTTTTTTTGCCTTTTTCCAGCTTTATTGAGGTTTCACTGACAAAGTTGAATATATATATATTTTGAAGTCTTTTTTTTTTAATTAGAGATGCAGCCATAGAATCCACAGTGAGGGAAGGAGAGAATGGGATGGATTGAGAGAGTATCATGGAAGCGTATAAATTTCTATATGTAAAACAGATAGCCAGTGACCAATGGTTTTGATATAGGTAATGATAGTGTCAGTCTGGCTTGCCTCCAAAAGATAGTAAAAATTCTGGCTATATTAAATGGAACAACCTCAGGAGACTGCGATTCTTATCCTTTCTATCTTCACCTTCTCTTCTTACCTGTCTTACTTCCTCCTTAAAAAAATCACCACTGTTCATTAACTGCCAGATGAACTCCAAACCTCTTTACCTTGACACCAATACCTCTAGACTCTGACTCCAACCTACCTACTCTTGTAGGATCATTTCCTGTGTCAGACTGTATTTTTTAATATGCCTATAACAAGACTTCACACAGCACATGTAATTATTAAATTTGACTTTGGCAATCCTTCTATGAAATGGTGAGGTCTGTATCCCCTCCCCTGAAAACTGGGCTGAACTCTGTGACTAGTTTGGCCATTAGGATATAGCAGAACTGACATTATGTGACTCCTGAGGTTAGATTATAAAAATGCAATGCAGTTCCTTGTTCTTTTGTAACCTTCTAGCCATGACGTGAGGAAGCCCAACTAACCCACAGGGAGAGAACACTTGGAAAGCCTATGTTTACACATTCCAGGTAACAGGCTGTCTGCAGCCATAGCCAACATCGGGCATCTTTCTTCAGACACGTGGGGGTGACACTGGCAGATGATTCCTGCCTCCATCTGTTGAATCACTTCTAGCTTTCAGGTTCTCCAAACTGGGTCACAGGCATTGTGAAGCAGAGGTAAGCAGTCCTCAATGTGCCCTGTCCAAATGCCTGGCCTGCAGCATCTATGAGCATCATAAAATGGCTGTTTCATACCATGAAGGTTTGGGATGGTCTAGGAGAAGGCAATGGCAACCCACTCCAGCACTCTTGCCTAGCAAATCCCATGGATGGAGGAGCCTGGTGGGCTGCAGTCCATGGGGTCACTAGGAATTGGACATGACTGAGCGACTTCACTGTCACTTTTCACTTTCATGCATCGGAGAAGGCAATGGCAACCCACTCCAGTGTTCTTGCCTGGAGAATCCCAGGGATGGGGAAGCCTGGTGGGCTGCTGTCTCTGAGGTCTCACAGAGTCGGACATGACTGAAGCGACTTAGCAGTACATAGTAACAATAACTGGAATGCTCTTTGGTTACAGATAGCAAAACCACATTTCAAACTATTACCATGTAAGAGGAGGAAATCATTGTGAGGATACAAGTGCATCTCATCCTAAGGGCTTGAAAAGAGAAACTGAAAATTGATGAGGAACAAAGGTGAGCATTCCATTTGTTTGTGAGTCAGTCCATTTCTCTGAGATCTGGTCTCTAATCTCTGCATCTCTATTTTATTTATGTTTCACTCTTAGCAGGCTGACCTTCTCTGCTTTATAGTGCATATGATGACCTGCAGAACCTCAATTTTGTCTGTAAACAGAGACTGAGATTAGTATTTATCAATTCAACTTTATATTTCTGGGAGCAAGGTATTCTATCAAGGCCCCTCCAGTCAATTTTGGCCAGTTGGTCAAATGTTGCCTTACTAGAGTTCACTTCTCTGCAGGGAACAGTTTTTTGTTTTTTGGTTTTTTTTTTTTTTTAAGTCTCATCAATGTCCTCTGGGAAGTAGAGCCGTAGGCAAAGACTATAGAGCTGATGATTTATTTGGGAGGTAGAAACCCAGAGTGGCAAGGATGTAATAAAAAAGGATATGAAGCAAATAAAGACATGAAGCAACGTGACTTGGTCTTTTACCATTCTGCTGTCACTTCCCAAGAGGCTGGTAGAAACTGAGGGAGTCACTTAGCAGGTAGATCAGGTGTACTTCCCTAGAAAGATGTTGCCTATGAGGAATACACTTCCTCACATTTCAAATTACATCATATGGGTCCTCAGTAGTCACACAGGAAGCCTGACATCAATGGCCGCCAGTGGTGTTTCACTTTAGTCCTAAGAGGGAAAGGCAGCCTGAATAGGAAGGACACTGACAAAGAGAGAAAGAAGGAGGCAACCAAGGGAATCTGCAAGGGTGCATATGGTAGGCTGGATAGTTGTGTTCCAAAGATGGCCTTGGCCAAATCCCTGAGACCTGTTGAATGTGTCACATTGCATGGCAAAGGGAATTTACATATGTAAGTAAGGTTCTGAGTTTTAAAACAGGTGAAGTGAAGTGAAGTCGCTCAGTTGTGTCCGATTCTTTGCGACCTCATGGACTGTATGTAGCCTACCGGGCTCCTCCGTCCATGAGATTTTCCAGGCAAGAATACTGGAATGGGTTGCCATTTCCTTCTCCAGGGGAACTTCCCGACTCAGTGATCAAACCCGGATCCCTGCATTGTAGGCAGACGCTTTACCATCTGAGCCATAAGGGAAGCTCAGGGAAGGTTTTGAGTTTTAAAACAGTTAGATTATCCTCTATTATCTGGGTCGACCCATTCTAATCACATGAGCTCTTAAAAGTAAAGTTCTCTGGCTGGACTCAGAGGAATCTGTCAGGAGTCAAAAAATTTGAAGTGTGGGAAGGACTCACCCTGCCAGTACTGCTGTTTAGTTGCCAAGTCCATTCCATGGACTGTAGCCCTCCAGGCTCCTCTGTCCATGGGATTTCTCAGGCAAGAATACTGGAGTGGGTTGCCATTCCCTTCTCCAGGGAATCTTCCCCACCCAGGGATTCAACCTGCATCTCCTGCATTGGCAGGTGGATTCTTTACCACTGAGCCACCTGAGAAGCCCTCCAGCTGGTGTTTAGAGGATGTCAGTGGAAGGCGTGAGAAGAAATGTGGGCATACTCTAGGAGCAAAGACAGGCTGCGGACAGCAGCAAGGGTCAGGAATTCAGTTCCTTAGCATGGAACTGTATTCAGCCAACAATGTAAAAGAGCCTGGATTGTTATGCCCAGAGTCCGAGTCCCCAAAACTGAGAGAATAAGACGTCCACAGCAATGCAAAAGCATAAAGGGGATTATTGCTAGCTCGAGCCAGGGCCCAGGTCTCATCCAGCACAGTGGAATCCAACAAGAGCCCCGAGCTCTGAATCACATCTACTTGTATACAGACGGTTCTTTGTTTCTGTAACAGCATAGCTGATTGGTACGCACGCGCGGGACTTTTAAACCTCGCATCCCTATCTGGATTGGCTCGGGTCTGGCGCGGGTTGGGGGCTACCAGGATTTTTCTGATTGGTCTAGCTACACTGCCTGCCGGAGTTCCCAGTGCCTCAGCTGTCCTAGAGACTAAACCTCAGGCCTAGCCTGCCCCTTAGAGCCTGACCTGGCTCCAGTTTGGTCCTAACAGGATTTATCCCCAGAGTCTCCAGAAAAGAACCAGTCTTGTGCACATCTTGATTTTGGGCTTTGAGACTCTAAGCAGATGACCCCATTGAGCCACAGTATATGTGGACTTCTGACCTACAGTTGTCAGACAGTAAATGGATGTTGCTTTAGGCCACAACACTTGTAGTCATTTGTTATAACAGTGGAAAACTAATATAGTAGAGGAGGTGTAAGTCACCATAGGGGAACAAATGCTCTAAAAGTTGTCTCATATTTACCGAATGAAATATCCCACCATTTTCCTACCTGAACTTGTTGCTACTAAAAGGTTTCCTTGCTCATCAGATAAAGTATCTATTGTTATATCCTTGATTTTAGTCCTTTCCCCACCTTTCCCCACCAACTTCAGATAACCTCTGTGCTTCATGCCCTCTCCTTGGAGCCTGCTGTGACTTTTGGTTGCACATAATGTTTAAAATCTACATGGACTTCATTCAATGAAAAAGATTGAACAGAGAGAGAAACAGGGGGAAAAAAATCAGAGTTTGAATGTGAAAATCATTGAGGAAACCAGGTAAATTGGTTTTTTAAATTTCCAAATGTGTCATCACAAATTTAATACCAATTTCCATTGGTATTTAGTACCAATTTCCATTCTAACTCGTCTCCATTTTATTTTTGCATGTTTCCTTTTCCTTTCATTATTTTTTGTTTCCTACTTTTATTTCTGCTAGAAAAACTTATGGAAGTATGCTGTTAGCTATCATGAGCTGACATGCCAACTCACTATGGAAAACTTTGACAGTGAAAACTACCAAGTCAACCAGATTCCTCCCTCATAGATATTTTCTCAGTATACATTTGAATAAATGCATGATGAATTGATAAGATTAAAATAGTTTAGTTGACACCAGTCATAACAAGGAGCTTAACAAGCTCAGTTTCTTTCAGATGCTGCTGCCTAGTGCTTTCTGTACTCTGCGTGGTCGATAGTCCCTGAGGTCAATCACCTGCCCGCAAATGAAGAAAACAGCACACATGCCTCTGGGCTTCTGTTAATTCTCAGTTGTTAGCCCATTGTTATTCTAGTTTGTACAGGTTTAAACTTGGATATACTCTGAGATTTCTGAAGAAAGGCATTCTATAGTTTCAGAGCACAGTCAATATTTAAATGATTTTTCCAAATTGTGCTGCTATATTTCTGACTATTGCCAAGCATCACACCAGTATTTTTTAGGAGTTAACAAAATGTCATTTTTAGTTACCTGTCATTGTAATTGTTTAGTTCATGTCCTTTGACAAGGTTTGTCTCGTGTCAAAGTGGATAATAATCCTGGAGAAGCTAGTAAATGTCTACGACTCAACTGGATGAAGGTCGTGAAAATTAAGGTGTTCATGCTTTAAAAAGAAATTTTATTTGTGTGTTAGTTTGACACTGTATCTGGAAGAAGCAGAGCATGTATAATGAAAGCTTTTATTAAAAAAAGAAAAATTCATACCAGACAGATCAGATTGGCAACAGAGGTAAACACTGACTTCTGTGACGTCTGATAAGAAACATTTCTTGAACTTGTCACATAAAACATTCTGTTATGCTTCAGGCTGTTGAAAATAATTCCTTGCACAGGGCACAGTCACCTGAGGCAATTTTGTTGTTCAGTAACAGCCTTAGGATAAACGCACAGCTTGAAGGTGGAAATTTTGGATTATTATATAATTGTAATCATTACCCATACTGAATAAGAGCGAGTCAGTCAACTAAGAACTATTGCAGTGTGAATTAACCTACTTTCACTTTTTAATGACTATTTCTACCACCCCAAAGATCAAAGAGTGTTTGTCATTGAGAAAATCTCAAACATTCTTTAAAAGGCATAATTTCTTTTTAAAAAGTTGATCTGTCCTATATTTATTCCATAAGATATTAAAAATGTAAGTATTCTGCTTTATCAACAAATTTGCTCAATCATCTAGGGGCGAGGCTATCAAAGAATGCAGACTTCAAATGCTTTTATGCATTAAAAAAGAGAAAAAGCTCAAGTCACTTAGGTATTGGCGTAAAGATTTCTTTTGATATCTTTGAAGCTAAGTATTTTGTTGAATACTGACCTTGAGAAAGGAGTAAAATTGAAGGCATAGGGGAGAGCTGAGACACAGACAACAACACAATGTGCTGTAACTCTTGCTCCAGAGATTTTGCATTTTATCTGTGTGAACAAAAAAACGTTGACTATCATTTCAGTAAGCAAAGAATGCTGCCTGCCACCAAACCATCAAACTCTGCTGCTGCTGCCAGAGATGTACCCTGAGGGGAATACAGGATGGAGGAATAATTTCAGTGAGCCTAGACACTTGCGTCTTCCCATACATAGAAAAACTCTAAAATCATTAACTTGAAATGTCTGGTTTTTGTGACTAGCACTAATCTTCTGATGTTCAAACTTTTTTTTCCTGCCAGCAAAAACTCCTATATATCTTGGCTCCTCACTTACCACTTGGAGAAGGCAATGGCACCCCACTCCAGTACTCTTGCCTGGAAAATCCCATGGATGGAGGAGCCTGGTAGGCTGCAGTCCATGGCGTCGCTAAGAGTCAGACACGACTGAGCGACTTCACTTTCACTTTCACTTTCATACATTGGAGAAGGAAATGGCAACCCACTCCAGTATGCCTAGAGAATCCCAGGGATGGGGGAGCCTGGTGGGCCACCATCTATGGGGTCGCACAGAGTTGGACACAACTGAAGCGACTTAGCAGCAGCAGCAGCAGCCCTTACCACTTTAAAACAGTTGCTCAGAACTATCTTAAGAGGCTGTCTTCCAGTTTATCAGTTCAGTTCAGTCGCTCAGTTGTGTCCGACTCTTTGCAACCCCATGAATTGCAGCACTCCAGGCTTCCCTGTCCATCACCAACTTTACTCAAACTCACGTCCATCGAGTCGGTGATGCCATCCAGCCATCTCATCCTCTGTCGTTCCCTTCTCCTCCTGCCCCACTATCCCTTACAGCATCAGAGTCTTTTCCAATGACTCAACTCTTAGCATGAGGTGGCCAAAGTACTGGAGTTTCAGCTTCAGCATCATTCCTTCCAAAGAACACCCAGGACTCATCTCCTTCAGAATGGACTGGTTGGATCTCCTTGCAGTCCAAGGGACTCTCAAGAGTCTTCTCCAACACCACAGTTCAAAAGCAGCAATTCTTTGGTGTTCAGCTTTCTTCACAGTCCAACTCTCACATCCATACATGACCACTGGAAAAACCATAGCCTTGACTAGATGGACCTCTGTTGGCAAAGTAATGTCTCTGCTTTTGAATAGGCTAAGTTGGTCATAACTTTCCTTCCAAGGAGTAAGTGTCTTTTAATTTCATGGATGCAGTCACCATCTGCAGTGATTTTGGAGCTCCCTCAAAAAAGTCTGACATTATTTCCACTGTTTCCCCATCTATTTGCCATGAAGTGATGGGACCAGATGCCATGATCTTCGTTTTCTGAATATTGAGATTTAAGGCAACTTTTTCACTCTCCTCTTTCACTTTCATCAAGAGGCTTTTTAGTTCCTCTTCACTTTCTGCCATAAGGGTGATGTCATCTGCATATCTGAGGTTATTGATATTTCTCCCGGCAATCTTGATTCCAGCATGTGCTTCTTCCAGCCCAGCGTTTCTCACGATGTACTCTGCATAGAAGTTAAATAAGCAGGGTGACAATATATAGCCTTGACGTACTCCTTTTCCTATTTGGAACCATTCTGTTGTTCCATGTCCAGTTCTGACTGTTGCTTCCTGACCTGCATATAGGTTTCTCAGGAGGCAGGTCAGGTGGTCTGATATTCCCATCTCTTTCAGAATTTTCCACAGTTTATTGTGATCCACACAGTCAAAGGCTTTGGCATAGTCAATCAAGCAGAAATAGATGTTTTCTGGAACTCTCTTGCTTTTTCAATGATCCAGCAGATGTAATTCCCTGAATAAAACATATTTCTCAGCTTTTAGGTTGTGCTCTTTTTTTTTTTCTAACTCTTGGCCTTCCCTGATGGCTCAGTGGTAAAGAATCTACCTTCCATTGCAGGAGATGTAGTATGGTCCCTGGGTCAGAAAGATACCCTGAAGAAGGAAATGGCAACTCACTTCAGTCTTTTTGCCTGTGAAATCCCATGGACAGAGGAGCCTGGCGGGCTGCAGTCCATGGGATTGCAGAAGAGTCAGATACAACTGAGTGACTAAATAAGAATAATTCTGACTCTGAGACTTCTACCCAGGTTTGAAATCAGTGACTGAGCATGGTCATAATAAAATAGCAAGTTCAGAATTAAATAGAAACAGGAAGACTTTGATTGAGCTGCTACATTTCCCCCACTCTTTGTTCTCTTTGTACCAGCTACGGAATCTACTCACATATTGGCAGAGAATTTGATGGATGAGAACGGGCTTTCCCTGGTGGCTCAGACAGTAGAGAATCCGCCTGCAATGAGGGAGACCTGGGTTCGATCCCTGGGTTGGGAAGATCCCCTGGAGGAGGACATGGCAACCAACTCCAGTATTCTTGCCTGGAGAATCCACATGGACAGAGGAGCCTGGTGGGCTACAGTCAGTGGGGTCACAAAGAGTTGGACACAACCGAGTGACTAAGCAGCAGCACAGGAGTGGAAATTCACGTTTGTCCTTCCAACTGTTGTCTCCAGAATGTTCACAGAATATGTATCAGAGCCATTAGCTGAACGATACTATAAACATTTGGTGCTAGGACATTGTGTGCTTAGGGCTTCCCTGGTAGCTCAGATGGTAAAGAATCTGCGTACAGCATGGGAGACCTGGGTTTGATCTTTTGGTTGGGAAGATCCCCTGGAGGAGGGCATGACAACCCACTCCATTATTCCTGCCTGAAGAATATCCATAGACTATAAACATTTGATCCTAAGACATTACAAATCATTAATTAAATGGTCAAAAGGTAATACCAAAAGTTAACTTCAATTTCTTCATATTATTAAATGCATATTTTCCCCAAATACTATAAAATGGTTGAGATAATTAAAGAGAAAAGAATACATATAAGTTGTGTTGTTGTTTAATCTTTTAAGTATCTCAGTTATTTAAGTCAGTATTGCTACTTGGATTTCACAAGGACCAGACTTCACCAGGCTAACAATTTTAAATCAATCAGACTTGGTCTTGAGCTCTAATATATGAAACCTATTAAATAGTAAAAATATGGTAGGATTAATTAGCCTTTCTCCAGGGAAAGTGTTAAGAATTTCCTTTATGTATGGGGCCATAGAGGGAACTTATGCTCCTCATCTCCTAGGTTCAATGCAAAGACCAGAAAATATGGGAGATGGTCAATGAATTTAGAACATTCATGACACCTTCTCCAGAGTAGATGTGGTGAAACTGTTTCCTTCTTTCCTCTCCTTATTCTGCTTGTCAAGACTATTCCATTAAGCCACATATGCTGAGTATATCCAGAAAGTGGAAAGTATCCATGGACAGTGTAAGCAAAACGAAGACCTTGGAGATTATCCAGCCTTGGGACATTTAAGCTGCATGAGAGCCTTGGGTAAGTAACTGGGCAGAGAGAAAACTTATGAGATCCAGCACAGAAACTTCCAAGAATTAACACATGAGGTTGCCTAATAGTAGTCTGCAATTATACACAGGTCACCAAAATAGTTCCTCATAGAAATCCAAGTTATATATACATCTGGATATTTTTCTGTTAATATCCTATTCATTTTCTCCTGATAAGTAGTATGTCACAGTGGTTGACAAACAGGCTCTGGCTGCCTAAATTTAAATCCTCTGTACCACGGGTGAGCTATATTTGGATTAATTGCTTCTCAGTTTCTCAATCTAAAAACTAGGGTAATAGTAGTACTGTATCGTAGTGTTTTGAGGATTAAATGGCCTTTTCATCTAGGACACTGCCTGGGACAGAGAGAAACACTGAAAAAGTGCTTTTATGATTACTACTATTACATGCTTCAGGTTTGTATTTCACAGTAGGAGTTGTACCTTATTTTTGATCAACAGATAGCTTTCTGGGTCATTAGGAGAAAAGACTCAAACTCACAGGTAATAGTCTGTGAGTCTTTCTATGAAACTACCCAAAGGTCATGGAGTGCTTATGTGGATATAGTAATTAATTTACCTTTTATGCTAATTTACCTAAATATGCTATTCCAATCAGCATATTTGCTGTGCCTCATTCTTGACTTTGCCATTAGTTATGCAGAACAGTCTTATCCTGATAAATCATTCAGCATATGTTTAGCACTTACAGATTTAAAATATGGCTTTCTGTATTTATTTGAAATGGATGTTAGTTTCCAATTATTTTCTTTTGATCAAGAGTCTGAATTGAAGGATTTAATGAGTTTTAGATATTTGTTAGATTTATAAGTATTTCACTTTCATCATAAAAATGAGAAAATTTAAATAAAAGAGGGAACTATTGCCCAGAATACAACCAGATGATGGCCACTGTTAACTTAGTGTTTGTTTCTTTTAAATATTCTTCCTCTGAATCCCTCCATGTGCAAAAAACACATTCTTCCTCCCCAAATAGTATTTTATTATACATATTACTTTATAACTTTGATTGTTTCACTATGCAATATATCATGAACATATAGCCATATCTTTAGTTATAGATTTATACATTACCTTTGTATATTCTATTTTGTGTGTGTACCAAATCTTTTAAAGCTACTCTCTGTCAGCACTTAATCTGTTTTAATGTTGTACATTATAAACAAAGCTGTAATAAATATCAAAAGAGAAAAAATGGAAACTTTTATCAATAACTACACAGTGACTGACTTCAGAGAATGAAATATAGCATAATCAAAGTACTTTCCAATTGAAGCTTCCCTGGTAGCTCAGCTGGTAAAGAATCTGTCTGCGATGCAGGAGACCCCAATTCAATTCCTGGGTTGGGAAGATCCCATGAAGAAGGGATAGGCTACTCACTCTGGTACTCTTGGGCTTCTCTGGTGGCTCAGATGGTAAAGAATCCACCTACAATGTGGAAGACCTGGGTTTGATCCCTGGATTTGAAAGATTGCCTGGAGAAGAGAACGGCTACCCACTCCAGTGAGCTTCCCTGATGGCTCAGCTGGTAAAGAATCTGCCTGCAATGTGGGAGACCTGGGTTTGATCCCTGGGTTGGGAAGATGCCCTGGAGAAGGGAATGGCTACCCTCTCCAGTATTCTGGCCTGGAGAATTCCATGGACAGACGAGCCTGGCAGGCCACAGTCCACGGGGTTGTAAAGAGCTGGACACGACTGAGCTGCTTTCACATCCCACTGTTGATGAGCTAAATGTCCCACTTAAGATGTTTTTTGTTAAAAATGAGGCTGTCAGAGACCTATAAGTCATTTTAAAACATCCCATGACATTGATAAATAATGACTATGTTTATTAGTAATGACTTCTAAATATAAATTCTCATACAGTTATTTCTTTTCCTCATTATAAGTCATTCTATGCTAAATTAAGAGCCCACCAAGAAAAAGAAACACAAACATCTTGTTATAAAACAGGCATTTATATTACAAAATATAATCAGATATATATTTACTGGGTTAACAAACACAAAAAATAAAATAACCTGAATAAAACATCAAAGGTATATAAATCTCCTTCAGGTGATCATTTTTCCAAAATGATATAAAATGTGTATTTCATGCATAATGTACATTCAGAGGTTTTTTTTAAGCCTTTTTGAAAGTTGATTTTTTTTTTCCAGAAAGATTTACTCATCATTTGGGTGGATTTACGTACCTGGTTGTTGCGCATATTTATTTTAATAAAGTTTATCTCATATACTCATGGTTCTCAGATCTGGAAGGAGCCTCTTCAGTGAGTTTAGAGTTTTAATTCATATTAAAGCCAACGATAAAAATATAATATTGTCAAAAAAAACCAAAACACTGCAAAGATGTAAGAAGTTGGAAGGTGTGTTAAAGGAAAACTGGAAATTAATTCTGGGATGTGGTGAGGCCTCTATAAGCTCAAATCAGCATTTCTTGGCAAGTGGTATTTATTGTCCATCAGGTAATACTGAAAAGGAGTTCACAATACGAACTATGCATAATAAATCCTGCCACCGAAGCACTTATTGGCAGTCACCTCTAGCCACATCACATCCCATGGTAAATGTGCTTGTTGGAACCAACTCTAATTGGAACTCAGCTAATTAACGTGTAAGTACTTTTGTAATTAAAGATCTGAAGGGTCTTCCTCATTAGAAAAGACTATAAAAGCTACTCAGAGCTCCATCTCCCAGCTTCCAGTCTCAAACCTGCTAGGAGCGGCTGACGACAGAAAGGTAAGGGCTTATCTTACAAGTCCTCTTTAAACACTTTTTTTGAGTCAAATATTTTTATTGATGCAGGCCATCACTTATCTTTATCACTTCCATCAGTTTAGTTCAGTTGCTCAGTGGCATCCAGCTCTTTGAGACCCCATGGACTGCAGCACACCAGGCTTCTCTGTCCATTACCAACTCCCGGAGCTTGCTCAAACTCATGACAATTGAGTCTGTGATGCCATCCAGCCATCTCATCCTCTGTTGTACCCTTCTTCTCCTGCCTTCAATCTTTCCCAGCATCTTTCCGAGTTATCACTTCCATAACTGATTATAAGTGTATTAAAAATTTTAATAAATAAAAATAAAACAAAATAAAATACCTATTCCTTAGGGCCAACTTCTTTCCATTCTTGGGGTTTTACAGAACTTGAAGACACATACATTAGAAAAATTGTTTTGCTAAAACACACACACACATCCACCCAAATTAGGCTGGGTGGCTGGGTGAAATTTATTTTTACCCAGGATAATAAGGAAAACAAAGCTAAGGAAGTTTACTTCTAAGCTTTGTTTATATTTTTTTCTGAGAACTTTACAAACCAGCCTTCCGTGTTTTTCTAACTTTTATTTCTGTAGTTCCTTTATAGAAACTTTAGTTTCTATAGTTTTCTAAGCAATTGCACATCCTGTAGTGATAATTTCCTTCATTCTTTCTTTTGGGAAAAAGTCATGTAAGATAAGTCACACCTGCTTCCGTGAATTAAATAGACTTTTGGGAGTCAGGATGCATCTGGTCCATCTCCAGTGAGAATAAGTTTTGACCAAGAAATATCAGGTACAGCTGGACAGTCAGCAACTTCTTACGTATGAATGCAACACTATTTTTGCTCGGCTACTGCAATGGTTTGTAACCCTGACTGTGCTTAGTTGCTCAGTCATGTCTGACTCTTTGTGACCTCATGGACTATAGCCCACCAGGCTCCTCTGTCCATGGGGATTATCTAAGCAAGAATACTGGAGTGGATTCCTGTGCCCTCCAGGGGATCTTCTCAACCCAGGGATTGAACCAGATCTTCTGCATCTTAAGCAGACTCTTTTACATCTGAGCTACCAGAGAAGCCCAAGAATACTGGAGTGGGTAGCTTATCCCTTCTCCAGGGGATCTTCCCGACCAGGAATCAGAACGGGGTCTCCTGCATTGCAGGCGGATTCATTACCAGCTGAGCTACCAGGGAGGTCCTCATAACCCTGACTCAGTTCAGTTTAGTTCAGTTCAGTTCAGTTGCTCAGTCGTGTCTGACTCTTTGTGACCCCATGAATCGCAGCACTCCAGGCCTCCCTGTCCACCACCAACTCCCAGAGTTCACTCAGACTCGCGCCCATTGAGTCAGTGATGCCATCCAGCCATCTACACAGGGTTCAATATGGAAGCTTTTCATTTTTCTCTATTTCTTTTGAGCCATAATTTACATTCAAAAGTCCATTTATAAGTTTGACAAACGTTTACAGTTGTAAAGTGAAGGTGTTAGTGGTTTTGTTATGTTCAGCTCTTGGTGACCCCATGGATTATAGCCCACCAGGGTCCTCTGTCCATGGAATTATCCATGCAAGAATATAGGAGTGGGTTGCCATTCTCTTCTCCAGGGTATCTTCCTGACTCAGAGAGCCAACCCCGGTCTCCTGCATTGCAGGCAGACTCTTTACTGTCTGAGCCACCAGGGTGACCCTCACAGTTGTAAAATGGCCATCAAAATGAGGATATGGAGTTCTCATTGCTCCAAAAGCTCTTTTCATGCCCCTTTGCAGTCAGGCTCCTTCATGCATCACCAGTCACTAGAGACTGCCCATCTGTTTTCTGTTCCCATAATATTGGTTTGTAGAACGTTATATAATATTGTTATATAGTCTAGCTTTTAAAATTAATATAGTGCTTTTAAGAGTCATCCATTTTGTTACATATATCACTAGTTTATTCTTTTTAATTTCTGAATACTATTTCATTTATGGATAACTCACAATTTGCTTATTTGTCCTTCACCTGTTGAAGGACATTTGGATTGTTTACAGTTTGGGGCATTTACATTTTAAACTGCTACAATGAGTCACATACAGGTTATTGTGTGGATGTATGTTTTGAGTTTTCTTGGGTATATACACCTGATTTATATAGTAAATGTATGTTTACCTTTATTTTTTAAAAAGCCAAACTGTTCTTCAAAGTGACCGTATCATTTGCATTCCCTCTAGCAATAAATGAGTTTCAGTTTTTTCTAATTCTTTACCAAAACTTATTAAGACCAGTGTTTTTATATTAGTAATTCTAGTAGTTGGATGGTAGTATCATGCTGGTTTTAAAATTGCATTTTCCAAATAATTAAAGACGAGGAGCATCTTTTATGTGCTTATTTGCCATTTGTATATCTTCTTTGGTTTCTTTTCTTATTGAATTTTAAAAATTATTTATGTTTTCTCTAGAAGTTTTAAAATTTTAACTCTTTTATTTGAGTGCGAAGAGTTGACTCATTGGAAAAGACTTTGATGCTGGGAGGGATTGGCAGCAGGAGGAGAAGGGGACGACAGAGGATGAGATGGCTGGATGGCATCACTGACTCGATGGACATGAATCTGAGTGAACTTCAGGAGTTGGGGATGGACAGGGAGCCCTGGTGTGCTGTGATTCATGCGGTCGCAAAGAGTCGGACACGACTGAGCGACTCTACCGAACTGAACCTATTTGAGTTACTTTTTGTGCATGGTGAGCTAAGGGTTGTGGTTCATTCATTTTCCAATTGGATATCCTCCCAGGTTGAACTACCATTATGCTGGCCTAACACATGGGGCTTAGGTCCCAGAGGAGAGCATTTTTAAGTTTCTCCTCCACCCCCAGCCTTTGGCAGGCCTTGCACTCTTATATCATTAAAGGGTGCTTTTTCCATGCTACACTGAACAACTTTATCTCTTGATATTTTGTGCAAGATTTATGAAGGTAACAGGAGGTTTCTCACTTCTGCGTCACCCTCAGCCTTAGGCAGGTCCTGTACACCTGAGTCTCAGGACTAGGGTTTCCTCAGCGTCCCTACCTGGTCCCGATCGCACATGGAGAGTGCAGGCGGAGCTGCTTACTTCTTCCCCTGGTGCCAGTTAAACTTTGTCACATATAGGTGGGCAATCTTGGGTGCAATTACATCTTTCCCTTCCTGTTTGGCAGCTGAGTACTGCCTTGAAAGAGACAGATTCTGGTTTTGTTTTTTTTTTTTTTGGCTTTTGCACAAATGGGACTTTGGCCACTTCCCCAAGTGTAGCTGATCTTTGCCCTGGATGGGGGATGAAAGGGTTTTCTGTCCTCTATCAGAGCAGCTTTGCCTCATGGCAAATAAAGGTCAGCTCTGGGACATGGAGAAGCTTCTTACTCCTCCATTGGCACGTGGCTTCTCCTTCGCGTTTTAACAGGATTCAGGACACAGGAGGTTTTGTGCCAATCATTTCCTTATATTCAAAACATCTAGAGAATAGATGGGCTTCTGCAGGTACTCACATTCATTCTGAACCTTTGGTAAACCTCACACACTTGTATTACTATAGGAGGCACACAGGTCCTCCGCCCTGCCTCCAGTCTTTATCAGTGCTTGGTAGATGCCCTTGGGAAATACCTCAAGAGTGGATATGGACTCCAGTTGCATCTAGGGTTCCTAGAGATCCTGAACTGTCAGTCTGGTCTCAACTGATCCTTAGGAATTGATCACAATTTCAAGGGATAAAGGAAGGTTCGCACCTCTCAGTGGCTTCATGTACCCTGCCCTTTGTCCGCTCTCTGCCCTTTTCTGCCCAGGGACTCTTCTCCCTGGTCTTTTGACGGCCTGTTCTCATCTCATTACATTTCAAATGCTTTTTGACTTCACAGTCTTCTGCTTAAATCATCAGTTTTGGTTTTATCTTGCTTAGAATATGGATACTTATTTCTCCTTTCTTATTGCAGTTTTCTTGAAAGGCTGTACCCATCTTTAGGCAGTGAAAAAAGGAACCAGTCAATAATCTTCTGAAAGAGTTGATTTCAAGTTGTCAGGGGCCTATAGATACATCTATTTGGGAAAACTTATGTCTGTTATTGTCTCATGTATATTATAGCTCTTTTTGAAGAGGAGTCTGTGCAATACAGGTGTGTATAATCCTGGTCTCTATAGCTTAGAGGCATCAGTTCTGTTGTCCCTCAGTGATGCCACACCTAATTAATCCAAGAGATAATGGATAGACATGATTCCTTTCTCTCAAAGACTAGTTTGTTGTGTAACTGAATTGGGACATTCTTCTTTAATGGTATCATCTCTTTTTAGAGGTATTTTTATGATTAAGCAGATCTTAGTGACGTTGAAGAATTATTTGGTATTGATTTCTATGAAAATATAATGCTTTGGAATATATTTTTATTGCAAAAGTGAGAAAAGACGAGGCAATTTGTATATGGGAGGCGTCATACTCACTATCTTGCATGATTGTTTTCAGCATTTTTCTGTACCGTTTTGTGTGTTGCATGTGGCTCAAGTCTAAAAAGATAGTTTCCTACATTCAGCTGCTGCTGTGTTTAGATAATTTAAATATACTGTTAAGAATCAGAGAGAGGATAAAGTCTCTCTTTATAAGAACAAAGAGTTGCAAAGGATTGTTGCTGAAATTAAGATCATTCAGAAATTAAGATGCAGTTGTTATTTGCAGTAAATTACTGAGAAACTGTTCCAACATACCTAAGCTATTGAACTGATTTTTGAAATGTCTAAAGGTAGACAATCAACAAGTACCTAAAGTAATTTCTTAAATTCTCGCAGCCTTTAAATTTGTCTTTACTTAGCTCTGTATGCCACAATATTAAATGTAATACTAAATTATATTAACATTTTCCTTCATTTTTATTCATATATTTCATCCTATGTTTAGGTAAATCGTGTAATAACTCAAAAAGAGATCAAATATAAACTCTGTATTCAACTGCTTATAATTCATTAAGGAAGAGATTCTATAAACCCAAATATTACAAGTTATAAAGTTGTACATTGTATTTTAAATTACTAAGACACAATTGTTACAGGCTTTAGAGATATGAACTATAAATTCCATGGGAAAATAAGGGAAGCATTCATGCAAAGGTGACAATTTGATTTAAAGAATTGATAGGATTTGGATAAATGGAGATAATGAAGAAAGAAAAATTCCAAACAAAGTAAAGAACAGATTCCTGGCAGCCTTTAGAAACATCTGTGGAACAAGAAAGACTTAGCATTTGAAAGCTTCTTTTCAAATGTGAAGTCTGCAATTACTATGGAGCTATGTACACATTATTTACATTGTAACCTATGTAATTATTTACACTAGTATTTCCCCCAAGCTGTGCTAGAAAACTGGATAAAAATGCATCATTAAATAGAAATTTTAAACTGTGACTGTCTTCCTATAGTTCTATTCTGAAGGCAAGTATAAAACTTATACCCTTTGAAAGAGAGAACCAGGTGATACAAAAACTCCAGAGGAGGGCAGCAAAGATAAAGACAGTAGAATTAACTCAGGTGGAAAGAACAGAGAATTTTCTTTTACAAATTCCATAACTTTCACAGTAGTAAGCATCTCTATGGTGTATCATATGTTAGCTTTAAATTATTAATTGGTTTGCTAAATAAGAAAAACAATTAATATTTCAAAGCTAACCCACTTCATGGGAAATAGATGGGGAACCAGTGGAAACAGTGTCAGACTTTATTTTTGGGGGCTCCAAAATCACTGCAGATGGTGACTGCAGCCATGAAATTAAAAGACGCTTATTCCTTGGAAGGAAAGTTATGACCAACCTAGATAGCATTTTGAAAAGGAGAGACATTACTTTGCCAACAAAGTTCCATCTAGTCAAGGCTATGGTTTTTCCAGTGGTCGTGTATGGACGTGAGAGTTGAACTGTGAAGAAAACTGAGCACCGAAGAATTGATGCTTTTGAACTGTGGTGTTGGAGAAGACTCTTCAGAGTCCCTTGGACTGCAAGGAGATCCAACCAGTCCATAAAGGAGATGAGTCCTGGGTGTTCTTTGGAAGGAATGATGCTAAAGCTGAAACTCTAGTACTTTGGCCACCTCATGTGAAGAGTTGACTCATTGGAAAAGACTCTGATGCTGGGAGGGATTTGGGGCAGGAGGAGAAGGGGACGACAGAGGATGAGATGGCTGGATGGTATCACTGACTCAATGGATGTGAGTTTGAGTGAACTCTGGGAGCTGGTGATGGACAGGGAGGCCTGATGTGCTGTGATTCATGGGATCGCAAAGAGTCAGACACAACTGAGTGACTGAACGGAACTGAACTGAAATAAGAAAAAATGAAAACACACAGAATTAAGATGCCTTTTTATCCATCTATTTCTTTTATTCCTCTGAAAGACTTACAGTTTTTCACTCTTCTGAGGAATGGTGCAGGAGTTATCCCAGCTGAACTCAATACCAATTCACGTAGTCCTTCGAAAGTCTACTATGTGCTTACATGTGTTAGGTGGTAAAGATATGATATATAATTTCATTGGCCAAATTATACCTGATTTCATAAAGTTCATACCTGGTTAGTTCATTATTTACTTTATGTGTGAATGAAGTGGATTGATCACTGTACTTATGACACCACAGTCATAACTCTGAGGATGGAATGAAACTATGACTGGCAAAGTAGAACTTGGGCTGAATTCTGAATAGAGCCAGGGGAAAGTATGGTATCTAGGGACCATATTGTAATAATAAAAACATTGAAAAGTTTAAGAACAGGGTTTTATGGAAGATTTAGCTTTGATTCTAATTTGTATCAGTGTCATTAGAAGACAGATTGGTTATGGTAAACAATAGACTAAATTAAAGAGCTTTGATAAGAGGCTGTATTTTAATTTGTCCTAACTGTTACCTGTAAGCTTGATACTCTGAGGTATGACATCATTTCTTTTGAGCCTTGTTTGTGAGCTTATGTACAATCAGAAGGCTGTCTGGCTCCTACCTAAAATTTCACACTAGAGGATGCTTTCTTCCCACTGTGAAGGAGGGTGATGTTTAGGCAGTGATACTTATATATTACTACTAAAATCTACTTACAGAATAGAGCTGTAAAATACTAGATGGCCATAAAGTATTGAAAACATTTTCATAAAATGTTACTCAACATATTATGTGTTGAAATGTAATATGTGTATACACCATTATATATTTACCTGCATTTCCAGATTTTATAGCCATTTTCTATAAAGGTTCAAATTTAATTATTTGAATGTTTCTGTATTTAACTAGGCTGTTTTCTCAGTAGTTGAAGACCAATGGAAGTAGAGTCAAAAGCTACTTTTTAAAGCAAAATTTATAAAACAAGGTTTTAAAAAAAGAAAAATAAGGAATAGAGAATGCAACATAAGCTTCTCATTATTCCTAGCTGATTTTGGATTTGCGAACCCTTCTCCCGCCTTACCCTCCCTCTATCTTCATCTCTTGCCCTATTGGGCTGCCTGCTCAGAATCCCTAAGCACTTGGTGTTCTTCCCCACCTCCATGCTCTGTCTGAAGCTCTCTCTATAGGCCTGAAATAATCCTGCCTCTCTTTTACCCATTGAGATCCTTTGTATCATTCAAGGCTCAGATCAAATGTCTCTTTGAGTACGTATCATAACCAAAAATGTTTGCAAAATTCTAACTGGTCCACAAGTCAGACATTCTCTGTGCTGCCAGGTCACTTGCTTGTTCTTTTCATCATGGGATTTAATGGGAATATTTCAGCATTCTTGGTGGAAGGGTCCCTATGTTCATCATGTGTGTGTCATCCATGTGCCTAAAAAGATTTTCAATAAATTATCTTAAACAAATGAGTAGAGAAATATAAGATGATCGGATGGCTTCACTGACTCAATGGACATAAGTTTGAGCAAACTGAGGGAGGTACTGAAGGACAGGCAGGCCTGGTGTGCTGCAGTTCAGGGGGGTCACAGAGAGTCAGACAAGACTTGGCTACTGAACAACAGAGACAGAGTAGATGTCATCCTTATTCTTTAACCTATGGTTTAGAGAGATATTTTGTGGATGCCCATGAAAATGGCAGGTGTCTATTTTATCTTAACACTGTCAGGCAGGGCCATGTGAACAATGACCACTTGAGACACTGGGATCAGGGGAATCTGAGGTCACACTCTAGCACTGGCATGTACTGGCAGTGGAATCCAGCAAGTTACTTAACCTGTTTGAACCTTAGTTTCCTCAAATACAAAATGGGGATCATACATCCTACATGTCAAACTTACTGTGAATATTAGAAACAGATATCCAAGTCTCCTGGAAATGATAATGATTACTTTACTAAGGTTGACCCTGATGTTTGGACAGTTCTACAGTCTGACTAGAGTTTCTGATTTGCCTCTTTCAAGGAGCTTTGTTATATCTAATGTGAGGTGGCTGTAATGAAACTCCATTGGTGCTCGCTAAACTCCTCCTGTGTCTAGTTAGAACTTGGAGAGGAGGTGAATTGAGACCCTTCTTACTGTGCTCCAGGGAAGCATTGTTAGCATGCAGGAGAATTTGATTTCTGGATTTTTTGCTGCACAGATTTCACACAGTGTTATCCATTGCCAGTGGAAGAGAAGGGATTTTAAAGAGAGTTGATACCATGATTCTCATATGAACAGTGCTTCTCATGCGATAACATGACCAACCTAAAGTTAAGTATTTCAAAAGGAAAGGAAAAGTGAATTCTGTTCTTTGGAGTAAAACATACCAAGAACAGCAAGATATAAGAACTCGAATAAATTTGTATCATAGGTATTGATTCATAAGAATAGCAAACAACAGCAACAAAATATTCTCATCAATTATTAGAGCTGATTTGTGGAAAAAACTGCTTCAAATTTGTACATTTGTAGTCAGATATGACTGAGTGACTTCACTTTCACTTTTCACTTTCATGCATTGGGGAAGGAAATGGCAACCCACTCCAGTGTTCTTGCCTGGAGAATCCCAGGGATGGGGGAGCCTGGTGGGCTGCCGTCTATGGGGTCGCAGAGTCGGACATGACTGAAGCGACTTAGCAGCAGCAGCAGCAGCAGTCTCTTATTTATCAGTGAAAATCTTGGTTTCACATAAACTTTTAATCTTGTCCAAAAAAGTTGACTACCTAAAGAATAATGTGCTGAGGATAGTAGAATGTTCCTGTTAATTGAGAATTATAAACATTCAAGAGAATATAATAAAGGCTCCTCAGTTTCAAAGGATAAGCTCTAGGAATACATGGAAATAAGTAAACTGATTAATCTCGCAGGGGGAAAAAAACACATTCTTTTGGGTTTGGGCTGGTATCATCTGAACTATAGGTTGTACCCCATTCTTGGTTGGTAAGATAAATTCATGTGGAGCTACCATTGTGAAATATAATAAATGTAACATAGTGTAATAGATTATGGTCTTCCCAGGTGGCTCCAGTGGTAAAGAACTAAAACACCTGCCAGTGTTTTACAAGCTAAAAATACCTGCCAGTGCAGGAGACACAAGAGATGTAGCTTCGATTACTGGGTCGGGAAAATCCCCTGCAGGAGAGCATGGCAACCCACGCCAGTATTCTTTCCTGGAGAATCCAATGAACTGAGGAGCCTGGTGGGCTCCAATCCACAGGGTCACAAAGAGTCAGACATGACTGAAGTGGCTTAGCACACAGTGTAATCAGTCATTCAGTTCAATCGCTCTGTTACGTCTGACTGTTCGTGACCCCATGGACAGCAGCACGCCAGGCTTCCCTGTCTACCACCAACTTCCTGAGCGTGCTCAAACTCACATCCATCAAGTCAGTGATGCCATCCAACCTTCTCAGCCTCTGTCATTCCCTTCTCCTCCCGCCTTCAATCTTTGCCAGTATCAGGGTCTTTTCCAATGAGTCAGTTCTTTGCATCAGGTGGTCGAAGTATTAGAGTCTCAGCTTCAGCATCAGTCCTTCCAGTGAATATTCAGAACTGATTTCATTTAGGATTGACTGGTCAATCTATTACGTTGACTGCAATGTAATAGATTAGTATTTAATAGAAAATGCTAGAATGTATTTCACTTAATAATGACAACAAGGGTTTATGGCTAATGTCTTTAAATTATATACATATACACATGTGTATTATACATATAAACAAAATGTATTCCTTATGGGGTGTCATGGTCAAAATGTTTGCAGAACACGAATCTGTAGGAAATACGGATAAAAGCTAGTGCTTCCTACGTGCTGTCTCCTAGAAGTAGTCCTTAGAGAAGAAAGGGTGAAGCAGCCCTGGCTGGTTAAGACATTAGCTGGTGGGAAGTGCTAGGAGTATTTAAAATCCCCAAAGTTCCCAAGCTAAAAATACATTGTCTATAATTCAAACTTTTTGATGACTCACTGACCTTTTATAAATTTTGTGAAGCACATAGTTGTTATCCTTATTATCAGTTATTAGTATATAGCAGTGTTCTGAAGACCGAGCTAACAATGTGTGTTAGTTATGAAAAGATTGAACAGTTTCCTGTATGTGGATGTAAGCCAGGTTAAAATAAAAGGATTATTCTTTTCCCCATGGATTACAGAGGGTGTGTTCCATGCCCCCGAATACAGAGGCGGGAGCTCTTAAAATGAGAATTTAAGCCCTTTTTTGCCTCAGAAAGTTTGAAAGTAATTAGATAATAAAAGAATGGGAAGCCTGTCCTAGAGGTTTTTAATTAGAGGTCCACAGTCCAGTTCAGTCGCTCAGTCGTATCCAACTTTGCGACCCCATGAATTGCAGCACACCAGGCCTCCCTGTCCATCACTAACTCCTGGAGTTCACTCAAACTCACATCCATTGAGTCAGTGATGCCATGTCATCCTCTGATCTCATCTTCTGTCGTCCCCTTCTCATCCTGTCCCCAATCCCTCCCAGCGTCAGAGTCTTTTCTAATGAGTCAACTCTTTACATGAGGTGGCCATGAGCTGGAGTTTCAGCTTTAGCATCATTCCTTCCAAAGAACACCCAGGACTGATCTCCTTCAGAATGGACTGGTTGGATCTCCTTGCAGTCCAAGGGACTCTTGAGAGTCTTCTCAAACACCACAGTTCAAAAGCGTCAATTCTTTGGCACTCAGCTTTCTTCACAGTCCAACTCTCATATCAATACATGACTACTGGAAAAACCATAGCCTTGACTAGGCAGGCCTTTGTTGGCAAAGTAATGTCTCTGCTTTTGAATATGCTATCTAGGTTGGTCATAACTTTCCTTCTAAGGTCCACAAGCCACATTCAATTATCCTTATTTTCTCCTTTGGTATTTTTCTTGTTGCAGTGACAATATTTTTTTTAAGAAATTACTTTTGTAACAAATTATTTTATGGAAGCAACTTTTCAACCAAACAATTTGTAGTATGGTAGGGGAACTCTCTCTAATTTAGATAGTAGGTGATTCAGTGGTAAATAATCCACCTGCGAAGCAGGAGATATGGTTTGATCCCTGGGTTGGGAAGATTCCCTGGAGAAGGAAATGGTAACCCACTCCAGTATTCTTGCCTGGAGAATCCCCATGGACAGAGGAACCTGGTTGGCTACAGCGCATGGGTTCGCAAAGAGTTGGAATCAACTTAGTGACAAAACACTAAAAAATTGTCATGCTCCCAGGTAGTGCTTGTGCTAAAGAATCTGCCTGCCAATGCAGGAGATATAAGAGATGTGGGTTCGATCCCTGGATGAGGGAGATCCCCTGGAGGTGGGCAGGGCAACCCACTCCAGTATTCTTGCCTGAAGAATCCTGTGGATGGAGGAGACTGGCAGGCTATAGTCCATAGGTCTCAAAGAGTTGAACACAACTGAAGTGACATAGCATGCATGCAAGTTTTACTTGGAAAAAAAAAAATGACTTACAGTGTGTACAATAGACTTTCCTTTATAGAAATTAAATAAAACATATCCTGATATGATGCCTGGGGATATCTGTCTTCCTTTTGCATTTGGTCTGCTTAAGTAGAAGGTGTTCGAGGAGAAATGGGAAAGAAACTCACAGATTATATCACTGCAGCACTGTTGAGGCACTGCTCACAGACAGTCAGGTTCTTGACAATGGAAAAAATAAGCCAATGAAGTTGAATATATGTGACATTTTTCCACCTTGAAGAAATATTGACTTAGGCCTAACTTCCCTAAGGGAATAATTTTCAACTTGAAATGCATGAAATTGGAAAAGTAATCGTATATGTTGTAACATAACTTTCTTCTAAACGTAGCTCAGAGCATCCCTTAATAAAGGAAGCTACAGTCTGAAAGAACTTGGTAATTAGTGGATGATTTGTAACCAGGAGCAAGAGGAAATTAGGAAGCAGTGCCTTGGTTAACCATTGTCATCAACTGCAGAGTTAGTGACATTTCTTTTATAACTTAGAAGAATGTCATGGAAGAATTGGCAACAACTGAAAGAGACTGCTCTTGTTTCTAGAGGAAGCCAGCCTTTGGTTTTAGTCATGTTATTAAGGAAGAATTCCTATTCTGTGCATCTCATTGGTAATAGTCAAAGGTCTTTAACTGGTATAAAATTTCTTTGCCAAGCAAAATTTTGTCTGTATGAAACTCTTGGTATCTTGCTCACGTGGTGTAGCACCCAAAGGGCTTGGCAGCCTTTATTCTTCATGGCTTGGATGAAGGAAACAAAAGCTTTACTCACCATTGTGATTTAAGTATTTTCTAATCTACATCAGGATACATTGTAATAAAAATAATACCACTAGCAATCTGAAATAGGACTCTTCTCCCTCCATGAAAGTTGCTGACAGTGTGAGAACTGGGGCCATAAATCATCATCTTCTCAATGAAGGATCAAAATAAACAGTCTTTATCTAATTCACGGATGTTTACTGACTTCTCATAGGTCATATCTTGATCGCTTCACTGATCTCTGAGCAGAAGTTTCACGCTTTTTGAATCCCACAAAATGCCTCTGAATAATTTGACGAGAATTCTTTCATTCAAACTTTGGTGTATGTAGAGATTCAGCCTCATGAATGCATTCATTCAATTTTTTTTTAAATGAATAAAGAAATACAGCTCCTGTTTCAAACCCCTACAATCAGTTTTATGGATGCTGCTGAAATACTCAGATCTCTTTTGTTAGATTGAGCTTCTGGGAAAAGAGATTAGAAGACCATTGTGAGGGATTTCCAGTGCTGAGAATGTACATCCTTGGCTGGCTCAGAAGGCAACACTGCCTTATTGATTTCTTTGCCTATAGAAATAGGCAACATCTAGAAACAGCCATCATATTCGAGATTTACATCTGCCGAGAAGACCTGAGGCTCAAAATGTGGATTTTCATTCCTCCCTCACTGATATGTGAACGTTGGGCAGATGTTGTGAAAGACTTCATTGCAGGGGCGTTGTGTTCAGCTATATGCAGTGGCCTTGCCTCGGTAATTTGAGGCCAAATAAAATTAATTTAGTTCACATGATTTTGAAGAATTCGGGAGTCCCTTGATTCAGTCTTCCTTGCATAGGTAAGTGAACTGTAGGAGATGCACTTTTCTTTGCTCTTATCTCCTTTGGTGGGTCCAGACACTAGGGACTTCTGGGCATCCACTTAAAAGATTAATAGAGTATAAGGAGGAGTGTTAGTAGTTAAGTTGTATCGACTCTGTGACCCCATGGACTATAGCCTGCCAGGCTCCTCTGTCCATGGGATTTTCCAGGCAAGAATACTGGAGTGGGTTGCCATTTCCTTCTCCAGGGGATTTTCCTGACCTAGGGACTGAAACTGGGTCTCCTGCATTGCCAGTAGATTCTCCAAGCCACCAGGGAAGTTAATGTGAAGAGTTATATAAATAGCACACATATTTCCATGTAAAAGGCCATGCCATATTTTGAACTTCCTGTTCATGTTCTAAAATTTCATCTCTAACCTATACATTTTTGGCTTATCAGATACATGTAAGCAACCAGTAGTTCCAATATGACTTACCCCAAGTCCAACAAATGAAACACTTCAGAGAGTTATCATCAAAAAAGTATATGGTAAGTTATATATGGAGGCTAAATTATAAATTATAGTAAGACATTTTCAGAAATATTTTTTCCTTAAAAAAAAAAAAAGCACTGACCTTAAGAAACCAGACTTAATGGACTTGAAACACAAGGCTGCTTTGACTTCTATCTAGAGCTTTAAAGCTTGAAGAATCGAAATTTGGTTTAAAAAAGTTCTGTGTAAGACAGCATATGGGAATTTCACGAACTTTATTACAATTTTTGGTGTCTAATATTAAAAATGCACTGGTAGATTGATGGCAAAAATGACCCCAATAGTCCACCCTTTGCTGTATCTATGTTACTTGGAGTTTAACTTTTCAGCTCTTCCATACAAAAGTGAGATCTATTCCCACATTCCTTGACTCTAGACCAATCTCACCAGTTCCTTAGGCCAAGGCATATGGTGGAAATGATGACACCCCAGTTCTGAACTAAGGCCCCAGGAGGCCTTGCAGGTTTCTACTTCATTCTCTTCAACCCTTGCTTTTGCCATGAGAGAGACTGCCATGGCAGAGTAGAGTTCAGACTTGTAGCTTAGGCTATCTTAGAGCTTTAAGCCTTTAGCTAACCTGTGAGCTGAATGCTGATGCAGGAACACAACTCAGGTGAGATCAGATGTGTCCAGCTTAGGTCAGCAGAACAGCACAGCTGGCCCAGTGACTCATGAAAAATAAAAAATGGTTGGTATTTTAAGTCATTAAGTTTTGGGGTGATTACTCAGCTGTAGATAAATAACGCATGTGTGCTAAGTTGCTTCATTCACGTCCAGCTCTGTTCGACTCTCTGAACTGCAGCCTACCAGGCTCCTCTGTCCATGAGATGCTGCAGGCAAGAATACTGGAGTAGTTCAATATCTGGAGATTGAACCCACATCTCTTATGTCTCCTGTATTGGCAGGTAGGTTCTTTACCAGAAGTGCCATCTGGTAAGCCCAGCTAAGGAATACAAAGATCTAAATAGGTAAAGAGTCTGCTTGCCAGTGCAGGAGACACAGGTTGGATCCTTGGGTTGGGAAGATCCCCTGGAGAAGGAAATGGCAACCCATTCCAGTATTCTTGCCTGGAGAAGCCCATGGACGGAGGAGCCTGATGGGCTACAGTCCATGGATTTGCAAAGAGTTGGACACAGCTTAGGGACGAAACAACAAATAGTACCTACTTTTAAAATAGAAGAACTAATAATAATAGTAGATGGTGACAGAAGCTTATTCTCATGATCAGTTTGTAATGTACGTATATATTGAATCACTATGTTGTATATCTGAATCCATATGATATTGTATGTCAATTATACCTCAATTAAAATGAATTAAAAATAATATATGCCATATAAGGTATACCATCCACAAGACATTTTGTATATATTACCATTTAACCCTTACACAGGTTAGTCTTTCCAATGTATGACACTGCATCTATGCAGTACCATTACTGAATTTTTTTCTTTTTTATTTATTAATATTGTGGTGGTTTTTGCCATACATTCACATGAATCATCCATGGGTGTACATGTGTTCCCCATCCTGATGCTCCCTCCCCATCCCATCCCTCAGGGTCATCCCAATGCACCAGCCCTGAGCACCCTGTCTCATGCATCGAACCTGGACTGGCGATCTATTTCACATATGATAATACACATGTTTCAATGCTATTCTCTCAAATCATCCCACCCTTGTCTTCTCCCAGAGTCCAAAAATCTGTTCTTTACATCTGTGTCTCTTTTGGTGTCTCACATATAGAGTCATCGTCAGCATCTTTCTAAATTCCATATATATGCATTAATATACTGTATTGGTGTTTTTCTTTCTGACATACTGCACTCTGTATAAAAGGCTCCAATTTCATCCACATCATTAGAACTGACTCAAACGCATGCTTTTTAGTAGCTGAATAATATTCCATTGTGTATATGTACCACAGCTTTCTTATCCATGTGTCTGCTGATAGACATCCAGGTTGCTTCCATGTCCTGGCTATTGTAAATAGTGCTGTGATGAACATTGGGGTACATGTATCTCTTTCAATTCTGGTTTCCTCGGTGTGTATGCCCAGCAGTGGGATTGCTAGGTCATATGGCGGTTCTATTTCCAGTTTTTAAGGACTCTCCACACTGTTCTCCATAGTGGCTGTACTAGTTTGCATTCCCACCAACAGTATAAGAGGGTTCCTTTTTCTCCACACCCTCTCCAGCATTAATTGTTTGTAGACTTTTTGATAGCAGCCATTCTGACCATGTGAGATGGTACTTCATTGTGGTTTTGATTTGCATTTCTCTGATAATGAGTGATGTTGAGCATCTTTTCATGTGTTTGCTAGCCATCTGTATGTCTTCTTTGGAGAAATGTCTGTTTAGTTCTTTGGCCCATTTTTTGATTGGGTCACTTATTTTTCTGGAATTGAGCTGCATGAGTTGCTTGTATATTTTTGAGATTAATTCTTTGGCAGTTGCTTCATTTGCTATTATTTTTTCCCATTCTGAAAGCTGTTTTGTCACCTTGCTTATAGTTTCCTTCATTGTGCAAGAGCTTTTAAGTTTAACTAGGTCCCATTTGTTTATTGTTGCTTTTATTTCCATTACTCTGGGAGGTGGGTCATAGAGGATTCTGCTATGATTTATGTCAGAGAGTGTTTTGCCTATGTTTTCCTCTAGGAGTTTTATAGTTTCTGGTCTTACATTTAGATCTTCAATCCATTTTGAATTTATTTTTGTGTATGGTGTTAGAAAGTGTTCTAGTTTCATTCTTTTACAAGTGGTTGACCAGTTTTCCCAGCACCACTCGTTAAAGAAATTGTCTTTTCTCCATTGTATATTCTTGCCTCCTTTGTCAAAGATAAGCTGTCCATAGGTGCGTGGATTTATGTCTGGGCTTGCTATTTTGTTCCATTGATCTATATTTACGTTTTTGTGCCAGTACCATTCTGTCTTGATGACTGTTGCTTTGTAGTATAGCTTGAAGTCAGGCAGGTTGATTCCTCCAGTTCCACTCTTCTTTCTCAAGATTGCTTTGGCTATTCAAGGTTTTTTATATTTCCATACAAATTGTGAAATTATTTGTTCTAGTTCTCTGAAAAATACCATTGGTAACTTGATAGGGATTGCATTGAATTTATAGAATGCTTTGAGTAGTATACTCATTTTCACTATATTGAATGTTCCAATCCATGAGTATGGTCTATTTCTCCATCTGTTTGTTTCCTCTTTGATTTCTTTCAGCAGTCTTTCACAGTTTTCTATATATAAGTCTTTTGTTTCTTTAAGTACATTTATTGCTATTTTATTCTTTTTGTTGCAATGGTGAATGGAATTGTTTCCTTAATTTCTTTTTCAGTTTTCTCATTCTTAGTGTATCAGGATGCAAGGGATTTCTGCGTGTTAATTGTATATTCTGCAACTTTACTATATTCATTGATTAGCTCTAGTAATTTTCTGGTAGAGTCTTTAGGGTTTTCTATGTAGAGGATCATGTCATCTGAAAACAGTGAGAGTTTCAATTCTTCTTTTCCAATCTGGATTCCTTTTATTTCTTTTTATTCTCTGATTGCAGTGGCTAAAACTCCAAAACCATGTTGAATAGTAGTGGTGAGAGTGGACATCCTTGTCTTGTTCCTGACTTTAGGAGAAATGCTTTCAATTTTTCACCATTGAGGATAATGTTTGCAGTGGGTTTATCATATATGGTTTTTATTATGTTGAGGTATGTTCCTTCTATGCCTCAAACATAACTGAATTCTTAAGATCTATCTGGACATTTCCCACAAGTTTATTTTATTTTATTTTTTTTTGAGAAAGACTCCTATCCAGCCATATCTCCTAAATTTGTCAAGAAAACTACATTGAGAGATGAGAGGAAAATGTTCATAAAACATTTAATTTATTTTGTACATCCCCTATAACTTTTTCTCACCTTTAACAATATTTCTAGTAGTACACATAAAATTTTTTCTCACTTCCTAGACACATGCATATAAAAAGCAAGATGAAACAAAATTCCCAAAGAGAAAATGACTCTGGAAAGATTTTTGTATATGTCACCAATCTTCAGAGAATCTTGATAATTTCCTCTAGCAAAGTTTGGTTTCTCTAAACATTTGTAATAGCTCACATAAGGAATCAGACATGAAATAATTGATTACAGTTTTGTCTGACACAGATTGAATAGATAACTATGAGTACCTTGAAGATGGCCAGTATAGAATGAACAGAGCACTGGACAGAGATGAAGTAGTAGGTTGTATTTTCTAAACTCTTTGGATAAGTACTATAAAGTACTTTGGAGGATGATGCAAATATTTAAATCATTTATAGTGAGTGGAAGAAAATTGTGTTCAATTAGTTAAGTTCAGTTGCTCAGTAATGTCCGACTCTTTTTGACCTCATGGATGGCAGCATGCCAGACCTCCCTGTCAATCACCAACTTCCAGAGTTTACTCAAACTCATGTCCATCTAGTCGATGATGCCATCCAGCCATCTCATCCACTGTCATCCCCTTCACCTCCCTCCTTCAGTCTTTCCCAACATCAGGGACTTTTCCAATGAGTCAGTTCTTCATATCAGGTCACCAAAGTATTGGATTTTAGCTTCAGCATCAGTCCTTCCAATAAATACCCAGGACTGATCTCCTTTAGGATGGACTGGTTGGACATCCTTGCAGTCCAAGGGACTCTCAAGAATCTTCTCCAAAACCACAGTTCAAAAGCATCAATTTTTTGGTGCTCAGCTTTCTTTATAGTCCAACTTTCACATCCATATATGACTACTGAAAAAACCATAGCCTTGATTAGACGGACTTTTGTTGGCAAAGTAATGTCTCTGCTTTTGAATATTCAGTCTAGTTTGGTCATAACTTTTCTTTCAAGGAGAAAACATCTTTTAATTTCATGGCTGCAGTCACCATCTACAGTGATTTTCAGTTCAATTCAGTTCAGTTCAGTTGCTCAGTCATGTCCAACTCTTTGCGACCCCATGAATCACTGCACGCCAGGCTTCCCTGCCCATGACCAACTCCCGGAATTCACTCAAACTCACGTCCATCGCGTCAGTGATGCCATCCAGACATCTCATCCTCTGTCGTCCCCTTTTCCTACTGCCCCCAATCTCTCCCAGCTTCAGAGTCTTTTCCAATGAGTCAACTCTTCACATGAGGTGGCCAAAGTACTGGAGTTTCAGCTTCAGCATCATTCCTTCCAAAGAACACCCGGGGCTGATCTCCTTTAGGATGAACTGGTTGGATCTCCTTACAGTCCAAGGGATTTTGGAGCCCCCAAAATGAAGTCTGTCACTGTTTCCACTGTTTCCCCATCTATTTGCCATGAAGTGATGGGACCAGATGCCATGATCTGAGTTTTCTGGATGTTGAGTTTTAAGCCAACTTTTTCACTCTCCTCTTTCACATTCATCAAGAGGCTCTTCAGTTCTTTGCTTTCTGCCATAAGGAAGGTGTCATCTGCATATCTGAGGTTATTGATATTTTTCCCAGCAATCTTGATTCCAACTTGTGCTTCATCCAGTCTAGCATTTCCCTTGATGTACTCTGCATAAAAGTTAAATAAACAAGGTGACAGTATACAGCCTTGACGTACTCCTTTCCTGATTTGGAACCAGTCTGTTGTTCCATGACCAGTTCTAACTGTGGCTTCCTGACCTGCATACAAGAGGCAGGTCAGGTGGTCTAGCATTCCCATCTCTTTAAGAATTTTCAAGTTTGTTGTGATCCACACAGTCAAAGGCTTTGGTGTAGTCAATAAGTAGTCAATAAGAAGCAGATATTTTTCTGAAACTCTCTTGCTTTTTTGATGATCCAGTGGCTGTTGGCAATTTGATCTCTGATTTCTCTGCCTTTTCTAAATCCAGCTTTAACATCTGGAAGTTCTCGGTTCATGTACTGTTGAAGCCTGACTTGGTGAATTTTGAGCACTACTTTGCTAGCATGTGAGATGAGTGCAATTATGCAGTAGTTTGAGCACTCTTTGGCATTGCCTTTCTTTGGGACTGGAATGAAAACTGACCTTTTCCAGTTCTGTGGCCACTGCTGAGTTTTCCAAATTTGATGGCATATTCAGTGCAGTACTTTCACAGCATCATCTTGTAGGATTTGGAACAGCTCAATTGGAATTCCATCACCTCCACTAGCTTTGTTCGTAGTGATGCTTCCTAAAACCCACTTGACTTCGCATTCCAGGATATCTGGCTCTAGGTGAGTGATCACACCATCCTGATTATCTGGGTCATGAAGATCTTTTTTTTTTTTTTTCTTGTATAGTTCTTCTGTGTATTCTTGCCACCTCTTCTTAATATTTTCTGCTTCTGTTAGGTCCATACCATTTCTGTCCTTTATTGTGCCCATCTCTGCATGAAATGTTCCCTTGATATCTCTAATTTTCTTGAAGAGCTCTCTAGTCTTTCCCATTCTACTTTTTCCCACTCTTTCTTTGCATTAATCACTGAGGAAGGCTTTCTTATATCTTCTTTCTATTCTTTGAACTCTGCATTCAAATGGGTATAACTTTCCTTTTCTCCTTTGCCTTTCATTTTTCTTCTATTGCAGCTATTTGTAAGGCCTCATCAGACAACCATTTTGCCTTTGTGCATTTCTTTTTCTTGGGGATGGTCTTGATCCCTGCCTCCTGTGCAATGTTATGAACCTCTGTCCACAGTTCTTCTAGCACTCTATCAGATTTTACCCCTTGAATTTATTTGTCACTTCCACTGTATAATCATAAGGGACTTGATTTAGGTCATACCTGAATGGTCTAGTGGTTGTCCCTACTTTCTTCAACAACACAAGAGAAGACTCTACACATGGACATCACCAGATTGTCAATATAAAAATCAGATTGATTATGTTCTTTGTAGCCAAAGATGGAGAAGCTCTATGTAGTCAGCAAAAACAAGACCAGGAGCTGACTGTGGCTCAGATCATGAACTCCTTATTGCCAAATTCAGACTTAAATTGTGTTCAATATTCTTCTGTATTTATCCCATCAGATTATCACATAAGTGATTCCTTAGTTTAGTGTGATCCAGAGGAAATGAAAAACCTTTGAGAATACTAACAGAATTTGGAAGAAAAGTGGAGAGAAACAAGAGGAGAGATGGGGAGGAGGATGTAACAGCTTTATAAAGTGGCCTGGAAAAAAAAATGCGTGCCTTGACAGTGGCCATAATGATGAATAAGAGAGTTCAGAGAGAAAAGTATTCTTTCTCTTTTACCTCCAAACATTAAGGCCACAGCCTCCACTCTAACTAAGCTGGATGCCAAACAAATGTGTTGGCTGTTACGGCTATATGAAAGTCAAGTCTTATGTGCTTTATTAGTACCCTCAGCAGACTGAGACTGAGCTCTTGCCAGTGTGGAAGGCTTCCAGATTCAAAAGATAAGTGCCCTGAGTGGTCAAGTTGTCTGTGAGATCTGAAGGCCACTGAGCATGTGGTACACTGGTTTTCTGTCACAGTGCATTTCAGCCTGGGCAATCACGGTTTACTTGGGTGCAGAGAATTGTCAGGTTATGTGTGTGTGTATGTGCCTGGAAACTCTTTTAAGTTTAGTTTTCTCTGTTAATCTTCTTGAGTAACTTCCCTTCTTCCTAGCCAGGAAAAAAAGACATTAAAATTTTAAATCCACTTTGAAACCACATCTGTAGAATTATTGAATCTGAATTGTGTATGTGTTTTTTGGATTCAGATCTTGCTTTTGACTCCAGACTCCTCAAATGAATGGGAATTCTGTCTGGGTTAACCAAATTCCACTTAATGCCAATGCTTTTGTAGCTGACTCAGGCAGACCCAGTTACTGGAGTTATAGGAGGAAATAAACCAACAGGTTTAGGTCCAGACTGGTTGACTATCTTATTCTGGAAATCCAAGTACAGGTTGAGGATTAGACCTCAAGTTGATAGTTATTCCATTCACTGCTCAGAGTTTTGAATCAATTACTTCTGCAGAATTTCTTTTTGGAGCAGGGAAAGTAGAGATGTGTTTGTCAAGTGATTAAATCAACTACTTTGATTTTAAAGTTTCAAGGACCTCTGGAGGGAAAGAATTGTCAAAGTCAAGAACAGAGAATGGGAAAGGAATAGTTTGAGGAACGCTCTTAGAATTAAGCTGTTATGCACTAGCACTTATTTTCAATGTTTCCTTAAAAAAATCTAAACATATTGAGCCCTTTCAATTTCATTTGTAAAATGCATATATTATACTAACATCTACCTTTGGAGGTTACTATAAAGATTAAAGATTAATTTACATACACTGTTAGCACTGTGGCTTACATTTAGTAAATTGTTAATTCAAGTTACATTTCCACTAAATAAACTGATGAGCTGCTGCCACAATGTCCTTGCCTTCATTATTGGGATTTTTATTTCTTTTAGAGTTTTAAGGATTATTTTACCTATGAAAATGCTATATATTATTTCAAATTTTGGCCAGAATTTAATCTGCTCTAATAAAAACATTGGCTTAAAAAGAGAGTTTTATTTACTTCATCTCTCTCAAAACAGTTCAGAGTAATATATTTAGTAGCTTAATGGAATTTCTAAGTCCAGGTCTTCCCATCTTCCAGCTATGGTTGCCTTATATCTTTCCTTCAGCCAGTGAAACATGGGAAAGAGAAATGTACAAGTATATCCGTTTCTTTTAAGGGCTACTTTTGACTTGATGCACACAGTCACCCACATCCTGAGTCACATGGGTCACATCAAAATGAAAAGGAGTTTAGGAAGTGTAGACTGGGGTGTTTAACTAAGAGATCATGTTTAACTTAAATACTGTAGGGACAGTGATGTGGTGTATATAAGGAGAGGGAGGTGGCTAGTCAGTGTGTGACAAAGTGTATTTGCTTGGGTGGATAGTGTATAGAGATGGTAGAAATGTTAACTGTGGAAAGGCCTTTAAACATAATATCTTAAAGGTAAAATAGTCTCATTCCTTTATGTCTGGGCAGGAGGAGAAGGGGACGACAGAGGATGAGATGGCTGGATGGCATCACCGACTCGATGCACATGAGTTTGGGTGAATTCTGGGAGTTGGTGATGGACAGGGAGGCTTGGCACGCTGCGATTCATGGGGTCGCAAACAGTTGGACATGACTGAACTGAACTGAAATAGCCTTTACAACGACACACAAAACTAACTAATTGGCAGTAATCCATCATCAAAAACAGTTGTCTCACTGTTCAGAGATGCATGCAGAAATATTTTAATCCATAATTTTTGTCAATTCAAAATTGAGGGTTTTTTTCCATATTCCGTATTCCTCATTCAATAAGTATTTATTGAGCTCCTGTTTGCTGAGGATATTTGCTGAGGATACTGTAGTGACCAAAAACAGGCAGGAATCTCTGTCCTCATGAAATCTGCATTCTAGTTTGGAGTGATATGCAGTAGTACCACTATTATCACATGGAGGTCAAGGGCAGTTTATGTGAAATTGTTGGGTGAATGTACTTAGTCCATGGTCTTATGAATGGATCTCTGGGGTTAATTCTCAAGCAAACTGAGAAAGGAGCCCTGTGATATATCTATTCTCTCAGTACAAGAATAAAATAAGAAATTTCCTTCACATCAATAAGCATACAAAAAAATCACAAAACACAGCATTGAGAATAGTGAAATAAATGCAAGAGAGAATTCATGTGTAAAAGAGAGTAAATTCCCAGTCAGAAAAGGCTGGTTCAAAAGTGCTTTAAAACTTTAGTTTAGAAAATATCAGTGATAAGATGTGTATTTTATCAGGTCTCAACTTTCTGGGAATCACTGAAGATTCTAGTTGAGGATACAGATGACCAAATGAATAAGGTTTTAATCATGAGAGAAAAAATATTTTGTTGGCTATTCATAATTTTATTTCTGATGAGGAGCAGACTGTATAATGTTTTGTTATTCATATATGGAAGTGATCCTAAAGTTTTTGCCCATTGATTTTCTAGAATGTAATTTATCAACCATATTCATCACAGTCATTTCTGGTACTTCTGAGAATGACAATTCCTGGGAGTCATTTTTACCTTTGGAATCAGATTCTCCAGATATCAAATCTAGAAATAGGAACTTCAAATAATATTTATGAGTATTCTTATGCACATTAGTTTGAGTACCATTTTCTTAGAGCTCTATGAAATGCCTAATTCCTTATGCATAAATAGTTCCTCAAGTATTTCAATACAGCTCTGCTGATTCCTGCTTCTTCATTCAGCTTACTGAATGAAGTAATGAGTAAAGCTGAATCTTTACTCACCCCAGACAAATAGCCATTATCACTTCCACCTTAAACAAAATGATTCCACATGCATTTTCCAAATGAACATACATACTTTATATTAAGTAATGAGAATAAATACTGCTTAGTCCTTATCATTTTTCAGCTTCAGTTTATTGCATGTTATTTTCAGTTTTTCTCATTTTTATGAGTAGCTCATATTTTGTTTATAAAACTAGAATTGACCCAAATGGACAATAAGAATGGTAAGTTTTATATATTCTACAGTATCTTCAGAAAAAGAAATACATACTTTTCCTGGGATATGTTCCCATTAAAATGTAGTATGAGTAATGTATTGGATTAATTTATAAGGGAATTGGGAAAAAAATGTTACCATAATCTTTCTCATCTAAAAGCCATTCCATTCTAAGTGTTCATATGTCTCTTTTGGGTTGAAAGTTTACAAGGCTGTTATTCCCAGTGATTTCCTTCCTTTCTTTCTTTCTTTCTTTCTTTCTTTCTTTCTTTCTTTTTTTTTTTTGGCTACAAAACACTTTGTTTCCATTTAGTACAAGACATGGAAGAGGGGTCCAGTGTGGTTAAAAAACTGCCTACGGCTGCAGAGAAGGGCTTCCGGCAGAATCCCTGAAACCAGAGGGGCGCCTCAAAGGCCGCTGGGTTTTGGAAGCTCAGGGTCAGGCTTGAGGGTGAGCTTTTCAGAGAGATACTCACCCACCATGGGGGTGACGGTGGAGTTGCCAGCCTGCGTAAGTTGGTCAGGTGGTCACCATTCTCTTGATGAGTTTCACCGGCTCCCTAGGAAGCAGCTCTCTTGGAAGTCAGATGTAGGGCATGCAGCAGGCAGAATCCAGGGCTGCTGCTGCTGCTAAGTCACGTCAGTCGTGTCAGACTCTGTGCAACCCCATAGACGGCAGCCCACCAGGCTCCCCCGTCCCTGGGATTCTCCAGGCAAGAACACTGGAGTGGGTTGCCATTTCCTTCTCCAGTTCATGAAAGTGAAGACGCTCAGTCATGTCCGACTCTTCGCGACCCCATGGACTGTAGCCTACCAGGCTCCTCCGTTCATAGGATTTTCCAGGCAAGAGTACTGGAGTGGGTTGCCATTGCCTTCTCCCAGGGCAGGGAGATCCAAAAGGGCGTGGTTCACGTTCTTCACCCCGAGAACGGCGTCTTCCAAAGCATCCTGGTTTGATCCCACTCATCTTGAGAGATTTCTGCACGCCCTGGAAGAGGGCATGGTGGTTTTCTTTCAAGAGTCCCTTGGGACCACAGCATTGCGATGGAAATAGAACCTAGAGAGAGGTAGGTGTAGGAGGCCCGCAGTTGTAGGTTGACCAGGCTAATTCTGACGAAACTGGGAGCTCATCATTGATCAGTAATAGAGAGTTACGCTCAAAAAATGGAGTTGCTTGGTTCGGGTGACGGAGGAGAGTTGAGTTCCCAAGATTGCCACTGAAAAAAAAGATCGGAGGGTGTCAGAGACTGGAGCAAGGGGTGGGGATGGGGGCCTCCGTGAATCTGTTCCGTCCAGGCACTGTTGATGGAAGAGACAGATCTGTGGGACCACCCAGCGTACAGCTGCTATAATGTTCTTGATTAGTAAACGTTAGTGGTTATATCTATGTGGGAATTTTGTTGATAGGCATCTATTTTATGGGGCTTCCCCACTGGCTAAATGGTAAAGAATATGCCTTCCAATGCAGGAGACATGGATTCTGATCCCTGAGTGGAGAAGATCCCTTGGAGAAGGAAATGACAACTCAACTCCAGCAGTCTTGCCTTGGAAATCCCATGGACAGAGGAGAGGAGTCTGGTGGGCAACAGTCCATGGGGTCTCAATGAGACGGACACACACACACACACCCTATTTTATTTTTCTTAAATCTTAAAAAATCTTAGATTTCAGAGATTTAACTAAGCAATTAAGCATTATAGCTGCAAATGTTAAGACCTTTAAAGTCTTTTTAAGCTCCAGATTACTTTTCAGGATAGCAATATCCATTGGGTGACATAATGGAATATAATTTTATCCTGTGGAAAGATGGAACATTGTGCAGATTTTATTTTTTACTTTATGGAAGGAGGCTGGCATGTTAATTTTTAATAAAACATAAATATAAGATAATAACTTGGGTTTTATTTGAATGTGGGTTTAACATTCTGTTTCTTTCATTTCTTTTTTCTTTTGATCTCAGAGAGCCATATATTTAATTTAAGAAGACCATCAAGTTTTATACAAAGAGTCTGGTCCATCTCTTCCAAAACTGAATTTACCCCTTCTGAATAGTCTCTCCTTATGGGTATTTGCTCCTAACTTTTTACGCAATATTGTAATTGAATTTTTAATGTTCACTCTTATCTATTTGTTCATTAAACTTGGCTCTGTGTTCCATCCAGAGGCTACCTCATTTAAAGTGGATTAAAAATGTGTATCCTTGGCCTAAGCTGGTTTTTTCATAATTCTATTTCTTTTAGTAAAAAGGGTAGAATCATAGGTTTATAAAAAGTTAAAAGAAACAGTTTGTCAAGTTATGGTTCTGCATTTTATACCTCAGCTTTGCTGTATTTTTTCTGAAAGTGTCTGAGATTTTCCTGCTGTATTTTTTTAACCATTTTATTGTGACAAATGACATTCAAAAAGCTGTGTATATTTAATGTATACAATTTGATGAATTTGGAGGTAAATATGCATCCATGACACTATCATCACAAACCATACCATAAATAAGTCCATCATGTCCAAAAATTTCCTCCTATTTATTATTAAATTTTTGTGATAAAAGCATTTAACATAGGAGCTATCCTCTTAGGAGATCTTTAAGTATTCAGTACATTACTGTTAGCCATAGGTGCTATGTTACAGTGGGCTTATTCATTTGTGTAACTAACATTTTATACCTTTTGACTAATAGCTTTTTTGGTTTTAGCTATAAGAATCAGCTTTTTCACAATATTGTGTGATTCATAACATGATAAATATATTTGGAAAGTCATGGAATATTCCTCAGCATTACTAGAAAAAGCAATATAAATTTTTGTTACTTTATTGGCTTTGATTATAATTAATATATTGTATATATGAAACATATATTTGGGCTGGTTTTGGATATAGGTGTTTGAATTTTTTTTCCAACATTAAATTTCTTTTAAGAATGAGCTTCAACTCTGAAAAATGCTAACTTTATGATCCGCTCTGAGAAATGCTTGCCATTGGCAATGAAAACTGTGAAATCTGACAGCCTCACCCGATGTGAATTTGGACAGAATTTTTTATTTGATTTAGCCCTCATGGATGCACACCCATTGAAATAGGTTCCAAAGTAGTGATTTTATAACATCTTGAACATAGTGTAATTCAGCTGAAACTACCCACCTCCACCTTTGCACAGTTTTCATCCAAATTCATATATAGGCTCAATGTTGCTTGAAAACTAGTTCTTGGTTTTAATGTAAGTTCATGATCTTGGAAAACAAAAATTAAATTCATGCAATTGGTGTTAGCTTCAACTTGGAAGCCAAGCCCATATTTACCCAAGTTCCTCATTTCCCTGGAAATACTCTATTCTGCTTCCTGGCTGGAATTTCTGAGAAGGCAATGTAATTTAGTTGTTAAAAACTGAGAGATTGTTACGGTAAATAAAAAACGGACTTTAATTTGTAATAGTTGTTGTTCAGGCACTAAGTTGTGTCCAACTCTGTGTGACCCCATGAACTGCAGCATGCCAGGCTTTCCCGCCCTTCACTATCTCCTGGAGTGTGCTCAAATTCATGTCCATTGAGTCAGTGATGCCATTCAACTGTCTCATCCACCACTGTCCGCTTCTCCTCCTTCCCTCAATCTTTCCCAGCATCAAGGTCTTTTTCCAGTGAGTCAGCTCTTCGCATCAGGTGGCCAAAGTATTAGAGCTTCAGCTTCTCCATCAGTCCTTCCAGTGAATATGGAGGGTTGATTTCTTTTAGGGTTGATTGGTTTGATCTCCTTGCTATCTAAGGGAATCTTAAGAGTCTTCTGCAGCACCACAGTTTGAAAGCATCAGTTCTTCAGTGCTCAGCCTTCTTAATGGTCCAAGTCTCACATCTATACATGACTACTGGAAAAACCATAGCTTTGACTATATGGACCTTTGTCGGCAAAATGATGTCTCTGCTTTTTAATATGCTGTCTAGGTTTGTCATAGCTTTTCTTCCAAGGAGCAATCTTCTTTTAATTTCATGGTGACAGTCACCATCCACAGTGATTTTGAAGCCCAAGAAAATAAAATCTGTCACTGTTTGTACTTTTCCCCATCTATTTGCCATGAAGTGATGGGACTAGATGCCATGATCTTCATGTTTTGAATGTTGAGTTTTAAGCCAGGTTTTTCCCTCTACTCTTTCACACTTATCAAGAGACTCTTTAGTTTCTCTTCACTTTCTGCTGTTAGAGTGGTATCATCTGCATATCTGAGGTTGTTGATATTTCTCCCAGCAATCTTGATTACAGCTTGTGATTAATCTAGCCTGGCATTTTGCTTGATGTACTCTGCATATAAGGGACTTCCCTGGTGGCTCAGATGGTAAAGCATCTGTCTGTAATGTAGGAGACCCAGGTTCGATCCCTAAGTCTGGAAGATCCCCTGGAGAAGGAAATGGCAACCACTCCAGTACTCTTGCCTGGAAAATTCCATGGACAGGGGAGCCTTGTAGGCTACAGTCCATGGGGTCGCAAAGAGTCGGACACGACTGAGTGACTACTCACTCACTCACTCTGCATATAAATTAAGTGTGGTGACAATATACAACCTTGATATATTCCTTTCCCAATTTTGAACCTGTCAGTTGTTCCATGTCCAGTTCTAACTGTTGCTTCTTGACCTGCCTACAGGTTTCTCGGGAGAAAGGTAAGGTGGTCTGGTATTGGCATCTTTTTCAAAAATTTCCACAGCTTGTTGTGATCCACACAGTCAAAGGCTTTAGTGTAGTCAATGAAGCAGAAGTAGATGTTTTTTCTGGAATTCCCTTACTTTTTCTATAATCCAGTGGACGTTGGCAATTTGATCTCTGATTTCTCTGTCTTTTCTAAATCCAGTTTGTCCATCTGGAAGTTCTCGGTTCATGGACTGCTGAAGCCTAGCTTGCAGTATTTTGAGCATTACCTTGCTCGTGTGCAAAATGAGCACAGTTGTATGGTAGTTTGAACTTTCTTTGGCATTGCCTTTTTTGGAATTCTTGCCTAGGGAATCCCATGGACAGAGAAGACAGGCAGGCTACAGTCCATAGGGCTGCAAAGAGTTGGGCATGATTGATCAACTTAGCATGCACGCAGCATCGTTTATGTATAGTTCTATCTATTCCTGCCAAATTTTAAAAATCTCTTCTATTTCTAGTACATATTCATATAACTTAGTTCTAATTTTAGGTCTTCTGAATTATAAGAACTGATCCAGTAGGAAGCATGCAACAGCAATATAAACAGCAGCAAACAACAGAAATCAGTCAATGAAGGTCCAATAACCTGGGAGTATTCTGTCCCTGTATTTCCATTTAAAACTGTACAACTGTTACAAAAATGCATGGGAAATAATTTATATGATTAAATTCTATTTACCGCATTAATAAAGAATTGATGTTACAAGATTAACAGTAAATGATCAGCTTCCAAAATTTTATGAACTGTAAAGCTATTTTACTGAAGCAACAATGGACTGTTTAATTTTAAATTTTGTTGAAGTATAGTTGATTTAGAAAGTTATGTATTTTCAGGTGTACAGCAAAGTGATTGAGTTATTCACATACTCATTCTTGTTTAGACTATTTTCTCCTATAGGTCATCACAGGATATTGAATACAGTTCACTGTGCTGTGTAGTATGTATCTTAGTGTTTGTCTATTTATCCCAAGATCCTGATTTTTCCCTCCCCCCATATTTCTCCTTTTTTAATTGGAATTTATTTTCAATATCTGTTAATCTGTTTCTATTTTTAAAATAAGTTCATTTGTATCAGTTTTCAATTAGATTTCACACCAGTGATATCATATGATAATTGTCTTTCTCTGTCTTCACGTAGAATGGTAATCTCTAGGTTTAGCCATGTTGCTGCAAATGACATTATTTCATTCTTTTTTAATGGCTGAGTAATATTCCATTGCATATATGTACATATTCTTTATCAATTCCTCCGTCAGTGGACATTTAGGTTGCTTCCATGACTTGGCTGTTGTAAATAATCCTGTAGTGAACATTGGGGTGCATGTATCATTTTGGAGTATGGTTTTCTCTTACAATTTGCTGAATCATATGGTAGCTCTTGGAGAAGGAAATGGCACCCAACTCCAGTATTCTTGCCTAGAGAATCCTGTGGACAGAGGAGCCTGGTGGGCTGCTGTCCATAGGGTTGCACAGAGTCAGACATGACCAAAGCGACTTAGCATGCATGCGTTGGAGAAGGAAATGGCAACCCACTCCAGTATTCTTGCCTGGAGAATCCCAGGGAAAGAGGAGCCTTGTGGGCAGCCATCTGTGGGGTCACATAGAGTCAGACACGACTGAAGCAACTTAGCAGCAGCAGCAGCAGCATGGTAGCTCTATTTTAGTTTTTAAAGGAAATTCCATACTGTTGTGTGTGTATCTATTTACATTCCTACCAACAGTGTTGGAGGGTTCGCTTTTCTCCACACACTCTTTGGTATATATTGCTTGTGAACTTTTTGATGATAGCCATTCTGACAGGTGTTCATTTGGACTTATGCTGAAGCTTCAATACTTTGGCCACCTGATTTGAAGACCTGACTCATTAGAAAAGACCCTGATGCTGAGAAAGATTGAAGGAAAAAGGAGAAGGGGGGGCAGCAGAGAATGAGATGGTTAGGTAGCATCACTCACTCAGTGGACATGAATCTGAGCAAACTCTTGGAGCTAGTGATGAACAGGGGAGCATGGTGAGCTGCAGTTCATGGGGTTGCAAAGAATGAATTAGCAAGTGAACAACTACAAATTCTGACTGGTGTGAGGTGATAACTCATTGTAGTTTTAACTTGCATTTCTCTGGTAATTAGTGATGTTGAGCATCTTTGCATGTGCTTTTTGGCCATCTGTATGTCTTTGGAGAAATGTCTATTTAGATCTTCTGCCCTTGTGTCAGGAGATTAATTGCTTGCTTTGTTTAAAAATATTTTCTACCATTTTCTGGGTTGTCTTTTCATATTGTTTATGGTTTCCTTTGCTGTGCAGAAGCTTTTAGTTTAATTAGGTCCCATTTGTTTAATTTTTGTCTTTATTTTCATTACTCTAGGAGGTGAATCAAAAAGATATTACTGCAATAAATGTCAAAGTGTCTTCTGCCTGTGTTTTTCTCTGAGAGTTTTTAGTATGTGGTCTTTCATTTGGTCTTTTGTCCATTTTGAGTTTATTTTTGTGTATGATGTTAGAGAATGTTCTAATTTCTTTCTTTTTCATATAACTGTCCAGTTTTCCCAGCACCACTTATTGAAGAGATTGTCTTTTCTCCATTGAATATTCTTACCGCTTTTGTTGTAGATCAATTGACCTTATATGCATGGGTTCACTTCTAGGTTTTCTATCCTGTTCCATTGACCTATATTTCTGTTTTTGTGCCATTGCTAGAGTGTTTTGATGACTGGAGCTTTATAGTATTGTGTGAAGTCAGAAAATTTGGTTCCTCCAGCTCTGTTTTTCTTTTGCAAGATTTTGTTAGGTTATTAGGAGGTTTTTTTTTTTTTAATCTCCATACAAATTTAAAATTTTTTGTCCTATTTCTATGAAAAATGCCATTGGTTTTTTTCATAGAGATTGCATTGAATCTGTAGATTGCTTTGGGTATTATAGTCATTTTCACAGTACTGATTCTTCTAATGCAAGCACATGCTATATCTTTCCATCTATTTGTGTCATTTTCATCAGCATCTTACAGTTTTCAGAGTACAGGTCTTTTACCTCTTTAGGTAGATTTATTCCTGGGTATTCTTTCTGATGAGATGATATATGGGATGGTTTCCTTAATTTCTATTTCTGCTCTTTCTTTGTTAGTATACAGGAATGCAAAAGATGTCTATGTATTAATTTGTATTCTGTGTGCATGCTTGTGTGCCCAGTCACTTTGTTGTGTCTGATTCTTTGCAGCCCTGTGGACTGTAGCCCACCAGGCTCCTGTGTCCATGGGATTCTCCAGGCAAAATACTGGAGTGGGTTGCCATTTTACCCAATTCATTGATGAGATGTAGTGTTTTCTGGTAGCATCTTAGGATTTTCTATGTATACTGTCCTGTCATCTCCAGTGACAGTTTCACTTCTTTTCCAATCTGTATTCCTTTTATTTCTTTTTCTTCTCGGATTGCCATGCCTTGGACTTCCAAAACTATATTGAATAAAGTGGCAACAATGGACATGTTTGCCTTGTTACTAATCATAGAGAGAATGCTTTCAGATTTTTACCGTTGAAAATGATGTTATCTGTGTTTTTTTCATATATGGCTTTTATTATATTGAGACAGATTCCATTTCCATTTTCTTGAGAGTTTTTTTTTTTAAATCTTAAATGTGTTTGAATTTTTTCAATAGCTTTTTTCTGCATCTATTGAGTTGATCATATGGTTTTTATTCTTCAGTTTAGTGTAGTGTATCACACTGATTGATTTGTGAATATTGAAGAATCCTTGCATCCCTGGGATGCATCCCACTTGATCACGGTGTATGATCCTTTTAATGTATTGTTGGATTTGGTATGCTAGTATTTTGAGGATTTTTGTGTCTCTGTTCATCAGTGATATTGACTTGTAATTTTCTTTTTTTGTGGTATCTTTGTCTGGTTTTGGTATCAGGGTGATGGTGGCCTCACAGAATGAGCTTGGAAGTGTGTCTTTCTTTGCTCTGCAATTTTAAAAAGAGTTTCATAATGATAGGTGTTCACTCCTATTTAAATGTTTGATAGAATTCACCAGTGAAGTTACCTAGTCCTGGATTTTTATTTTTCCTGAATTCTTTTCATCTCAGTTGCAATTTCAGTGCTTGTGGTTGGTCTGTTCATATTTTCTGTTTTGTCCTGGTTCAGTCTTGGAAGTTTTTCCCTTTCTAGGAATAATGCATTTCTTCTAGGTGGTCCATTTTATTGGCATATAGTTGTTTGCAATAATCCCTTATGATGCTTTGTATTTCTGTGGTGTTTGTTGTACTTTCTCCTGTTTCTTTATTATTATTATTATTATTATTGATTTGAGCCCTCTCAGTTTTTTCTTAATAAGTCTGGCTAAAGGTTTTTCAATTTTGTTTATCTTCTCAAAGAACCAGCTCTTAGTTTCATTGATCTTTTCTATTAATACTGTTTTCTTAATCTCGATTTTTATTTCTGCTCTGATCTTTATGATTTATTTCCATCTCCTGACTTTGGGTTCTTTGTTCCTCTTTCTTTACTTGCTTTAGATATAAGGTTAGCTTGTTTATTTGAGATTTTTCTTGTTTCCTGAAGTAAGATTGCATTGTTATAAATTTCCCTCTTAGGTGTGATCCCTCACACTCACCTAGAGCCAGACATTCTAGAATGTGAAGTCAGGTGGACCTTAGGAAGCATCACCATGAACAAAGCTAGTGGAGGTGATGGAATTCCAGTTGAACTGTTCCAAATCCTGAAAGATGATGCTGGGAAAGTGCTGCACTCAATATGCCAGCAAATTTGGAAAACTCAGCAGTGGCCACAGGACTGGAAAAGTTCAGTTTTCATTCTAATCCTAAAGAAAGGCAATGGAAAGATTGTTCAAACTACTGCACAATTGCACTCATCTCACACGCTAGTAAAGTAATGCTCAAAATTCTCCAAGCCAGGCTTCAGCAATATGTGAACCATGAAATTCCAGATGTTCAAGGTGGTTTTAGAAGAGGCAGAGGAACCAGAGATCAAATTGCCAACATCTTCTGGATCATGGAAAAAGCAAGGGAGTTCCAGAAAAACATCTATTTCTCCTTGATTGACTGTGCCGAAGCCTTTGACTGTGTGGATCACAATAAACTGTGGAAAATTCTGAAAGAGATGGGAATACAGACCACCTGACCTGCCTCTTGAGAAACCCGTATGCAGGTCAGGAAGCAACACATGGAACAACAGACTGATTCCAAATAGGAAAAGGAGTACATCAAGGCTGTATATTGTTACCCTACTTATTTAACTTATATGCAGAGTACATCAGGAGAAATGCTGGGCTGGAAGAAACACAAGCTGGAATTAAGATTGCTGGGAGAAATATCAATAACCTCAGATATGCAGATGACACTACCCTTATGGCAGAAAGTGAAGAAGAACTAAAGAGCCTCTTGATGAAAGTGAAAGAGGAGAGTGAAAAAGTTGGCTTAAAGCTCAACATTCAGAAAATGAAGATCATGGCATCTGGTCCCATCACTTCATGGCAAATAAATGGGGAAACAGTGGACACAGTGGCTGACTTTATTTTTGGGGGCTCCAAAATCACTGCAGTTGGTGATTGCAGCCATGAAATTAAAAGACACTTGCTCCTTGGAAGGAAAGTTATGACCAACCTAGACATCATATTGAAAAGCAGAGACATTACTTTGCCAACAAAGGTCTGTCTAGTCAAGGCTATGGTTTTTCAAGTAGTCGTGTATGGATGTGAGAGTTGGACTATAAAGAAAACTGAGTGCTGAAGAATTGCTGGTTTTGAACTGTGGTGTTGGAGAAGACTCTTGAGAGTCCCTTGGACTGCAAGGAGATCCACCCAGTCCATCCTAAAGGAGATCAGTCCTGGGTGTTCATTGGAAGGACTGATGTTGAAGCTGAAACTCCAATACTTTGGCCCCTGATGTGGAGAGCTGACTCATTTGAAAAGACCCTGATGCTGGGAAATATTGAGGGCAGGAAGAGAAAGGGATGACAGAGGATGAGATGGTTGGATGACATCACCGACGCAATGGACATGGGTGTGGGTAGACTCTGGGAAGTGGTGATGGACAGGGAGGCCTGGCATGCTGCGATTCATGGAGTTGCAAAGAGTCAGACACGACTGAGCGACTGAACTGAACTGAACTGAACTGATGAACTTGGAGTTGCTTTAGCTGCATCCCTGAGGTTTTTGACTGTTGTGTTTTTGTTTTCATGTGTCTACGTATCTTTTTATTTGCTTTTTGTTTCCTTTAGTCATCCATTGGTTGTTTAGTAACATATTGTTTAACATCTATGTGTTTGTATTTTTTACAGTTTTTTTCCCTGTAACTGATTTCTAATCTCATAGCATTGTGATTGGAAAATATGTTTGATATGGATTCAGTTTTCTTAAATTTATCAAGGCTTGATTTGTGGCCCAAAATGTGATCTATCCTGGAAAATGTTTCATGTGCATTTGAGAAAAAAGTGTATCCTGTTGCTTTAGAATGGAATGCTCTATAAACATCCATTAAGTCCACTTGGTGAAATATATCATTTAAGGCCTGTGTTTCCTTATTGAGTTTCTGTCTGGATACTCTGTCCATTGATGAAAGCAAGGTGTTAAAATCCCCCACTATCACTGTGTTGCTATTTCCTCTTTTATGGATTTTAGAATTTGCCTTACATATTAAGATGCTCCTATGTTGGGTACATATGTATTTATAATTGTTATGTCTTCTTCTTGGATTGACTCCTTGAACATTATGTCATAGCTTTCTTTGTCTCTTGTAATGTTCTTTAAAGTCTGTTTTGTCTGATAAATCCACTTCAACTTTATTTGATTTCTGTTTGATTTCTTTATTTGATTTGACTTGATTTCTATAAAGGTATTCTGCATGGAATACCTTCCTCCACTCCCTCACTTTCTATCTTTATATGTCCCTGCATCTAAATGGGTCTCTTCTAGACAGCATGTATATGGGTCTTATTTTTATATTCATTTAGCCAGTCTGTATCTTTTGGTTGGAGCATTTAATCTATTTGCATTTAAAGTAATTATTGATATGGATGTTCTCCTTCCCAGTCTGTTGTTTTGGATTTATTTTCTAGGTCTTTCTTCTTTCCTTCCTCTTTTGTTCTCTTGTGATTTGATGTCTATTTTTAGTGATGTGTTTGGATTGCTTTCTCTTTTTTGTGTATCTAAAGAAAGTTACACGGCTCAAAATAGCCTGGAGTTAAAACACGGCTCTGGGTCCTCTCCACCATTCTATGCAAAACAAAGAACTCTCCCACCAGAAGAAAAATAATGCACATTAAGGTTCATTACACCCAGCTCCCAGCCCACCCCAGCCTCTGGCAGATCTCCCAAATTCCTTGCCCCAGCCATTTAAGAGATAACTACTTAGAACAACCTTGGAGAAGAACACACCCCCTTAAGACAGTACATCTCCACATATACGCCTATATATACTTACTCTTTTCTTGGGTTAGTACAGCAGCTCACTAATCTGACCGCTGCCCCTTTTTGCCCTCATTAAAGGTGATCTGTTCCTGTGAAGTGCCGGTCTAATTCTTTTTCCAAACCTCACCTTCTCTAACTTCCTTACCCTACAGTATCTGTTGTAGATTTTTGGTTTGTGGTTCCTCTGAGATTTTAATTTTTCAGTCTACATATATATGTATGAGGGTTTTAAGTTGCATTGCCAGTATCTTGCATTTGTACTATCCTCTTCTCATTAATGCTTCTGAACTGTGGTGTTGAAGAAGACTCTTGCGAGTCCCTTGGACTGCAAGGAGAGCCAACCAGTCCATTCTGAAGAAGATCAGCCCTGGGATTTCTTTGGAAGGAATGATGCTAAAGCTGAAACTCCAGTACTTTGGCCACCTCATGCGAAGAGTTGACTCATTGGAAAATACCTTGATGCTGGGAGAGATTGGGGGCAGGAGGAGAAGGGGATGACAGAGGATGAGATGGCTAGATGGCATCACTGACTCGATGAACGTGAATCTGAATGAACTCCGGGAGTTGGTGATGGACAGGGAGGCCTGGCGTGCTGCGACTCATGGGGTCGCAGAGTCGGACACGACTGAGCAACTGAACTGAACTGAACTACATAAAATATAATTTCTTTCATAGTACATACCTCAGTAAGAGTACCTTTCTATCACAGTTCATGTTCTTATTTTCATGTATTAAGTATTTAAATTGCAAAAATAATACTGAGATGAACCAGAGGGATGGGATGGGGAGGGAGGTGAGAGGAGGGTTCAGAATGGGGAACACATTCAAGTTAATGTATGGCAAAACCAATACAATATTGTAAAGTAAAATAAATAAATAAATAAAATAATAATGCATCTTTTGTCAAAAGCCAAACTATAAAGATATGTACTTGAGAAAGGTAATGCAGTATACACAAGGCAATTATTTTTGAATTCTTGCATCTTTGTGCTAATATAAATAAATTAAAAACATATTTCTTTTTTTTAAACAAAATATGGTCATGCAATATGCTTTATTTTACAACGTGATTTTCATGAATATTATTCTTTCTGTAGATAAATATTCCATAATTTACTCAGTCTGCCTTTAGTAGTGGATATTTGTGTTTTTCTCTTTTCTATTTTTTTCCTATATCCTCTCCCTATTAATAATGTGCAGATAAATGTTTATGTAGAAATGTTCTTACCTAGAACTGTATTTCATTAAATTCACTAAATCAAATTTCTAGTTTGGAGGATATGCACATTTTAAATTTTAGGATCTTCTGAAATGTTACTTTTATATAATACATTGCATTTTATTTTTTGTTTTGCTTTATATGACTGTTTCCTTCACTAAGCTGAGCTCCTAGAGGGCAGGGACTTTTTCCTGTTTAGCAGTGTTTTTGGTTATAAATACTTAACATTTTATTCTGAAAATTAAAGACTAGACTATTTAACTATATTAATATGACTGCTTGCATTCCTTACCCTCTTATAGTCCATCTTAATGCTAAACACCTTCCCTAGAAATGAAGCCATCTTTTATTTCCACCTTTCCTCAATACTAACAGTCCTGATGGTATGTCACAGATCAATAATTTGCTAAATGCTACCTTATAATCAGTAGATATAACCATTATATCTACTACTGTGGGCAGGAATCCCTTAGAAGAAATGGAGTAGCCATCATGGTCAACAAAAGAGTCCAAAATGCAGTACCTAGATGCAATCTCAAAAATGACAGGATGATATCTGTTCGTTTCCAAGGCAAACCATTCAATATCACAGTAATCCAAGTCTATGCCCCAACTAGTAACGCTGAAGAAGCTAAAGTTGAATGGTTCTATGAAGACCTACAAGACCTTTTAGAACTAACACCCAAAAAAGATGTCCTTTTCATTATAGGGTACTGGAATGCAAAAGTAGGAAGTCAAGAAACACCTGGAGTAACAGGCAAATTTGGCCTTGGAATGTGGAATGAAGCAGGGCAAAGACTAATAGAGTTTTGCCAAGAAAATGCACTGGTCATAGCAAACACCCTCTTCCAACAACACAAGAGAAGACTCTACACATGGACATCACCAGATGGTCAACATGGATATCAGATTGATTATATTCTTTGCATCCAAAGATGGAGAAGCTCTATACAGTCAACAAAAACAAGACCAGGAGCTGACTGTGGCTCAGATCATGAACTCCTTATTGCCAAATTCAGACTCAAATTGAAGAAAGTAGGGAAAACCACTAGACCATTCAGGTATGACCTCAATCAAATCCCTTATGATTATACAGTGGAAGCAAGAAATAGATTTAAGGGACTAGATCTGATAGACAGAGTGCCTGATGAACTATGGATGGAGGTTTGTGACATTGTACAGGAGACAGGGATCAAGACCATCCCCATGAAAAAGAAATGCAAAAAAGCAAAATGGCTGTCTGAGGAGGCCTTATGAATAGCTGTGAAAAGAAAAGTGAAAAGCAAAGGAGAAAAGGAAAGATATGAGCATCTGAATGCAGAGCTCCACAGAATAGCAAGAAGAGATAAGAAAGCCTTTTTCAGCAATCAATGCAAAGAAATAGAGGAACACAACAGAATGGGAAATACTAGAGATCTCTTCAAGAAAATTAGAGATACCAAGGGAACATTTCATGCAAAGATGGGCTCGATAAAGGACAGAAATGGTATGGACCTAACAGAAGCAGAAGATATTAAGAAGAGGTGGCAAGAATACACAGAAGAACTGTACAAAAAAGATCTTCATGACCAAGATAATCACGATGGTGTGATCACTCACCTAGAGCCAGACATCCTGGAATGTGAAGTCAAGTGGGCCTTAGAAAGCATCACTATGAACAAAGCTAGTGGAGGTGATGGAAATCCAGTTGAGCTATTCCAAATCCTGAAAGGTGATGCTGTGAAAGTGCTGCACTCAGTATGCCAGCAAATTTGGAAAACTCAGCAGTGGCCACAGGACTGGAAAAGGTCAGTTTTCATTCCAATCCCAAAGAAAGGCAATACCAAAGAATGCTCAAACTACTGCACAACTGCACTCATCTCACATGCTAGTAAAGTAATGCTCAATATTCTCCAAGCCAAGATTCAGCAATACCTGAACCGTGAACTTTGAGATGTTCAAGCTGGTTTTAGAAAAGGCAGAGGAACCAGAGATCAAATTGTCAACATCTTCTGGATCAGGAAAAAGCAAGAGACTTCCAGAAAAACATCTATTTCTGTTGTATTGACTATGCCAAAGCCTTTGACTGTGTGGATCACAATCAACTGTGGAAAATTCTTCAAGAGATGGGGATACCAGACCACCTGACCTGCCTCTTGAGAAACCTGTATGCAGATCAGGAAGCAGCAGTTAGGACTGGACATGGAACAACAGACTGATTACAAATAGGAGAAGGAGTACATCAAGGCTGTATATCGTCACCCTGCTTATTTAACTTCTATGCAGAGTATGTCATGAGAAATGCTGGGCTGGAAGAAGCACAAGCTGGAATCAAGATTGCTGGGAGAAATATCAATAACCTCAGATATACAGATGACACCACCCTTATGTCAGAAAATGAAGAGGAACTAAAAAGCCTCTTGATGAAAGTGAAAGAGAAGAGTGAAAAAGTTGGCTTAAAGCTCAACATTCAGAAAACTAAGATCATGGGATCTGGTCCCATCACTTCATGGGAAATAGATGGGGAAACAGTGGAAACAGTGTCAGACTTTATTTTTTGAGGGCTCCAAAATCACTGCAGATGGTGACTGCAGCCATGAAATTAAAAGATGCTTACTCCTTGGAAGAAAAGTTATGACCAACCTAGATAGCATATTCAAAACCAGAGACATTACTTTGCCAACAAAGGTCAGTCAAGTCAAGGCTATGGTTTTTCCCGTGGTCATGTATGGATGTGAGAGTTGGACTGTGAAGAAAACTGAGTGCCGAAGTATTGCTGGTTTTGAACTGTGGTGTTGGGGAAGACTCTTGAGAGTCCCTTGGACTGCAAGGAGATCCAACCAGTCCATTCTAAAGGAGATCAGCCCTGGGATTTCTTTGGAGGGAATGATGCTAAAGCTGAAACTCCAGTACTTTGGCCACCTCATGAGAAGAGTTGACTCATTGGAAAAGACTCTGATGCTGGGAGGGATTGGGGGCAGGAGGAAAAGCGGACGACAGAGGATGGGATGGTTGGATGGCATCAATGACTCGATGGATGTGAGTCTGAGTGAACTCCAAGAGCTGGTGATGGACAGGGAGGCCTGGTGTGCTGCGATTCATGGGGTCGCAAAGAGTCGGACACGACTGGGTAACTGCACTGACTCACTGACCTTATCATCTTGGCTGATTCTCTAGTATCTTAGTTATATCAAATTTCCATTTAGAATAGATGATGAGCAATTGGGCACCATCAGTGTAATATCATATATATGTATATGTGTTAATGTTTTTTAAATACTACATATATAATGTATGTGTTATAATGTATACCAAATATGTATATAACAAAGTATAATCTTTAGTACTTTTTGTATACACCTTAAATATATTTTATATGTAATTATATGGACTAAGTTTATGTATTCAAAGACTTGTGAATCTACATTGACCACATTCTCTAAATGACCGTTCTGTTCATTGTGTATTGGAGGCACACATAAATATATAAGGTAGTGGCTTCCAAACTTGGCTGTACATTAGAATCAAGTGAAGTGGAGGGCTCTTGAAAATGCCTAGACCCCATCTGTTAGCATTAGAGTCTGGGAGGGCAGACTGAGAACCTAGGCAATTGTGTTCTTAAAATTTCACCAGATAATTCTCATGCAGTGAGAGTTAAGGCCCATGATTTTTATTTATTTATTTATTTATTTATTTTTTGGTAACTAAGAGCATTGTCTCTTTCCTAAAGTTGCATTTTTGTAGCCCTGATATTCAAACGTGGAACTTTTATCCAGATGGAGGATCAAAGTTTGTGTTGTATACAATGCAAACAAGTGATCTTATGGGAAGTGAAGATGGAAACAGAGCAAGTTTCAAAGACAAGAGATTTGATTAATATTCTTGAAGATAGGTAGAACTGAAGCAGCCTAGGGATATTTTCATCTTTTTAATTGAGATAGAATTGACACTGTATTAGTTTTAGGTGTACAAATTAATGATTTGATACATGTGTATATTGTGAAATGATTATCACAATAAGTTTAGTTAACATTTGTTGCCACACATCAGTTCAGTTCAGTCACTCATTCCTGTCTGACTCTTTGTGATCCCATGGGCTACAGCACACCAGGCCTCCCTGTCCATCACCAACCCCGGAGTTGACTCAAACTCATGTCCACTGAGTCAGTGATGTTATCCAACCATCTCATCCTCAGTCGTCCCCTTCCCCTCCTGCCTTCAGTCTTTCCCAGCATCAGGGTCTTTTCCAATGAGTCAGTTCTTCACATCAAGGGGCCAAAGTATTGGAGTTTCAACTTCAGCATCAGTCCTTCCAATGAACAGCCAGGACTGATCTCCTTGATGGTTGGATCTCCTTGCAGTCCAAGGGACTCTCAAGAGTCTTCTCCAACACCACAGTTCGAAAGCGTCAATTCTTCAGTGCTCAGCCCTCTTTATAGTCCAACTCTCACATCCATATATGACTACTGGAAAACCATAGCCTTGACTAGATGGACCTTTGTTGGCAAAGTAATATTTCTGCCTTTTAATATGCTGTCTAAGTTTGTGGTCTTCAGTGACACAATTTTGATGAGTCTAGCCAGCTGTACTGAGAAATTATGATTAGAATTAGAATTTGGGGAAAACAGTAAATAGATGGTATGATGCTCTGTGGATATTTTCATTTTAAGCTGGGGATTTTGATTCAGTTTTGTCTCTGATCTTGAAAAGAGTGACATATTCAAAAGCACTAAATCATTTCTTCAAGAGTTATTTCTCAAAGGATAAGCAGGAAAGAATCTAAGATATGCCTTTTCTACTAACAATTTAAGTCAATCAGATTAACTCAAAATCAGAGAGAGTATGGGAAAGTGAAATTAGTGCAGTTTGAAAGCGGTGACTCAGGCTCAATATCCAATCTGCTGTCACTTGGTAAGTCCTTCATTTTGGGTAAGTTGTTTGGCTTCACTTTTCCCATCTGTATATGGTGGAATAGTCCCTATTCTTCTTATGCTCTGGGGTCATCATTATGGTCAAAGGAGATAAATATGTGAAAGAGCTTCATGGACTATCAAGCATCATATAAGTAAGCATGATTCTGCCTCTTTGCCAATGTGATGAAAAAATATCTCCAGAAAGGTCTTCGATTTCCTGATATTTCACCAAGTGTACATTTACTGTCCAGAGGATCATGCAAATATTTATTATTTATTTCTGACTGCCTTGCAGTGAAAGACTTTCCTTTATCCTTTTGACAGACTCTCTGCCCCCACTACCCTTCTGATGTGCTTTCATTCATTGAGGTTATATATTCAAGTTCTGTTTCCTCAGCAAGTTGTATCTTCAGGATAAAATGCTGTAAAACAAATTATATTCTTACTAACATACCAATACAGACAGCTTGTCATTGTACAACTTTAATGTCAGTATGCTAACAAACTGTATCCCCCTGAGGGGTAAATGTGAGGCAGGAGAGACCTGAGAACTCTGTTCTGGCATGTATGCCATTATTATTAATAAGTATAAAGTAAGCAGGTAATTTGTTAAGGTATTCCAACTTGAATCATGCTTTGGTTCCAGTTATGAGAAATAGAGCATGAGAAAGTAAACTTGCTGGCACTGTTACTTTTCTTGCACTTATTGTTGAAATACCCCCTATCTTACCATTTAGAAAAAAGATTTTTGGAAATTGCCGATTATTATGATCCAGAGTAAAGCAGAGACAGAGTTATAGAAATTTATGTCAGCACGTCCTGGACTAAAAGCAGAATCAGACGAGAAAAAAATTTAGTAAGTGCTCTGTTAGATTACACCGTGTAGCTACCAAATGTCTTTCGAGGCTGGTGTTCCAAGGAAACAGTCAAAAGTCATATTAATTTAAATAAAGTTTATCTAAAAAGAAATGAAGAGTTATATAATTATGAGATCAATTGTTTCAGTATTTTGCCAACGGAAACATTTTCTGCCTAGAATGAATTCCCTGATGTTCATTTTAACTTCAATGACTCAAGTAATGTTTTTTATACTTCTCAGATAATTGAAGAGCAATATGAAAATAATCACATTATTGCTTATTTAAAACTGCCAAATATATTGTTCCTAGAAGGCTGTTACTATGCAAATCCCTTTTCCACAAGGCAACCAGGCACTCCATTCTTTTTTGCTGCTATTAAAGTAGTGTGTAATGCATATAACTTCCAAGGCAAAAAGAAATAGAGGAGGTAGAAGTATTGAAAAGGTCTTTAAAAAAATATATAGATGTGTTATAAACTGAAATTGAGCCATCATTAGATTATATTTGAAAATATCAGAAAAATGTTTGTCATCTACAACTCAAATTTCCTATTGACTACTAAATAGAGCCCAGATGCCTTCCTCTGTTACTCGTAGTCCTTACACTTTGATCCAACTTCCTTGTCACTTATACACACTATACTGCTGGCATATTTAACTTATACCTTTTCATTTTTAAAATTCTAGTCAAATTGAACTATTCATGTACTCATTAAATAAATGCAAAATGAGCATCATTAAACACTCTACAAATAGTAACCACTGGAGAGGCTGTGGAGAAAAGGAACCCTCCTACACTGTTGGCAGGAATGTAAATTGGTACATTCATTATGGAAAACAGCATGGAGGTTCCTTAAAAAAAAAAAAAAAAACAACTTAAAATAGAGTTACCATATGATCCATCTTTCCCACTCCTGGACATATATCTGGAGACAGCTCTAATTCAAAAAGATACATGCACCCCTCTGTTTACAGCAACACTATTTAGAGTAGCCAAGACGTGGAAGCAACCTAAATGCCCATTCACAAAGGAATGAGTAAAGAAGATATGACATCCATACAATGAAATACTACTCAGCCATAAAAAAGAACAAAATAGAACGAAACAATACCATTTGCAGCAACATGAATGGACCTGGAGATTAGCATGCTAAGTAATCCAGAGAAAAGCAAATGTTATATCATATCATTTATATGGGAAATCTAAAACATGATACAAATGAACTTATTTGCAAAACAGAAACAGACTCATAGATAGAAACAAGTTTATAGTTTCCAAAGAGGAAAGGGGAAGGGGAGGGATAAATGAGGAGTTCATTGTATATAAAAGAGATCAACAGCAAGGTCCTACTCTCTAGCACAGGAAACTATATTCAGTATCTTAAACCACCATGGAAAAGAATATGACAGAATACATATATATATGTATATACACACCTTAAAACTGAAGCACTTTGCTGTACACCTGAAACTAACCCAACATTGTAAATCAATTTAATTCATACTTCAATTTTTAAAGGTATGCTTTTCTACATCTATGCTACATTATCCTTTACAAAGCTCCCATATTCCATTCTTAGCTTTCATGATACTTTAATTGTGCCTCTTACAGGGAGCATAGTAGCTGTAGCGGTGATTTATTACCCAGATCTATTAATATCTCCTCCCCCTCCTTCCACACAGCTCTCATTTGCTTAGCTGTGTGATGTCTTAGGAAAAAACATCTCACGGTGAGTCCATTTTCAGCATTCTCTGCCTAAGGAATTTGCAAGCCCATTCTTTGGCTTCTGTTTGAACAAGGATACGGACTGGGCCCTCTTGCCTCATTCAGAGCAATTTAGAATGTCTGTTCCAGCTCCGGGGCTCCCTGAAGGAGTGGATGAGGTCTCTTGCAACTGCATTGCAGTTCAGCCTTGCCTCTCTATTTAGTCCTGCTTCTCTCATTCCTTAATAGATAGTGTTCCTGAGAGAATTCCAAGAAATGACACACATGCAAATTTCTATTTTAGAATCTACTTCCTGGGGGAACTTCACATAGACATTTGGCACCAGAAGTTGTTTGAAGAAACATATTCTAAAATCACATTTTGACTGGATTGCCCACTGGTTGGCTGAAAGTGAAAACCATATCACCTGTGCTGAACCAATTTTCATCAGTGCTGAAAAGCGATGGGATTCAAGTGGAAATGAATGCCGTGGCAGGTGAAATTGGTTTGGGGTTCGTATTTATAAGGACTGTGAAAGTGCATGGCTATTGCTGAAAGCAGTCAAGCTTTAGAAGTTAAAGAATGTCTGAGGGTGATAAATCAATCACCAATACAGGGCCAAGTGTGAAAGCCAGACGACATCTTGGACCACACAGTCTTTCATCTTCTGCAACCCAGGCAGAAAACACTGAATACTTGGCTGAGAATTTAATTAAACAGGAAGTAGAGATTTGAACTACATTAAGAATTCAAGTCTGCTCTCCATCAAGGTTAGGACTTTTGTTGGGTATGAGACTTTGGTTGCAGATGTCTGGGTTGATGCATTGAAAACATTAAGTCCCCATCTTCCCATGAGCCCTCTCAGCCTACAGATGTAGCCCATCCTTCTCAAATGAAGCCTAATGCTCCTTCCTCACCTCAGAGGACGCAGGAGCCTCTGCCTCGTGAGACTACACGTGACTGCTCAGAAGCTAGTCTCCTCTTCACTCCTGCCACCAGAACTTTAACTGAGGTAAAGTCACAAAAAAATACTTGGCTAGGGGTGCTATGGGGATGCAAAGAAAGGGGATCTCATGCTGAAGAAGACTGAGGCTACAGTGTAGAATAAATCTGAGTCCAGATTTTAGTAATGCTGGATCAAGGAAACAAAGTTAGTTACAGAGAGTTTATCTTATGGAAGCACCTTCCCATGATATAGGATTTACTGCCCTGATATAAGGACTCTGGGGCATACAGCAGACACCCTGCTGGGATGAACTTGGAAGATTCCAAGTTTTTGGATGCTTGCAACCAGTAAAGGGTTTTACTAGGCTAGAAAAGCCAGAAATGGTGGCAAATAGATGGGGGAAAGATGAAACATGTTAGAGAATGTGGGCTATTAGAGAGGATATATTACACAAATCTAGAACCACTTCCTGCCCACATCCCAGCCAGTTATGTTCTGCAAAGAGTCTGGAGGAGGGTTATTACAGGGCTAAGGTCCTTGAGACTGTTGGGCATGAAAGGACCTGAAACCACAGAGTAGAGATGGAGAGCAAAATGCATATAGTTGCTGTTATGAGAGGCAAAGGCTGGTGTTTCAACCAGGATCCTGCCCTGCAGACAGCTTGTTGTTTAGTCACTGAGTTCTGTCTGATTCTTTTGTGACACCTTGGATTGCAGCCCACCAGGCTCCTCTGACCTTGGGATTTCCCAGGCAAGAATACTGGAGTGGGTGGCCATTTCCTTCTCCAGGGGATCGTCCCGACTCAGGGATTTGAACTCATGTCTCCTGCATTGGCAGGCGGATTGTTTACCACTGAGCCGCAAGGGAAGCCCTGCAGAGAGCTTAGAAGTGGTTAAAAGAAAAATGTCCTCAAAGACAAGATAAAGAGTAGCACACAAGCAAGTTGCATCATTTGTGTGACCAACATAAATTGTGGTGCTTGCTAAGTCGCTTCAGTCATGTCCAACTCTGTGTGACCCCATGGACGACAGCCCACCAGGCTCCCCCGTCCCTGGTATTCTCCAGGCAAGAACACTGGAGTGGGTTGCCATTTCCTCCTCCAATGCGTGAAAGTGAAGTCGCTCAGTCGTGTCCGACTCTTTGCGACCCCATGAACTGCTGCCCAAAAGGCTCCTTCGTCCATGGGATTTTCCAGGCAAGAGTACTGGAGTGGGAGGCCATCGGTGAGGGGCAGTTAAAAGCCCAGGCTCAGAGATACTGCCCTCTTACCTGTCTGTTGGATGTGTCAGCTGAATTCTTGTTTCCCAGTGAAAACAACTCGGGTGGAAGGGAGTAAGGAAAAGGAGGGAAAGAAGGGAAAAGGGAGAATGAGCAGGAGGTAGGAGAAAATGACTGTTTAAAAATCTTCACCACATATTTCTCCAACCAGAAATACCAATGGAAAGTCTTCTCATGCAGGTTACTTTTCATATGTTGTGTATTCACTATCAAATGTTTAGTCTTCTCAATATTTTAAACACTGGAGGTAAAAGGGGGACACAATTCCTTTTTAGGTTGAGGGTAGAGAGGAAAGAGCTATGTATTTTCCCCCATAATATCACTCAATCCAAATAGAGGCAGATACACACTGATAATAAGTTTATTCCAAAATGTCATTTTGGAGTCTGTTCCCATTTGTTGTTGTTTAGTCACTCAGTCACGTCCGACTCTTTGCAACCCCATGGACTGTAGCACACCAGGCTTCCCTGTCCACAGAATTCTCCAGGCAAGAATATTGGAGTGGATTGCTGTGCCCTCCTCCAGGTGTGTTCCCTTAGAATGCGTACTATCATTTGATGGTGTCATTCTAGAAGCAAACCTAATCAAGCTGAAATACTATGCAAATAAAACGTATTGCTTTAGTATTCAGTATATGTGCTGTTCTTAAGAATATGTATACAAATTCATTGATACTTCTTTGAGAATGTGGAGCTTAATTTGGCTCTACTTGCATACATGGTGGTCTTAGTGACTTATTTCTAATGAATAGAATCTATCAGAAATGACTATGTCATTTTGGAGGAGGATATGGCAACCCACTCTAGTATTCTTGCCTGGAGAATCCCATGGACAAAAGCTTGATGGGCTACAGTCCATGGGGTCGCAAAGAGTCGGACACGACTGAGTGACTAACACATACGCCATTTTCTGTAATAGGTCATAAAAGTTTGTGTTTCCTCTTTGTACTCTTTCTTGGATCACTTACTCTCAGGAGTGTGATAAGGACCCTCAAACAGTCCAGTGGAGAGGTCTGTGTGTCAAAAACCTGAAGCCTTCTGCCAAAAGCATTTGAGTGAGTTGTCTCTGTGGTGGGTCTTCAGCCCTCCAGTAAGACTTCAGATAACTGCAGCCCAAGCTGATATGTGGCCACGCAGCCTCATGAGAGACTAAGCCAGAACCACTCAGGTAAGCCACTTCCAATTTTCTAATGTGTAGAAGGTTAAAATGTAAGGTAAAATGCTTGTTATTTCAAGTTGTAGATTTGGACAAAATTTTATAGCATTAGATATCTAACATACTATATTAAATGATTTTTTTCATAATTTTTATCAAGACAAACTTCAGAAAGAGTTAATTTGATCAGAAATAATTGAAGTAGAATACAAATGGAACTTCTGGACAACTTTAGGGCTGGAACATTTTTTCTTGGAAAATTATTCTTAGTCATTTGAGGAAATTGTGTATAACTTTCACTAGTTGATTTCCTTGTTATTACATGAAATGAGGCAAATATGTGGATACTGAAAACTGTTGTTTTCCTATTATCGTGTCCCTTTCTTGAATGATGGCTGACGGAGGAAACAGCTATCCCATAAAGCAAGTCCATGGCTCTCTTCAGTTGTCATTTAAGTGCTCTTTTCCTGGAATTTTGGTATGCTGTTAGCTCTTGTCTCTTTAGAACCGAGAAATTATTAACACTACTTATGAATGGTACTGGTCTTTTCATTAGGTAGGGGAATTGGATTTGTTGGCTTGATGTGGTTCTTTGCACAGAATCCCAAAACCTATAGGAAGAGTGCTTCCTTCCACTCTTCATATCAGAGTTAATTCCTGTGGATCCTTGAGGTTACACACCCTAGGATGGCTTTCCCACTTGCAGTATAAGATTATAACTCCAGATACTTGATGACCCTTGAGATTTACACAGTCTCTTTTTACCTCTCTCCCTTCCCTCTTTCCTTCCTTTCAGAGTAGTTAGATGCCTAATATATATCAAGTTCTATGCTTGATGATTTGTATGTGAAGTTCAGGCAGACAGTTTTTGCTCATAAGAAACTCGCTGTTAAGAATGGAAATGGACAAGTTAAAAAGAAGTTATCAGAATGTAAAAGATACTAATGGAAGAGCTACTGAGTGCTATGCCACCTAGCTTAGACTTAGGAGGTCAACAAAGGATTCTGGGAATAAGTGGTATTTGGATGGGGTTTGAAATATAAACGTGAATGAAGCAGAGAAGAGTGGGGAAGAGCTAGATAAGAAGAGAGAAATTCATATATAAAAGCCTAGAAACAGAAGATCTTGGCCCATTCAAAGAAACATTAATACAAAGAGCGTAGGATAGCTGGATGGCTGATACAAACAGCTTAAGTACATCATGATGAGAGATGAGATGGGAGAGACTGGCTTCATGAAAGGCTCTTTTGTTACACTAAGAAGAATGACTTTATACTGTAGGTTATAGGGATCTATTTAAGGATAGTTAATTAATAAGGTGGAGTTAATATGAGCAGATTTGCTTCTTTTAATATGTTTGCTCTGTTGCCAATAAACAATGCATTAGAGGAAGCAGCACTGGAGAAAGATGGGTCTTGCCATAATATGTAACAGTCACATTTTAATAGGGACTTTGAGAAAGAGGTGTACTAGAAATGTTTCCAAAGCTGTGGGCCTGAGCCACTGGGCAAGTGGTAGTACTATTTACAGAGAAGAACACTGAAAGGGGCAGAGCCTTTTCTGGAAGTCAGGAATTTGCAGTTAAGTGTTTTATTTTGACTCTATTATGTTTATGAGGACTATTAACTAAATTATCATTATTCACTAAAGCTCTTTCCATGTTATAAACTTCTATAAAATAGGCCATTTATCAAAATATTCTACTGTGTACCACCGTTGCATGATAAATTAGCCGTTGTAATTGATATTATCATACTAAGCAAAATAAGTCAGACAAAGACAAATATCATATGATACATATGTGAGTATAAGCAATTAAAAAATAATACAAATGAACTTATTTGCAAAACAGAAATAGACTCACAGAGAACAAACTTGTGGTTACCAGGGGAGAAGAGGGGTAGATTGGGAGTTTTGTATTGACATTTACACACTGCTATATTTAAAATAGATAACCATCAAGGAGCTACTGTGTAGCGCAGGGAATCCATCATGATATTCCTTAGTAAAGGGAATATCATAAAGGGAATACATATCATAAAGGGAATCATAAAAGGGAAAATAATTTTAAAAGAATAGATAAATGCATATGTATAACTGAATTACTTTGCTGTATACCTGAAACTAGTACAACCCTGTTAATCAACTATACTCCAATGTAAAGGAAAAATTTTTTTTAAATTTTTTTTTTTAAATTTTAAAATCTTTAATTTTTACATGCGTTCCCAAACATGAACCCCCCTCCCACCTCCCTCCCCATAACATCTCTCTGGGTCATCCCCATGCACCAGCCCCAAGCATGCTGTATCCTGCGTCAGACATAGACTGGCGATTCGATTCTTACATGATAGTATACATGTTAGAATGCCATTCTCCCAAATCATCGCACCCTCTTCCTCTCCGTCTGAGTCCAAAAGTCCGTTATACACATCTGTGTCTTTTTTGCTGTCTTGCATACAGGGTCGTCATTGCCATCTTTCTAAATTCCATATATATGTGTTAGTATACTGTATTGGTGTTTTTCTTTCTGGCTTACTTCACTCTGTATAGGAAAATTTTTTTAAAAGGGGAAAAATTCGCTGTAGTAAAAAGAGAAAAAAATGTAAACTTTGATCACATATGTCATTTAATCAGTGACGTGAAGAATTCTGTGGTTAATATCTTTATTCCTGGAGTGGAATTTAAATATGAAAATTACAAACAAATTGTAGATAGAGGTAAATCCATGTGTTTAAATCCACATGTTTAAAGAGCAGTAGATGTTGATCTGAACATTAAGTTGAGCAGTCAGTCAGTAAGAAGTATGATAGGATTTGCCAGAATTATGTTCACTGGTGGCTAATTAGAGAAAATATAAGGGCACTGGAATTCAGTATTGTGTCCTAAGGCAGCATATAGAGATGACAGCTTCTTGAGAACAAATAATTCATAAATTTAAAAGAAAAGATATTACCTGTTAAAAAATGGACCAATTTAATATGAATATTTTTTAAAATTGTGTCTCTTTCTTGTCAAGCATCAATGAATAATAATTCTATTTTACTTTAATTGACAAAGTCTCTGATAGGATCAAGAGAGTCACTCATTAAGATATATGAATCATTAACCCTGAAATTTTATACATTTTGTTTTTAAAAATAAATTCTAAACTTTTAACAGTGCTAATTGAGCAAAGATTAATTTACCATTTTCATATAATGAAGTTTAGACTTAGAGGAGATTGTATTCAGGTAAGGAAATATAATTTTCTCTCAAGGCAAATACATATTTCAGATGATATTATATGTTATTTTATACAGAAGTTAATTATAAAAATAGAGACAATCTATTGCAATATCATTAATTAACTTGTTATTCAAAGAGGTCTGATTTTTAATGGTCATTTGTTTTATAATTAGAAAATGCTATTAGAGGTGGTTGATTTGTAACATATTAGGATCTATTTATTTAGATCCACAGAAAATACATAAAATAGGTTAATTTTTTTCTGAGTAAAATTATTACAGCTATGCTTGAATTATAACAGAGGCCACATAATTTGGGACAATATCTAGGGCAGATTATAAAAGAGGGTGAAATCGCTTTGATGCTTTACATAGTGGGGGTCCCACAAGCTTTGTTACCACTGGGCAAACATTGATGTGCATTCTAGTTGTTGGTGGTATTGCTGGTTATCACCATTGCCACCAGTCTACCATAACCAGTTGTTGGATTCTTTGTGTCCCAAAGAGTTAGGTACTAATATCTATCTAATAGCTCTCTATTAGAAATTTCAAGAAAAATTCTGTTGTGTAAGTGAATGAATGACGCAGTTAAATATTCAAGTAATTTGTTCTTGGTTCTAACAGCTGACAGTGGCTTTATCTGTTATTATGAATGGTTTTATGTCACCACTTCACGAAGTTAAAGTCGTGATGAGCGAATTGACTTGGCTACCGCAAGACCATTTCATCAATCTCCATTGCAACCCCCTCCCTGCCCTTTAAGTGGGTTGTCACTGTGCACAGCCTGTGAGAAGATAGCATTGGTTTCTTGACTGAATCAAGGTGAAGCTCTCTCCCTTGACACTGGGATGACTTTAGGGGTTACATTATCTAAGTAGTTCCAATCAGAGAGAAAATCAGCAATGCTGCTTTTTCATACAGCTTGGCAGTGAGACAGCATTTGGACTTGGTAGCTGCTGGGAGCCACTTTGGGGTCATGAAGGAAACCAGGCAGTTACTTGTGTTACACTCTGGGAGTAAAAGTCATCTCTATAAGACAGAATTCCAGCATAAAAAGTACATTGTTGCTTGCACTCAGAATGATTGCCTATGAAGCCTGCAGCAGTGCAGACACTATAAATGGAGAGAAAGGGTGTACTAAGACAAAAAATACAATAAATGCAGTTGGGATTGGGAGAAAAGTAAAACTAGCAGAAGTATTCTGGACTAGTACAGATTTTGTGAGACAGGTGAATTTTTGAATTTACCTTCAAAGATACTTTAAACTCTGACCTAAAGTTTGTAAAATGGCATGCTTTTTTTCCTAAAATTGAACAATTGCATTAAAATGCAAGTTGTGTGTGACTCTTTGCAACCCCATGGACTGTAGAGCGCCAGGCTCCACTCTCCATGGGATTCTCCAGGTAAGAATACTGGAGTGGGTTGCCATTTCCTTCTCCAAGCATCTTTCCAACTCAGGGATCAAATCCATGTCTCTTATGTCTCCTGCATTAAGGCTGCTTTTGACCCCTAGTGCCATTTGGGAAGCCCTAAAATGCAAGCATGCCAACATTTTTAAGGGGAAGATTACCCAAATTTGTGCCTGGCTCTTACAATATCTTTTAAACGGTCACACAAATATTTAAATGTTTTCAAGTTTAGGAGAGTATGCTGGGACTTGCTTAGCATGCAAAATCTAGTATTGAGTACCCTATGACATAATTAAGTGATTCTATATGTTAATAATAGAAGGTATTATGTGGCAAGGCTTTATGTATAGTTTCCATATGTGGTTGATTTTAAAACCTTTCATATCTTTGCTGCTGAAGGAGCAAGAGAGGGCAACTTGAAAACAAGGAAACATATCACATTAAGTTGTAATTAGCTACTTCCCTGTTGGAAATCCCACTAAAATATTGGACAAGAATGTTAAATACTTTGCTCCTTACTGATGCCCCAATGGTGAATACAGTTACTTGGCACGTAAAAATGAATAATGGGTGAATGAACAAAGAGATATAAGGAGGAAACCATGAAGTAGGGTCAGAGAATGAGTTATGCAGTGACGTGGCAGAGAAAAGTACACACAAAAGGAGTAGTGAAAGCTCTTGCTTGAAGAAGAGGTTAACTTCACTTTCTGTATGGTTTTAACCACCAACTGAAGTTTTTAATAATGAATTCATTATGGGTATAGCTAATCGTAGCAAGATTACATGTGACCAGAGGTGGACACTGATAAAGGTGGACAGTGATAAAGTAGAGTCAGTTTGATAGTTTAAAAAGCCATTGTAAGACAGCAGATTTATAGAACTGTTGAATTTATCTTTTTCTTTTCAACTCTGTAATTCTAAATCTAAAGCTAGTTCAGTTCAGCTCAGTTCAGTTCGGTCGCTCAGTCGTGTCTGACCCTTTGCAACTCCATGAACCACAGCACACCAGGCCTCTCTGTCCATCACCAACTGCCGGAGTCCACCCAAACCCATGTCCGTTGCGTCAGTGATGCCATCCAACCATCTCATCCACTGTTCTCCCCTTCTCCTCCTGTCCTCAATCTTTCCCAGCATCAGGACCTTTTCCAATGAGTGAGCTCTTCGCATCAGGTGGCCAAAGTATTGGAGTTTCAGCTTCAACATCAGTCCTTCCAATGAACACCCAGGACTGATCTCCTTTAGGATGGACTGGGTGAATTTCCTTGCAGTCCAAGGGACTCTCAAGAGTCTTCTCCAACACCACAGTTCAAAAGCATCAATTCTTTACCACTCAGCTTTCTTTATAGTCCAACTCTCACATCCATACATGACTACTTGAAAAACCATAGCCTTGACTAGATGGACCTTTGTTGGCAAAGTAATGTCTTTGCTTTTTCATATGCTGTCTAGGTTGATCATAACTTTTCTTCCAAGGAGTAAGTGTCTTTTAATTTCATGGCTGCAATCACCATCTGCAGTGATTTTGGAGCCCCCAAAAATAAAGTCTGACACTGTTTCCACTGTTTCTCCATCTATTTCCCATGAAGTGATGGGACCGGATGCCATGATCTTCGTTTTCTGAATGTTGAGCTTTAAGCCAACTTTTTCACTCTCCACTTTCACTTTCATCAAGAGGCTTTTTAGTTCCTCTTCACTTTCTGCCATAAGGGTGGTGTCATCTGCATATCTGAGGTTATTGATATTTCTCCCAGCAATCTTGATTCCAGCGTGTGCTTCTTCCAGTCCAGTGTTTCTCATGATGTACTCTGCATATAAGTTAAATACACAGGGTGATAACTTTAAAACACTTGAGCAATCAATAATTGTGTCAAGAAATAAGAAAATAAAGAACATGAAAGGTAGACAATATGAAGAGACTATAATTCTGTCAACTTGGAATTGTTAAAAAATTAGTGATCCAGGCTTATTTATAACTCATAAATCTCATTCAAACTTAAGCTTAAACCTCATTTTTGGTTGTGTATGGCACCCAGATGAATTACTGTGAGAATTCCTCTGAGAAATTACAGTTTAAGTAATGTTTTTCTTGGGGGAAAAAAACTCAAAATTTGGTCTATTATGACCTATGTGTGTGGCTCAGTCACTAAGTCATGTCGACTCTGCAACCCCATGGGTGCTTCCCACTAGACTACCCTGTCTGTGGGATTCTCCTGGCAAGAATACTAGAGTGGGTTGTCATTTCCTCCTCCAGAGGATCTTCCTGACCCAGGGACTGAACCCATGTCTCCTGCATCTCCTACAGCTATGGTTAGGGCCAAAGCTCATTAGCGTTAGTCACTTAAACTCTTAATGTGGAAGAGGGAAAAAGGATGATTAAAAAATTTTTGTTCTTTTATTAATTCAATATTACATAGTCCATTCTGTGACTGTCAAATGAATTCAGGATTCTTATTATTGGTCAATTCTGGCACTCAAATACCTATTAAAAAGCCAGAAAAAAGGATGTACTGTGACAGCTCATGGTATTTGATAATGTAACCATATTCAGTTTGACAAACAGCAATTTAGCCTGACACCAAGCATTTCACATAAATCCTGGGAAGACAATTAACACTATTTCTCAGGTAAATCTTGTCTTAAAAGATCGTAGATAAGTTTATTTTTATAGTGTAATTGTTCTGTTTATGTGTAGATTTCTGCCTTTTATATTATGACTAATTTAAAATAAGTTCTCATGTTGATAGAATATTTAGCTCATACAAACATTTGTCACTCAAATCTTAATTATTGTGGTATCACATATATTTCTATTACTTTAATACTTTACTATTTCCTTCAATTTATTCATTTCTCTATTATATTTGCACTTCATTGATTTCATTACATTGATAATTTTATTAGTAAAATAGAGCCATTAATAGTGGGGGTCAAATATGTCAGGCTTATTTTCATAATCAGCTTCATATGATGGGTATTACTTGGCAATGTAATCTGTTTAGTAATACTTTCTCTTTAGACACTGTTAATCCCGAACACTAAGATCTAAGGTGAACCATTAGGACACTTCACCCCTGGCTTCAGCTATGTTGCATTCCACAATTTAAGAGGTTTTCTTGGTGAAGATCTCCAGTGACCACCTTGTCATTAACTACATAATGTCACAAGGCATTTTCCATTAACCATCTTATTTTCCATTTATCATTTCTATGCCAAAATAAATAACATGTAAGTCAAAAGGTAAATATTTAAAAGTCAATCAATTAAAAATGAGAATAGATTTGAATATCAAGTCTCTGGAGGCACAGTAACTCAATAAACTTAGAAGAAATCAGAAGGGAGAAGGTAGAAAGACTTAAAGGCATGCATGACATATTTAACTGGTTACCTTTTGTCTTGTTCTTAAGAATGTATGAAGTAAACATTGAAGATACTTTTAGAAATTTCTAAAAATAATATGTTAGGTTTTTAGTTATTGACTTGGAAATTTGTACCTGACATAATTTGAGTAGAAAAATAAGTTCAAACTAATGAGTTTAGATAGTATAATCTAACTTCTGGGGGAAAAAAAAAAAACCTAGGAAAAGAGTTCTCTCTGTATGTTTGAATATAGGTGGGAAATATATATATATTTACACACACACACACACACACACACACACACACACACACACACACACACACACACACATATGGGTTTCCCTGATAGCTGAGACAGTGAAGAATCTGCCTGTAATGTGGGAGACCTCAGTTCAGTCTCTGAGTTGGGAAGATCCCCTGGAGGTGGGCATGGCAACCTGCTCCAGTATTCTTGCCTGGAGAATCCCCATGGACAGAGGAGCCTGATGGGCTACAGTCCATAGGATTGCAAAGAGTTGGACACGACTGAGAGACTAAACACAGCATGCAGCATGCACATACACACACGTATAAAAGAAGGATGGAGTGTATATTTAACCAAGGTCTAAAGCTAATACATTAAAAAAAAAGATGCCTGAGTTCCATTTGTGCTACTGTAACAAAAACACCATAACCTGGGTGGTTATAAATATAAGGGCTTCCCTTGTGGCTCAGCTGGTAAAGAACTGCCTGCAATGTGGGAGACTTGGGGTTCAATCCCTGGATTGGGAAGATCCCCTGAAGAAGGGAATGGCTACCCACTCCAGTCTTCTGGCCTGGAGAATTCCATGGACTATATAGTCCATGGAATAAAGAGTTGGACACGACTGAGTGACTTTCACTTTTTACTTAGAAAGCAATGGCACCCCACTCCAGTACTCTTGCCTGGAAAATCCCATGGATGGAGGAGCCTGGTAGGCTGCAGCCCATGGGGTTGCTAAGAGTTGGACACAACTGAGCGACTTCACTTTCACTTTTCACTTTCATGCATTGGAGAAGGAAATGGCAACTCACTCTAGTATTCTTGCCTGGAGAATCCCAGGGACGGGGGAGCCTGGTGGGCTGCCGTCTCTGGGATTGCACAGAGTTGGACATGACTGAAGTGACTTAGCAGCAGCAGTAGCAGCAATAAACATTTATTTCTCACAATTCTGGAGACTAAGAGGTCCAAGTTCATGGTGCTGGCCAACTGATGGTCTGGTGAAATGAAAGCTCCATTGCCTCAGTGATAGCTATCTGCTCGCTCTGCTCTCACAAGGTAGAAGGGCAAGGGTACTTTCTTGGCTTCCCATGCTAAATGCTATACCTACCTTATTGCTTTTAATCCTGAAAACTCGGTAAATTAAGTATTATTATTATTTTCACTTTACAGATAAGAAAATGGTGATATAGAGTTTGAGGATTCTTTATGAAGTTATAATTAGTAGATGTATTGGTCAGCTTTTGCAGCAACAGCAAAAACAAACAAACAAACAAAAAAATCCCTGAAAATCTCATGTATCTGTAGATAAATTGGTACAAACTTCTTTGACCAGGCTTGTTTGGGTTCAGCTGGGCCTGGCTTCAGACTACTGGTTGGATTCAAGTCTTCTCTGAGTATTTTTTCATTCTGAAATGAAGATCCACTCTCTGAGGCAAGCTATTCTCATGGAGGAAGGAAGAAGTCCAAAGGGAAAAAATTACATAACGGGGACTGGCAAACTGTCACTTGAATTTCCATTCCAGAGTCATGGCAAGTCACAGGTCAAGCCCAAAGTCAGTCATCAGGGAAGTATTCTCTGCCCACATTGGGGCATGGCAAGGAAAGAGAGGGAAACAAGAACTGACCACAGTAGGCAACAGTGCTGGCATTCAAACCCAGGACTGCCTCAATTTAAACTCTGCTGTTTGAACTACTTTCCTATTCTAAATAAATAGGAACCTATTTTATCTTCCTTTATGGTTAGAATTTTCTGAATGAAGTATCTAATCGGGAGTAAATTTATTTTTTCCCTCAGTAGTTGATAAAATTTAGGAAAACATAATCTCAGTTATTGACATACAGAAGATTATCTTCTATAGCAATGATAATAAAATTCTTGTTAATCATTTGACAGATGCTTAATAATCTCCTATAGTGTTTAAACTTTATTTTCGACAAGTTGGCTGATTTCCATAGTCATGTTTTTAAAGATATACATTGCTTAATAATATATTCTAATACTTGAAATTCTATTATATGTTAAATCTAGATAGTTATCACTTCAAACCATTTGGTGAATATGGTTTGATTAATGATATCTTTGATAGCTTTTGTAAATATACTTGGAAAATTTATGCCACAAAACAGACACTCTCAGATAACTAGGGGTTTACAAAGTGTTAGAAGTCTTTTTTGTAGCAACTCAGCAGTGTCTGTGCAAGTTGGAAACCCTTTGATTCAACCTTCTGATTTCTGGGAATTTATGTTGTACATATATGATAGAAAAAATACAAATTGTGTCATTGTATATTGCCATATACAATAATATATTGTATATATTATATACATAGTCTATATCATATATATACAATATATTCAATATATTGTATATGTAGTATATGCGTATATATATTAACACAATATTTGAAACGGTATAAACATAGAAATGGTACAGTGTAGATGACAGCACCTTTATGGCAGAAAACAAAGAGGAACTGAAGAGCCTCTTGATGAAGGTGAAAGAAGAGAGTAAAAAAGCTGGCTTAAAATTCAACATTCAAAAGACTAAGAACATGGCATCTGGTCCCATCACTTCGTGGCAAATAGATGGGGAAACAATGGAAACAGTGACAGATTTTATTTTCTTGGGCTCCAAAATGACTGCAGATGGTGACTACAGCCATGAAATTAAAAGATGCTTGCTCCTTGAAAGAAAAGCTATGACAAACCTAAAGAGCAGTGAAGTCAACAGAATTCAAATGGCTGAATCAAAGTGTTTCCAGCTTGCACAGACACTGCTGAATTGCTACATATAGGACTTGTAACACTTTGTCAACCCCTAGTTATCTGAGAGTATCTGTTTTGTGGTATAAATTTTCCAAGTATATTTACCAAAGCTATGAAAGATATCATCAAACACCATGTTGACCAAATGCTTTGAAGTGACAACCATCTAAATTTAACATATAATAGAATTTCAAGTATTAGAATATATTATTAAACGATGTATATCTTTGAAAACGTGACTGTGGAATTCTGCAAAGTTGAATATGACAAACCTAGACAGTATATTCAACAAACAGTATATTAAAAAGCAGAGACATTACTTTGCCAGCAAAGGTCCATATATTCAAAGCTATGGTTTTTCCAGTAGTCATGTATGGATGTGAAAGTTGGACCATAAAGAAGGCTGAGGGCCGAAGAATTGATACTTTTGAATGGTGGTGCTGGAGAAGAATCTTGAGAGTCCCTTGGACAGCACAGAGATCAAACCAGTCAGTTCTAAAGGAAATCAATCCTGAGCACTCATTGGAAAGACTGATGCTGAAGCTGAAACTCCATCTTATACTTTGGCCACCTGATAGGAAGAGCTGACTCATTAGAAAAGACCCTGATGCTGGGAAAGATTAAGGCAGGGGGAGAAGGGGATGATGGAGGGCAAAATGGTTGGAAGGCATCACTGACTCAATGGACATGAGTCTGAGCAAGCTCCAGGAGGTGGTGAAGGACAGGGAAGCCTGGAGTGCTGCAGTCCATGGGGTCGCAGAGTCGGACATGATTTAGCGACTGAACAGCAACAATAAGAAATGATACAAATGTCCATTAAAGGGTATAGGTCAAATAATTATTATAAATGGTACAAAAATATTAAGAAAAAGCTCTATATTCTGATATAGAATAATCTCAAGATATGATTTTAAATACAAAAAATGAGGGACAGAACAATGTATATATCTTTTATGAAAGGAAGGAGAAAAATCAGAAAATATGCCTGATGTGTTTGGTAAAGATGCATAGGAAATGAATAAACCACCCTATAGACTAGATAGGGACAAGATTCAGAGGGAGCTTCTTTACTATGTACCTTTTTGTGGTGTTTGGATTTTTGAACCATGAAAATAAAGGAAAATTTCCTTACTTCATAGTATTCCAATACCAAAACAATATAATGTATAGATCATTAACTTCATGGGGACTTTCTATACAATAAATTTAGTTGAAAAATATACCTTAGCTGTATTATTTGTGAAGGAAAAGTCTGTTCTATATGATAATCTATTTCTTTTTAGAAATTCCACTGCATATTCTTGGTTAGTTATATAAACTATTCTAAACCACAGAAACTTTTCACTTCCTTTGGTCTTTGACTATTTTTGTAAAAACTATGGAAGTATTTCATATTTACTGACATCTGGATATATGTGTTTTTATAATTAGTCAGTCCTTGTCTAAAATTGGGTAAAGGGAGATGCTGAGTCCTTGGATTTTAGATAAGTGAAGGAATTGAGGGGGTATGGACAGGTAGGGCCCTTATTTTCAGAACCTTGTCAACAGCAATGACTCACCCAGGTGAACTTCAGCCAGCACTTGCCATTTTTCTTAAGGTTTATGATTTGTAGTTTTAAGGCCAAGTAGTAGCACAATCTCGCCTAATAGTGAACTGGTAAATAACAAAGGACATGGACAGAATTCACACAAGTGAAGTAAAATTCTTAGGTGAATCCAGTTAAAGTGTTACATTCAATAATAATCAAAATAATATTCATTTAAAGAGACTACTTGAAAAGTATTTAATCAATCTATATAATTGAATGCTTCTAATTCCACTGCATGACTAAATCAAAATGAAGTATCAAGTTGAAAGAGATATAAGACAAAGGTTGATTTCCCACTATGGTTGGAAGACAGCTTTCTTTTTTAAAAAAAAATTAGTTTATTTATTTTAATTGGAGGCTAATTACTTTACAGTATTGTAGTGGCTTTCGCCATACATCGATACAAATCAGCCACAGGTGTACATATGTCCCCCATCCTGAAACCCCCTCCCACATTCTTCCCCATCCAATCCCTCAGGGTCATCCCAGTGCACTTGCCCTGAGCGCCCTGTCTGATGCATTGAACCTGGACTGGTGATCTATTTCACATATGGTAATATACATGTTTCAATGCTATTCCCTCAAGTCATCCCACCCTCGCCTTCTCCCACAGAGTCGAAAAGTCTTCTTTATCTCTGTGTCTCTTTTGCTATCTTGCATATAGGGTCATCATTACCATCTTTCTAAATTCCATATATATGTGTTAATATACTGTATCGGTGTTTTTCTTTCTGACTTCACTTTGTATAATAGGTTCCAATTTCATCCACCTCATTAGAACTGATTCAAATGCATGCTTTTTAATAGCTGAGTAATATTCCATTGTGTATATGTACCACAGCTTTCTATTCCATTTGTCTGCTGATGGACATCTAGGTTGCTTCCATGTCCTATCTATTGTAAATAGTGCTGTGATGAACATTGGGGCACACATGTCTCTTTCAATTCTGGTTTCCTCGATGTGCATGTCCAGCAGTGGGATTGCTAGGTCATATGCAGTTCTATTTCCAGTTTCTTAAGGGATCTCCACACTGTTTTCCATAGTGGCTGTACTAGTTTGCATTCCTACCAACAGTGTAAGAGTGTTCCCTTTTCTTCACACCCTCTCCAGCATTTATTGTTTATATACTTTTTGATAGCAGCCATTCTGACCAGGTGAGATAGTACCTCATTGTGATTTTGATTTGCATTTCTCTGATAACGAGTGATGTTGAGCATCTTTTCATGTGTTTGTTAGCCATCTGTATGTTTTCTTTGGAGAAGTATCTGTTTAGTTCTTTGGCCTATTTTTTGATTGGATTGTTTATTTTTCTGGTATTGAGCTGCATGAGCTACTTGCATATTCTTGAGATTAATTCTTTGGCAGTTGCTTCATTTGCTATTATTTTCTCCCATTGTGAAGGCTGTCTTTTCACCTTGCTTATAGTTTCCTTCATTGTGCAAAAGCTTTTAAGTTTAATTAGGTCCCATTTGTTTATTGCTGCTTTGATTTCCATTACTCTGGGAGGTGGGTCATAGAGGATCCTGCTATGATTTATGTCAGAGAGTGTTTTGCCTATGTTTTCATGTGGCTCTCATGTTTCTGCATCTCTTATATCAAGACCCAGACTTAAATTATTCCAGACCATCTTTTCAAGGATATTTGAATGGTGTATTTGAATGGTGAATAGCATTGGAAGGTAGAGATAATATCTCTCTCCAGAGCAAAAGGGAAGGCAGAACCCCAGCTTTGCTTAAGTGGAAAGGATTCCACTCATTATAGAAATGTCTAGTTACTGCTCGGCTTGGGCCTGAAGTTCCCTCCTGAACTAACTTTCCTCCCATGCATGAGGTCAACATCTAATCCCAATTTCTATTCCTTGGTAAGATCCCTAAAGGCCTCATGTTCCTGCAGTTCAATTCCCCTCTATCTAGCAAGACAGCTCTGCTTTCAGCTGGGTCTCCTTTGTGCAAAGAACCTTTTTGCCCTATGACAGTTATTAATGCAACTAAGTTAATGAAACGCATGCCTCTTTCTTTTGAAATGATGTCTTGGAGGAGCCTGTTCTTCCTGCCGCGTTCTGAGACACAATAACACAACTTTACATGAGGTGCCCTGTTGATTTACTGCATGCTCTGGGCAGGGTGTCTCTTCGGTCTTGGTATAGAAAGATCTCAATCTTACATCATTATCCTGATGCTCTCCTGATTCGGGTCTCCTGTGGCCTCCCTTTTATCAGTTGGCTCTAAATTGTCCAGCTCCTCCAGGAAGCCTGAAACTTAGGAATCCAGGGCTCCTGGTTTCATCAGCACTCCTCCTGTCCTCCACGTGGGCATACAGCAATCTGCTGCTGCTGCTGCTAAGTCACTTCAGTTGTGTCTGACTCTGTGCGACCCCATAGACAGCAGCCCACCAGGCGCCCCCGTCCCTGGAATTCTCCAGGCAAGAACACTGGAGTGGGCTGCCATTGCCTTCTCCAACGCATGAAAGTGAAAATTGAAAGTGAAGTCGCTCAGTCGTGTCCGACTCTTTGTGACCCCATGGACTGCAGCCCACCAGGCTTCTTCGTTCATGGGATTTTCCAGGCAAGAGTACTGGAGTGGGGTGCCATCACCTTCTCCAATGGCAATCTGAGAAACTGCCAAATCCCAGGGAGATTAAAGCAGGGGTCTCTTCAAAGGTATGGCTGATGACTGGCTGTACAGTTGAACTTCCAATGACAGTTTTAACTTCTCAGTAAGAGGTTCTACAAGATGTGGCTTTGCTGAATCTTCAGGGTAGAAGGGAGCATTCTTTGAACTCTGAGTCACTAGACAGTTTAGATTTCTGTTTAGACTTTTGGGAGTTTTCTAGCTTACTGGCTCTCAGGCTGTCTCTTGACTGTGGTTGAGAAGCTGGGAATTCCTCAGCCTTGACTATCTCCCTTGACCCTTTGACCCTTGAAGAAATTCTTCATTTAATCTCTCACATCCTTATGCTCTGGGAACATTGCTATTCTATTGTCAGATTCTCCTGGGATATAACTGACTCTCACCCTTGGGCTCATTTCCTGTTGCTTGCCCTGTAAGCAGCCTCTGAACTGCCTCTGTTGCCCCTGAACACAGTCGAACTGTGTCGAGTTTTGGCAACAGTGATGGGTGGGAGAGTGTGAAAAATCTGCTTTCTTCTCATCTGAGAAAGGTCTGTGAATCCAGAGCTAGTATCAAAGAAGGACCACTTCTCTGCCCCTTGTCTCCTCCAAGTGAGGGGGCAGACAGAGCACTTGGACCCAGGGCAGGGATTATATTTTTAGTGATCGCCTGCCTTCCTGAACTGCTTGAGGCTTTCTTTCCAGGAGCTGGGTGACTCAGCTATGGAGTCAACCCTTGACAGACAGTGATGAGGAGAGAATGAGAGATGAAGAAAGGAACTAGGATTGGGCTGCCCTCGCCAAAACAGTTTATGGATTCAAGTCCCTTTTATAAGGATACTTGTGATTGAATTTAGGATTCACTGAGGTAACCAGGATAATCTCTTCATCTCAAGAGTCTTAACTTAATCATAATAGTAAAGCATGTTTTTTTTGCATATAAGAAAACATTCACAGCTCTCAGGAATCTGGACCTGGTTATATTTGGGGGGAGGGGATCATTATGCAGCTTACTATACACACGAAAATGTCCCTGGTGGCTCAAATGATAAAGAATCCCTTTGCCATGCAGGAGACCTGGGTTCAATCCCTAAGTCAGGAAGATCCAATAGGGAAGGGAATGGCTACCCACTCTCATATTCTTACCTGGAGAATCCCATAGATAGAGGAACCTGGTGGCCTACAGTCCATGGGGTCTCAAAGAGTCAAACATGACTGAGCGCCTAACACACACATACACATAACTGTCAAATTAAATTTCAGAGCCTCAAGGGCCAATCTGTGGCTCTAGGCCAGTAGGTAAGATATGGACAAGGTGAAAGAGGCTGAAGTGGACATCTTTGTTTTCATTTGAATAGTTAGCGTTTATTCAGCCTTCTGAGACAGTCCCTCTATTTTCCTCTTCAGCCTTGTGCAGGCAGAGTTGTAGTCGCTAGTCAACCCTACACTCATGGCATCCAAGGGGCTCAGTTCTGGCCAAAATTTCTAATAACCTAGTTAAAGCGAATGGTTCGGTGACCCAACTGAAGCCAGTGAGGCTTTTGCAAGAGGTATCATGAGAGAAATGCCACATTTTCAACTGCTCTTGAACTTGGAAGAATGCAACCCTGACCTAGTTGGCAGCCATGCTGCCAGTGTAAAACCTGAGAATAAAGTCAAAAGGCAGAGAATGTAAAAGTAGAGAGGAACCCATTTCCGATGACATCAGCCCAATATCTCTGCTAAGGGCCAAATTTGCCCTCAGACTTTGTTGTAGTAATCAGTGAAATCCCTTTTTGATTGAAGCTTTGTTTGTTTGTTCATATAAGAACACCTGTCCAACTGGGAGCTTTTAACTTCAAAGACTGCTATGAACCTTAGAGGCATGATATTACAAGATGGCTTATAAAGTGAAAACGAGGAAGTTGTTTCACTTTATAATGATTGGTTATTACAGTGGTGGTTCCCAGATAGCAATGAATTGGTTAAATTTTACTATCTTATACCTTTCTTAGGAAGATGACTTTTCTTTTATGATTATAGAAGGCATTTATGAGAAGCAGCCTAAAAGGCAGCCCAAGTTGTGTTTCACTTGTTTTGCACGAAAAACTAAATTAAGTTTCACTTATCTGGCTTAAATGATTTTGACTGCTTAGGGAATTTTGGAGTCTAGTTTTTTTTTTTTTGTTTTGTTTTTTTTTTTTTTTAATCTTAACACCAGGAAGGCAGAGGGCACAGTTGGAAGCTGCAGGTTGTGCTGTTTGGCTTCATGCGTGTGTGTATGTATGCATATATATACATAGTGGGGGCAAGGAGAAGATAGACCAGATGGGGTCGCCTGAGCCTCATTTCTGGGGATCTTGCAAGGTCCACTGAGCAGCAGGGGAGCCCTAGAATAAGAAAATTTGGGTGCTCCAGGTGCCAGAGGGTGCTTGTCCTAGCTTGTCTATGAGTATGGTCCATGCCAGCTACTGAGCAGATCCTGATCCCTGTGTACTGCTTGCCCCTAACTGAGGGTCACAGTGTGTGTGTGCCTTCCAGACAGATGCAGGGATGCGTTCTGATCCAAAGGCTATGCTTGAGTGGTACTACCAAAGGACTGAATGGGGGAGTCCACTGTATGTGCTAGAGCCTTCCAGAAGGCCAAATACCCCAATCAGTGACTCAGGCTTCTGGCCAGTGACCCTGGGGCCCCATCCAGCTTGTGTCCAGGTCCAAGGTCAGTTGCACATCCCTTCATCAGTGCTGAATTATATTTGTTGTTGTTGTTGTTACTTTCAATGAAATGTTTCCTCATGGTACATATGAATTCTGATTATGGTTCTTTCTTCTGTGCTAGCACACTAAAACATAGACATTAACCTGTTTTAATATCTCATCATGTCTCAGTTCCCCCTTCTGTACAAGAGGATTTAGCTCCATTAAATACTTAAAACATTTGCATATATGCAGTTCGTGTGGAACTCTGGAGGCGAACTGGAGCCTCTGCGGGACCTCGTAGCCAAGGCAGCAGAGGAGCCGAGGCACCGCCTGAATTCCACGGTAATACGCGTAGCCGAGTAGCTGCGGTAGTACTCATAGCTGAGTACTACAAGGTAGTACTACAAGCCGAGTACTGTGAGGTGGTACTCATAGCCGAGGCACCACCCGCATCCCACCGCCACGTCCCAGCAACTCCTGTGCCACCCAGGGGAGCGAGCTCTGAGCATCTTGTGGTTAGGCCACTCCTTGGGGCCAGGAGCGGGGAAGCGGGTGAGAGAATCCCCCAGACCAACCAATCCCCCAACTCAGCCTCTTCCCGCCGCCCAAATCATCATAACCCATTTCAACAAGGCTGAAGTCAAGAACAAGATAGCTTCCAAGTATGATCATTAGGCAGAAGAAGATCTCCACAATTGGATAGAAGAGGTGACAGGCATGAGCATTGGCACCAACTTCCTGCTGGGCTTGAAAGATGGCATTAACCTCTGCGAATTCATAAACAAGCTACAGCCAGGCTCAGTGAAGAAGGTCAATGAGTCCTCATTAAACTGGCCTCAGTTGGAGAATATCGGCAAATTTATTAAAGCTATTCAGGCTTATGGCATTAAGCCACATGATGTATTTGAAGTAAATGATCTTTTTGAGAATGGAAACATGAGGTTCAGACTACGTTGGCGGTCCTAGCAGGTCTGGCCAAAACGAAAGGATTCCATAAAACCATTGACATTGGAGATAAGTATGCAGAAAAACAAACAAGATGTTTTGAAGAAGGAAAATTAAAAGCTGGTCAAAGTGTAATTAGTTTGCAGATGGGAACCAACCAATGTGCCAGTCAAGCAGGTATGATGGCCTATGGGACTAGGAGGCACCTTTATGATCCCAAAATGCAAACTGACAAACCTTTTGATCAGACCACAGTTAGCCTGCAAATGGGCACCAACAGAGGAGGCAACCAGGCAGGGATGTTAGCACTGGGTACCCGAAGAGATATCTACGATCAGAAGCTAACGTTACCACCTATGGAGAACTCCACAATTTCCCTACAGATGGGTACCAACAAGGTTCTTCCCAGAAAGGAATGAGTGTGTATGGCCTTGGGCGGCAAGTGTATGATCCCAAATACTGTGCTGCTCCCACAGAACCTCTCATTCACAGTGGAAGCCAAGGAACAGGAACCAGTGGGTCGGAAATCAGTGATAGTGATTATCAGGCAGAATACCCAGATGAGTATCATGGCCAACACCAAGATGACTACCCAGAGATTACCAGTATCGTGGCCAAGGCATTGATGATTAGGTTCACAGAGGAGCTCAGTATTTAGCCCACTGTTTTTATTCAGTGAGAACTAAGCTAGCCTTCAGTTATTTTTATCTGGTCTTCCTAAAACACTATTATGCTTATGGTACCTAAAGGAACTATTGCCTTACATACGTTCCTTTTTCCTTTTTCAGCCTCTTCCCTAAATAGTTGCCTTTTAGTGCTGTGACAGTTAAACCCTACAGCACAACCACTAACTCGCATATGAAGTAAAAAGGAATATTGTAAAAGAGGAGTATTCTTGTTCAGTCAATTCTTTCCTTAAAAAATATGCATTTTTACAGTCCTCTACTTAAACTGGTGTTTTCAAACAATAGGAAGCTATTTTTTTTAGTTTAGTGTCTCGTTTCTACGTGGAAGACTGAATTCATGCTTATAGCTAAATGTGGTCTTTGCCAACTAAATTTAAGATGCAGCATTTTAGAAATTTACATATCAATGTTTCTACAGTATTGTTTGCTAACTTTTAAATAAAGTCCTGATCAGTGTGCAAAAAAAAAAAAGAAAAGAAAGACAATTTGCATATATAAAATAGGATAATCAAGGTTAAAGGAGAAAATATTTCCAGAATCTTTCCAAAATTGTGAGGTGCAAGTAAAATAATGTTTAAGTTTTATAAATTAAATTATATCTGACTCTAAGCCCTTATTTACAGGGGTGGAATGATATCTAATAATAATCTTTAGTGTAATATACCTTCTCAGAGGGGAAAAAAGCAAAGACCTCTAGTCTTTGGTCCTTCGAAGTTGCCACAAAGAGGCTCACAGAACAGAATGTTATTGTCCATTCAAAGACAGGTAATACCACATACAGCTTCTCTGCCAGGGTGGTTCCAGAATCTTTGGCTGAAACTCTCAAAGTTGTGATACTGGATGTTTAGCAGCCCTCACCTCTGGGAACACATCTTCTCTCCCCATCAGTAGCCCTCCTGTGACCTTGGGGACTGCACTAAAGGACACAACCCTTTGTAGAACCCAGTTCTGCTTGCCTTTCCTCCAGTCCTAGGAGCCACTGCTACATTTGAGCAACACCTCCTTTCAACCCGGCCCCCTTCTCTTTCCCCCGAGGACTACAGAGCTAAGTTCTCCTCTCACAAAAGAGCCTTGATAAGGTTGGACAACAGATACCTAGAAGCTTTCATGTTGGGTCAGGCGGCACAAAAGCCATTACCAACCGCCAAGAGAAAGCAGAAACTCAGACCTTCTGGAAGAGGTTGGATTGGGGCCAAGTTACCCTTTCACTTTTATGCTAGTCTCTTCTGATTGCTTAGTAAATTTTATCCTGCCTCAGATGTCTGTTACCTAGCAGACAGTGAGGAGCTAGAACAGAAATATCTTCAGAGAGCCCATCAGCTCTCCTGTCTTGTCATTACAATCTCCCACACTGAAGCATGGTCAGCCACCTAAACTTGCACGGTGATTGGCACCCTACCCAAAAGAACAGGGGAAAATACCTCAGTTTGGGGAGAAGGTCTGGTAAGGAGAAAGTGGAGAAGGAACGGCCACAAGTTCCTGAAATGCCCTTTGGCCTCTGTAATGCTATGGAATCGATGGCCTGAGTATGTATCCTTGTTGACCACTTGCTGGTCATGTGATACTGGGCAGCTCAACCTACTTCTCTGAGTCTCAGTTTGCCATCTGTTATATGGAACATACATCAGTTTCATGAGGGTGTTGTGAGAATTAGTGAAGTAATTTATTTAAGGTTTTTAGTTTAGTTACTGGCACCTGGTCTTTTGTAAACATTTGTTATATCGTTGTTATTAACCACTGACCCATCACATATTTTACATCCAAATTTTAGCTGATATTTCCATTTGTGGTCTAGCCTCACTTCCCAGATCTGATGCTTGGAACACTTTTACATCTGTAGTCTTTTGCCAAACCACTATATGGATTCTCTCCCTGGCTATGTTGCTCTCTGAGTTCTGACTAAATCTGTTACTTACCCTTACTTCACACACTATGATGGGCATGCTTTCACCATGTCTGGTCCAACTTTCCATGTGAAACCCAGACTCACGTAATTCCCTTTGGCTCATTCTGTAGGATTTACCATATCCCTCTTGCCCAGGAGATTAAAGTTAGGAGAGAGACTGGAGACCAGGATCCTAGCAGAGAATGTACTCGTTTGTTCTTAACATCACAAATTACATTTCTCACTTCCAACACCTCACACTCTCATGTTAAAGAACAACTTTTCACTCAGACCCAGCCAGAGGCAGTAGTAATAATGCTATTAGAGAAATCCAAGTTACAAGCAGGGGAGAGATAGGTAAGGAGGGGAAAGCAAAGTAAACAATTACCGTTTGTAAAATTAGATAGCGAGTAGAAATTTGCTGTATTCTGCAGGGAGCTCAAATCTGGTGCTCTGTGACAACCTAGAGGGGTGGGAGGTGGGAGGGAGGTTTAAGAGGAAGGTGACATATGTATCCCTATGACTGATTCATGTTGATATATGGCAAAAACGAACACAATATTGTAAAGCAATTATCCTCCAATTAAAAGTACATGAATTGAAAAAATTTAGAGACAAAAAAGAAATTGTCTACTTGTTATAATGGAAAGGACTCTGTAGTTGGTCTACCAGTCCATTTGACAGCTCCGAGATCAGCTCAGAGATAAAGTAGCAAATTTGTAATATATGTAACAGCTTCCTTCCTCTCTATTCATCCCTTCCCTCATGGATGTAGAATAACACTTTCGTTTGACTCCTATTTTTCTCCCTTTTCTCTTTTATCTCTTTCTTAGAACTCATGATGGAATATTTTAGGATTTGCTTGTGCAAAAATCATTAGGCAGATTCTTTACCACTGAGCCACCTGGGAAGCCCCAGTGTTTAATGCTATTATTGTTGTTCAGTTGCTCAGTCATGTCCAGCTCTACGACCCCATGGACTGCAGCACACCAGGCTTTCCTGTCCTTCACCATCTCCCAGAGTTTGCTCAAACTCAAATGTACTTGTCCTCGAATGGAAATTTGGCGATCTTGTTAAATGTGTTATAGAATAGGGGGATTGCTTAAGAATGAATAGCAACATTTTTGAGCTTCCGATTTTTAATATATAAATTTAGATAACATCTGTTAGTATCTTGTTTATCTTTGCGTGTCAATGAAAAGGAAAGATTATATATATTTTTAGAAAACTAGAGCACCACATTGGTTGAAAGATTGATTATGGCGCCAGTCATGTTAAACTATATCCTATGTTCCCTGGTGGTTTCATTAGGTGTTCAGTGGTTGATAACATTACTTGATTTCTCTAGTAGTTTACTCCTCAACCAGAGGTATACATTAGAAACATCTGGATAGTTTTTAAGATGCATTAATGCTCAAGAAATTCCCCAGATTAATTTTGTAATCACAATAAATAGGGCTCAGACATTGGGACTTTTAAAAAGTTCCCCTAGTTACTCTAAAGAAAAACCAAGATTGAGAGAATCTTGTCATAACAAAAACCCATCCTTTCCTCTTGTAATTAAGAGACTCTAGTTCAGGTGTAGGATAGAGCGTGGTTCATCTCAAGAAAACTGATAAAGATGGCCCTGCGACTGTGACACGGTGACAAACCATCTTTGATTGCCCAGGATTGAGAAGGTTCCACAGACATGATACTTTCCCTGCCAAAACTAAGAAAGTCCCAGGCAAGCAAGATTGAATTGGTCACTCTAAACTCTCTCTGATCTTGTAGATGAGTTGTTCATTTCTGTGCAAGGTTTTATTCTTTCCGAACTTAGATTGGTTTGAGGGTAAAAGCTCTGCTCTGAACTATTCTGGTGTCTGGTTTTAAACAAGACCATCTGATGATGTGACTGTTGCTGCTGCAGTGATCTGCAGCCATGAGAAGAAGGTCAAGAGGACCATTCAAGACATGGACCTTGAGCTCTGCCACGGCTGAGCAGCTCAACCTAAGCCAAAATTCTGCTGACTTCCAGAATTCTTGTCATGTGAGAATGTTAGTTTAAATCATGGTCAACTGAATTTTTTTGCTCTTGGTAGGCGTAAGCTCTCAGTGTATCCATAACCATCAAAACTATATGCAATCAGACAGTTGTTCTTCGTCTCAGAAATGTCTCCAAAGCCTGCTAACCACTATTGGCTTCAAACCTTCATCTTTGTTAGCTGTCTTGGTTTTCTGTTATGTTTGGCTTACTGTCCTCATACCCCTCAACCACTACCACCATCCGCCCTTAACTGGAATGTAGACTGTTTTCCCGACTCTGATCAGCACACTCAGAGACAAAGACAAGTCTGAGAACTTACGCCTTGGCACCATACCCTGGCATTTGCAGGCAGCAGTCCCATTGCCCTTGATCTTGGGGACACTGTGCCTGGGTAGGGTTCTAGTTTGTCCAGTACCTGCTTGCCTGAGAAGAGGGAAGAAATCGAACAACTTTGATACCACTTTCACTAAAATCTGCTCCTTACAGGATGTCAATGTGTTGATTAATGCTTGATAACAAAAACAAACTCATACAACAACATCATGTCTTAGAACTCAGGAATGTTTTCTGTGCTGATTCTCCTTCATTAATATCTCATTATGCAGAAATGGCATATTCTACTTGATGATTTCTCTGGTTAGTCCTCAGTGACGTGGCTTAAAAATGACAGCATCCCAGACTCTTAACTCTGGACGATGGAGCTAAGTCTGTGAAACTCAGTGTTCTTAAGAGAGAATAGGAATGTGCATGCTGTCAAACTTGCCTTGCTCTTTTTCCGTTGGGTTGTATCAAATGCATGCGTGGCCTTCCAAGAGCCAGAGCTGCACATGGGGGTCCTAGCAGAACTGTCCTCTGTGCCCATCTCACTCACAGGAAACTCCAGTGGGGCTCAGCCTTCTCTGCAATGTTCTCACTTGGTGTCTCAGCCAACTGCTTTTCTTTCCATTATTATTAAGCAGGTCAAGTTGGCAGTGACAACTGGCCTTGCTCTAATATTGAAATCATTCTTTCCACCACTGCATCATTCCTCCAGCATTTTGTAGAATGTGCTTAAGACCAATAGATTGGTTAAAAACAACTGTCAGCCAATAGGGGACTGTTTTATTCAGTTGACTCGGAACTTATAATACACAAATGCATATGGAGCTGTATGTTTCACACATAGATGTGAAACACTTACAGTGAGAACAAGGAAAGTGTCTGTCCTCCATGCATGTAGAGAACACACAGGAAGACATTGTACACCATGGGGGAAGTCAACACCAAGGAAGCCATTCTTTCAGCTCTTTTCTGAGTACGTAACACCCTGGCTATGGCCATAATGCTTGGAAGGATGGAGATATATTGCTTTTTATAACAGTTGATAATTCAGTGATCAAGCACACTTCAGGAAACCAGGGGTTGGTGCTTTTTTTTCTTTTCTTCCCTTTGATTCAGAATTCAGGGTATGCCAAATGCACATGAGATGAGCAAAAAGGACTCTTTTTCCTGAGCATTCTTTATCTTTATTTTTTCTTCTGTCTTGTCTCTGTCTTTTTCACTCTTCCACTCAGGTCCTTGCTCTAACTGTTGTAGTTTATTTCCATCCGTTGTTTTTTCCTTGTGGGGGAAGAAACCCTCTGCTTTTTGCTTAGTCGGTCATTGCCCCTTCTCTGCCAGGAGACCCTGTGCCTACTCTCTGTAGCCCAGCTGGACGTCTCACCTTCCCTCGGAAGACTTCCTGATCCATGAAAAGACTAGAGATCACCTGTGCTCCCCTAAAACTTTCTTATGTGATATTTTCTAATTCTTCCTCTTTAGTTTGTCTTCCCTAGTAAACAATAAGCAAATTGAAGGCAGGTATAATATCATATTCTCTAAATCTTTAGTACATCAGTGTTCCCTACAGGTAGTAAGCACTCTACAAAGGTTTGTTAAGTTAAATTGAAGTACCATGAGGACATTATTTTACAAGAATTTTGCCAGTGAAACACAAATATGTATATGCTTCACAGGATTGTTAAAATGAGAATGATGAACAAAACTACAAGAGGAACATGGTGGCATATTTTCTGACCAAATGGACGCTAAAGGGTTATTAATATTTCTACATCCATGCCTCTCCCATGCTTCTTTATTGTTCCTGATTATTGGTAAACCAAGTCTGTTTTTAGAATGGAGGTAGGTGTAATACAAAGAGAGACCAGAGCAACTTAAGCTGTTTGGCCCAAAGTTTATAAAACCAAGAGCATGTGTATTAGATACTATGTGAAATCTGTATAGACTTGTAGAGAAAAATGAAATCCAGAAGACAGAGGAAATGAGAAAGGGCAAAAACTTTGAAATTCACTTTTCTTTTTATTTTTTTTAAATTTATTTATTTTTTTAATTTTAAAATCTTTAATTCTTACATGCATTCCCAAACATGACCCCCCCTCCCACCTCCCTCCCCACAACATCTCTCTGGGTCATCCCCATGCACCAGCCCCAAGCATGCTGCATCCTGCGTCAGACATGGACTGGCGATTCAATTCTTACATGATAGTATACATGTTAGAATTCCCATTCTCCCAAATCATCCCACCCTCTCCCTCTCCCTCTGAGTCCAAAAGTCCGTTATACACATCTGTGTCTTTTTTCCTGTCTTGCATACAGGGTCGTCATTGCCATCTTCCTAAATTCCATATATATGTGTTAGTATACTGTATTGGTGTTTTTCTTTCTGGCTTACTTCACTCTGTATAATTGGCTCCAGTTTCATCCATCTCATCAGAACTGATTCAAATGAATTCTTTTTAACGGCTGAGTAATACTCCATTGTGTATATGTACCACAGCTTTCTTATCCATTCATCTGCTGATGGACATCTAGGTTGTTTCCATGTCCTGGCTATTATAAACAGTGCTGCGATGAACATTGGGGTACATGTGTCTCTTTCAATTCTGGTTTCCTCGGTGTGTATGCCCAGCAGGGGGATTGCTGGGTCATAAGGTAGTTCTATTTGCAATTTTTTAAGGAATCTCCACACTGTTCTCCATAGTGGCTGTACTAGTTTGCATTCCCACCAACAGTGTAGGAGGGTTCCCTTTTCTCCACACCCTCTCCAGCATTTATTGCTTGCAGATTTTTGGATCGCAGCCATTCTGACTGGTGTGAAGTGGTACCTCATTGTGGTTTTGATTTGCATTTCTCTAATAATGAGTGATGTTGAGCATCTTTTCATGTGTTTGTTAGCCATCCGTATGTCTTCTTTGGAGAAATGTCTATTTAGTTCTTTGGCCCATTTTTTGATTGGGTCGTTTATTTTTCTGGAGTTGAGCTGCATAAGTTGCTTGTATATTTTTGAGATTAGTTGTTTGTCAGTTGCTTCATTTGCTATTATTTTCTCCCATTCAGAAGGCTGTCTTTTCACCTTGCTTATATTTTCCTTTGTTGTGCAGAAGCTTTTAATTTTCTGACCATAATGCATTAAGATTAGATCTCAATTACAGGAGAAAAACTATTAAAAATTCCAACATATGGAGGTTGAACAACACACTTCTGAATAACCAACAAATCACAGAAGAAATCAAAAAAGAAATCAAAATATGCATAGAAACTAATGAAAATGAAAACACAACAACCCAAAACCTGTGGGACACTATAAAAGCAGTGCTAAGAGGAAAGTTCATAGCAATACAGGCATACCTCAAGAAACAAGAAAAAAGTCAAATAAACAACCTAACTCTACAACTAAAGCAACTAGAAAAGGAAGAGTTGGAGAACCCCAGAGTGAGTAGAAGGAAAGAAATCTTAAAAATTAGGGCAGAAATAAATGCAAAAGAAACAAAAGAGACCATAGCAAAAATCAACAAAGCCAAAAGCTGGTTCTTTGAAAGGATAAATAAAATTGACAAACCATTAGCCAGACTCATCAAGAAGCAAAGAGAGAAAAATCAAATCAATAAAATTAGAAATGAAAATGGAGAGATCACAACAGACAACACAGAAATACAAAGGATCATAAGAGACTACTATCAGCAGTTGTATGCCAATAAAATGGACAACGTGGAAGAAATGGACAAATTCTTAGAAAAGTACAATTTTCCAAAGCTGAACCAGGAAGAAATAGAAAATCTTAACAGACCCATCACAAGCACGGAAATTGAAACGGTAATCAGAAATCTTCCAGCAAACAAAAGCCCAGGTCCAGATGGCTTCACAGCTGAATTCTACCAAAAATTTCGAGAAGAGCTAACACCTATCCTCCTCAAACTCTTCCAGAAAATTGCAGAGGAAGGTAAACTTCCAAACTCATTCTATGAGGCCACCATCACCCTAATACCAAAACCTGACAAAGATGTACAAAAAAAGAAAACTACAGGCCAATATCACTGATGAACATAGATGCAAAAATCCTCAACAAAATTCTAGCAATCAGAATCCAACAACACATTAAAAAGATCATACACCATGACCAAGTGGGCTTTATCCCAGGGATGCAAGGATTCTTCAATATCCGCAAATCAATCAATGTAATTCACCACATTAACAAATTGAAAAATAAAAACCATATGATTATCTCAATAGATGCAGAGAAGGCCTTTGACAAAATTCAACATCCATTTATGATAAAAACTCTCCAGAAAGCAGGAATAGAAGGAACATACCTCAACATAATAAAAGCTATCTATGACAAACCCACAGCAAACATTATCCTCAATGGTGAAAAATTGAAAGCATTTCCCCTAAAGTCAGGAACAAGACAAGGGTGTCCACTTTCACCGCTACTATTCAACATAGTTCTGGAAGTTTTGGCCACAGCAATCAGAGCAGAAAAAGAAATAAAAGGAATCCAAATTGGAAAAGAAGAAGTAAAACTCTCACTGTTTGCAGATGACATGATCCTCTACATGGAAAACCCTAAAGACTCAACCAGAAAATTACTAGAGATCATCAATGAATATAGTAAAGTTGCAGGATATAAAATCAACACTTTTCTTTTTAAAATGCCTCTATTTTCAAAATAGTGTTTCCTCGATTGTTTTATTTCTGTTTCCTTCTGTATTTATTGCTGAATATTAAAATGATTCATTACTGCTAATACTTCTTCTTAGCTTATCTAATTCCTAAAAAAGTGCATAGTTGGCAATCTTATAGTGTGGCCTTATAACCAAGATGTAGTCAGAGCAATAATTTTGGTTTTACACTGTACTGTGTGATTAGAATAATTGGACGTTGTTGACACATGGTTTTATGAGTTTGTTTTTTGTAAGTTGGGATGAGAATGGCTTTAAGTGTTTCAGTTTTTGGTATCTGAGTATTGCTACATTGAAAGTTGTTATTTTTGACATTCTTTCTCAATAAATGTCTCATTAGTATAGTGGAGTGGAAATCTAGCCAAACCCTTGCTCTCCAGATGGTTTATAAAGATTTGGAATATTCGTAAATGGAAAAGCTGACCAGCTACAGTGAAGCCTCCTGCAATTCTCATCTTGGTACTAACATTACAGAAAAGGAACCTTTTGGGGGATTTTTTTTTTTTTTCATTATTTTGCACCATCCAGAGCCACTCTGGATGTTTTTTTTAAATCCGTAGTAGAAATAGATTTGTTTCTCATCCTTTGTTTTTTACCTTGTTATCATGTAAAATTTTAAACATCATTCAGATTAGAAGCCCAGAGTGGAACTAGGTACTCACCACTTCTTCACCAGGATCAGCTCACGGCCATTCTGATTTCTCCTAAATTTGCATCTCCTTCTCTCAACCCTCTCTTGATACATTACTTCATCTACAAATACCGTGATATGTATATCTAGAAGATAAGGATTTTTACAGTCATCACTACAATAGTGATAAATCTCCATTCGTGTCAAAGATTTAATCAGAGTTTAGTTTCCACATTGTTTTAAAATGATCATTGTTTGTACTGTGACCCAAACCTGGTCCATATATTGTTATTGATTAATGTCTGTCACATTACTTGAATTCTACAGACTTTCACTCCCTCTCTCTCTGTTTGTTTTCTTGTGCTTCTATTATAATGAAGCATAAACCTAATTATATATGTTTGAGTAGCCATATTAAAAAAGATGTAAAAAGAAATAGGTGAAATTCATTTTGATCATTTTAATTGTATCCAGTATATATATAATATTATCTTGTGAACATCATTGTAAAATTAAATATTTAAAGTATGTATTGTGTGATATAACATCAAAATAAAATTATTAAAAGCAATATATTAATATAAAACTTACTAAGATAATTCAATATAAATCAAATATAATTAGATATTTTATGTTCATGTTTCCTATATTGAGTCATTAAAGCAAGCTTTTATTTTACAAATACAGCATATTATACTTAGAGCTAGGACAAATTCAAATAACATGATCAACAGAGCAATTCTAGAGTTCCTGCCCACAGACTGACAAAATATACAGCTTCTATTTTTCTGCAGTCTTTCTTTTCTATTACCCTGCCCCTCTATTTGGATTTTATTCTTTCTTTTTACCATTATCCCTGTAACACTTACCTTGAATTTTGTCCCTGGCAGTTTTTCAGAGTATGGGGCAATATCCTTTCTGGTGGAATATGACAGTTTAGTGGTTATAGGAAGCTATCAGGTCCAGACTTAGACTATCTGTCAGAACTTCTTGAAGCCCCCTTGCCCTGGCCTATAAGAGCCTCAGTGTCTGATACTGAATGTCCTCTCCCTCTGCTCTTCTCAGAATGGCCCACGAGATTCTGTTAGTACCCAGTGGTGTTTTAACATTTCTCTGACTCTCAGGCCTGTTTAAAGTTCCTTGCCTTCTCCTTGCTTCCTTTGGCATAGTCACTGATACTCTGTCTTAATTCTTTTGGTGGTCTGTCCCCTTCTGTTTGTATTTTGGTGTCTGTGGTGACTACCTTGTCACCTAAGTTTATTGTAGATGTTGACTGTGGAATTTTTTTCTATCATATTCACTCTATTTTTATGCAATAAATACTAAAGAAGTGAAGAAATAACAACAATAAACTATATCACTTATGCCACCATCTCCCTACAATCCTTTCTTTTTTATATTACTTATACAGGGATATTTCGTTAATTTATGTTTCTGGGTGGTTATAAACTGTGAATTTGGTGTATCTACTAGTTGACTTGAGTGCATATATTAAGTATCAGACTGAGTTTATTACACATCTTGGTTTTCAGAAGTATGATCTAGCAATGAGAATTTCTGATCAAATTAAACATTTGTAAAGAATAAACAATGCTGTTTATTACCTTCATATGTTTAGAAACTGTTTAAAGTTTCTAAAATCAGAAACTCGTTAATCCCTTCACTTATAGGTATTGTTAGAAAGTGAAAGTGTTAGTCGGTCAGTTGTGTCCTACTCTTTGTGACCCTATGGACTGTAGCCCACCGGGTTTTGCTGTCCATGGGATACTCTAGGCACGGATACTGGAGTGGGTTGCCATTCCCTTCTCCAGGGGATCTTCCCAACCTAGGGATTGAACCCCGATCTCCTGTATTGAAGGCAGATTCATTACCATCTGAGCCACCCAGGAAGCCCTTAGGTACTGTTAACGGAGAAAGTGAATATACTTTGCATCCATTAGGTATCGTGATTGTCTCTAGCAAAGTAAGAAAAATTGATCAGTCTTTCAGGCACCTTTTCTTCCTCTGAAACAGAAGTATCCAAAAGATCCAATGAGCCAGCCTTGGAAGTTTGATTTAGATTTGATATTAATATCAGGTAGTTCTAGTAGCATTCTGTATAGGTGATAAAATTCCATTAGAGATTTAAGGAAACAGGTCTTCCATGTATATTTTATTCAAGACACCTTCTTTATCTCTTCCATATTAGGGGTTAACTCATACAACATATTGTTATATTCAGATGGAATTATTTCATACAGATCTTAAAATAAGTACCAGAAAATGAACCATCAAGGTAACTTAAATTTAAAAATTAGTAGGAAATGTGAAAGTTCACATTTAAAAACTGATGCTAGCATGGAGGCAGTAATTTAGACTGTGAAGGAACAGATGATCTTTACTAATTCAGAAGATGAAACCAAAGACAAAAACATTGGTATTCTAAACACTGTGAAGATGGATTTTGATGTATTCTGCTGTACTGATTAGCAGTGACATATTTGCATTATTAAAAATTGCTGGTGAGAATGATACACGTTACTTGAAGACCAGTGCTTTAAGAAATTATGAGCTATATTCTCTGTAAAATTATTTTTATTAACAAAACTTGATATTAAGAAATAGTGAAATTATTTCTTAGATAAAGCCTTGTCAGTGTGTTCAACAAAAATTGACTGTTCTCAGTGCACCAGACACTACTTTGAGTGTTAGAGGACCAGCATTGAACAAAATAGACAAAAGTCTGTTGCATGGAACTTACATTCTGTTGGAAGTTATACACCCCATGATATAAAAGCTCAAAACATAAGAATGATGAGAATTTTGTTTGAAGCCGAGGGCCTAGAGTTTTATCCACTTTACTTCTCCTGTCTGCACTATTCAGGTTCACTCTCCTTCTTAACTATAATTGGGAAATTCTTGCTTTGAAGCACAGCTCAATAAATTAAATGGATATAGTATGTGGCTGCATACAACACTCAGCAACACCCAGCAAAGTCTGTATCTATACCAACTGTGTCTATATTAAATAATTCTTAGCATTTAACACCTTGGAAACTCACCAACTGAGGTAAACATGTCTTCCACTTGACCCACATATGAAATGTCCGGCATTTTCCCTCCCAAATACAGGCAGCCCTCTGGTGGTGTTGCTGTGCACTGGCATTCTTGTCAGTTGCCCTCATGAGCTTGGAAGCAATTGTTAGTGCTGCTGCTGCTGCTGCTGCTGCTAAGTCACTTTAGTCGTGTCCGACTCTGTGCAACCCCATAGACGGCAGCCCACTAGGTTCCCCCGTCCCTGGGATTCTCCAGGCAAGAACACTGGAGTGGGTTGCCATCTTCTCCAAAGCATGAAAGTGAAAAGTGAAAGTGAAGTCGTTCAGTCGTGTCTGACTCTTAGCGACCCCGGACTGCAGCCCACCAGGCTCCTCCGTCCATGGGATTTTCCAGGCCAGAGTACTGGAGTGGGGTGCCATCGCCTTCTCCGTTCATTAGTGCTATTTCCTCATAAACCTACTCTCTGGTTTCTCTGCTGTGTCTTGCATGCTGGGAATGCTGCCTTTTCATCTCTCAGCAAAACCCAAGGGCTGCCTCACCCTTTCCCTCAGGCAGAAGATAGAGATTTTTAATCTCCTTGAGACCATGTCACTTGAGACTGTACACTCACTCACTCACTCACTCACTCATTTGTTCATTTATTATTTTATGTTTACTCAGGTATTTTTCATATATTTAATGTATAAATAAAACAAATTAATACATATACTAATAAAGGAACATAACAAACAGTAATAAGCATGCTGAGCATTCTGAAATATACTAATTACAAAAACAGGCTCTTCCTTGCTCCCAGAAGATTAGAGTTTACTGGGGACAGGAGATACTAATAAAAAATCACATAATAAATGCAAAACACAATGAAGGAAAGACGCATGCTAGTAGATCATTTCCAGTGGATATGTGATATAGTTGTGATAGGTTCAGAGGGAGCATTCCTTTAAAAGTAGCTAATGGGGGGGGGGAGAGAGTGAGAGAAGTATTTTCTACTATCAAATATTGAGGTGGGAAAAGGACCTACGTAAGAATTCAGAGTCCTGTCAAAATACCAGTGGTAGGGACCTGCAGTCTCACCTGCTCCTTAGAACCACTAGGACATAATTCTCCTAGCAACCCTGGAATCTGGTGCCACTGACTCAGGGCATTCTTGTTTGGATCCGTGTGTAAGAACAGCTGAATCCTGGTGCTCAGATATTATCACAGTCACCACCAATGGGACTTTCCCTAAAACATGTTCAAAGGCCCTCTAATAAAAGAAAGCTGAGACATCATCAAGCTGATAGAACACAGCAGAGCCATTTTGTAACTGTGGTATTGTTAATAATGACTTTAAAGTAGAATAACATATTTATATTATGGGATTGTGGGTGAGACACCTATAAACCTTCCCTATGTGTCATCATTAGAAAGTGAATTTCTCTCAGTTGTGTCCGACTCTTTGCAACCCCATGGACTATAGAGCCCATGGAATTCTCCAGGCTAGAATACTCCAGTTGGGTAGTCTTTCCCTTCTCCAGGGGGATCTTCCCAACCCAGGGTTCAAACCCGGGTCTCACACATTGCAAGCGGATTCTTTACCAGCTGAGCCACAAGGGAAGCCCATCATTAGAGAGCAGCTATATATAGTAGAATATTCTAATAATGGTACATGAATATATTCTAATAGTAAAGCATTCTAATGATTTTGCATATTCTAATAATTCACTCATCTTAGGTAAAGTTGCAAAAGAAATGTTCTTTCTGTTATTGCTTCAGTGCTCCTTCTGTTCTAGAAGATATTACAGTGAGCCTATGTGTAGGTTCCTGAAGGTGTGTTAGTCGCTCAGTAGTGTCTGACTCTTTGCAACCCCATGGACTGTAGCCCACCAGGCTCCTCTGTCCATGGGATTCTCCAGGCAAGAATACTGGAGTGGGTTGCCATGCCCTTCTCCAACCTATGTGTAGGTTCTTGACATCTCCATTTATTTTCCGCATTAGAATAGCTCTAGAATAATCTAATCTCGGGACTTCCCCAGTGGCTCCACAGTAAAGAATTTGCCTGCAGTGCAGGAGGTGCAGGAGGCACGGGTTCAATCCCTGGGTCCAGAAGATCCCCTGGAGGAGGGCATGGCAACCCACTCCAGTATTCTTGCTTGGAGAATCCCAGGGACAGAGGAGCTCATCAGGCTACAGTCCATAGGGTCACAAAGAGTTGGACACGAGTGAAGTGACTGAGCACAAGCACCACACAATCTAATCTTATTACTGATGTCACCTTATATTATTAGCTTCACCTGTTCTAGAGCTTCCTATAAAGTAAATCATATAATACATATATATGTGTGCCTACTGTCATCTGGCATGTCTTCTAGATTCTTCTTTCCCTGGCCATGGACCTATTCTCTTTCTACTGTATAAGCATTCTGGAGTGGTGGTTTGGTTTTATCCTCAGCCAGAGTTAGCATAAGACTCTTCAAAAAGATGCTGTACCCTGCCTCTTTGCTTTTTCTCTCATCCCTCAGGATTTGCCATTGCACTTTTCATCTGCCCTGGACCGCTGCCCTTATGGCTCTTCTTTAGCTCCCAACATTACCACTGGGCTGTTATCAAGTTGCACCCAAGTCACCTTCATAGGTGTATATGCATTTCAAAAGGAAATCCTCTTAGTTTCCAGAACACTGAGAAGAAATACAAGATCTTTGAGGCATATTAAGGGAAAGCCTTCAAGCATTTGATCCTTCCAGTTGAAGTCATCTGTATTCCTTGGAGTATGAAGTGGAATGGCAAGTGTGTAGAGATGATTTTTAAATTATGTGCAGATGAGAGCTCGTTTCTTTAGGTAGGACTGTATTTATCACTTTTCTAGCATTGTTACACCAAACAGCAGAGTTTAGGTAAGGCGATTAGCTTTCTACTTTTCCTCTCTCTTAACTTTTGACTCATTTCATACAGGTTTCCTTGCTACTTCCCAGGCTGGAAGTAAGATAAGAAGCTTAGATAAACTTCTTATCTTGGAGCAAGATAAGAAGTTCTGTTTTTCATCTTGCAGTGAGCTGCTTCAAATTCTTTTGACAGGCAAGTGTTGGCAGAATATTCAGCTTTGGGAAAATAAGTGTTCACACACATGTACGGCTCCAGTGGCATTTCTGGCATTTTAGAGTTTAAAGAGTAAATATTTTCTGTTTCTCTGTACCTCTAAAATACAGAAGAACAGCTGAAATTTGATTTTTTTCTCTTCGGAACCAAAATGTTTTGGGATGAAAACTCAAAGATGCTATTCTTTACTTATAGGGGCGAAGGAAAGGTAGTAAATGAAAAAAAGATTTATTTTTTCCCTGTTGCAGTTGCGTCACTTCCATACCACTGAGATCAGCAGTTCAGTTCAGTTCATTGGCTCAGTCGTGTCCAACTCTTTGCGACCCCATGTGCTGCAGCACACCAGGCCTCCCTGGCCAACACCAACTCCTGGAGCTTACCCAAACTCATGTCCATTGAGGTGGTGGAGTGGAGATCAGCAGAGCAAACATAAAAAAGAAAGTTAATATAAGACATTGGTGTGTTTTCATTTTGTTTTTAATGCTTTTTGGAATGGCCAGTGAAGGCTGGATTCAATAATAAGAATCTTTACACCCAATTCAGTCTCCTGAACAGTTGATTCAGGACTGAGAAAACGGATGTTTCCTATAGTGAATGATGCCTTTATAACCCCCCCCCACCCCAAGAGTCTGGGTTCAAATAAGCTGTCATGCCAAGAAGGAAGGTACCAAAATTTGTGAGTTGGGAGTTCAGTGAAACTTAGGTGACAAGGTACCAAGTTAGAGAGAAATAAATTGGAATTTTTTTTCCCCTAAATCAAGGAACAATTATTGTTTGAAATGGTGATCAGAATCAGTCCTTGACCTTTCAGAAAGCTGTCTGTCTCCCATGCCATCTTACATTGGGTCCAGTGTTCTCTGTTAGATGCTACGTGAGCCCATTTGACATGGGAAGTTGGATTAAAATTGCCTCGATCATGTTTCTCCTGTAACCTCTGAGCTTCTTGAGGACAGCGATTACATCTGTATCCTCATTACAGAGCCTAATCTAAAATGGCTTCTCAGTATACATTAAGTTAGCTATATGTATATCATGTAAGCTAGTTATGCCTAATTATTGATATAAGCAAAGTGACTTAGACCATTACCATGTAATCTCCTCTTTCATGAAATATAAAACTGCATTATTGGTAGCATGCTGTTTCCTACCTATGTGATAGGCATTGTTGTTGTTCATTTGCTAAGTCATGTCAGACTCTGCCACTCCAAGGACTGCAGCACACCAGGCTTCCCTGTCCTCCACTATCTTTCGAAGTTTGGTCAAGTTCATATCCATTGAGTCAATGATGCTATCTAACCATCTCATCCTCTGCCACCCTTTTCTCCTTTTGCCTTCAATCTTTCCCAGCATAAGCATCTTTTCCAATGAGTCAGCTCCTTGCATCAGGTGACCAAAGTATTGGAGCTTCAGTTTTAGGATCAGTCATTCCAATGATTGTATATTATAGGCTTAATAGTGATATGTAAGAAATATACAGTCCTGCAACAGAACGATTCCTAAGAATAAACAGCATTTTGAAAAGGCTGCAGAGTGTGCTATGATTAGAGAGGCAGGGATCCATTACAGGAGGCATTCATTTCCAGGTGTGGTGAACTCTGGAGAGAGATGGACTTTGATCAGCATAGGGGCTGTGAAGCAAGTTACAGTCACACCAACCAGACCCCACACCAACCAGACCGGAAGCACACATAAGAAGACTATAGGATGCAACAGAGAGAATCCAGACAAGACTAGAATTACTCTCTCAGCAGAAAGGTGTTGAGGGCTGCCTTCAGTTACTAGGTGGGGTGAACTGGAGTCTGGTACATTCCATACTGAATGGATTCTCACTCATGCAAGCATGCAAGTGTAAGTGGCCACACATGTACCTCTCTTTAATGAGGGGATTTACTCACTCTAGACAAATTCTTGTGTTGCCTTCATAAAGTCCCAAGGTAAAAAGCCTCTGTACATATTATATATAGAACCTGACTCAGAGGATGGTTAAAGTCTAGAATTTTGTGCTTAAAATGAGTATGACTCCCGAAGCAGCTCGCTTGAAATCCTGAGGCTAAAAGGTTTCTTCCTTTGTTCTGAAGGTTTGGTTGTAATTCCACATGACTGGTTACCTTGATAGCCTACTTTTCCCACAGTTTCAGAACAGGTTTAGGTTTATTGCCTGCTTTACCCAGCTCCATGAAAGCTGACTCAATTACAGAGATAAGAAATAAGCCAAAGGAGGTGATTTTGTTGAGGCGATTTAAAGTATTCTAATGATGGGTCTTCCCTACTGGCTCAGACCGTAAAGAATCTGCCTGCAACGTAACATATGTGGGTTTGATCCCTGAGTCTGGAAGATCCCCTGGAGAAGGGACTGGCTATCCATTCCAGTATTCTTGCCTGGAGAATGCCATGGGCAGAGGAGCCTGAGGGGCTACAGTCCATAGGGTTGTAAAGAGTCTAACAACAAAAAATATGGGATAAAATTGCCAAAACTAATGCAACTGTTTGACATATTAGAGTACAAAAACTGTTCAGATTTTAAATTATATGTATTTGTCTATTAAAATAAAATATTTGCATATAATTTTTCTTTTTGTATTTTTAAATCTATGTATCTTGAATTAAGGTTCAAATACCGCAACTTCTGTAATGAAAAAGAAAAGCCCTCTTTTTTCCTTACCTTGCCACCACCTGCTCAAATTCTTTCAATTTATTCTGTTATTTATGTTCATATTTCTAAATGACACACATTTCTTTGTTTATGTATTTTTTTATATTATGGAAGGTTAGATTTTAGCAGTCTTATATTACTCATGCCTTTTTCCCTTCCTCTAATTTTTCAGTAAAAATAGACCTTTATTTGGCTGAATCAGTACTCAGTGTTTCCCTAATGTGATTACTGAAGTGTGGTTTATTGCTTAGCCAGACATTGTGCTTCATTTATGAAGATTACACTTCATTTCCTGTAAAATTTGTTTGTTCTAACTGCAGGTATTTTTCTTCCTCTTTTGGCTAGTTTTCTCTGCTTGTTTCTCTTCTCACTTTTTAATTCAGTATTCCAGAAGTTTCTGGGAGAATGGTAGATCTTTCTGATTATTACTTTAGATGTGGACAAACTAATTCAGCATTTCCTGGGTTCCTTTTTGGTTTGGGGTTCTCAGTCCTGTCCACACCAGGATGCCTGCTCTCCGGCCCACATTATCAGCCTTGGCTGTCTCCTGCTCACTCTTCTGGCCACTCTCCAATCATTTGAATACCTACACTGACAAGATCGTTTCAGTTAACATAGTGGGCAGTATTTCTAGGAAGGGCCCCCATGATTTCACATCCCATAATTCCTAGAACTGTGATTTGTGATACCATCTCATGATGGTCTCACATTGCAGATTTTTTTTTTTTTTCTACCATCTGAGCCACCAGGGAAGCCCCAATTATACTTGAGTGGGTAACCATTCTGTTCTCCAGGGGATCTTCCTGAACCAGGGGTCAGACTCACATCTCCCACATCGCAGGCAGATTCTTTACCGTCTGAGCCACCAGGGAAGCCCATCTCATGATTGAACGTGAACATGAAGTCGCTCAGTCATGTCCGACTCCTTGCAACCCCATGGACTGCAGCCTATCAGGCTCCTCTGTTCATGGGATTTTCCAGGCAATAGTACTGGAGTGGATTGCCATCTCCTGATTATGTTACCTTAAATGACAGAATTTACCTTAGAAGGTGAGATTGTCATGTGAGCCTTTAAAAGCAGAGAACTTTCTCCAGTGAGTATCAGAAGGGAATGACCAGAGAAAATCAGCTTCTAAGCACAAGAAGGATTTGATACACCTTTGTTGGCTTAAAGATGAGAGGTGTCAAGTGATGAGGAAGCTGGGTGTTGTCCAGGAGCCAAAAGAGGCTCCCAGCTGATTGCCAGCCAGAAAATGGGAGCCTCAGACCCACAGCTGCAAGGAAGTAAATTCTCCCAATAACCCAGGGGAATAGATGTTTTTTTTTTTTTTTTTTTCCCCCAGAGCCTCCAAATTAGAGCCATACAGGTCAACTTCTTGATTTAGACCTTCTGAGACCCTGAGCAGAAGATTCAGTTAAGCCCACCTGACCCTGACTTACAAAACAGTGAGAAAACAGCTTTTGGTGATTTGATCTGTTTCAATAGCAAAATAATATTATTAGTTTTTAGTGTATGGACTTTCACTGGATAGATAACCAGAACGTTATAATAGCCTAACTATTCAGAATTAGAAAGGAGCAAAGGACTAATGTGGGCTTCCCTATAGCTCAGATGGTAAAGAATCTGCCTGCCATGCAGAAGGCCTGGGTTTGATCCCTAGGTTGGGAAGATCCCCTGGAGAAGGGAATGGCAACCCACTCCAGTATTCTTGCTGGAGAATCCCATGGACAGAATAGCCTAGTGGGTTACAGTCCACGGAGTTACAAAGAGTCAGGCGCAACTGAGCAACTACTACTGCTAAAAGGACTAATATATACAATAACAGGCATGTGTCTTAGAAACTTTTTGTTGATCCAGAGATGCCAGAATTAAAAGAGATCATATTCTATGATCCCATTTATAAAGGCCCAAGAACAGGCAAAAATAATTTATGGTGATAGAAATCAGAAAACAGCTGCTCGTGAAGGCCAAATGGGAGAGTCAGGGTTAGCTGAAAAGGGTCGTGAGTGATCTTTCTGGGGTGATGGACATATTTGATGTCTAGTTTGCTGGTGGTTTCAGGGGTGTATGCAACTGTCACAACTCATAGAACTGAATACTTAAGATTTGTGTGCATGTTTCTGTATCTATATTATACTTCAATACAAATAAAGTGAAAATTAAATGAATTCCAGTGTAATCTTCCAAAGCTGAGTGATCACTGGCACCTCTGAACAGCTCTGAATTACCGACATGTAAAAAATTCTTCAGTCAGTGAAACCAGAGCTGCTTCATGACATTTCATCTACTGTTTGGAACTTCTTAAATTTTGTCCAGCCACTCATTTTGTACTGTTTATTTTTGCTTGCTTCCTAACCCCGAAAATGTTATGAACCCTTTGATGGCAAGGATATCATAGTTCCTAGCAAAATACGTCATCCAGGAAACACATTTGATAAATCATTGGTGATTTGATTTAATTTATACAGGGAAAATGAGGAAAAATACATGATAGCAAAAGGAAAGAAAAGAATAACAAATAATAAATTCCCTAGGTCTAACTGGATTTTTGATAACAGGTTTAACCTTATCTGCTCTTCAAATCCCCTTTTTATTTTTAGTTGATAGAGCTCCATATTTTAATACCATGTCTATAACATGGTTGTGATTACGTGTTTAATCATCAGATAAACTCCTGAATCGTATCTCTTAATGCCGTTAGACTCTATTTCTTATCTTCACAAAATGGCTCCCTTTTGGGAAAATCAGTGTGATCTTTTCTTCCTTCCCCAAGCAACAACCCTTCTTTTGTAAGTAGTCTCTTCTCCTACAGTTGCTCTGAAATAGTGTTTGTGATTTTAATTCCTTTTTGAAGCACTGTCTTTCCTTAAATAGATAGTAAACCTTCTGTACTATTATTGACTTTTGTTAATAGGAGTGTGTTATCAAGGTTTAAATATATATACCATTTTGTTTAGTAGAGACTTCTAAGAAAAATCTTTTTAATGGGTTTAATTATAGGAAGAGTTGTGAAATGTATTCCTTCTGTACTATTATTGACTTTTGTTAATAGGAGTGTGTTATCAAGATTTAAATATATATACCATTTTGTTTAGTAGAGACTTCTAAGAAAAATCTTTTTAATGGGTTTAATTATAGGAAGAGTTTGTGAAATGTATTTATAATTATACTATATTAAAAATACAAGGTAATAAAAATAGGGTTTATCCATAGAACAGTCAGTATAAAGGCCTAGAATTATAAGAAAATATTGGGAATGACTTATTAAACATTGATACTCTGCTCCATTTTCCAGTCCACTAATCTATTCTTTCTGTTTTTAATTAAAACTCACTGCCTGTTGTAATGTTAAACTAATCCTTAAACATTGGAGACAAGCAAAAACAGAAAGTAAAGTGGTTCTTGTTGACAGATGATAGAGAACAGTATCTGGACTTTTCAGTTTATCGCCTGATAATTTCGGAAGTCTAAATCATCCTTAGATGGCTCTCTGATATTTTGTTTCATCTTCGGATAATGTGCTGTGACTCCCATGGTGGTGCCTGTAATTTAGCTTTGGCTTTAGAACTTTCCCTCTCTCAGATGTAATGGAATATCCAGTTGAAGGCTGAATAACAGAAATATTGATCATGCTAATGATTTACAAACTAAGCTGGTTGATGCTTTGAGACTTCAGAAGACCCGCGTTCCACACACCTGCGAGATCATCGTTCTTACAAATGAATCACAGTTATGCTGCTGCGGTATCTTCTTTCCTGGGTCAGAGTCTAGATAACAGTGCTCTGCATATGTGATCTATAGTTTGCTTATCTTTCCTCCTCATCAGTTACCTAGAGGCATCTGTGCTCATGCCCTACAGTACGGAGATTAGATATAATATAAAATTACTATTTAGAAAATCATAGCTTATGTGACACGTTTCTTAAACATGATGACCTATGGTTTTCCCATAGAATGAGTTTAAGGATTAAATAAAACATATGTATATGTCTGTGTAATTTTTATCAAGGTTCAGTTTACTCACACAGTATTCATTCTGATGGATTTTGACAGTCTGTATACGCGAAATTGCCAGAAAAGCTGAATTCCGTGATACTAAGATATCAGAAGACCTGGCTTTGAAATGCCTCTAGATCTATGGCACAAACATCTACAAATCTTCAGGAAAAAAAAAAAAGACTACTGAAATTTACAAATGTATTTAATTTTAGAGTAAAAAAAGTGATTAGTTTCTTATTGTATTGAGAATGGTGTGTGGAAAGCAAGCAATTCTGCTGGAATTAGAATTTGAAAGGCAAAGAAATCCATGGTATCAATTCCACCTGCCATTGACCTAACAGACTACCTAGTAATATAGCCACGGACATATGAGGGTTTGAGTCCCCAAAATGTGATTAGTGTGCCTGATAAACTGGATGTTTAAATTTTACATTAATTACTCAAGTTTATTTGTTTATTATTTTTTGGCCATGCCACATGGCATGCAAGATCTTTGTTCCCTGACCAGGGATCAAACCTGTGGCCCCAGCGGTGGAAGCATGAAATCTTAACCACTGAACCACTAGGGAATCCCCAATGACTTAAAGTTAAATAGACACATGACTAGTGACAAGGACTCTCTCCTTGACTAAACTTTAGTCAGGTTCCTCTAACCCTTAACTAGGCTTTGACCTTGGCATTTGTCCTTGTCAGGCCTATGTTGCTCAGTTTTAGAGAGAATCATAAATCAGTTTAAAAGAATCTCCTATTTTGATCTAATCACCCTCAATACCTGCTCAAATTCCTCATCTTGCACCCTTGATATGTGATCATCCTGGCCTGACTTCAGAAAAAATCCTGTTAGGTCTGTTTAACCAAAATCCGCCATACCCCTGATGTTTCCTCTTAGTGTTTTTCCATCCACTGACCTCAGTCCTGCTTCTACTATAAATCCCCAGTTGTCTTTGCTATATTCAAAATCGAGCCTAGTTCTATACTGAGGTTCCTTTCCTCCTATTGCAATAGTTCCCGATTAAAATCTGTTTTATAGCTTTAATTGCTGACTGGCTCTGGTCTGGTGTATTACAGCTATAGCCCCTGTGACTAAATGCTCAAGGAACTCTTCTTACTCTCATTTTCCTTTAATAAGATGAAACTTTTTTTAATCATGGAAAAAATGTTTTATTAATATCTATGCATGATTTTGTCTTCTTTCGATCTGTGTCACACAAACTTAAGGTGCAAAAAATTATTTGGAGATTTGGGGGTTTTATCCAGAGTAAATCAGAGAAGTGTTTGCCCCAAAAAGAAACAATTTTTAAGAAAGCATTCAGATGATTCTGATGCAGGTGGTCTTTAGACCAACTTTGGGCTTCCCTTGTGGCTCAGCTGTTAAAGGATCTGCCTGCAATGCAGGAGACCTGGGTTCGATCCCTGGGTTGGGAAGATCCTCTGGAGAAGGGAAACGCTACCCCTTCCAGTATTCTGGCCTAGAGAATTCCATGGACTACATAGTCCGTGGGGTCGCAGATTCGGACACAGCTGGGCATCTTTCACTTTCTTTCTTTGAGAAGCACTGTCATAAGTGTTCTAAAACCCTAGGGTAAAGATTTTATGCCAGAGGTTATGAATAAGAATAAGAGGTTATGGAATAGTTTAAAATAAAACTGTTGTATTATGCAATTTCATAAGACTTTACAATTTAAAAAAAAGAAGGACAAAACCTTTTGTGCTAGAGCTAGCAGTGCTGGGCTAGGTTCTATTCTCCCAGGGAGTGTTTACTCTTCTTCAGAATTCTTCTGTGGAAAAGGACAAATGGCACCAGGATTCCTAAGTTTGAAAAAGGAGAGGAAGCCATGTGAATGGGTGTTTTGATTCTTCGTTCCCTTTCATTAGTCATTTAATAATTAAGCCACTATTTTTGACTACTGACCATCTTCTAGGCATAATGTCAAGTACTGGAAAAACAAATATCACTTTCATAGTGTTTATTGTTTAATATATGAAAGAGACAGAGGGGTATTAAGCACTTACTATTTGTCAGGCACTCTATTAAATTATTTCCAGGTGTTGTATAATTTTAATCCTTTCCCAGGACAACTATATGGAGGTAGATGCCATTGTTACTCAAGTAGAAGTATTTTAGAAGAAATCAAAGCATTCTATATAGGAATCTTTAGGCTAGAGTGGGTATTGAAAAAGAAAAATCACGAAGGGTAATGAAAAGGGAAGCAGGTACAGCAAATCCTGATTGGAATCCTGTAGGTTAGTGGACCTGTTATTTATTTATTGAAGGATAATTGCTTTAAAAATTTCGTTGTTTTCTGTCAAACCTCAACATGAATCAGCCATAGGCAAATTGAAAGATGCGTACTCCTTGGAAGAAAAGTTATGACCAACCTAGATAGCATATTCAAAAGCAGAGACATTACTTTGCCACTAAGGTCCGTCTAGTCAAGGCTATGGTTTTTCCTGTGGTCATGTATGGATGTGAGAGTTGGACTGTGAAGAAGGCTGAGCACCAAAGAATTGATGCTTTTGAACTGTGGTGTTGGAGAAGACTCTTGAGAGTCCCTTAGACTGCAAGGAGATCCAACCAGTCCATTCTAAAGGAGATCAGCCCTGGGATTTCTTTGGAAGGAATGATGCTAAAGCTGAAACTCCAGTACTTTGGCCACTTCATGCAAAGAGTTGACTCATTGGAAAAGACTCTGATGCTGGGAGGGATTGGGGGCAGGAGGAGAAGGGGATGACCGAGGATGAGATGGCTGGATGGCATCACTGACTCGATGGACGTGAGTCTGAGTGAACTCCGGGAGTTGGTGATGCACAGGGAGACCTGGCGTGCTGCGATTCATGAGGTCGCAAAGAGTCGGACACGACTGAGCAAATGAGCTGAACTGAACTGATACATATATCCCCTCCCTTTTGAACATCCCTCCCATCTCCCTCCCCATCCCCCGCCTCTAGTTGAACCGAGTCCCTGTTTGAGTTTCCTGAGCCATACAGCAAATTCCTGTTGGCTATTATTTTACAATATGGTAATGTAAATTTCCATGTTACTTTTTCCATATATCTCACCTGCTCCTTCCCTTTCCTCATGTCCATAAGTCTATTCTCTATGTCTGTTTCTCCATTATTGCCCCGTAAATAGATTCTTCAGTACCATTTTTCTAGATTCCATATGCATGCATTAGAATGTATTTCTTTCTCTTTCTGACTCTCTTCTATTGTATAATAGGTTCTAGGTTCATCCACCACATTAGAATGGACTCAAATGTGTTTCTTTTTATGGCTGAGTAATATTCCAATGTGTATATATACCACAACTTCTTTATCCATTCATCTGTCGATGGACATCTAGGGTGCTTCCATGTTCTAGCTTTTGTAAATAGTGCTGGAATGAACAGTGGGATACATGTGTCTCTTTCAATTTTGGTTTCCTCAGGGTATATGCCTAGGATTGGGATTGCTGGGTCATAAGGAGGTTTTATTCCTAGTTTTTTAAGAACTCTCCATACCATCTTCCATAGTGGCTGTATCAGTTTACATTCCCACTAACAGTGCACGAGTGTTCCCTTTTCTCCATACCATCTCCAGCATTTACTGTGTGTAGACTTTTGATGAGGGCCATTCTGACCCGTGTGAGGTATGTGGTTTTGATTTGCATTTTTCTAATAATAATGAGCAAAGTTGAGCATCTTTTCATGTGTTTGTTAGCCATCTGTATGTCTTCTTTGGAGAAATGTCTTTTTAAGTCTTTTCCCCGCATTTTATTGGGTTGTTTGTTTTCCTGTATTGAGTTGTATGAGCTGCTTGTATATTTTGGAAATTTATTCTTGGTCAGTTGTTTCATTTTCTATTATTTTATCCCATTCTGAGTGTTATCTTTTTACCTTGATTATAGTTTCCTTTGCTATGCAAAAGCTTTTAAGTTTAATCAGGTCCCACTTGTTTACTTTTATTTCTGTTACTCTAGAAGGTGGGTCATAGAGGATCTAGCTTTGATTTATGTCACTGAGTGTTCTGCATGTTTTCCTCTAAGAGTTTTATAGTTTCTGGTTATACATTTAGGATGGATTAGGTCTTTAATCCATTTTGAGTTGATCTTGTGTATGGTGTTAGAAAGTGTTCTAATTTCATTCTTTTACATGTAGCTGTCCGGTTTTCCAAGCACCCTTTATTGAAGAGGCTGTCTTTACCCATTGTAAATTCTTGCCTCCCTTGTCAAAAATAAAGTACCCATAGATACATGGGTTTATTTCTGGGCATTCTATCTTGTTCTATCGGTTTATATTTCTGTTTTTGTGCCAGTACCATACTGTCTTGATGACTATAGCTTTGTAGTATAATCTGAAGTCAGGAAGGTTGATTCCTCCAGCTCCATTCTTTCTCAAGACTGCTTTGGCTATTTGGGGTCTTTTGTGTTTCCATATGAATTGTGAAATTTTCTGTTCTAGTTCTGTGAAAAATGCCACTGGTAATTTGAGTGGAATCCCATTGAATCTGTAGATTGCATTTGGTAGTATAGTCATTTTCACAATATTGTTTCCTCCTACCCAGGAACATGGAATATCTTTCCATCTGTTTATGTCACCTTTGATTTCTTTCATCAGTGTCTTATAATTTTCTGTGTACAGTTCTTTTGCATCCTTCAGTAAGTTTACTCCTAGATATTTAATTATTTTTGTGGCAGTGGTGAATGGGATTGATTCCTTAATTTCTCTTTTTGATATTTCATTGTTAGTATATAGAAATGCAAGTGATTTCTGCGTATTGATTTTGTATCCTGCAACTTTGCTAAATTCTCTGATTAGCTATAGTAATTTTCTGATACTGTTTTTACGGTTTTCTATGTACAGTATCATGTCATCTGCAGACAGTGGGAGATTTACTTCTTTTCTGATCTGGATTCCTTTTATTTATCTTTCTTCTCTGATTGCTATAGCTAGTACTTCAAGAACTATATTGGATAATAGTGGTGAAAGTGGACATCCTTGTCTTGTTCCTGATCTTAGGGGGAATGCTTTCAGTTTCTCACCACTGAGATAAAGTTTGCTGTAGGCTTATCATGTATGGCCTTTACTATGTTGTGGTAGTTATTCTATGTCCATTTTTTGAAGAGTTTTAATCATAAATGGGTGCTGAATTTTGTCAAAGGCTTTTTCTGCATCTACTTGATTATCATATGGTTTTTAATTTCAATTTGTTAATATGGTATATTACATTGATTTATTTGCATATATTGAAGAATCCTTGCATCCCTGAAATAAATCCAACTTGATCATGGTGCTTTTTGATGTTTCGCAGAATTCTGCATGCTAAAATTTTGTTGAGGACTTTTGCCTCTATGTTCATCAGTAATATTGGCCTGTAGTTTTCTTTTTTTGTGTTGTCTTTGGCTGGTTTTGGTATCAGGGTGATGGTGGCCTCTGCAGTTTGTTGAAATAGTTTTAGAAGTATAGGCATTATCTCTTCTTTAAATGTTTGATAGAATTATTCTGTGAAGCCATATGGTCCTGAGCTATTGTTTTCAATCTCAGTGGTTGTAATTGGGTTGTTCATAATTTCTATTTCTTCCTGGTTCAGTCTTGGAAGATTGAACTTTTCTAAGAATCTGTCCATTTCTTCCAGGTTATCTGTTTTTTTGCTATATAGGTGTTCCTAGTAGTCTCTTGCATTGGAAATGGCAACCTTCTCCAGTGTTCTTGCCTGTAGAATCGCAGGGGCGGGGAAGTCTGGTGGGCTTCCGTCTATGGGGTTGCACAGAGTCAGACACGGCTGAAGTGACTTAGCAGCAACAGCAGCAGCAGTAGTCTCTTATAATCTTTTGACTTTATGCATTGTCTGTTGTAACCACTCCTTTTCATTTCTAATTTTGTTGATTTGATCCTTCTCTCTTTTTTTCTTGATGAGTCTTGCTAAAGATTTGTCAGTTTTATCTTCTCAGAGAACTAGCTTTTAGTTTTATTAATTTTTACTATTGTTTCTTTCGTTTCTTTTAATTTCTGCTCTGAACTTTATGATTTCTTTCCTTTTACTCATTTTGTGTTATTTTGTTCTTATTTTTCCAGTTGGTTTAGGCATAAGGCTAGGTTGTCTATTTGAAGTTTTTCTTGTTTCTTGAGGTAGGACTGTGTTGCTATAAACTTCCCTCTTAGAACTGCTTTTGCTGCATCCCACAGGTTATGAGTTGTCGTGTTTTAATTGTCATTTGTTTCTAGAAATTTTTTTTATTTTCCTTTTGATTTCTTCAGTAACATGTTGGTCATTTAGAAACATGTTTAATCTCCATGTGTTTGTGTTTCTTACAGTATTTTCCTTATGATTGAGATCTAGTCTCATCGCAGTATGGTCAAAGAAGATGCTTGATACAATTTCAGTTTCCTTGAATTTACTGAGGTTTGATTTGTGACCCAAGATGTGCTCTATCCTGGAGAATGTTCCACGTGCACTTGAAAAGAAGGTGTATTCTACTTCATTTGGATGGAATGTCCTGAAAGTATCAGTGAAATCCATCTCATCTAATGTATCATTTAAGAGTTATGTTTCCTTATTAATTTTCTGTTTTGATGATCTGTCCATTGCTGTGAGTGGGATGTTAAAATCTCCTACTATATTGTATTACAGTCAATTTCTCCTTTTATGTCTGTTAGTGTATGTCTTCTGCATTGAGGTGATCCTATGTTGGATGCATAAGTCAGTTCAGTTTAGCTGCTCAGTCGTGTCCGTTTCCTTGCAACTCCATGAATCACAGTATGCCAGGCCTCCCCGTCCATCACTAATGCCCGGAGTTCACGCAAACTCATGTCCATCGAGTAGGTGATGCCATCCAGCCATCTCATCCTCTGTCGTCCCCTTCTCCTCCTGCCCCCAATCCCTCCCAGCATCACAGTCTTTTCTAGTGAGTCAACTTTTTGCATGAGGTGGCCAAAGTACTGGAGTTTCAGCTTCAGCATCAGTCCTTCCAATGAACACCCAGGACTGATCTCCTTTAGGATGGACTGGGTGGATCTCCTTGCATTCCAAGGGACTCTCAAGAGTCTTCTCCAACAACACAGTTCAAAAGCATCAATTCTTCGCACTCAGCCTTTTCACAGTCCAACTCTCACATCCATACATGACCACTGGAAAAACCATAGCCTTGATTAGACAGACCTTCGTCAGCAAAGTAATATCTCTGCTTTTGAATATGCTATCTAGGTTGGTCATAACTTTTCTTCCAAGGAGTAAGCATCTTTTAATTTCATGGCTGCAATCACCATCTGCAGTGATTTTGGAGCCCCCCAAAATAAAGTCTGACACTGTTTCCCCATCTATTTCCCATGAAGTGATGGGACCAGATGCCATGATAGATATTCACAATTGTTATGTCTTCTTATTGGATTGATCCCTTGATCATTTGTTGTGACCTTCCTTATCTCCTGTAATATTCTTTATTTTAAAGTCTATTTTGTCTGATATGAGGATTGCTACTCCAGCTTTCTTTTGCTTCCCATTTGCATGGAATATATTTTTCCTTCCTCTCACTTTCAGTCTATATGTGTCTTTAGGTCTGAAGTGTGTTTCTTGCAGACTGCATATATATCAGTCTTATTGTTGTATCCATTCAACCTGTCTGTGTTTTCTGGTTGGAGCATTTAATCCATTTACATTTAAAGTAATTATTGATGTATATGTTCCTATTGCCATTTTCTTAATTGTTTGGGGTTGATTTTGTAGATCTTTTTTCTTCTCTTACATTTCTTGACTTCATAAGTCCAGTTAACTTTTGTTGTAAAACTGGTTTGATGGTACTGAATTCTCTTCACTTTTGCTTGTCTGCAAAGCTTTTGATTTCTCCATCAATTTTGAATGAGATCCTTGCCAGTTACAGAAATCTTGGTTGTAGATTTTTTACATTTCAGTACTTTAAATATATCCTGCCATTCACTTCTTGCCTGTAGAGTTTCTGCTGAAAGATTAGCATTAAGCATACGAGGTTTCCCTTTTATGTTACTTGTTGCTTTTCCTTTGCAGCTTTTAATATTCTTTCTTTGTGTTTAGTCTTTGTTAGTTTGATTATTATGTCTTGGTGTGTTTCTCCTTGGGTTTATCCTGTATGGGATTCTTTGTGCCTCTTGGACTTGAAAGACTCTTTCCTTTTCCATGTTGGGGGAATTTTCAACTATAATCTCTTAAAAAATTTTCTCATACCCTTTCTTTTTCTCTTCTTCTTGGACCACTATAATTGGAATGTTGGCACATTTGATATTGTCCCAGAAGTCTCTGAGACTCTCGTCAGTTCTTTTCATTCTTTTTACTTTATTCTGCTCTTCAGAAGTTATTCCCACCATTTTATCTTCCATCTCACTGATTCTTTCATCTGCTTCAGATATTCTGCTAGTGATTCCTTCCAGAGTATTTTTAATTTCAATAATTGTGTTGTTTGTCTTTGTATGTTTATTCTTTAATTCTTCTAGGTCTATGTTAACTGATTCTTGCATTTTCTCCATTCTGTTTTCAAGGTTTTTGATCAACTTTACTATCATTATTCTGAATTCTTTTTCAGGTAGTTTGCCTGTTTACTCTTCATTTATTTGGACTTCTGTGTTTCTAGTTTATTTCTTCATTTTTGCAGTATTTCTCTGCCTTTTCATTTTTATTATTATTATTTTTTAACTTATTGTGTTTGAGGTATCCTTTTCCCAGGCTTCAAGGTTGAATTCTTTCTTCCTTTTGGTCTCTGCCTTCTAAGGTTGGTCCAGTGGTTTGTGTAAGCGTCTTATAGGGTGATATGTGTGCTGAGTTTTTGCTTATTTGTTTGTTTGTTTTTCCTCTGATGGGCAAGGCTGAGTGAGGTGGTAATCCTATCTGCTGATGATTGGGTTTGTATTTTTGTTTGTTGTTTAGATGAGTTGTCTTGCACAGGGTGCTATTGGTGGTTGGGTGATGCCAGGTCTTGTATTCAAGTGGGTTCCTCTGTGTGAATTCTCACTATTTTATACTCCCCAGGTTAGTTCTGTGGTAGTTGAGGGTCTTGGAATCAGTGCTTCCACTCCAAAGGCTCAGGGATTGAACTCTGGTAGGGAAAAAATATTGCACAGGTGGTTTGTTATGGCATTAAATGAGATTTTAAAAAATACCCAAAAAGGAGAAACCAGAGATAAACCCAAAACAAACGGCTGTACAAAATCAAGCAAATAATAATTAAAATAATGGAATATACACATATACATATACACCCATGCTGCTGCTGCTGCTGCTAAATCACTTCAGTCATGTCCGATTCTGTATGACCCCATAGATGGCAGCCCACCAGGCTCCGCTATCCCTGGGATTCTCCAGGCAAGAACAATGAGTGGATTGCCATTTCCTTCTCCAGTGCATGAAAGTGGAAAGTGAAAGTGAAGTTGCTCAGTCATGTCTGACTCTTTGTGACCCCATGAACTGCAGCCTACCAGGCTCCTCCGTCCATGGGATTTTCCAAGCAAGAGTACTGGAGTAGGTTGCCATTGCCTTCTCCGATATACACCCATAAGCAATGTTAAAACAGTCCAGCAAAAATAAAGTACAGTAGAGTGACCCAGCAAACAAAGGAAATCAAAAATTATATTTACCAGTTAAGAATAAAACTAACGAAAGCACAAACTGTAAAACAGAACTAAAGCAAGGTTGCAAGTGGGGAATAAAGCAATGAAAACCAAACTAACAAATATGTTGAGAGGAAAGGAAAGAAAGAAAGACTAGATATGCAAAGTTAAACAGAGGTATATAAAGAATATTTATATACATCAAAGATTGATTGCAAGGAGAAAAGAACTGTAGGAAGCACAAACAAAGGAAAAATGTAGAAAAAATATAATGGGTTTAAAATATTAAAATTTAAAAAAGAAAGAAAACCACAGAACCGCAAAAGCCCAATGTAGAGGCAGTGGTTTATAACAACAACAACAAAATGTGACTGAGAATAAAAAAGCTCAAACACTTGATTAGATTTCATAGTGCCAATAAAATTGACAACTACAATGGTGGGGGGATCCAAAAGGGTATACAGAACAAATCAGAACATAAGAATAATAAATATTTTTTGTGAGTCATTGCTGTCACTATTCCTTTCCCTTGCTGGGAGTCACAGTCCACCTCACCTCCCTAGGATGCCCTCCAACACTGCGCTGATCTCTGGACCTGCTGTGGGGGCAGCTAAGATTCTAACCTTGTCCTACTGTGTTTTCTTGCCTCCAATGTCCACAGCTATCAGAACCAGTGCATTTTCTTTTGGGGGGCGCTCTCAGTGATCTTTTATATATTCTATAGACACAGCGTCTGCCTAGTTGATCGTGTGGATTTGATCTGCATTTTGTACAAATAGTGGGAGGGTTTTGGGTCTTCTCCCTTAGCCGCACTGCCCCTGTGTTTCAACTGTGGTTTTATTTCTACCTCTGCATGTGTGTTGTCCACTGGGGTTTGCCCCTGAGGCTGTTCTGGAGGACTTGGGTTTGCCTCTGGGGGGGCCAGGTGCAGAGGTGGTGCTGCTGCTTGGGTCGCAGGGGTTCTGGCAGCACTAGGTACTCAGAGGAGTTGGTGGGTTGGGTGACAGGAAATACAGTGCTCTAGAAGGGTATGGCAACCAGTATTGGCTAATAAGCTCCAGTACTCTTGCCTGGATAAACCCCTCTCTGGCAGAGAAGCCTGGCAGGCCACAGTCCACAGGGTTGCAAAGAGTTGAACATGACCAAAGTGACCCTGCATGCATAGGCGCAAGACTGTTTTGGCCTCTGGCAGCTCTACCCCAGTGAGAGTTGAGCATGAATGTGTCACAGCTGCTTGGCTTGTGGGGACTCTGGTGGCGCCAAGTGCAGGGACATGAACTGCCTCTGCCCCAGGAGTTATGGCTCTATCAGAGTCTTTTTTCAAGCTTCTTGTAGCTGGCGATCAGAAGACCTCTTTGGTCAGTCTTTCTCCACCCATTTAGGCACTTACAGTGCTCCCTTGCCTGGGGTCCTTCTCTGTTGTTCAGCATATCAAACACATAGAAGCGCCCGCCTCACTGGCATCCTACTCTGTAGATTTGCACTACAGCCACTTAAAGGGAGCACCCTGGGTGGGGTCCTACTCTGTAGTTCAATCTATCAGGTGTTTGATGGGCCAGCCTCTCTATTGCTCTGCTGCCGGATGCTGACGGGTGGGGAGAGAGAGGCTATGGTGATGGCTCCACCCCCTACTTGTGACTCGGCAGTATCACCTTGCTTCCGTGGCTGCCCAGCTTTCCTCCATAGGCATTTCCCACCACAGTCTCATCCCTCACGTCCTTTCAATCCGTCTGACCACAGTCAATAGCAGCCCTCACTCTCAGATTGCTTCACAATCCCTAAACTCTAGCTCCCTGCCTTGGTACCTTACAGGGAACCTGTGTCTGTGTCGGGTATGTATGGCTGTGGCAAGAACTGTCTGATTCTCATGCCATTTAGGCTGCCACAGATCAGCTGTTTCCCTCTCAACCTCCTCTGACTCAGACAATTGTCCCAATGTGGGGATTGGACCCCAGTTTTGGTTCTTCCACCCACTGAGGGCAGGTCCAGTCCTACTGACACTCCTGTTCCCCGCCCCCCTCCCCCGGTTCCTTCATCCTACTGAGTTTTGTGTGGTTCTGAATATGCTTTTCCACTGGTCAGGTACTGCTGTTTGCTCTCAGCTAGTGTTTGCTCTCAACTAGTGCTGCATGCACTTCTGTGTCTGGTGGTGTATTCCTGATGTATCCCTGGAGAGAGATATACACCATGTCCACCTACTCCTCCATCTGGTTCTCTTGGTCCTGTTATTTTCCACAGTGTGGAATCACACCTTACAGTCACCATGATGAGCCAGCTGGTCATGGAAACTAGGGATGTAGGAGCATTTGGAGGGACAGAGGGCCTAAGCTTCTAACATCTTAGGTTCAACTCTGAAGGATCTTTCTATAGAAAATTATTATGTGTCAGGCATTCATTTCTAAAGGGATGATACACTTCAGATGCATCATGGGTTTAGTTGACTTGTTAAGAAGTACATTTCAAATATATATGGTGGGAATAAAGTGCATTATCTCCAGAATACAAGGTGAATCTTAACTGTAAGAAATAAATTAGCTAAAATCATTGTGAGTTGGATGAGATCAGCCAAATGCAAAAACAGCTCAGTGTAAATATGTAAATTTTGTGTAGCTAAGGAGGGGCACTGAACAGGATTAAAGAATAGCTTTATTATTATATGCAAGTTGTAAGCCTTTGAAATGTGTTATATCCTGCCTTAAAAAAAAGGGGGGGGGAAATAAAAAAGGAAAGACCAAAGAAGCACACATAAAAAGAAAAGAAGGATAAAAGAAGAAAGAAGGAAATGGATCAACTTGGAGAAAGACAAGGGCATAAAAATATAGGAAGACAGGTTGGCAATGTTTCTTCAGCAGTGCGTAGGTGATAGAATGTTCTAATGTGCCTTTCTAATACCCTGTTCTTATGCTCCAAATTGCTTCCTACATTTGTTCTGATTTCACTTGCTTTTGAACCTCAATTTACCCTGATTTCTCTTGCTGAATTAAATTGAGAATACTAGGATTTTTGCATCTGATAAATATATTTTTCACTGTAAATTGTGCCACTTGTTTTTAGTGAGCTCAGTGGTTGAGAGACATCCCCTAGAAGTGACCAGCACTGTGTCTACTGAATCAGTGTTCTGGGGCCAAACTCTAGCCTATGATGATTTGACCAATGTCCTGGTTCCAGCTTTCCAGTCCGACCTCTGCCTTCATTATATTTTAATTATGACTGAGACTTTTGTATTGTGGCTTGTTATTATTGTAGTAATTAACATCATAAAGTTAAAAGGTTAGCATTAACTAAAAGCGCACTGAGGGTAGGTATACTATAATGGCCTTTATCTTTGTTCTTATTTGAATTTCATACAACCTTATTAAGTGGTATTGTAATCTTCAAAGAATGATCTTCTGAATTACAAAGTTGTTTTCATCAGTCAGGCTTCAGGATGTACATGGAACCATAGGTGGCAAGAGAGATAGATGTCTGCCTTCTTAATCTGACATGTAAAGTCAACCGTTATCACTGTTCTGATTGACGTCACTTCTAAATTTCTCTCACATCTAAGAGGCCAGAACTAGTTCCCATTTTACAGAAGAGAAAAATAAGGCCCAAAATGTCAAAATGCTAAACTAAACTTGTTCATATTAAAAAATCTAATTAGTGTAGCTCAGTTGGTAAAGAATCCGCCTGCCATGCAGGAGACCACAGTTCAATTCCTGGGTCAGGAAGACCCCCTGGAGAAGGGATAGGCTACCCACTCCAGTATTCTTGGGCTTCCTTTGTTGCTCAGATGGTAAAGAATCCACCTCTGATGCAGGAGACCTGGGTTCAATCCCTGGGATGGGTAGTTCTCCTGGAGGAGGGCATGGCAACCCACTCTAGTATGTTTGCCAGGAGAATCCCCATGGACAGAAATGCCTGGTGGGCTACAGTCCATGGGGTTGCAAAGAGTTGGATGCTACTGAGTGACTAAGCACAGAATATAATTAGTGACAGAGCTGGGATTTTTACCCAGATCTGCCCAACATCATTTTTTGTTTATTTCTTCAGAGATATGTTACTCCCTAACTTTTGGTGAGAAAGGTATTAGTTTTGTATGTAACTAATTAACTATCAATAACTAGATAAGCATGCATTCCTAAACCATTAAGTACAGTGAAGTTGGCCTGTGGGAAACTTGAGAGACTTGCTTTTGGTTGTGAATTCTGAAAATACCACCTGTAACTTAAATATTTGCACATGTAGACTCATGACTGTGGGAAGATTCACCCCCACTACAGTTTGGATTCTGTCGACTTTGCGTGAAAAGTCTTCTGGCTTCCTCATACCCTCATCCATCCACGCCCTTGCATAACCTGCTTTTCTTCCTCTACAAATAAAAGAATACAGTGTCTTAGAGTGTTGAGAGGAACCTCAGATGCTCACAGAAAGGAGAGAGTTTTAAAAAAATAGGGGACAAAAAGAAAAACTTGACCAGCTAAACAGTATGCCCTAAACACAATTATGGACTGATTACGGCAGAGTCCTGTAAATAACTAAAAAATAACGCTCAAGAATAGGAAAAGTAGAACCCCTGTAAATGACTCTTCCTGTGCCATCTAAACTACTGATGCAGAGTCAACCTAGAATGGCAAGTCTATGCCAGATTGGAGGTTGACATTTCTTGTAAAACCACAAAAATGTCTCACTCTAATGATGGGAGCAGAAACAATGGTCCCTATGCCAGCTGCCACTTTTTTTTTCTACTCCAGCTAAACCAATTTTGACTAGTGACTAAGTGGAAACAAGTTGACAATCCACAGAATTTTCCTTCCTAGCCCTGATTTTCCAGCTTTTCTTTTAGACCATTGTTCTGATTAAAGAAGACTTGAGAAGGGTCTAGTAGTAGCTGAGAGAGAAGCGCATTCAGCCTTGGTCTTGGGACTAGTTAGAGTCTGAGAAGTAGGAAAGGTCTACTGCTTCAGTGAAGATGATGCGATATGCAACCAGCAATACTACTTTAACTATGAAATTCCAGATCAAGAATAATTTTAAAACTCTGATTCCTATGGAATAAATGCTATTAAGTAATAAGAAAAATCAGTAATCAATCAGGTCAGTGAGGGAAGAGACCTAGCAGTTTCCTCATGGCCAGGAGTCCCTGAACTGATCTCTTGAACCCAGTCTGCCCTTGTTGTGCTCTCTGGGGTACTGAAATGAGGCTACAGCCACGCCCCCCCCGAATGCACCCAGTCTCCTGAAGGAACTTAGATGAGCATAATCCTATTGGGTGAGAGAACAGTGTCTTACAAAAAGGTGAACTGATCTACATATTGGAAGTAGAAACAAAATTTAAATTTTCTGCAACATAGAAATATTTGCAAATGTCTTTTTCTCTCAATCTTATGATTTGAACCTAAAGAATTATGTGTTTCTCTTGACTGAGTCCTTGAGCAATATCAAAACAAAGTCAGTTCAGTTCATTTCAGTCGCTCAGTCGTATCCGACTCTTTGCGACCTCATGAATCACAGCACACCAGGCCTCCCTGTCCATCACCAATGCCCGGAGTTCACTCAAACTCGTGTGCATTGAGTCGGTGATGCCATCCAGCCATCTCGTCCTTCGTTGTCCCCTTCTCCTCCTGCCCCCAATCCCTCCCAGCATCACAGTCTTTTCCAATGAGTCAACTCTTTGCATGAGGTGCCCAAAGTACTGGAGTTTCAGCTTTAGCATCATTCCTTTCAAAGAACACCCAGGGCTGATCTCCTTTAGAATGGACTGGATGGATCTCCTTGCAGTCCAAGGGACTCTCAAGAGTCTTCTCCAACACCACAGTTCAAAAGCATCAGTTCTTCGGTGCTCAGCCTTCTTCACAGTCCAGCTCTCACATCCATACATGACCACTGGAAAAACCATAGCCTTGACTAGATGGACCTTTGTTGGCAAAGTAATGTCTCTGCTTTTGAATACGCTATCTAAGTAGGTCATAACTTTCCTTCCAAGGAGTAAGCATCTTTTAGTTTCATGGCTGTAATCACCATCTGCAGTGATTTTGGAGCCCCCCAAAATAAAGTATGACACTGTTTCCATTGTTTCCCCATCTATTTCCCATGAAGTGATGGGATCAGATCCCATGATCTTTGTTTTCTGAATGTTGAGCTTTAAGCCAACCTTTTCACTCTCCTCTTTCACTTTCATCAAGAGGCTTTATAGTTCCTCTTCACTTTCTGCCATAAGGGTGGTGTCATCTGCATATCTGAGGTTATTGCTATTTCTCCTGGCAATCTTGATTCCAGCTGTGCTTCTTCCAGACCAGCGTTTCTCATGATGTACTCTGCATATAAGTTAAATAAGCAGGGTGACAATATACAGCCTTGATGTACTCCTTTTCCTATTTGGAACCAGTCTGTTGTTCCAAAGTCAGGCAACATTAAATTCCCAGTTAAAATATTAAAAAATCTTATATTTAGCAAGGCTAGTTTAACTTTAAATAGCAGTTAAATAGCTAGATATCAAATAGTTAAATAACAATTAGTAATAGTGAATAAGATAGTTAAATAACTAGATAAGCATTTATATCTGATCTTGAGTTGGTCGACCAACTCAAGATCAGATATAAAGTGGTAAATAAGCCTTTTTTAGAGTTTGTTCTTTTCATAATAAACCAACAAATACAATCCCATGCAGAACCTTATAAGGTTCTCAGAGATGTAAGAAGCTAGGGATAAACATTGTGCAGTGTAATGCCAATCCCATGGGAAGTAGAAACAGCATCCACAAAGACAAAAAGCAAAGACGTACAGGAAAAGCAGAGACTTACAGGAAAGTCATTTCCTTCCACTTAACCTTGATTGAAGTCTGTTTTTATTTCATGTGATGGTGCTTAGATCTGGCAGTGTCACTCCAAGACTACACCAGAGTTATAAATGAGCCAGAATCAAAGAGGAAAAAAGCATTAATACATAGGAAAACCTCAATATGTCTATTCATTCTACTTTATAAATGATCCTGAACATGACTCCGAACCTATTAAGTTGAAGCACACTCAAGAAATAATCCATTCTTCTGAAGAAGTTTATGAGCAATGCAGCAAATATGCAGCAACATAGATAAGAATAAAATCTAGTTATTAGTAGTGGTACTCAGATGAAAGTGACTTATTATAATGTGTGTTTTTCCCAAGTTTCTTTTTAATGGGAAAGAATCAAACCAAGAGCATAGGAGTCCTTTTGAAATTATATATTCTGTGTTCTCTCACTTTAAAAAATGAATTTAAAATTCCTGGTCTTTCCTTAGAACTAGGTTTCTAGCACTGCCCAAAGTTGTATTTGTCCTATGAGGTAGTATGCAAATCATGTTAACAACTTATAATTATTTCAGACTGCTACCTTTTCTTAAAATATGATGCATTCTACTTCATTTTGATTTGCAATTCCATCGAAACTTCTAGCACAAGCAAATCATCAAGATATATGTTCACTCCACAAGCATCTGCCATCACTCACTTGCTCAGTGGCGTCCGACTCTTTGTGACCCTTGGTCTGTACGTTCCCCACCAAGCTCCTCTGTCCATGGAATTTTTCAGGCAGGGATACTGGAATGAGTTCCCATTTCCTTCTTCAGGGTTTCCTCCCAACCCAAGGGTCAAACTTACATCTTCTGCATTGCCTGCATTGTAGCTGGATTCTTCACCAGCTGACCCAGCAGGGAAGCCCTCATAAGCATTTATTAAGTATCTACTGTGTATGTAGTGATATACGAGGTGTTAGAAACTCATGAACTCAGTATGAAGGAGCAGAGACTGGTATAAGCAAGTAGAATTGATGAGGTATGTTCTTGACTGTATTAATTGTAGATCTGAATGAGCTGAACTTTTAGAATGTTTCACCTAACTTTAGTAATCCTTACCACTTTTTATAGCCACAGAAAGAAAATCTAAGGAAGAGTTTCCACTACCCTAAAGAGATCTACAAAATTAAAAGTTTCTTCTTTTCATTATGTGGCAACAGAATATCCACCCTGATATGTGAAAGATGTCTCAGAAAATCTGTCTCACCATCACAAGCAAAAAATTATATGCTCCATTTATTTTATTCACTAGTTTAATTCATTTTTTTCTTTCTCATCATTATTTATTCCTTCCATTTTTATAAATATTGGTCCCAAGAACTAGTTGAGATCCAAGGCAGCAGCATATCTCAGGTCTCCTCTCTCTTGGGAGTGTTATCTGGGAGGGTTACAGAGTAATGAACAAGAGGTGAGCTAGCCAAGTCAATATTAAGCTTTTGCAGTCAAAGGACTCCTAGATGTCAAAATAAATCACCCTTAGTCCCTTATATACCTATTAGTCCATCCATCCTTCTACCCTACCTTGCAATAAAGCTCTGTTGCTGCTACCTCTCATTTTTTATTGAAGAAGAAGAGTCAACTTTTGAGAGTGAAGAGAGGCATAAGGGTGATGGAAAATTGAAAAGAGATGTGGAGTACTATGTATAAAACAGATAACCAGCAAGGACCTGGTGTATAGCACAGAGAACTATACTCAGTGTTTCTAATAATCTATAAGGAAAAAGAATAGATCTGTATATACGTATAACTGAATCATTGCTATTCACCTGAAACTAAGATGATATTTAAATCAACTACACTTCAATAAAAATAAATTAAACAGATAAGGCCCTTTAAAAAACAGATGTGTAATAGCTATAATAGCTAATTCTCAGAGCCCATTGACACATATATTCATAAACTTAAAGTATTTATTACTCAGTCTCTGTAAACTGGCCCTAGTATTCTTTGCAATTACCTAGTTTTTTTGTTTTTTGTTTTTTGTTTTTTTCCCCACAAGCTTGGTCATTTCTTCAGTTCCTATCACACATCATGAGAAAGTTAGGAAATTTGGGGAAGCTAGCTTTCTCATGTACTTGTGTAACAGTGTAATATCCTGAAGGAGTTTGTAGCCCTGAGAAAACCACTTTTACATTTGGAATATGCTTCATTGTATTTGCAAATACAAGTGATGGTTCTTGCTATGTCATCTCACCAACATTCATGGAGTTTATGGTCCTTCATTATGTACTTGTTGTATTTCAGGTACTCTGTGAGGACACAATGATAAATCCAGCTGCAGGTGAAGAAATAAGATAATGAACTGTGGCAAAGACTGCACATACGCAGTGCTATAAAAGCATGTTGCTATGATTAGAAGACTTAAGTTCGACGTTATTTTTAAGTCTTGAGACTTGAGTAGGTAATACTTGAGTTGAGCCTTAAAGAAGGCTCCATCAGCACATAAAGGATCAGTATAAACAAAGGCATGGAAACTAGCTATCACATTGAGGTGACAGCAAATAATTTAGTATAATCGAATATCTGGGTGATGGGGGCAAAGTCAAGGAATAAAAGATAAGGCTACAAGTATATGTTGAAAATTGAATGCCTTTTCCTTGGCATTGTGATGATTGTGTCATATACTATAGAATATATATATATATATATATATATATATATTCCTTTTACACATATATTTGTATAAAATATGAATGTATGCATCAGTAAATTTTAAATATTAAAAAAATTAAACTCATAAAGTATTTGGGAAATATTCAAACTTTCTGAAGACATGAATTCCATTATAAAGTTTGCATTTTTGAAAGACCTATTGACACTGCAAAAGATATACTGAAGGAGAAAAAATAACAGAGAGTTAGTAATAAGGAAGTTAGCCTAATAGAGTTGTTGTGAGGATACAGATACTGGATGTGTGTTTTGTGTTCTGAACATATGTCATCAGTATTATTAGAGGTTAGGATTCTTGATTTTATGCAACTGTTAGTGCTTTTTCAAAGAAGTAATGTTCTCAAAGATTAAGTGGAAACAAACATTCAATTATTGCTGATGCTCCCTGTTCAAACCTTTTCTTCCTAAGTTCCTTCTTAAGTTATCCAAAATGTTTCTGAGAATAATGACAGTTCTGACTTTTGACAAACTGATGAAGAGATTAAAAAAATTAAAGAGAAAGTTAAAGTGGATGTATATAGAAAGGCTAATGGGTACAGATATAAATTATAGTAGTTGTGGTATGGTAGAAGTGTAAAAAATTTAATCTCACCAAGGGTTCCTCACTGAGCCTCAGTTTCCTTATCTGTCAAGGGTGCAACCAGTAGCACCTCCCTCATGATGTTGTATCAGAAATAACTTAGTTAATATTTTGAAAGCACTTGGAAGCGTGTCTATGAAAGTGCTCCATAAATATTTGACAATGTGTCATGCAAGGTTTTGATATAAATGCATATGAAGACATAAAAATAAATATCCTCAACTACCCATTTTATGGTTACCATAAATTTTATTTCACTGTCTTTGCTCTATCATGGTTATCTTTTAGAAGGTGGATAGGGAAACTAGGTAAAGTAGTACCTGGATGAGGGGGATACATCTCCCTTTAATTTTTATGTGTGTGTATACACATATATATATATATATGTTTGATTTTTGAACACTGTTACTACATTATCTATTCAAAAAAATAATGATAGTAGAACCTAGCATTTACTGAGTTTCTAACACTGCAGTATACACAGAACTAGGTGCTTTACATATATTGTTTTATATTTAATTATTGTAAATCATACATATAGCAGATTGGTTTCCATTTTGGTTTCCATTCAGATGTGTGAAGAGAGGTCTTGGGTTTCCGGGGGCTTGTGGACAAGATTCAGGGACAAATGACTTAGCATAAGCTATGGAGAATGAGGCAATGATATAGGGAAACTCAGTGAGTACCACTGTGAAGAGGCATTATTGAGCACTTGAACCCTTCTATATTCCCATTGCACTGATACTCTGTAAACCCCAAAACTTAGGCACATCTCAGGAAAAAGAGGATGAGAAGCAAAAAACTCACTGTTTCTGTCATACAGATAAAATAAAGCACAAAATAGAAGCTGCTCAATTATAGACAATTATAGAAAATATTAGTAACAAAATGAGAAGACTTATACTATGTAAAATAAGAGTATCTTAAAAACTTAAAAATAAATTAAAAAATTCAGTATGGATCTCCTTATAGTGTAAAAATGGAATGCAATTCTTAAAAAGAAACATGTTTCTTGTGCATTTGAGTTGTGGGCTAAGACTAGTGTCTGCTACACATGTTCAACAATCTTTATATAATAATTTAACCATCTACTACTGTTCTTTAACACCAACTGAATCAAGAAATTATAGGTTTATACACATTGTGGGATCTTTCTAAATATAAGTGTTCAATCATCTCACACTTCCTTTCATAGGAAGAAATCTAATCCAAAGAGAAAATATACTTTCCCAAGGTTACATAGAAGATTTGTGGCAAATTTGAGCATAAAATATTTTTCAATTATTTTAGGGGCACTAAACTTTCCTTGTTTATAAACAGTACCTTTCTCCACCTTCAGGCACTTGAAATTTTAGTTTTTTATAAGAGTGCATGGATGGGTAAAAGAAGTCTAAAATACATTCAGATTTAATCAGTTGTTCTCCATATACGTATGAAAATCCTAACTGAAAGTGAAAACAGAAGAGAGAAAAGCATGTAATTAAGCATCCATTCCATTTTTGTTAACAACAAATATGAGTATCAGAGGTTTTAGCCACAGTACAATCATTAATATGTTTAAAAAGACATTTTTTGAGCTCAAAGATGAAGGAAAAAGGCCCTAAAATATTTATGAATAGTGGGAATAAGAATCAGTATTCTAGAATTTCAGAGATGATAAAAAATAATGTTTCCTGGAATAATTAGAAAAAGCTTCACAGAGACAATGAGGTTTTACCAGGCTTAGAGAGTTAGATCTGAATGGACCTAGAAGGTTGGAACAGACATTCCAGGTATGAAAAATAATTGGAGGAGGAAACAGAGAAGATTGTTGAAACAGAGAGGACATTTATCATTCATCAGGGCCCCATGAACATTTACTGAGTCTTATGTCCTTTTTTTTAAAAATTTTATTTTTACTTTATTTTACTTTACAATACTGTATTGGTTTTGCCATGCATTGACATGAATCCGCCATGGGTGTATATGAGCTCCCAATCCTGAATCCCTGTCCCACCTCCCACCCCATATCATCTCTCTGGATCATACCCATGTACCTGCCCCAAGCATCCTGTATCTTGAATCAAACATAGACTGGCGCTTCATTTCTTATAGGATAGTATACATGTTTCAGTGCCATTCTCCCAAATCATCCCACCCTCTCCTTCTCCCTCACAGTCCAAAAGTCCGTTCTATACATCTGTGTCTTTTTTGCTCTCTTGCATACGGGGTCGTCATTGCCATCTTTCTAAATTCCATATATATGTGTCAGTATACTGTATTGGTGTTTATCTTTCAGGCTTACTTCACTCTGTATAATCGGCTCCAGTTTCATCCATCTCATTAGAACTGATTCAAATGTATTATTTTTAAGGGCTGAGTAATACTCCATTGTGTAAATGTACCACAGCTTTCTTATCCATTCATCTGCTGAAGGACATCTAGGTTGTTTCCATGTCCTGGCTATTATAAACAATGCTGCAATGAACATTGGGGTATATGTGTTTCTTTCAATTCTGGTTTCCTCGGTGTGTATGCCCAGCAGTGGGATTCCTGGGTCATAAGGCTGTTCTATTTGCAATTTTTTAAGGAATCTCCACACTGTTCTCCATAGTGGCTGTACTAGTTTGCATTCCCACCAACAGTGTAAGAGGGTTCCCTTTTCTCCACACCCTCTCCAGCATTTATTGCTTGTAGAGTTTTGGATTGCAGCCATTCTGACTGGTGTGAAATGGTACCTCATTGTGGTCTTGATTTGCATTTCTCTAATAATGAGTGATGTTGAGCATCTTCTCATGTGTTTGTTAGCCATCCGTATGTCTTCTTTGGAGAAATGCCTATTTAGTTCTTTGGCCCATTTTTTGATTGGGTCCTTTATTTTTCTGGAATTGAGCTGCATAAGTTGCTTGTATATTTTTGAGATTTGTTGTTTGTCAGTTGCTTCATTTGCTATTGTTTTCTCCCATTCAGAAGGCGATCTTTTCACCTTACTTATAGTTTCCTTTGTTGTGCAGAAGCTTTTAATTTTAATTAGATCCCATTTGTTTACTTTTGCTTTTATTTCCAGTATTCTGGGAGGTGGATCATAGAGGATCCTGCTGTGATTTATGTCGGAGAGTGTTTTGCCTATGTTCTCCTCTAGGAGTTTTATAGTTTCTGGTCTTACGTTTAGATCTTTAATCCATTTTAAGCTTATTTTTGTGTGTGGTGTTAGAAAGTGTTCTAGTTTCATTCTTTTAAAAGTGATTGGCCAGTTTTCCCAGCACCACTTGTTAAAGAGATTGTCTTTACTCCATTGTATATTCTTGCCTCCTTTGTCGAAGATAAGATGTTCTTATATCCTTTTACTCTTCTATATTTCAAGGAACAGAGACATACCCAGTCTTCTGTAATGCTGCTGCTGCTAAGTCGCTCCAGTCGTGTCTGACTCTGTGTAACCGCATAGATGGCAGCCCACTAGGCTCCCCCATCCCTGGGATTCTCCAGACAAGAACACTGGAGTGGGTTGCCATTTCCTTCTCCAATGCATGAAAGTGAAAAGTGAAAGGGAAGTCGCTCAGTTGTGTCTGACTCTTAGCAACCCCATGGACTGCAGCCTACCAGGTTCCTCCATCTTATGGGATTCTCCAGGCAAGAATACTGGAGTGGGGTGCCATTGCCTTTTCCTCTCCTGTAATGAGCTTGCTTTTTTATTATAAGCAAGTTGTTCTGCCCTAGGAGTCTCCTGGTATCACTGTTCTCTGTCTAGTTATTTCTCTTTTTTCTGTGTCTGCTCTTCTCTATTTCTCTCCACCCATTCCCATCTTGGAATGTGGAAGTGAGGGGTAGTAAAGAGATGAGTGAAATGAAATGTTGGGTGAACACATTTGCCTTTGACGTTGAGAAATTCAGTCTCCTTAGAAGATAAGACAAAGAAAACCCACTATGATCCATTCTATAGCAGAAGACAGCAGAGGGTGCTATGGGATCAACAAGGGCCCGTTGTTGAGTCTGAGCAGAGTTCAGAGAGGGTTTGTGGGTGCTATGAGCTGTGCCTTAAATATGGGTCAGTAAGGTCATGGTTTATAAGACTGCAGCAGAGGAAACGTAGGGGCAGGAGCATGTATGATTCATCATGATGGGCATTGAAGAAATACAGTAATCTGGTATTTCTAGGTTATAAAGTGAAAGGTGAAGATGAGCTATGATTATGTAGGAAATAGCTGGATTCGAGTTCCCTGCAGTGGATTTGAACTTGTCTCACAAGATATGGGTTGCTTCTGGAAGGCTGTAAGCAGCAGAGTAAACTCTGGGAGTTGGTGATGGACAGGGAGGCCTGGTGTGCTGCAGACCATGAGTTTGCAAAGAGTCGGACGTGACTGAACTGAACTGAACTGAAGCAACAGAGCATAGAATTGCATTTTGAGAGATTATACTTTTTGGCTGAGTGAAAGATGAATGTGAGGAAGGAAAAAATAAAGACCTGAGTAATGTAAACATACTCTTATTTCTTCATTCTCCAGAGTGCATCCTATTTTTCTTTACATAGCCTATGTCTTGAAATCATCTTCCAGTGCCATACTGAATAAGGTAAGATGGTGACAAAAAATACTGTTAGGGCAGAGAGAGCACGATACAGATACAAGGCAGAGAAAGTCTCTTTTCCCTTGACCCCTGGGTGATGGACTAGAGACTGAAGCAGATAGCTTTCAGTCATGGGCTTAGGAGATCAGACCCTGTTTTTGTCAACAATATCCTCATTACTAAGGAAGCTGCTGTCATCACTCCTATGTTATGAGAAGGATGAGCTTCCCATAAGACTAGTGCAAAATGCACAATTTCGTTTCATTGTCTGCATTAGAATATATATCCACAGAATACAAAACTCAACAATGCTACATACATCTCCATGCCACAGTCTTGTCACAGTCTACAATTGAAGACATATCTGCAGCCATGAAATTAAAAGACGCTTACTCCTTGGAAGAAAAGTTATGGCCAACCTAGATAGCATATTGAAAAGCAGAGACATTACTTTGCCAACAAAGCTCCGTCTAGTCAAGGCTATGGTTTTTCCAGTGGTCATGTATGGACGTGAGAGTTGGACTCTGAAGAAAGCTGAGCATTGAAGAATTGATGCTTTTGAACTGTGGTGTTGGAGAAGACTCTTGAGAGTCCCTTGGACTGCAAGGAGATTCATCCAGTCCATTTTAAAGGAGACCAGCCCTGGGTGTTCTTTGGAAGGAATGATGCTAAAGCTGAAACTCCAGTATTTTGGCCACCTCATGCGAAGAGTTAACTCATTGGAAAAAACTCTGATGCTGGGAAGGATTGAGGGCAGGAGGAAAAGGGGATGACAGAGGATGAGATGGCTGGATGACATCACTCACTCGATGGACATGAATCTGAGTGAACTCCGGGAGTTGGTGATGGACAGGGAGTCCTGGCGTGCTGCGATTCATGGGGTTGCAAAAAGTCAGACATGACTGAGCTACTGAACTGAACTGAACTGAAGTATCAAATGCTTATTCCAGGGAAATTTTATCAGCCTCTCATTTAGACTTGCTCAATTGAGTGGTAGCTGTTTTACAGGGATGAAAGTAGCTGTAATTGGCAAATGCTGATGAAAGAGCCATTAACAAGTCTTTGAAGGTTTCTGAAACCTCAGGTCTTTCTCAGCACCATTTCTCACCTTATTTGGCACAACTTTTGAGGTGATTGAACTTGTTTGGTTTGTAAATTAGAAGGATGGAAGTGTAGGTCATTCATTAAAATAACTTCAGAGTGAGTTTGCCAACACAGGAAAGCATATTATTAAATTTTATTCTTCATAGCAAAAATATAACTCAGTAAAGTTATAAAGTTATATTTTTATAAATTCTGATCTTATATAGTAGATGTTATGATAATACAGTCAAAATAAACTTGTTAATGAGAAAAAAGAAGGGTAATGGAATTTTTTTTTTACTTGAATTATTCAGGTTGTTTATTTTCTTAAGATACATTTACTGGATAACTCTGGAACTTTCCATTCAACTTTGCAATTCACTGGCTACTTAATATAGTGCAATGAATGCCATAAGTTTTCAAATATTACTAGATAAAAAGTGAAGAAAAGGATCATATAATTCCTCGTATAAACAGACTTAAGGAAGGCAGTCAAGAAAGCTGATTCAAGAGGCAGATTTTGGTCCTTCTAAACAGGATGCTAATGTACATTCCTCATGGTTGAATGTTAGGATGTTCTTTTTCTTTCTTTCTTTTTTTTTGTATATTTTCCAAGGAGAAAGCTGAGATTATCCTGATTATGAGAGGATGTCAACTTTGCCAACATTTCCTATTCCACAGGGGAAGGGTGGGCTGACATTGTGTAAAACTCCACAAGTTCTCACTCCAGCCCTGGTCTCATTTCCACAGTGAACTCCAAATAGCCCCTTCCTGACTGTAGCTAGTGATAGTGCAGGCCATTTTGTAAAACTCCAAATTCAAGGACCAGACTGGGGATTTGGAGAAATGGAGCCTTTCAACTCATCATAGGCAATGTACACTCCAATTACAGAACTAATTAAAGTTGATTTATTACTTTTAGGTCAGAGTTGTACCAGACTCAGTCTACACAAGGAGGAAAGAGGCCAAATCAATAGTATTTTCCTGGCTTTTGTTTTGAGGAGTCTTTTTTTTAACCAAAAATTTGGAAAGACCACAGAGTATGCACAATCTAATTATCTGCATTTTCAGCAGAATTCTCTATCTTCTTTTCTCAGCTTCACTGCTCAAAGGAATATCTGCCTCTGAGGTTTATATTTGGCCCATGAATCTTAAACATCAAACGTTGTATGTGAATTAGGTCTTCACTTTTAGAACATTTGTATTCAACCTTTTGGTCCAGTTTTTACATTTTCAATTTTAAAATAATTTCTTTTTATAGTTATATTCATTTATATACATTGTACATGTGCATAAATATAAAAGTAAATTTATAATTCTTTCTAACATGTTTGAAATGTAATAATTGCTCAACACTTAATAAATAGCTTAATTAGACAAACATTTAAAGCGATTGTCACTCTAATTGCAATTATTGCTTTCTTTGAATCTTACAAATAATTTGCTTAACTTTCTTAGTATGTGTCTGATCTATACATGTTTCTGAAATAATATGTTTCAGTGCTTATTAAACCTTACAAAAAGAAATGCTTCTTGTCTTGAAATCTTGAATGCTTACAGTGAATCCAAGACATATATTGCTAAAAGAGAGACTTCAGTTTAATTATTTTTTAAGCATTCTCATCTTTTAGTGGGAGCTTTGTGTTAATCTTTTATACTTGCTTGTAGTGTTTAGATAAGCACACATGGTTTCCTTGGAGTAGATTTATTTGGGGTTGGGTCATAGAATGGGTGGGGTGTAAAACATTCATAGAGAAGGAAATAAGTGATAGTAGTATTACGATAGGAGGAAAAGTGCCAAAGTTCATTTTTAATAGTCACAGATGTGTGGCCATCTGTATTAATTCATCCTCAAAGTTTTCTTAGAGGACTGTATTATGTTCTTTTTTTCCTTGTATTTTTGCATACAGGGAGAAAATTGTTACAAAAATCCCTCAGATCTATCTGTTTCTTCTTGACTTTGGAAACTTGCATGACATATTATCAACAGGCAGGCAAATCCCACAAAGCTATTACCTTTCAGGATGTGTCTCAGGGTGGTATGCTCCTGGCAGAATTTCACCATGTCTAGTTACTATTTGCAGATTCCATGCAATTTTTAAAATGTTATTTCAATAAAAACAAGATGATCATATTAGTGAAAGTATGTAAGAGGAACAGACAGCTTCAGAAACCTCAACTGTAATCCTACTGGGCACAGTCTCCAGCTGGGCTTGACAAAGAGTCATGTGCCGTATGTATCAAGAGGGAAGACAGCGGTCACACTTAAGATGGTTTTGTTTGAGTCAAATGATCAGGGCTCTCCTATTTTATCTTAAACTTGTGGAGACAGGTTATGTTTCTGATGAGGGCAACCAAATAATGCACTGGTAACCCAAACCTGTTTATCCTCCGCCTGTGGGGTATGTTACATTATACTTTACCTTTCAACCCTGGGAGGTGATCTTAGTAATAACGTGGCATGTGCTTTCCCTGAACTGGGATCCATCTTCCAGATAAGTATCGGAAACCTCCGCTTTGAAATGGGTCTTACCTCTCGTATCTAGAAGAGGTGCTGTCATGGTGGGGTTCAGTAGGTTACCAGAGACACTCATATTTTCCTTATTTAAGTTGCTTTAATGCATAGTATCACCACTACTGAGCTTTCTGTTTTTTTTCTCTTCAAGCTTATCATTCCTTTTGTAGTCTCTATTTTACTTGGGGCGCCAATTTCCATTAGCTTTTCAAACTATAATAGTAGGAGTCAACTCCTAATTTCATTTTCTTTCTCTGACTCTGTTCCCATCATTTGTTTCTATTTGACTTGTTCAATATAAAGCTCATTAGAAGAGAATGAAGTCCTCTTTGGAAAAATGAGTTTCTATAACTAAGCTAGTCCTCATGTAAACAGAAGAAAAAAGGAAAACAAAAGGGAAAGGAACCTCAAATCTTCCCAAACATTTGTCTAATAAATTATAACATCACAAAGTACATCTTTTTCAAAGTTATTAAAAAATGAATATTTTAAAACTGAACTATAATTCAACATACTTTTTTATTTATAACTTCTCTCCTTCCTAAAAAATGGTGTGTATTTTAATGAGAGTGCATGTTTTATAGGAAATTGCAAGAGAAAGATCAGAAATAGCAAGAATTTTTTTAGAAAACACAGAAATTAGGGAAAGTGACTTAATTTTACCTTTTATCATGAAAAAGAGTGACTAGGAAACAGTGTCAGACTTTATTTTGGGGGGCTCCAAAATTACTGCAGATGGTGATTCCAGCCATAAAATTAAAAGATGCTTACTCCTTGGAAGAAAAGTTATGACCAACCTAGATAGCATATTGAAAAGCAGACACATTACTTTGCCAACAAAGTCAAGGCTATGGTTTTTCCAGCGGTCATGTATGGATGTGAGAGTTGGACTGTGAAGAAGGCTGAGCACTGAAGAATTGATGCTTTTGAACTGTGGTGTTGGAGAAGACTCTTGAGAGAGTCTTCTGCAAGGAGATCCAGCCAGTCCATTCTGAAGAAGATCAGCCCTGGGATTTCTTTGGAAGGAATGATGCTGAAGCTGAAACTCCAGTACTTTGGCCACCTCATGCGAAGAGTTGACTCATTGGAAAAGACTCTGATGCTGGGAGGCATTGGGGGCAGGAGGAGAAGGGGACGACAGAGGATGAGATGGCTGGATGGCATCACTGACTCGATGGATGTGAGTCTGAGTGAACTCCAGTAGTTGGTGATGGACAGAGAGGCCTGGTGTGCTGCGATTCATGGGGTTGCAGAGTCGGACATGACGGAGCGACTGAACTGAACTGACAATTAACATAAATTAGATTGAGTTTCCTGGTAGCTAAAGGATGCTATAGAGAAGCTAATAATTTATCAAAAAATATACACTTAGATTTATTCATGTAACTGATCACAGGTAAACAAATGAGACATTTACAAGACAACATTTGTAAATAGATTCTTCAAAGGCAAGAAAGACTCTTCTTTTGAATTCTTTCCAAGTCTGGAATCTGAAACCATTAATTTATCTGAGATGATCTCTCCTTTCATACTGTCCCTTCCCTGAATCACACAGTTAAGTGACCCTCAAATTAAACTTGATTTTTCCTAAAATTAATCAAAGATGATGACAGTGGCTTTATTTGTTGATCAAATTTTTCAGGGCTTAAGAAGCATTTTAGCTATGAATATTTTTAGAAATTATAGCATTCCCCTTAGGAAACTAAAGTAGCATTAAACTAGCATATTTGTATACCAAATAGTAAGATAATGGCATAAAAGTGGGGGATATGATTATTAAGAGCTTAGCATAAATATCTATAAAATTATCTTGAGCCATGTAGATAGTCAGTTATAGAATTTATCTTTCTCATTTTTAAAAAGTTTTACTGGCATATAGTTACCTTCCAATGCTGTTAGTTTCTGCTGTACAACAAAGCAGATCAGCTACCTGTATACTTATATCCTCTCCCCCTTGAAGCTGCCTCCCAACCCCTCCATCCCCCCCATCCTTGTCAACCCAGAGCCCTGAGCTTTGATTCAGCAGTTAAAACCTAAAATGACTTTTGATTGCAGTAGATAAATTCACATAAATATCTCTAATAGGAGATATGTGATGCATGAGTTACAAAAAAGAGAAACCCAGACTCTAAAAAACGAAAGTGAAAATCTTGGTTCTCTACTCTTAACTTCCATATTTCCTCTAAAGCCTGACTTGTGATTTAGTTCATATAACTACTTTATTTACCCTGGCATTTCAAATCTTAGAAATTTCTACTCAGTCCCTTTGGGTAGCTTGCCACCCACTTCTTTGAGGTTTATCCTATAACTGAACCTGTGATAAACAAAGAAAAACATACCCTTTTACTTCAATAGTTCTGTAAAGACTAGGCACTCCCTATCTAGATTAATATTTAGAGCTGAGATTACCCTGAAAAAATCAATTCGCCATTCTATATAGAAACAGAAAATGTGTATGTTGACCAGCCTCATCTTTCCATGCATCCAAAATGTGTGTAAACATATTGTTTAGCATAACAAATATCTCTTCCATGCATGTGAGTGGTACACAAATAGACTGCAAAAGAGCATGAGGAGGCCAAAGTTCACAATAGTTTGATGAATAAACAAGGGTCACAATAGCTGGAAATACAGGCAGTCTTACCAGGCTTCATGTTTCTGCTAACTCAAGTCTAAGAAAAACAAAGGGTTAGGTGTCAGTAACCAAACACGGTGTTCTTCTTACTTTTTTAAAAATGTAAGTTAACCATATTGTAAAAGATACTTTTTCTGTGCCTGCATCTATTCAAAAGGAGCAAAGATTTTAAAATTTATGAGAGGAAAGTAATGCTTTAGCTCAGTTCCATTTGGTTCTGTTCACTTAACCGAAACTCTTGAGGTAGATACAGAGATAAGCAAGGAGCTAAAAATATAGTTGGGGAAATAGAACAGTTTGTTTGAATACATGTAGAGTATAAAGTCAAAGGTGACCATATTAGTAGATAGTAAAAAGTGTACTGAAATATACAAAAAGAGACAGGTTAATTGCTTTAGAAGATCGAATACATTGCGTGAAACCTAACAAATGAGTACAGTTTTCACATTCATTAATCTAGGTCATGGATATATTATTAACAACATCTTTTGTTGTTGTTTTCAGTCCCTGCATTTAGTTGAGACTGGGGAGAACATAGGTCATTCTCTATATTTCTAATAAATACCTTCACTTAAACTTCAAAGTCCTTCCCAATATGATTATCATATGTTTTCTTTTACTCTCCTGCTTATGCCTTATACTCTGGACCTTCTGAAATTTTTACAAACACCCTAATTAGGGGTTTGTGTGTGTGTGTTTTCTCACCATCTTATCTGCTGCTTCCTCTGCTTAAGAATACTGTATTTTATATACTACATACTTTTTGAATATGTATTGCTTCTTTAAAACTCAATATGCATAGATGTAAAGTCTTTGGTGACACCTAAAGACAATAGTTGCCAGTTGCTCTAATCTTGCTGTACCTTTAACCATTTCTATTGACTTATTTTTACTTTATTATATATCATCTGGGTGTGAGCCAATATTCATTCTCATGGTGTCTAGTAGTTCCTAACTATATCTGATAAATGAATGAATGAAGACCACAGGCTCCATTAAGTCTTGCCCAGCTAGTATTCTCAGTGATAATACTACCTTCTTTGAATTCCTGGTGGATTTATAGCTTTATAGACTTCTGAAAATCAGTCTTTTAAGTGAATTCTGAGAGTTAACCAGCCTGAAACACTTGGAAAATTTTAATAGAGTTGTCATTTGCAAATGTGTAAGTGTATTTATTCAAAACCATTTGTTGACTGTCTTCTGTGCTCAAAGCCCTGTACTCACTGACATGAGAGATAAAGAAAAAATTTACTTCGAGAGCTCAATCAATATTTATAAAATGAAGGTATAGTAAAACAATAATAAGGTGCCAGAGGGAATGGAATAGACATCGTCTCAGGATTTCAGAGTGAAGAAAAGAGTACCCAAACCATATTTTAAATGTTTTAAAATTATTATTATGGCAAGAAGCATATAACATGAAATCTACTCTTGGATTGTTTAAATGTATAGTGAACTATTATTTGGGCTTCCCAGGTAGCTCAGTAGTAAAGAGTCCACCCGCCGTGGTTAAGTTCAGTTCAGTAGCTCAGTCGTGTCCAACTCTTTGCGACCCCATGAATCGCAGCACGCCAGGCCTCCCTGTCCATCACCAACGACTGGAGTTCACTTAGACTCGCGTCCATCGAGTCAGTGATGCCATCCAACCATCTCATCCTCTGTCGTCCCCTTCTCCTCCTGCCCTCAATCCCTGCCAGCATCAGAGTCTTTTCCAATGAGTCAACTCTTCGCATGAGGTGGCCAAAGTATTGGAGTTTCAGCTTTAGCATCATTCCTTTCAAAGAACACCCAGGGCTGATCTCCTTCAGAACGGACTGGTTGGATCTCCTTGCAGTCCAAGGGACTCTCAAGAGTCTTCTCCAACAACACAGTTCAAAAGCATCAATTCTTCGGTGCTCAGTCTTCTTCACAGTCCAACTCTCACACCCATACATGACCACTGGAAAAACCATAGCCTTGACTAGACGGACCTTAGTCAGCAAAGTAATGTCTCTGCTTTTGAATATGCTATCTAGGTTGGTCATAACTTTCCTTCCAAGGAGTAAGCGTCTTTTAATTTCATGGCTGCAATCACCATCTGCAGTGATTTTGGAGCCCAAAAAAATAAAGTCTGACACTGTTTCCACTGTTTCCCCATTGATTTCCCATGAAGTGATGGAACCGGATGCCATGATCTTCGTTTTCTGAATGTTGAGCTTTAAGCCAACTTTTTAACTCTCCTCTTTTACTTTCATCAAAAGGCTTTTTAGTTCCTCTTCACTTTCTGCCATAAGGGTGGTGTCATCTGCATATCTGAGGTCATTGATATTTCTCCCGGCAATCTTGATTCCAGCTTGTGTTTCTTCCAGTCCAGCGTTTCTCTTGATGTACTCTGCATATAAGTTAAATAAGCAGGGTGACAATATACAGTCTTGAGGTACTCCTTTTCCTATTTGAAACCAGTCTGTTGTTCCATGTCCAGTTCTAGCTGTTGCTTCCTGACCTGCATACAGATTTCTCAAGAGGCAGGTCAGGTGGTCTGGTATTCCCATCTCTTTCAGAATTTTCCACAGTTTATTGGGATCCACACAGTCAAAGGCTTTGGTATAGTCAATAAAGGAGAAATAGATGTTTTTCTGGAACTCTCTTGCTTTTTTCATGATCCAGAAGATGTTGGCAATTTGATCTCTGGTTCCTCTGCCTTTTCTAAAACCAGCTTGAACATCTCAAAGTTCACAGTTCACCTATTGCTGAAGCCTGTCTTGGAGAATTTTGAGTATTACTTTACTAGCGTGTGAGATGAGTGCAATTGCGCAGTAGTTTGAGCATTCTTTGGCATTGCCTTTCTTTGGAATTGGAATGAAAACTGACCTTTTCCAGTTCTGTGGCCACTGCGGAGTTTTCCAAATTAGCTGGCATATTGAGTGCAGCACTTTCACAGCATCGTCTTTCAGGATTTGAAATAGCTCCACTGGAATTCCATCACCTCCACTAGCTTTTGTTCGTAGTTATGCTTTCTAAGGCCCACTTGACTTCACATCCCAGGATGTCTGGCTCTAGGCGAGTGATCACACCATTGTGAGTATCCGGGTCGTGAAGATCTTTTTTGTACAGTTCTTCTGTGTATTCTTGCCACCTCTTCTTAATATCTTCTGCTTCTGTTAGGTCCATACCATTTCTGTCCTTTATCGAGCCCATCTGACTGAGTGACTGAGCACACACATGCATGTGAGCGTGTGTGCACACACCCACACACCCAATATTATTTACTGTAAGCGCAGTGTTGTACAAGAGATTGCCAGAATGTTTTCGTCTTGCATGACTGAAACTACATTCCTTGAACAATTCCTCATTTGCCCTGCCCAAGCCCCTAACCCCACCATTCTACCTTCTGCTTAGATGAGTTTGACTACTTTACTACCCCATCTACATTTCCTCTTTGGAAAAATGTCTCTTGCTACTTTTAAGATTCTCTCATGACCTTTGACAATTTGATTATAATGTGCATGGTATAGACTCCTCTGAGATTAGCCTATTTGAGATTTGTTGGGCTTCTCAAATCTGTAAGTCCATATCCTTCTCTCGGTTGGGAGTTTGTGGACCTTATTTCTTTAAACAATATTGCTGTCCTATTCCCTGTCCTTCTCTCTCTTCTACTTCTGGACTCTAATAATGTATTTATTGGTCCACGTGATGGTATCTCATTAGTCCTTTAACTTTTCTTCATTTCTTTTTTTTTATTACTTTCCCCCTCTTAGTGGATAATTTCCAATGATTTCAAGTTCACTGATTTATTTTTCTGCCTGATGAAGTCTGCTGTTGAACCTTTCTAGTAAAATTTTCTGATCTGTTGTTGCATTGTTTAACTCCAAAATCTGTTTGATTTGGAAAGGAAATATTTTTTCTCTGTTGTAATTCTCATTTTGTTCATGCCTTGTTTTCCAGAGCTCACTGAACAGGTTTACAACAGTTATTTTGAATTTTTACTCAGATAATTTATTGACCTCCATTTCTTTCAGATTGGTCTTTGGAAATTTATTGCTCCTTTGATTGAGCTGTTTCCCCCTGTTTCTTTGCGTTCCTAGTAATTTTGCATTGATACCTATGGATTTGAAAAAATAGTCATCTATCCCATTCTTTATGGAATACCTTCATACACGAAAAGAACTTAATGAGTCAGGCCAGCTTTTGAGTCTGGAGACCTTTTGAAACTTTTCTGTGGATGTGTTTTCTGTATTTGTGTGTGTAGATTCCTAATTAGAGAAATTTGCTGGTTTTCTTTTTAATTTTATTTCAGGAGAATTGATTTAAGCATTGTTGTTGGATTGGTATCTACATTTGAGGAAGGAGAGTCTGGTACTTCCTATTGTTCATCTCACTCATGTCACATTTAACGTTATTCTTTTCAATGTCTTTGGGTTCAGAGAACACTTTGAACTCACTTTGTCTGAATTTGAATTCTACTTTTCTATGTTCAGGGCTTCCCCAGTGGCTCAGACAGCAAAGAATCTGTCAGGAGTGCAGGAGATCCAGGCTCAGTCCCTGGGTTGGGAAGATCCCTTGGAGAAAGGAATGACCACCCAATTCAATATTCTTGCCTGGAGAGTTCCGTGGACAGAGGAGCCTGGTGGGCTACAGTCCACGGGGTTGCAAAGAGTCAGACACGACTGAGCGACTAATACTTTCACACTTTTGTTATGTTCAGCCTATAAGCAAGTAACTTGACTTTTCTGAGTTTTGGTGTCCTTCTTTGTGAAATGGAGATAATGTCAAGTTACTCCTGGAACTGTTGTTAGGAAAGTCCCTGGTAGAGAAATTGTCCTTTTTTAATCCTCCTCCCTAAATAAATGTCTAGAAGGATGTAGGTCAAAACCTTAATAAATAGGTAACTCTGAAGGTAGTCAAAGTGTGTTTATTGTATATGGTTTTATGTTTCTTTCCGTTTATTCTAATTTTCCTACTGCTGCTACTGCTGCTGCTGAGTCAGTTCAATCGTGTCCAACTCTGTGCGACCCCACAGATGGCAGCCCACTAGGCTCCCCTGTCCCTGGGATTCTCCAGGCAAGAACACTGGAGTGGGTTGCCATTTCCTTCTCCAATGCATGAAAGTGAAAAGGGAAAGTAAAGTCATTCAGTTGTGCCTGACTCTTCGCAACCCCATGGACTGCAGCCTACCAGGCTCCTCTGTCCATGGGATTTTCCAGGCAAGAGAACTTGAGTGGGGTGCCATTGTATGTATTATTAGAAATTTTAAAGTTTTCCTGTGTTTTTTTATTCTTCTTCGATTTGAAAATCCCTTCTGGCCTTGTCCAAACCATATACTGATTCCTCACAATTATTTTACACATATTTCTAAAATGTGTAAAAGTTGTTCAATCCCATTCTAATACCAGTTAAAGAGATTTTTTTGTTTTTGTTTTTTTATGATTAAGAGATAAACTCACCTTAACGGTAAAGAATTTGTGGCTCTCTGTTTTGTGTAAAAGGACTCATTTTCATCACTGATGAGGACCATTAACATATTTATTTTTAGCAGCAAGTATATTACCAAGACACATGTATGTCAGCATTTCACTGAGTGAGCATATCAGAGAATGCTGAAACAGGTCACATTGAAAAGAATATTGATTTTAGCCCCAGAACTTAGAGTATATTGAAAGGGAACAACAACTGACTGCCACAAAATAACCAATGTTATTTCCTTTTGTCTCCCTGACACTATTTACTATGTGTATACATATTTTTGTAATTTATAAAACCCTTGTAAGCTGCTTGTTCCATAAAGTTAGTTTTCTGCTGGGCACAGGATTTGTCCAGGTGGTTTTAGCCATCGTATAATCCTACTTTTCCCCCTGAAGTGTCTGGGTTTTTCAAGTTGTTGTAGCTTTTCTTATCCCATTGCTCCTTGCTGTGAACAACTAAAGTATTTAGGCCCCATTTTAGAAGTGAAAAAACATTAGAATTTCATGATAATTCACAATGAAAAGAAGTAGGAATCAAATCTAGTGTTTTTCATTTCCACGCATGCCAAGCCTAGTGTCCCTCTTTACTAGTGTCCTGACTACCTCCCAGACCATTTCCCATTTTACCACTACTGTGCCAGTAATGATCACCCTCACCAGACCAGTGTGATTGACCAAATCATGGAGGCCATGCCCAAGTCCTACACACCTAGTCCTTATACTGTGCATTCTAGTGAAGATTCTACTGGGTCTCTTACCAAAGATGTTGTGAGCTGGATGGTGGCTTTGTTGTTTAGCTGCTCAGTCACGTCTGACTCTTCGTGACCCCATGGACTGCAGCACACCAGGCTTCCCTGTCCTTCACCATCTCCCAGAGCTTGCTCAAACTCATGTGCATTGAGTTGGTGATGCCATCCAAACATCTCATCCTCTGTCATCCCCTTTTTTCCTGCCTTCAATCTTTTCCAGCATCAGAGTCTTTTCTAATGGGTCAGCTCTTCATATCGGGTGGACGAGTTATTGGAACTTGAGCTTCAGCATTAGTCCTTCCAATTAGTATTCAAGATTATTTCCTTTAGAATTGACTGGATTGATTCCTTGCAGTCCAAGGGACTCTCAAGAGTCTTTGACAACACCACAAGTCCAAAACATCAGTCTCATTCTAACAATATCCAGGTTTGATGTAAAAAGAGTCACCATACTTAACCTCATTTGTACCTCATTTTCTGTCTTTGAGGTTCAAATTATACTTGCCTCAGCTGTCAAGGGAGATGGCATTATAGGGAAACATCATTACTCCTGCCTAAACTCAACTTGTTATTACTCCAAATGTAACAGAGGTGGTGAAACCTCCAGAAATGAGAGACCCTCCAGTCTGTGAAAGATCTAGAAGTTTCTCAGATTTCTAGTCTCTATCATGCCAGAAAGGAACCTTGCAAAGAAGGATACAAAGACTGACTTCCTAACTTTTCCTGCTCTTCCTCTTAGCCATTTTGATGCCTGATGAACAGAATGCTTTGGAGTTCTGAAAATATTCCCACAATGACATTTTTGTCCATTTCACTTAATTCCAAATAAAATAGAGTGTTTGTATAATAGTTGTCTAGGGTAACTTTTGGGGGCTTCTCTGGTGGCTTGGATGGTAAAGAATCTGCTTGCTAGGCAGGAGACTCAGGTTCCATCCCTGGGTTGGGAAGATCCCCTGAAGAAGAGATTGGCTACCCATTCCAGTGTTCTTCCATGGAGAATTCCACGAGCAGAGGAGCCTAGTCCATGAGGTCACCAAGAGTCATACATGACTGAGTTACCAACATTCACTTTTTTTTTCCCAGGGTAACTTATTTGCAAACAGTTTTATTTTCCATAATTATATTTCTTTAATTTCTACTTTATTTCTTTTGGAAACTAGAGTTATATACTTTTTTTAACATAAAATATATATCTAAAATGTATAATGGTATTATTATCAACATACCATTATTGCATCAGATGACAGTAACAGTTTACATTTATTAGACACAAATTTAGCTTCCAGGCCTTTTATCTACAAATTCTAATCCACACAATACCATTTCTTATTTATGTTATTACCCACCACTAAAAAATGAGGACAGTTTTAAAAAATGTATCAGATGTAAATATTCATTATGGTGAAGGACTTTTACATACAATATTTCATTTCCGCTCACAATGTAGACCACAGTCCATTGGCTAGAAGGTAGCAAATGACCCCACATAACTGTGGAGGCAGAAAATTACAATCTAGCTGTGTGCCATGCAGAAAAGGAAAATTGATTTATGTATCACGTGTCATTGTGACTGCAGCAGTGTTGTACTCTGTGCTAAAGAAATAATTTCAATATATGAGAAGACAGAAAAAGACAGCAATATTCTCCCCTTGCTACTTATTTTTTAAAGTTAATCTACAAAATTATAATACCAGAATAACTAATGAGAATATTATTAAGAAAAAGTTCAAGTCAAATTCACTAATGAACATAAATGTAAAATACCTAACATAAATGTATATATCATCTTAATATAGGCTCCTCAAAGCCTTTCATGTCCTATAATTCAACATTCTTTCATACACAAACATGATATACAGTAGTAAGTAACCAAAATTCTTCCCCTTAAAAATCTGAAAAGGACAAAGATATTTTCTATTACTATTTCTATTCAATATTACACTGGAGGTCTGAGCCAGTTGTATAAGGCAAGGTACATAAAAGGTGTAAAAATCTGAACAGAAGAAACAAAGCTGTCATTTATTGCAGATAATACATAGAATATACAAAAGAATAAAAATCTGCAAACAGTAAATTGTTAGGAATAAGAGTATAGTAAGAGTGTAGATGGAAAATTAATATACAATAATCTGTTGCACTTCAAAAATAGTAGCAAAAAGAATTCAAATGAGTCTTTTTTAAAAAGTGCATCATTTATATTAACATCAAAACCTAAAGTAACTAGAAATAAATCCAACAACATTGTTCCAAAATCTTTATGGAATGACTTGTAGAACTCTATGGAAATACATTTTTCAAAAAGCAAATACACAGATATATTCATGGCACAGAGGGCTCAATACTGTGAGTGTCATTTTTCACTTAATTCATCTGTAGAGCTAGTGCTTTAAAAATTTTTTAATGGAATTTTTCAAAGTGAATGAGAAATTTATATGAAAATGCAAAGAGCCCAAACCATCAAGATACTCTTGAAAAGCAAGCTGGGCATACTTTCCCTATCAGACATGAAGGCTTAAAAAGCTCTGTTGATGAGAGGAGTGTCTACTGGTACAGGGATATAAAAATTGTCAAATGAGTAGAACACTGAATATAGTAAAAATTACATGCAAAAAAGGCATTTTACTGAGAAAGACCTGGACTTTTCAGTAAATGAATGTGGAACAATTGATTATACATAGAGGGAAAAATTAAATTGGATCATTACCTTATAAAAAATCCATTCCAGGTGACTCTTAGTTATAAATGTGAAAAGCAAAATTGCAAAGATTCTAAAATTAATATGAATAATACTTTCATATCCTCAGAATTTCTTAAATAAAACAGACTATAAATTATAAGATTGAAGGCAGGAGCAGAAGGGGACGATGGAGGACAAGATGGTTGGATGGTATCACCAACTCAATGGACATGAGTTTGAGCAAGCTCCAGGAAATGGTGAAGGACAAGGGAAGCCTGGCATGCTGCAGTCCATGAGGTCACAAAGAGTCAGACATGGCTGAGTGACTGAACAACAATATAAACTATAAATTATAGAAAAGATTAGTAAATTTAGTTACGTTGAATTTAACTTCTTTTCACCAAGAGATACCACATATGGAAATGAAAAATAGAAACTGTAATTGTTATAACCACATATAATTGGCTGAGTGAATTACTACAACATAAAAAAAAAAAAAACCCCTCATACAAAAGGATAATAAACAAACAGCCTTAGAGAACGCTAAGCTGAAGATGTAGTCAGAAAAGCGCTCATGGACTTTAAGATAACCTGACAAAAGATGCTCAGTTCTCTTAGTATCCAAGGAAATGCAAATTAAAACCACTATATTATACAACTCTGGACCATAAAGCTAGCAACATTTAAATATATAACAACTGGATCAGATAAAGCATAGCCTTCTGGTTTAGACTAAGGATTTGAGACCTTATTTTGTTAGTAACAGGATCCTTTGAAGAGCTGAAAATAAAGATGTGATCAGATTAAAGTTCTGGAAAAATTCCTGTCCTGTATGGAGCCTGGAAAAAAATTGTTGACCGTATCAAATATTGGTGAGAATGTGGAACAAGGGGAAATCTCATCCCCTATGGAGCAGAGAGTCAATTGATAGAACTGATTTGGAAAATAGTTTGACATTTTCCTGCATATTTGAAGATATGCATTTATTCTCATCCTGAATTCCACTCTTGATCCATACTTGAGAGAAATTCTTTTTCATGTTTACCTAGAAACTTATACAAAATAATTTAGAGCAACTTTAAATGAAAACAACACAAATGTTCATCTAATACAGATTGAATAAGTAAATCATGATGTGTGCACACATGCTCCTATTGTCCATGGAATTCTTCAATCAAGAATACTGGAGTGGGCAGCCATTCCATCTCCTGGGGATCTGCCCAACCCAGGGATCAAACATGGGTCTCCTGCATTGCATGCAGATTCTTTATCATCTACGCCACCAGTGAAGCTTTTATCATATTTTGCTACAAGGAAAACGAACATACTGCAGCTACACACAACAACATAGAAAAATTATATCAACACAATGTTGAGTGAAAAAAGTGGATATGGAATTTATACAATGTGATTCTGTTTTAACAAAGTCCCAATTGGGCCAAGCTAAATAATGTATTGTTTAAATCTTCATGCACAGAAGGAAGGAAAGAAATTAGTTATCCCAGAGATGATTATGATTACATCTGTGGGAAGGAAAGGAAATTCATTTGGGAGGGGTACACAGGAAGCTGCTAAGACATTACCAGCAGTATTCTGTTACTTAACTTGGATGATGGCTCTACGGGTGATTGCTTTATTTTTATTCTTCAAATTATATATCATTGTCTATACTTCAGTGTGTGTGATATATTTCACAAGAAAAAAAAAAGGAAGCTTTGTAGGTCTATTTTTGATGGACTGTGCGTGAGAAAGTTGCTCAGTCGTGTTCGACACTTTGCGACCCATGGACTATACAGTACATGGAATTCCCTAGGCCAGAATACTGGAGTGGGTAGCCTATCCCTTCTCCAGGAGATCTTCCCAATCCAGGGATGGAACCGAGGTCTCCCACATTGCAGGCAGATTCTTTACCAGCTGAACCACAAGGGAAGCCCTTTGACGGAATATGCCAATGTTTTTTATCTTTTCTGTCTGAACCCCCCCCCCCACCCCAGAAAAATATTCTCTTATTTAGATCTAGTTTTATTCTCAGTGAAAATTTAAAAATAGGTTTCTTTTGTTGGAATTCATAAGAATGTATCCCACAAAGATCTAATAGCTTAACATTTATCTGCATGTAAAAGAATTATAACATTTAAAATAATGTCTTCTACATCCTGGAAGTGATTAATTTATCTGGAATTTATATTCGACTTGATATTTATAATTTTTTATTTGAGGGTCATATAGCAAACAATAGTAAAGCAAACCAAAACTTCTTACATCTGTACAGAAAATTATTTTGTGCAAGGTAATGATATGGTAACAACAAATATTTATGAAGGAAGTAGTTTGTCCATATATGATATTGTTTAAGACTCACAACACAGTAGGAGGGATATACAATTAGTATCCTTAGGTTTTAATGTGGAAATACAATGTTAACATTTGTTGGAAATCAAGACAAAGAAATTAAGTAACTTCCCAGGTAAGAAAAGGACAAATACTGTATAATATAATTTACATGAAGAAACTAAAAAAGACAAACTCAGAGAAGCAGAGAGCAAAATAGTGTTTACCAAGGGCTGGTGAGATGAGGAGGAGTAGTGAGAATGAGCTGAAGCTCCCATACTTTGGCCACCTTATGCAAAGAACTGACTCACTGGAAAAGACCCTGATGCTAAGAAAGCCTGAAGGCAGGAGAAGAAAGGGACAACAGAAGATGGGATGATTGGATGGCATCACTGACTCGGTGGACATGAGTTTGAGCAAGCTCTTGGAGTTGGTGATGGACAGGGAAGCCTGGTATGCTGCAGTCCATGGGTTCACAAAGAGTCAGACATAACTGAACAACTGAACTAAACTGAGGTGAGAATGAGTGATGTTGGTCACAGAGTGCAATCCAATTATAAGATTAACAAATTTGAGGGTCTAATGTGTAGCAATGACAGCTAATAATACTGTATCTTATACTTGAAAGTTGCTGAGAGTAGATCTTAAATGACCTCAGTACAAAAAAGAAATGGTAAATATATGATGGGAGGCAAGCGGTAGCTAAGGCTTTAATGATAATCATTTTGTACTTTGTAAGTGTAGCAAGTCAACACATTTGTGCATCTTAAACTTACACAATGTTATGTGCAATAAAAGGCGGGGTGGGAGGTAGAAATTAAGTACACTCCCTAAATCAGTTGACAACCCAAGTATTTGGAGGTGATTTCTAACTCTTAAGCTGTCCTAAACCAGAGCCCATCCTTGGGGCTACAAACCATTATTTGGGGGCAAAGACTTGTGGTTTGGTTTTTTTCTGTTTCTTTTTTGTCTGGCACAGGGTTAATCTTTTTTTTTTTAAGAAATGAAAAGTTTTTGTGAGAATACTTGCTCATCCCCAAACCTATAGAGCCCACCCTCCTCTCACTTGGGTGATCATATTTCAGTGACACACATCCTCGTGCCCAAACTCCTGCAAATGTTTCTATTTTTGACCAGTTTTCTCCCAACAGCTGAACTTTATAAGTACTCAGGGAGTTAGGTAAAGAAAGCCACATTTGGCAAGTGAGGAAACCAATTCTCAGTGATAATGTGATGGACCAGAGTCAAATAATTAAACAAGTATTTTTTGAAATTGCTTTATTTCTCAATGTAATATATAGGAGCAGGAGCAGTGAGAAGGAGCGATGTTGGGTGTGGGGGGGGGAATAAAATAAAATAAATTTCTCAGTCAGAAAATGAAATCTGACACACCTTCCAATGAGAATTAATTTGTCGGATTTCTTTCTCTGCCTCAGGAAAAAAAAAAAAAAAAGTGAACTTCACTGCTGTCACAGGCATCCTGGCTTTGCTTTCATCTTACTGGACCTTTTGCCTTCTCTGGAAAAAGAAACTTAACACCATTCAAGAAAGGATTTTTCCTTCCTAGATTTTCTGATGTGAAATCCATTCCCCTAATGTTTTCCATTGTCTTAAGAGTATGATATGCCTAAATAACACTTGTTCTCCCGCCTCTCAGAAACAAAGAAAAAGGAATGGTGATTTTTGTCTTGGTTCATTGAAAATTATGGCTTTATTACTATTAGCTTTTTAACTCAGATAATGAAAATAATATTCCTCTGTCTGTGAAAAACAAGTTATTTTCTGTGTACCTTTAAGATAGAGTGTGGGAGCAGGGATTGAGTGGGAAGGAAAGAAGATTTGGTGGAGAAAAGTAATGGAAAAGAGCAAATTATTGGCATTTCCGAGGATCAAAAAGAGCCTAACATAATTTTAGTTGAAATATAGAGTCATTCTGTTTCTCCAACCTGTAGGTCATGATTTCAGCTTTTAAGCTTTATGTAAGAAATACAGATATCCAGCGCTGGCACAAAGCTTTGCCTAGCTGCACAAGCATAAAGTGTCTCTGTGCTTAGAACTCTAAGTAGTACAGCCCTCGGTCAGCATGATCAAAGACCTGCTCTCTATCAGCCTGAGAAAATGCAGGAAAAATTACTGATAGGTCATTTTCCCAGGGGATACATTTGAAAACACTTGGCAAACTTACAAAGAAACTAGCAATAGTGTATGAAGGCAAACATAACTATGCAGGTGCCACTGAGTATTTTAATATTAACAGCGTCTCTTAGAGAAGATGGCTGAATGCCTCCAACTGATTTATCTGCAGTTGATTGCTATGAACCAGGTACTGGATTTCAGTTTGAGCCAGTGACTTAGAATTGTTAATACAGATTTACAGGCTGGTGAAACCAGATATTTCCTTTAAGGGAATGACATTCTCATGCAATTTGATTAACACAACTACCAGAAGTTCATCACAATATGGTAACAATTTTAATAATGGCAACCTGCCAACTTTAGCAGTCGTGGAAGGATTTGGCATCCTTGAATTTTCCCAAAGAAACTTTAAACAGAAATGAGCCAAGATCTTTTGAAAAGTGTGTCAAGTCACCATCATCAATAAAGAAGAAAGGAATTTATTAATCTGAGTCACTAGAGTCTTTACTAACATGAATTCACGGTGAGCTGGTTTATGAATGCAAGCTTTATAGGGCACTGTACTGGGAATACAGATAGATGTCCTGAGCTTTCCTTCCCCTCTCCAAAAATGCACCACTATTCTAAAGTTGATGGATGGCCCCCTTGGTCTCATTGTGATATTTTTATTACATGAAATACAGTGTATTAAATTGTAGGTTTTCAAAATACCCACGAATGTTCTCATTTTGGAATTTGACTTTTTCCTCCCATTCAAACCATATATCTATGCTAGTAAGGATATTTAATGGCTAGTTGTATACTGTTCACTGTATGTTTTTCCATGTTCTTGGAAACAAATTATATCATGATATTTACTATTGGTGTCAGTACTACACTGAACATTCTTATATTAACATCATCTACAGGTGTCAGCATTACCCTCTTCCTCTTATATATGCACAACAGATACAGCCAAACTGTTCTCCGAAGGGTCTATACCAATTTTTACTTCCACCAGGATAAGAGATACCATTTCTTCACATCGTCTCCAATACCTGAAGTTTCTAGGCTTTTTATAAAGTTTCATAAAAGAGAAGAGTAGGACATTTTCTTTCATTATCTTTTTTATTAATACTTGTGTCCCCCTTCACTACTGGTGAAGCTGAACATCATTTCACAAGTTTATTGCCCATCTTGATTTCCTCTTCTGTCACATGGCTGTTCACATCCTGTAACCATTTTTCTTATCTATTGCTTGTCTTCTTCAACATGATTAGTCAGAATTCTGGTTGTGATTCTTTGTCTATTTATTTAGGTAAATCTTGACTACCACCCTCCCACCCCCCGCCCTGTTGTTTAACTTTTGACTTTGGTCATGGGTCTTTTGAAATATGATGTTATTGAGCACATCAGTCTTTAAGTTTATGATCACTGTGTTTTTTGTTCTTATGGAAGAAATTTCCAAATGTCATTGTTCATATATTATGTTTCCATTTGTATTTGTCTTTCACTCTGCCCACAAATAAAGACAAATTTTATTTCTGTTCAACTTTTAAAACTCCTTTTATTTTTATTGTTTTAATTTATATTTTAAGGAGAGAGTGGGATGACTTGAGAGAATAGCATTGAAATGTATACTTTTATTTTTTAACTTTTCTATTTAAGGTCTATAAATGATAAAGTAGGAGAGTTCCTATTTTGATTCTGACTTCAGCAGGATATGGTGCATTATATTAATGGACTTTTAAAAATAACTTAAAAATATCATTTTACTTATGTGGCAGTATGTATATTCATGATACATTTTTGTGGTTTGTAATAGCACTTATTTAAAAAGTAAATATGAAATTCAAAACCTATGAGGACAACTTCCTGAATACCTAAATTTTATTAACCAAATCTCTTACCTCAATATCCCATTTGCTTTCATCATATGATATATCCCAGTTTGCAGTTATTTTGCTTTGCTTGTTTGTCTTGGGTCTGTTTTGTTCTTAGGCTGTTAGCTCCCTGAGGACAGTTTAACACTCCTAACTTACCCATCTTGGTCTGATTGCCCAGTGTCAACCCAGTGCCCAGTACAAAGCTCGTGCTTAGTAAACCTGCTTGAGGAGTGAGCACTCTAGGTTGGTCTGTGCTGTGGGACCCACAAACACGCACGCACACGCACACACACACACACGCACACGCGCGCGCGCGCGATGACTGGCTGCCTGCTTCAATTTTGCCACAGTTTCTGCAGCCTCTGTTCCTTAGCCTGCTGACCTCATTCCCCCCAAGCAGTAAGTCAGTATTCTTCTGTCTGCACGGACTTCATACTATGCCGTAAGTCTGAATTAGGCTTCAGTTTCTATATTTTCAGGGTACATATTTTTGTCAAGCCACAAAATCTGTACCAGGAATATTCTGAAATCAGGCGCAGTGAGGAGACACTTATGACTTCAGACACAAACTGGCTGGGTCATTTCAGGCAATTTGCTACATGCTTCTCTTACTGAGTACTATCTTTGCTGTACTGTAGGAATTATAATACCTGTCTCATCAGATATTGCCAGCTATGTGCTGATTAAGAGATAAATTCATAGCCAATATTATTCAGTGCTTACTCTGTGCCTGGAATTATTATTAGGACTTTGTCTGTATGGACTCATTTAACCAATGAAATCATGTGAATGTGCTGCCTGCCTGGCTCAGTGTTTGGCACAAAATAAATGATAAATAAAAATGGATTTTAAAAAATCTCTCAATGGGGAATTAGGCTAGAGCGGAAACTTAATCATAGAGAGGAAACTAGTAGACAGGAAGCTAATGTGTATCAGACACATTAAAAATAGAATTACAATAGTTTAAATATGAATGACGTAGTTCTTGCTTTTCAAGAGCTCCTGGTCTATCTGGTTATTACATGTAGTGGGCTTCATCAAAGAAATGATGAAAAGATTGTAATTTTTATATAGAGTCTACTGGTATTTATGACTTTTTTTTTTTACATGTGAGAGGTAAAGAATACTAATTTACAAAATAAATATTTTAAATTACACTATGTTCACTTAGAAACAGCAAGATTAGATGGTTAAAACAGGAAATTTTTAGGTGATTATAAAGTATAAGAGTGCAAACAATAATTTAAGTAAGGTTCCAATTTTCTTTTCCTTTTGGTTGCGAGGACTGGAGTCACTCTTTCAGAAAATTGACTCTGTGGGTGGAGCAGCCCTAGAGTGGTGACAATGGAATCACAGAAAAGAAAGGGGGAGGGAGTCCTGAGTTCCTCACCACAGTGAGTCTTTGTTAATTAAGCCTCACATTCCTATCCAAGTCAAACAGTTCTGCAGAGTGACTTAAGAATTAGGCAATAAAAGCTCTCTGTCTTGGTCAGTGGTCAGGCTTGCTTAGACTGAAAGAAAATAAAAGAGAAGCATTTCTCCTCAAGCCTTAATTGCTCATAAGCAATGCATGATAGTTTACTCAAAGGCCTGTGGAATTACTAGGGCTGAGCTGGTTTCTATGAAGGATGATCCATTGCGTAGAACTGCATTACATAAGTGTAGGCAATACAGCTTTTTAAAACAGTGGATGGACTTCCTTAGTGTACGGCTTGTGAAAAAGTGCTGATCTCTGAGGACTGTGATTCTAAACAGGAGTGATTCAAGCTGTTTCAGACCTTGATGGTTAATAAATGGTGTCTTTTTCCCACTTTATAGCGATAGCTATCTGATGGCTCAGGTGGTAAAGAATTCACCTGCAAATGCAAGAGATGCAGGTTTGATCTCTGGGTCAAGAAGATCTTCTGGAGAAGGGAATGGCCACCTACTCTAGCATTCTTGCCTCGAGAATCCCATGACAAGAAGAGCCTCACAGACCATGGGTTCACAAAGAGTCGGACACGACTGAGTGACTAACATTTTCCCCACTGTATCCTGAATCTATTTCCACATCTATTTTTTTATTGACTACAATCAACTTACTCTTTGAAGGGTTAATTTTATCTTGATCCTATTGGCTTAGAGCTTTTCAAAGTTTAGTGCTATCCTAGAACATATCATTGCTTTTGTTTCTTTCTTTCATTCATTCAGCCTGTAAGTATTTACTGAGCATCTACTGTGCGTCACTCACTGCCCTCGGTAGTCAGGTACAGTTTTGGGCCTTTTAGGCCTCGCATGAAGTGGCTTCTCAGGTGGTGCAGCGGTGAGGAATTCACTACCAATGCAGGACATATGGGTTTGATCCCTGGCTCAGGAAGATCCCTGGAGTAGGAAAGGGCAACCCACTCCAGTATTCTTGTCTGCCAAAATCCCATGGACAGAGGAGCCTGGCGGGCTATATTCGAGGAGGTCACAAATAGACATGACTGAGCATTATGAATGTAATTGCTACAGCAGCTCTGTGCCCAAAATACTTCCATAATTCCTGCACCCCAGACCTGGCCCACTTCTATACATGCAGATCTCAATTTAAATATTACTTCTTCAGGAAGGCTCTCAAATTCCCTTTCTCATCCTAGAATAAGCTTCCAGTACATAAATTTTTATAACTCATTATGTTTTCTTCAACGCACTGATTACAATGTTAATGAAGTTATATAAGGAGGCTCACTAAGCTACAAGCTCTCTTAGGACGAGATTCATGACCTTTCTGATGTACCCTCAGATTTCCAGTGTCTCAAAGAGTGCCTGTGACAGACAAAATGCTATCATATAATTCTACCTGTTGGGAAACTTTCCGTGAGGTAGATTGACTTCAGGTTGGATTTTTGACCCTTTAGTGTATCAGCGTTATATGGTATAACGGCACTTCAATTTATTGTATGCCTGGCCCTCCTCTCTAGTCTTCTACGTTACTGATACCAGTGTCCCACACATGCCCCAGTCTCATCCTGAACATTCCCCTACCCTGCCATCAACCTTTACACATGCATGGGCACTTACTTGTTCAGCTTCATTGTTTACATTATTCCTCTTATCACATTTGTATATTTGTTTAGCTCTTTCTCTAAGCCTGCAGGTCTAGAGACATTAAGAGGATGCCCAGATAAGCTTCTTTGAGCACTTAATGACAATAAAACAGCATTAAATATTTTGCATGACCCAGTTTCTTCCCATCCCATTCAATTTGACATTGTGCCATTTTCACCAAGTACCTACCCTGGAAAGTCTGTTTTCCCTCTGAGTTCTTTTCTTTTAACTAGAGTTAAAATAATTCCTATGTTTCTTTATTTCCATTTCAACTTTTTTTCCTTTATACCTCTGCCTCAGAGCCAGCTATATAACTTGTACAGAGGAAAAATTAAGAATTTAAAAACCCGGAAAAAAGGGCATTCAACCACACTGGGAATCTTAATACAGGGCCTTGTGCCCTTGCAAGAAGCTGGCCTCGTTCCTCTTTAATTTCACCCCCTTTTTTCCTCAGTCTCATTCTCCCTACCCTCTATTTTCTTCTCTCTGACAAGCACCATCATGTGTCTTTTCTTTCCCCAAGAATATTTCCTCCTCCTGGATCAGCCAGATTGGAATCAATCATTGAAAGTTACAAGTGAAATATGAAGTCTTGTGGTCCTATCTGATTTTGTGGGCAAAATCAACATTAATGTCACCGAATGCTTGTTATTTTATTTTAAAACTATATTCTTTGAATGAACTTCCAAGTTATAATGACTTGCCTAACCCCATTTACAGGGTCTAGCTTTATTTTTTAAATAAATCACTGCAGAAATTTCTTCCAGGATGGCTACTGTACATTTCTGTTCTTACTTTAAAAACTGGGCAGAGAGGGTGACAGGTACCAGGAAGTCACTTAGGGTGCACCCTCTTCTCTGGTATCTAGTTTCCTTGTTTTGCTCCCTGGCCATCAACTCAAACTGTGCTTCTTCATCCTGACCCCCACAAAACACAAATTTACATTGGCTTACATGACATCTCACTGTCATGAGGTCTGCAACCAGCACCCACCCCCCAAGAAGTCCATGTACCCAGGGATCTGGTCTACTTGTCCTTGGCCCCAGTCCTACATTCCGTGACAACCCACAGCCCCTGTTCAACCTCTGCGCTCTATACTTCTATACGTCTACATGGTTGAGCACCATCTCTGCTTTGTAACAAACTGAGCTTGTTCATGGTCTTACAGGAAATCCATTCCCACCCAGCATTCCGGGCTCTAGAGCCGTGGCTGGTAGGTAGGGCACGTCATACTCCCTGTCTTTACCCATCCTCCTTCTCATTCATTCTCTTCTTATCTCTGCCCCCTAACATCCCGTATATCCCCCCCCCTTTCCTGTAATCAAGAAGAGCATTCCTACTCTTCTCATGCCAAACAAGAATTGTTTCACTTACCTACTAGCCCCTTTGCCAGAGAAGGCAATGGCACCCCACTCCAGTACTCTTGCCTGGAAAATCCTATGGATGGAGGAGCCTGGTAGGCTGCAGTCCATGGGGTCGCTAAGAGTCGGATACAACTGAGCGACTTCACTTTCACTTTTCACTTTCATGCATTGGAGAAGGAAATGGCAACCCACTCCAGTGTTCTTGCCTGGAGAATCTCGGGGATGGGGGAGCCTGGTGGGATGCCATCTATGGGGTTGCATAGAGTCGGACATGACTTAAGTGACTTAGCAGCAGTAGCAGCCCCTTTGCACTTTTGTATTCTATCCTCAAGTCTTCATAAATTTGTCTAAATACAGTCCACTTCCTAAGATAGATTTCTTTTACACATGTTAATATAATCATATGTTTTATCTAGTCATACCTGTATTATCTTGTTACCGGAGTTAGCTACTCCTGTATTCCATAACTTCACAGACCAGGAAGCCTAGACCTTTTTCAAATTTCAGATATTTCCCCCCAGACTTCATTAGCATTCTCTAGTTATACTTTCAGATGTTGTCTGTCTGTTGATGGTAGGTTTTCTGTGTTGTTGTTTATTTGCTCTGTCGTGTCTCTTTGGCAACCCCGTGAAATTTAGCCTGCCAGGCTCCTCTGTCCGTGGGATTTCCCAGGCAAGAATACTGGAGTGGTTTGCCATTTTCTTTTCCAAGATTTTCTATAACATATATGTATCAGAAAAGACCTCAGCCCCCAAATAAGACCATGATAAACTATTCAGGACTGAAGTGCTTATCTTCCCTTGACCCTTCATTAGCTTCTGACATTTTCCTTGGCATTTGTTTGATTTCAAGTTGCATACTTGTTTCCCATGAAATATGGTTTACTTTTTATCTGCCTTATACCATGCCCCTGCCCTTAGACCGCTTTCTATTACAGAAACCTGCTGATAGTTTGTCCCATAGAACATTTTTTTCTGCGTTTGAATAACGTATGTTCAATGTATTAAACTTGGAGACTATAGAATATAAAATAAATAGCCATTTCTAGTCTTGCTCCCAAGAAATAGCACCTGTTAATACTGTTTAATATATATTCTTAACATTTTTTCTAGATATTACTTTGTACAAAGCAAGTCTCTCAGATATATAATTTTATATTTTATCTTTGTTCATATAACTTTATATCATGATGATTTTTTTTAATGTGTCTTAACCTAGTTTTCTTTGCATGAAATGTTCCCTTGGTATCTCTAATTTTCTTGAAGAGATCTCTAGTCTTTCCCATTCTGTTCTTTTCCTCTATTTCTTTGCATTGATCACTGAAGAAGGCTTTCTTATCTCTTCTTGCTATTCTTTGGAACTCTGCACTAAGATGCTTATATCTTTCCTTTTCTCCTTGGCTTTTCGCTTCTCTTCTTTTCACAGCTATTTGTAAGGCCTCCCCACACAGTCGTTTTGATTTTTTGCATTTCTTTTCCATGGGGATGGTCTTGATCCCTGTCTCCTGTACAATGTCACGAATCTCATTCCATAGTTCATCAGGCACTCTATCAGATCTAGTTCCTTAAATCTATTTCTCACTTCCACTGTGTAATCATAAGGAGTTTGATTTAGGTCATACCTGAATGGTATAGCGGTTTTCCCTACTTTCTTCAATTTGAGTCTGAATTTGGTAATAAGGAGTTCATGATCTGAGCCACAGTCAGCTCCTGGTCTTGTTTTTGTTGACTGTATAGAGCTTCTCCATCTTTGGCTGCAAAGAATATAATCAATCTGATTTTGGTGTCGACCATCTGGTGATGTCCGTGTGTAGAGTCTTCTCTTGTGTTGTTGGATAAAGGACAGAAATGGTATGGACCTAACAGAAGCAGAAAATATTAAGAAGAGGTGGCAAGAATACACAGAAGAACTGTACAAAAAAGATCTTCACGACCCACATAATCACAATGATGTGATCACTCATCTAGAGCCAGACATCCTGGAATTGAAGTCAAGTGGGCCTTAGAAAGCATCACTATGAACAAAGCTAGTGGAGGTGATGGAATTCCAGTTGAGCTCTTTCAAATCCTGAAAGATGATGCTGTGAAAGGGCTGGACTCAATATGCCAGCTAATTTGGAAAACTCAGCAGTGACCATAGGACTGGAAAAGGTCAGTTTTCATTCCAATCCCAAAGAAAGGCAATGCCAAAGAATGCTCAAACTACCACACAATCGCACTCATCTCACATGCTAGTAAAGTAATGCTCAAAATTCTCCAAGCCAGGCTTCAGCAATACGTGAACTGTGAACTTCCTGATGTTCAAGCTGGTTTTAGAGAAGGCAGAGGAACCAGAGATCAAATTGCCAACATCTGCTGGATCATGGAAAAGCAAGAGAGTTCCAGAAAAACATCTGTTTCTGCTTTATTGACTATGCCAAAGCCTTTGACTGTGTGGATCACAATAAACTGTGGAAAATTATGAAAGAGATAGGAATACCAGAGCACCTGACCTGCCTCTTGAGAAATCTGTATGCAGGCCAGGAAGCAACAGTTAGAACTGGACATGGAACAGCAGACTGGTTCCAAATAGGAAAAGGAGTACCTCAAGGCTGTATATTGTCACCCTGCTCTTTTAACTTATAAGCAGAGTACATCATGAGAAACGCTGGACTGGAAGAAACACAAGCTAGAGTCAAGATTGCCGGGAGAAATATCAATAACCTCAGATATGCAGATGACACCACCCTTATGGCAGAAAGTGAAGAGCAGCTAAAAAGCCTTTTGATGAAAGTGAAAGAGGAGAGTGAAAAAGTTGGCTTAAAGCTCAACATTCAGAAAACTAAGATCATGACATCTGGTCCCATCACTTTATGGGAAATAGATGGGGAAACAGTGGAAACAGTGTCAGGCTTTATTTTTTTGGGCTCCAAAATCACTGCAGATGGTGATTGCAGCCATGAAATTAAAAGATGCTTACTCCTTGGAAGAAAAGTTATGACCAACCTAGATAGCATATTCAAAAGCAGAGACATTACTTTGCCATCAAAGGTCTGTCTCGTCAAGGCTATGGTTTTTCCTGTGGTCATATATGGATGTGAGAGTTGGACTGTGAAGAAAGCTCAGCACCGAAGAATTGATGCTTTTGAACTGTGGCATTGGAGAAGATTCTTGAGAGTCCCTTGGACTGCAAGGAGATCCCACCAGTCCATTCTGAAGGAGATCAGCCCTGGGATTTCTTTGGAAGGAATGATGCTAAAGCTGAAAATGCAATACTTTGGCCACCTCATGCGAAGAGTTGACTCATTGGAAAAGACTTTGATGCTGGGAGGCATTGGGGGCAGGAGGAGAAGGGGACGACAGAGGATGAGATGGCTGTATGGCATCACGGACTTGATGGATGTGAGTCTGTGTTAACTCCAGGAGTTGGTGATGGACAGGGAGGCCTGGCGTGCTGCGATTCATGGGGTCGCAAAGAGTCTGACACGACTGAGTCACTGAGCTGAACTGAACCTAGTTTTCAAGAAATCAGAACCTGGGGCTTTATTTTAGACTATTATCTAGGGATCAGAACAGGGGAGGGCAAATGAAGTAGAGAAGGATGCGGAAAAGCTAGTATAAAGATGTAATAGTGACTTCCCTGGTTGTCTAATGGTTAAGAATCTGCCTTCCAATGCAGGGAACACAAGTTCAACCCCTGTTCAGAGAACTAAGATCCCACATGCCAAGGGTAACTAAACCTCCGGGCTGCAACTAGAAATGCCTGCAGGCTACAACAAAGACCCAACATAGCCAAAAAAAGAAAAAAGAAAAACTGTGATAGCAAAGTGACTGATAAATGCACCACTTACGTGGCCTTGGGGTCCATTCCCACTGTTTCTTAGGGCCACCTGGTGTGGGTCTCAATGTGGCAGCAGCCTACAATCTATTCTCCTGTTGTGTCATCTCACCTGTGAACCAGGCTCAAGTTCATTTCTTCTCCACTGACTGTAAAGGAAAATCCTTGTATGGCCCTTGATGTGAGTTGGAGCCAAGATGTCAGAACAATAGGGGTGATTAACATGAAGTCTGATTACCTGCTACTCTGGTGGAACTCCTGACACCCTCTCCACAAAATACAATCAAATGGAACTGCTACCCTGCATTATGGCTCATTTCTGATAACACGGAGTTCAAAATGGGCTGTTTCTAAACCAGTTAGTCACTTCCTAAAGCACAGTTACTCAGTCTCTTTGAGGGCTTGGGTACCCTGGGAACTGTTTATGAATCAGAGTAATTTTTGTCCATGAAGGCATAGTTTTGCTCCATAATTCTAGAGGTTTGTGATGTGCATTTTTCTGTTGAGATTTTCTAGGGACTCCACAGAGCACCCTATTCCACTGTGGACACCTCTGACACCACTATTGAAATAACTGGCCAGAGGGTCCAGGTGTCACAGGAGCATACACCCCTGCCTATATGTATGTCAGATTCCTCTCTTACTCTAAGTGCCAGTCAAGGGTCTCCAAATACAGGGGCTTGAGCAAAGGTATCGTATGTGCTTGTTCCAAAATCCTGAGTGCAAGTGTTTGGCCTCTCTTTTCTTGGTGTAAGGTGCAGATGGAACCACATCCTTTGCCTCAATGGCTCCAGGCCACCAGGTCCAGACAGTGTTAGTCACTCGGTCATGTCTGACTCTTTGTGACCCACCAGGCTCCTCTGTCTATGGAATTCTCCAGGCAAGAATCCTTGAGTAGGTAGCCATTCCCTTCTTCAGGAGATCTTCCTGACCCAGGGATCAAACATGGTTCTCCTACATTACAGGCAGATTCTTTACCATCTTAGCCACCAGGGGAGCCACTAGGTCCAGAAGAGCTTCACTAATGTGGCAACAGTGAGGATTTGTGAATCTTGTTTCTACCTCTCTGACATACATATGTCTTACTAGGGCATTTAGCAAACTCGCTGCTTCTTACTCACAGGATCATATTAGTAGGATATCATCAAATTATCGGACCAGTTTGTTTACTCAGATGTCAAGATGATCAAAGACTCTATAGACTATAATATAATAGGGAGAAAGGATAACAGATCTCTGCACGAATCTGCAGATATTTCTATGCAGATTTCTATGCTATCCCCACCATATGAAGCCAAAATGCTTGCTGCCATCTGACAACTTGATATTCCAACTCCAAAATGGTGGCCTAAAAGTCTTCTTTCTAGGACATTCTAAATGTCTTGGTTTGTTCAGAAAGCAGAGCTCGAGGCAAAGCCTTATGTCCTTTCACTTTATTAGAAAGCGCAGCTCCAGGGAATAGGACTAAGGAGAAAAGAAGTGAAACATGAAGAACCGATATGAAGTTTTCATCTCAGTCCTGAGGAAACATTTTCCAAGAAAGCTTATGAGCTACAGCATGAGTTGTCAGTCATGGGGAAGAAAAGGGAAATGAATGTATCTACTAGCTATTCTTTCTTCCAGGTCCATACCCATAGCATCCGAATTCCCTCATGTGAGTGTTGCTGTGAGCAGGCTTCCTGGTAAGCCACACCTCACGATCAACAGGAGAACCTTGCAATAAAAGGCAAGAGGCCTTATATTAGACATGAACCAAATTGTGTTAACATAAGCTAGTGGGAATCACCTAGAACTTAGCCCAAGTTGATTGCTGCAGCAGAGTTAGAGATTTAATAAAAGGCAAGGCTAATAGGTGAATAGGATCTGAACTATGGCATGAATAATGTGATACATCATGCTATTGAAGATGCTTTAAAGCTAGTCTTTCCATAGATAGACAATATACTTCATTTCATTGTTTCAGTGATGTGCCCTGATCTGTTGTAACATTCCCTAATTGTTAGATTATTTCCCTTCAGTTATTAATATATTCCCAGTAATTTTTTATATGAAAATAGGCATTCATTATAGAACAATTTTTAAAAATTATTTACAAGCTTTAAACCAAAAATACATAACTGAACACACTGACATTGACTTGGTAGCATGGAAACACTTCAGCCCAAAGTGAAGTGAATTTGTCTTTGATGAATTTATATATAATAAATTCTCATGACATGATTCCAAAATATATGTATGAACTGATGTGGCATGATTATAAACATAAAGTAAATTTAAATACTGGTATTACTTTACATGATTTCAATTTAAGGTCAATGACTGGAGAGTTGTATTTTTTTAAAAATCTGAGATAAAATATTCTTTAAGAAGCTACCATGTACCTATGTACAACTGAAGATCAAGTGTTAAAAATCTACTCTTGATGAACACATTAAACAAAGGATACAACCTCTATCACACATCTGTTCCCAAAGCAGCATGTGATTAAAAGTATACATTTCTCTACAAATAAACATTGCAACATTAATAAATATAGAGAAACCAACAGAATGAGTTCCAAAATATAATCACAGTAATAAAGCTTAGTTTTGAATGACTTATCAATAATTGATTCATATTTAACCCAAGCTTAACTCTTGGGGCTTTAGCATTAGATACCCTTATCAGTGTGATATTTTCTGGTGATCTTGATCTGTGGCTGAAGTAGAAATACCCAAACTGAATTCAAGCTGGACTTTCTAAGTGGCGTCACTGTGTAATAGGGAAATGGAGGTGCTGCTGCTTTTTCCATTCGATGCCTTTGAAGTCAGTTTTCTTCCTTCCATATTTGTTGAGCCCTTAGTGTGTGCCAAGTGCTGAACTAGAAGTTGGAGATACAAAAATAAGTAAGATATAACCCTCTGTCACAAAGAATCCTGATCCAGTGCAGAAACAGGGTTACTATGAATGTAGTTGTCTAAGAACCACTTCTCAACATTTCCCATCTACATAATAATTTGCATATGAGGGAATATAACATATTATTTGCAATTGAAATGGCTGGATCGTCCATAACAGGGATTCTATTAATAGTTCTTTAAAAAAAAATGGTCAGGTAGGAAGATTATACGGCTTTTGTGGCAGGATGTTTTTCAGAGTTAGGGAACATCGGATTCAATATGATCTCCCAGCAGTAATAACACCACATGGAAAGATAAAATGTTATTGTTTGAACCTCTCATTTCACTTTCATTTCACTGAGAGTTAATTCTCTATGCCAGGATGGAGCTGAGTCAGGTCTCTTCTCTGTGGTCCCAGAGTGAGCTTGTTGGGGTGTGGGGGAAGGAAATTAGCTTCTTCATGGTGATTATTTAAATATTTCAATGTTGTCCTTAATGTGAATTTGAAAATCCTGTGAGCTGAAAAATCAGAAACTAGGACATGGGTAAATTGTAATCTGAATTAGGTAGGTAGCCTAACTTGAGTCTGCACATATTAAACATATTAACTGCCAAACCGCATATTAAACACTGTTCCTTTTGTGGGTTATCACCTTGATACTGTCTCATGCAATGTAAGTGCTGGTTATAATAATCAAAGAAACATATGAGCTCTCTTCAGTGGCTACTTTTCATAAAAGAGTCATACTCTTTATTCCAAAATCCTGACAGGGATCTCCTAGGAATTACTGGAGTCTGTGTATTTAGAAAATCACACTGCTCCTTTATTGCACTTCCTTCCCTAAAGTGATTAAAACCATAAAATCTTATAAAATGGGACAGAGTAAAGGGAGAAACAGCCAAATTTATATTGGTTGTGGGACTTCTCAAAGCAATAAGGCGAGGTTCTCACTGTTTATCCTCTCTCAGTTTCTCCCTCTTTCTTTTTCCCTTTCCCCGTCCTCTCTCTCTTTAAAGTATTATAGTACTATGACCTTTTTTCCCATTAGTAAAAATTTCAGTTCTTTCAGTTTTGTCCTATTGCCATCCACTCCCCATCTCTTACATGATGTTATAAGAAAGAAAATTCTCTGCCGAGAAACATATTGTAATTTTGAAATCCTAGCAAAGATGACAACTTTCTTAAATTTATCCTATTGCTCATGACATAAAGTGTAATCCCATCAAATATATTTTTCTTGTTAAATATGCACCAGCATCAGCAATACTTTCAAAACTGAGCTTTGTCAGTGGGAGTACTTGGCTGTACTGACAACACTACTTCATCTTTCTGCATCTTCTGCCACTGAGCTGTAGACTTTCTAAAAGTCAGAACCAAAAGGCCAAGAGAATAATATTCCTGCTTCCCATTTTCTGTCATGTAGGTCTTATCCATCTCTCTTCTACTAAGTAAATTTGTCTCTGGCTTTCTTCCTCTTAGTTTTGTCTAACTGCCCAAATACCTTCTTGTCTTTTGGATTCAAAAGACACCCTCTGACGTTTCCAATCAGATCATCTGAGACTGATGGGATGTATGTACTCTCTCTTGGTTGCTTTGTGAGAAAGGTCTGCTGAAAAAGCCTTGTGTTTCTCTCTAAGACAGTGGCACCTGTCCAGCACTCTGCCCAGTTTGTCAAGAGGGTCTGACTGAAGCTCTTCATTATTGTCTGTTGGTGAAATAATTTGCCTGAAGGGGAAATGGCTCCTTAATAAGAGGAATGAATGGTGCATTGTTTTTGCCGAATACTCACAGAGCTTCTTCCTTGTAACTTCCGTTCCTGGCCTTTGCTTTAAAGTGTCTACCTGCTTAGCAAGCTTCTGTGTGAGAATTTAGGCAGTGGCCATGAGTAGTGTGTTGTTGATGCCAGAGTTACCTGAGGGAACTGAATCACAGAGTAAATCAGAAAGCCTTTTGTGTTTTCTCTAAAAGGAACTAATCATTACAAAACACTTGTGTTTAGGTCCTGAGGCCTTTTCTCAGACTCTGAACCTCAATTCAAAGTGAGGCCAAAGGTGGTACTAATGGTGCAGACAGATATTTCAAGACACAAAGGCTAGTTTTGGGTAGGACAGCTTAGAATAGACATATGTAAAGTATTTGACCTTGTTGACAACACCATTTTACGTGTCTATCTAAAGGTTGGATTTCCAGTAGCCAGATTTGTTTTCGACTCCCTGTGATGAGAAATGTTTAATACCATGGTGAGATTAAGGCAACCTCTTTTTCCCTGTCTTGAAAACTGAGAAGAGACCAAGAAACAATGAATGGATCCTGTGTATGCTGAGAAGTCTAACTTAACTCAGGAACATGGGACATTCATATTTTCCTGTGTGCACTTCAAAGCAAGGAAAGCCAATTTTCATAGAGGAATGTACATAAGGGAAGTTGAGAGGATTCCACCAAGATTCTTGATATCTTTTCTGTCCTGAGAGGACTGTCTGAATTCCTTCTTTTCCCCTCAGCTGGAGCTAGCTTGAGTAACAGCCAATTATTTGCAGTTAAGAGTCTTGAATAATAGTAATACATAAGTAAATACAGGTAGATGCTCCTTTATACTCCCAGAAATCAAAATTGACAATTTTGCACGAAAAAACCAACCAGGTGGAAACATTGTATTTTAATAGTATGACACACGTAAAACTGAGTGAGTGAGAGTTGACAGTTCCCTTGGATGGCACACTGGCTCATGCAGCAGGCAAGGAAACGAACATGGAAACAAGACATGTCAAAAAACTCAAGTTTCTAAGCAGTGCAAATCGATAGCAACTTCAGAGGGAGTAACTTGGGATAAGTTGGATTGACACAAATATTTACATAGAAGAAAACGTAGTCATGCAGTGCTATTATAATCATTATTTATGAAAACGTGTCACTGCAAATCATAATCTCTGGAGGGATAATTTATAGCCAAAGTTATTTTAGTTGCTTTGTACCACCCTCTGTTATAATTGTTTTATTAGGAAGATATTAAATAAAAACAAAACCTCTGACAACATGGCTCTTCATTTCTTTAAATAAAAAATTATTCATTTAGCTAAAATATAAACATCCAAGACTTTAAAAATGTACTCTTGTTTGTTTGTTTTTACTATGGAGACTGCTCATTCTTAAGAGAAAGGAAAATTCTGTGTATGTGTCATCACAGCTAATGAAAGGAAGAACTTTATAAGACATTAGAAACTACTCTTGAATTTTTCTCACTTGTTATCATAAAGTTACACTACCATAGTATATTTTGAAGATTATTTTTGTTAAATGTCTGGACAAATAGGATTTAATTTCTCCTAAAAATGAAGATAGACTTAAAAAATTAATCTATACTTGATAATTCCAACATATATTTATTCAGTTTTCCCATCCCTTCTAGGAATAGTGATTTTAATATTTTTAGCATAAAATAGAAAATAAATAAAGCATTAATTCTTTACATATATAACAGTTGCTTTTCACTCCTATTATTTACTGAACCATGAATATCGTTTCTATTTTTTAAGTTGAAAATGGAGATACAAATCTACCATGGAACCTGTCCACATTTCTTATAGCCAGGCTTTTGGGGAGGATACTAAGCCCACATTACCTGCAGAGCAGCCTAGATAACAGAGCCTTTCAGAGAGATAGGCACACAGACCTTAGAAAGGCAAAGTATACTCAGCACCAGATTCCAGGGGCAGTAAAGATGTCCTGTTAGGCAGATGAAACAGAGGCAGGGAACCTGGTGTAGTTTTTACCTAAAAGACTAGATCACTTTATGGTTGGGTCTGGAACAGAAACTAACAAAGCACCATATACAGGAATCAAAGCAGAACGTTAGTGTCAGAGACCAGAATGAATAGGCACTGATGGACTTCAACTTCATGGGGTTGGAAAGTAGACACAGTAAGCTGCTCTCGGTCCTGGAAAAGAAGGAAATTGCTGAAGTTTTTTTTCAACCTTGCTGGTTCTACATCCCAGTGATTCAGGGTGTTGGGATGGTAACTGATTTCACAGATGGAGCACAGGGAAAGCAAAGGATTAATCTACAGCTGTTAGGTAAAATATCAATACCTGAATCCTATCATTGTATCCGGTTTGCTTAGTGTTGAGGGGTTTCTTCTGCTGATAATGTTCTAGCTTAATTCTCTTATTTCTCCTTCCTCACTCATCGGTACAGCCAAACTTGTCTACTTGATACCCTACTTCTTTCCTTTTGGCCATACAATTTCATATCTTTGGATATTCCTACCTGTGTCAGTTCTATCTTCAAGTCCCAACTCAGGTTTTATTTTATGCTAATTCTCCAGAGTTGGGAAAAAATTAGTTTTTCATGATTCCTTTAAAATATTGCTATAAAATATATCACATCAGATATAAAAGTACAAAACAATTCATTTTAAAGAATCATCTATGTAACCGCTACCCAGGTGTAGAAACAAGACCCTTTTAACATCTCTTTAAAAGTCCTTTATATGATCCCCTCCAGATGATGTCCTCTTTGTCCTTCTTTGGAGGTAATCTCTGTCTTGACTTTTTACTAATCATGCCCTTTTGTTTAATAAACTTATTGTATTTTATTTGGACTTATGCTGCCTATGCACAGTGCTTTAAGTAATGTTGTTTAACGATATAATTGCATCTTACTATGCATATTTTGTTCTTTTGGTCAACATTTATGTTTCATCTGTTTTTATTGCTTGTGGCTAAAGTTCAATTACATTTTTTATAGGATTCCCTTGTCTAAATATTATATAATTTATTTATTCTTTGTACTATTCATCAACATTTGGGCTGTTTCTAGCTTAAGGCTGTTATGAACATTCTTATGTAAGTATCCTGGTGCATGTGTTCTTAAATCATTTAAATTATTTAACTTTATGAGCAAATATTTACCCTATATTTTAAAATATCATAAAAATTTCAGTTGTTATATAGTATTCTAGCTTGTGTTCTTAGCACAATGTATAGAACTGTTACTCTGTTTTAGGTGTCTTGGTATCTGTTATAGATAACACTCTAATGAATACTCTGAATATTGCTGTTGTTCAGTCGCTCAGTCGTGTCCAACTCTTTGCGACCCTGTGAACTGCAGCATACCTGGTCCCTGTCCTTCGCTATCTCCTGGAGCTTGCTCAAATTCATGTCCTTTGAGTCAGTGACGCCATCCAACCATCTCATCCTCTGTCGCCTCCTTCTCCTCCTGCCCTCAGTCTTTCCCAGCATCGGGATCTTTTCCAATGAATCAGGACTATAGCCCACCAGGCTCCTCTGTCCCTAGAATTCTCTAGGCAAGGATACTGGACTGGGTAGTCATTCCCTTCTCTCAGGAATCTTCCTGACTCAGGGATTGAACCTGTGCCTCCTGAATTGCAGGCAGATTCTTTACCATCTACTTAGGAATATATTTTCTCCCTATATGAGGTTACTTCTATAGCAAACATCTGCTTATTGAAACTGTCAGGTCAAAGGGTATGAATATTTAAAGATTCTTGATTTAATAAAGAAAAATGACTTGCCAAGGTTGTAATACACGTTTTTATTGACTACTTGTTTTTGGTAAGGAATTGTTTTTGGAAGAGACCAAATATGCTAATTGGTTTTAGGATCAACTGATCTTCATATTGTAACCATTGAGCCATGTATTCTTTCTTGCATAAGTTAGGAAAAAGGAAACCTGTTCTTTTTCTTGATTACTAGGAGCTAATTCTCTATCTCTGGCTGAAAATTTGTCACACTGTCTTCAATATTTTGTCACAGTCAACTTTTTGATGGAAGGTAAGGTCCAGTGGTCATGTATGGATGTGAGAGTTGGACTGTGAAGAAAGCTGAGCGCAGAAGAATTGATGGTTTTGAACTTTGGTGTTGGAGAAGACTCTTGAGAGTCCCTTGAACTGTAAGGAGGTGCAACCAGTCCATTCTAAAGGAGATCAGCTCTGGGTGTTCTTTGGAAGGAATGATGCTAAAACTGAAACTCCAGTACTTTGGCCACCTCATGTGAAAAGTTGACTCACTGGAAAAGACTCTGATGCTGGGAGGAATTGGGGACAGGAGGAAAAGGGGAGGACAGAGGATGAGATGGCTGGATGGCATCACTGACTCGATGGACATGAGTTTGCGTGAACTCCGGGAGTTGGTGATGGACAGGGAGGCCTGGAATGCTGTGATTTATGGGGTTGCAAACAGTCAGACACAACTGAGCGACTGAACTGAAGAATATTAGACTGATTAGAAATACTAGCCATCTAATAACTCAATCAGCTGGTTGAGGAAGTACTCTAGAATAAGATGTGATAATTGTCTATTAAACAATTAAATATCCTTTACTTTGGTAACATCTCCAGACCATAATTTTTGCAAGAGATTGGTACACACACACAAGCATACAAGATGTACATAAAGAGGACAAATGCTTGAAAATTAATATTAAGGTGGAGTCTTTCCTCGTCCATTTTACCACCTGATTACATCTTCCCCAAATCCATTTGCCAGTTGGTGTACGTGTGTGCTCAATCGTGTTGTCAGACTTTTTGTGACCCCCTGGACTGTAGCCTGCCAGGCTCCTCTGTCCACAGAATTTTCTAGACAAGAATCCTGAAGTGGATTGCCATTTCCTATTTCAGAGATCTTCCCTACCCAAAGACTGAGCCTGCATCTCTCAGGTCTTCTGCATTTACATCATCATATATTTGCCGCTCTTCTCAGGCTGACTGTGACGGTACATGGTACATCTTTTTTACGTCCCTCAGTGATAGGAACCAGTGGTCAGAAACATGGGAAAATACAAGATGATAAACGGAACTGGCTGTTCTCCAAGCTTAAACAATTGCAAGTATCAGGAGTCTGTGCCATTGTGATATTTGTGGAAAGGAGCGATGAGACAATGATTATAAAATAAGGGCCATGTCCTCTGCTAATAAGACAAACTGGTTGAGTTCAGCCGTTCTGCCTTTAAGGGTTCTGTAGGATCCAAACAGGAAAAATCCATTTATCTTACATCTGTGCCTTCCAATTAAAACATGCCTTACTTTCTGTATCAATCTGTAACTCTTTTGGCTGTTATGGCAAAGAGACAATAGTATAGATATATCGACAATGTTTAGCAAGATTAGGTTTGATTCACCTTGTTAAAAACTGAAAATGTGCTTCTTGTATATTTTGACCGTAACAGCATGCATGTGACCTTCTTAAACTCATAAATTAATGTTAAAAACACAGGGTCCCCACTTTTAGATTTAGTCTTCTTAAAAGTAATTCTTACACATGAGACACTCAGTATTAATCTGCAGGTGTCGTCATGTCTCAGGTAAATAGCATGGTTCTTTTTTGTGAAAAATATAGCTTGTTTATTGACAAAGGAGCCTTCTGGAGTTCTTAAAGGTAAAGTGTTCATAAGGCTGCAGACAGGGTTTCTAGGTTGTTGTAAAATCAGGAGCCATTATCTTGACAATAATCTTATCCCAGTAGAAGCTATGAATTTGTTTCATTTTTTCCTCTCTTCTTCTGCAAGAAACACCTAGATTCTTTCTGACTTTTAATAGTTTTCTTCCATAAATTAAAGCTTACCCAAGGACACAAATCAGAGGAATTGCAGGTACAGAAAGTAAGGATATTACATAGATTTAAAGTCACTTGGTGGGTGAAAAACCTGTAAGAGTCATATGTTAACTATGGATTACCTATTTGATTACTCAAGTACTCTCTTTAATGTGTGTCTGTGTGCTCAGCTACTCAGTTGTGTCTGACTCTTTGCGACCCCATGGACCATAGCCCACTAGGCTCCTCTGTCCATGGAGTTCTCCAGGCAAGAATACTGGAGTGGGTTGCCATTTCCTACTCCAGGGGGTCTTCCTAACCCCAGGATTGAACCTGTGTCTCTTGCATCTCCTAGATTGGCAAGCTGATTCTTTACCACTGTGCTACCTGGGAAGACCCACTCTTTTTAATATTGCCCCTAACCTGTTAGCAGTGGTATTTTTGGCTAAAGATTGCATGAATCCTCTGTCTTCATTACATAAGCCAATCTGAAAATTATATGGACAATAATATTCTAAAATTGTTTTACTGTTTTATTATAATTTCTCCATTTCAAATCTTTGGTGCTTATGAACTCTCGCTAAGCTATAGGCTTTTCATAATCTTGTCCCAGTCAAACTCTGTAACCTTATTTTGCATCATTTGTACCTCATTGTGAGACCTAAACATATTGAATGCCTCTCATTTCACTAAAATTAACATTATCCTGCTTAATGTCATTCCTACAAGCCCTATCACCCATTCTTATGCAGACAAGAGTTAATTGCCTTATTCCCCATTCATAATCATGTGACAGTCATTTCAGGGGTAGTTTCCCACCTAGATGGTATCCCTAATATCATTAACTATGTTATCATACAGTTCTTGTGTTTGCTGTTCATATAGCTGTTCATATGGTATTATTGTCACAATATACTTGTCTTCTTTTCTGCTGTTACTCAAATATTATGTTAATTTTAAGAGTGTCTGGCATTTCAGACTAGGTGTTGAAAATTATTAAATAAGTAAGAAAGTAAATAAAGTGAGCAGCCACAATATAATAAAAAGTACATCTCTAACCTCATAATTCGAGGTGAAGCTTTAGACAGTTTGAAAGTAAAGAACCAACACATTTGTTTTCCTGTTTTTAATTAAGTAAATGCTAAAATCCAATAGCTAAATAATATTAATTTGATTTGAGCTATCTATATAGCTTTGCTGTAAACATGGGCTGATTCTTTCAAATCTTAAAATGAAAAGGAATAGTCTTGTTTAGGGAGAGTAAAATGAATCATATGTATAATCTTTGAGAGAAACACTAAATCTACTCCTTCCATTCTGGTGAATCAGATTAAGCATAATGTCTTCAAGGCCAGAAGTCAGCCAATGAGCTTAAATTTTATTACCATTATGTCATACTGTGCATAAAGGAGGTTTTTACGTCTTTTTATGAAGGAACACAGGAGAAGACTGGAGTGCAGAATCCAAATTCTGTGATTATTTCCATACCTACACTTAAAACAGATATGAATACAAACATGATGTTCTGGCATTCATATCATCAAAATACAGAGATGTTGCTGTCTTAGAGGCAATTATACTCCTTTTCTTTGATTTAAACTTCTAGGGAAATTTGTTAATTGAAAATGTTTTGGCAGGGGAATCAAGATGGTGGAGTCAAACGACCCTGATCTCACTACCTCCCATGGGTACACTCAAGGATAGTTATCTATGAGAAAGACCTGAAAACTAACAGGAAATATTTTCTGCAGCTAAAGATATAAAGAAGGAACCACAGGGTGATGGATAGGAAGGATGGAGATGTCATACAGTTAGGATCCACATCTCTCATTTAGTGACTCACACACAGTGAGACTATCACAACCACAGGAATCCTCCCTGAAGAATGAGGGATCTGAAGCCCACAAGGAGCTCTCAAGCATAGGGTTCTGCCCAGGAAGACAAGTCCTCAGAGAGTTTGTCTGTGGAAATCAGAAGAGCTTACATTCAGGAGAGCCAGAGGGATGCCAGAGACTCCATTCTGAAAGGATGCATGAAATCTCATATTCTCTGAGTCCTGCAACTGCAGATGTAGCAGCTGGAAAAATGCCTGAGTCAGAACCACGTGCTGATCTTGGCGAATTCCTCAGAGAGGCAGGAGGCGGCCAGAACTCACCTGGGAAATGCAGTCGCTGGCAGCAGTCATTTCTGAGATCTTGTTCTTTCACCACTGGCACCAGTGCTGGGAAGCACCATTTCAGAATCCTTTGTCTAGCCTGCCGGTTCCAGGGGCTTGCCTCACCCTCCAGCAGGCTTGCAGTAGACATGAAGGGCTGAGCCACACAGCCAGCCACATGGGTAAAATGCTCCATCTACCAACAGGTCTGCAGCTGTCATGAACCACTAGGCTGCAGAGCCAGCCTCTCGGGTAGACTGCCCTGCCCACCACTGAATCTACCCCAGGTGTGCACTGTCTGGAATTAAACCCAGCAATGCCAGGTTTCCTGCTCCACCTACCAGCAAACCCATAACAGCCACACAAGTTAGGTCCTCACAGGCTGCTGAGCCAGGGGCCCGCTCGCCTATAGATACCTAGTTATTGGCTTTGTCACAACAGAAGAGCATATACAGCTCACTCTGGATGTACCCCTGAAACATCTAGCTCTGATGACCAGAGGGGAGCATGCTCATGGATCCTATACCTAGTAGGATATTCCATAAAGCCACTTCTCCAAGATCAAAACACATAGTGGACCTGCTCAGTACATAGAAATAAAACAGGAAAATTGGGCAAATTGAGAATACAGAGAAATATGTTCCAAACAAAGGAATAAGACAAAACACCAGAAAAAGAACTAAGTGAAATGGAGATAAGCAGTCTGCCCTGTAAAGAGTTTGAGGTAAGGATGTTCACTGAACTTAGGAGAAGTTGGATGAACACAGTAAGAGTTTTAACAGAGTTAAAAAATATAATCAATTAGAGCTGAAGGTTACAATGACTATGAATGAAAATACAGAGTAGAATGTATCAACAGAAGATGTTGTAGAAGAATGAAATAGTAATCTGGAAGACAGAGTAGTGGAATCACCCAAGATAACAGAAAAAATAATTTTAAAAACTGAGAGTAGGTTGAGACCTCTGGGACCATGTCAAGTGTACTAACATTGACTTTATAGGGGTCAAGAAAGAGAAAAACAGGCAGAGAACTTTTTTGAAGAAATAATAGTTTAATAATTTCCTAACCTGGGAAGGAAACAGACATCCAGATCTAGGAAGCACAGAGAATCCCAAATAAGCTGAACCCAAAGAAGTCTACATCAAAACATCTACATCTACATTACATTGAGAAAGTTAAAAAAAAATCAATATTAAGAGATAATCTCTTAAACAGCAAGAGAAAAGAAACTAGTTAACATACAGAAGAATTTCCATAAGGCTATCAGCTGATTTTCAGTGGAATTTTTCATACCAGAGAGAGTGGCGCAATATATTCAGAGTGCTAAGAAAACTTGCCTTCCATGAAGCCCCACAATGGAAACTCTGCGATTAGGGTGCTAGATTGCTAAATGTAAAAAGCCAGCTTATACTGTGAAGGCAGGTTAGGCATACAGTAAACCTTCCTTTAAGATACATATTGTTGAGAATTGGTTTCATCTCTAAAGATGGCTAGGTTTAAGAAAGGCTATAACCCCGAATTTCTTATTTGCAAAACAGACAAATTCAGGGATAGTACTTCTGTTTTTCAGAATACTGACATTGCAGAATACACTTCCTCTACATATAGTTACTTAAAAATCCATCTCTTTTTAACATCTGAACTATGAGTCAGTTTTATCTGCCTTGCTGCAGTAACTCACTAATGGGGAAGGTGAATCATATAAAATTCATAATATATGAATAATCTGCAGCTAGTAGAATGGATAATTGAAGAGGATATGCTGCTGCTTTAGATGACAATAATGAACTTGATACGCAGATGCTGGATCTGTGTCAGTGAGGAAGACTTCCAGCTAGCGGTGCAGGCAATGTTAGAATAGTATTATATCTTGGATGACAGCACAATGTTATTGTAATGGACAGAGGAGGCTTTTATGCTAAAGTGAACAGATCCCCCTTTCTAGCTCTGTTGCCTACTTGCTATATGACCTTGATTATACATCGATATTGTTTCCCTTGCCACATAATTTCTTTATCTGTAAAATGAGACAATGACATTTAAGTTGTAAACACATGCCACAAAATAAATAAAATAAATATACCTCATGTGGTTTCTAATAGTAATTAGTGTATACTAATGGTAGCATTTTAAAATTATTATTCTTATTTTATTTATATATTTTGGGAGTATAAAATGGATCCATGTTATATAGAAAAAGTGTAGAAAAATGGGATAACAACAATGTGTGTTGTAACAAGTCTGTAGTTACTGACTATATGTCAACTAAATGTCCTCTGAATTTTATGTGTGTGATAGATGTATTTCATTCTGTGTATCTACAACCTATTTTTTTTAAAGCTGTGTTTCTTTTCAGAGATAAACCATTTTTAATTATTCATTCACTTATTTTTAATATTAATGCCAAATCTTATTTTAAGGAAAGGTTAGTGAGAAAAAAAAAAGAACAACATTCATTTAATTTTTTTTAATCCTTTGCCATTTGTGGAATGGCTGTTTGTTTTGTGGGAGAATGTTTGCAGCCCGCTGTAGCTATAGTAAATCCAAAACTAACTTGAGAAAGCCATACTTGTACTATCTCAGTAACATTTAGTTTTCTTTTTTTAAAAAGAGCAAAATTTATTTCTAATAAATGGTACTCATCTTCAAGTTCATTATTGACAGGTCCATTGTGTTAGGGGTACATTTTTTTCTCTGTGCTGGCTTAAAAATATACACATGCATCATGAAGAAGTAAACCTTTTTTACAAACATTTTCACATTTACTTAAATGTAAATTTCACTCTTTTTTTATTGAGGTATAATTGACATGCAACATTATATTAGTTTTAGTTATACAATATAATGGATCACAGCTTTGAGGGTGAGATACAATAGCCATGTAATCAGGCCTTGCTTACAAATGATACCCCTTAGAAGGAGTGGAGAGAAAGGTAAATACTTGTGTTTTTATTATTGTGATTTCTGCCACATTCTTATAGCACTTACCATACTTTATGATTGTTCTTATGTGACTGAAATATTCAACATCAAATTAAGCCTTTCGCTTTTTAGCTTAACCTCCAGCACAGCACCCACCTCAGTTAGAGCACAGTTTGTTGAATGAATGATCTCTTGAAAGATTAGATCTGTTTTCATAAAACTGTTTCTCATCTTCCCAGTTCTCTTGCTTTTCTTCTAAAAGTGTGAGTGTTGACCTGGAATAGATTAGTTGTATATTTTATGTTTTTTGTCAGAAATCTTAAAATAGGGTAATATTTTCTTTCATAAAATCACACAGAGATCAGCTTCCTACCATTTCCTTTATTTGTATGTAAACATATTTTTTCTCTTTACAAATTTAAGAAACTCTAGTAAACTCTTGGGATTAAAAGGAGGTTCTCAGTTCTCTTGTGAGAATTTGACTTAGACTAAAATGGCGGTTAAATTGTAAGTTAAGAAGAAAGAAAGTAAGCATACACAGCTGAAAATAGACATTAAGTGTGGTTTCAATGAAAGCCAATTTAACTCAGAGTTTAATTCTGAAATCAAGCAGAGCCACATGTGAATACGTGCAAATCAAAATGGTAACTGTGCCAGTCTAAGAAGTAAACAGCATTATTATTGCAAAATTGTATTATACCAATTCAGATTATAAACTTGTTTTTAAACTAACCAAATAACAACAAAAGGCTTTCTGGAAAATTCCTTGTAAGCAGTATAATTTTATGTTATAATTCATGTAATATGTACTTACTATCTACTATGTGTTTGGCACTAACTTAAATAATTCAATCATTCTTGGTGAGGGCAGAAAAACAATTCTTAGTGATAATAGCTTTTGACTACTGTTTTAAAATTTTTTTCATGGCTAGAGATCAGATATTCTTTTGTGACTGTTTCACGGCATGAAATCAAAATATATAAACCTTATTTTTCAAAAATAACTTGGTTCTTAGAACTATGGAATTATCAATGAATCTTGTTTTATAGAACATTTCAAATGAATCATAAATGAACATCACAAGCACTAAACAATAGTAAATTATTGAAAAAAGCTTTCCCGTCAAGCTGCTTTCTATAATTACATCCTTTTTACTCTATTTGCTGCAATTGTTTTTTTCTGAATCTGTTTTTTTCTAAATTTCAGAGCTGTAACTTTTAAATACACATTTTTTTATCATTTTAATTCCTGATTTTTATCCCAATGTTTGAAATTTAAAATGTTTTCTTCTCTAGCTCTCTTATGGTAATTTTTAAAACTAACACTATAATGCACATGGGATTAATTTGGCTTATGTTGTAAATTGTAGCTCTAAAGCAAATTTTTGTCTTCAAATTCCTAACATTTTATCTCATTGTTACTGATTAAATAAGCTGTTTTTCCATTGTTTTCAGATGCTTCTTTTGTAAATATTAAATCTTTATGTACAATTTTTCTATTTCCTTGTGGAAGTTTTTTTTTTTTTTTTTGTACCAGTGACACACTGTTTTAATTATTATAGGTCCAAAAAAGTTGATTGGTAAGAAATTTCTTCCTTGCTGAATATATTCTTGCATGTTTTTACCCATTCTTCCTTACTTGATTTAGATATTATTATTATTTTTTTAATTCTGCGGCAGTGTGTATCACCTGCTTATATAGTTCCATAAATAAACAAATAAACAAGTAAACTGGGAAAAAATTGCACATTATAATATCTTTCCATCCTTTCAACTTTTATCTTTCTGGAAAGTTTACCATTTCTTCATTCAGTCAAATAATTTCTCATTAAAATTATTGTTAATTATTTTACATATTGGGGGCAGGAGGAGAAAGGGACGACAGAGGATGAGATGGCTGGATGGCATCACTGACTCGATGGACTTGAGTCTGAGTGAATTCCGGGAGTTGGTGATGGACAGGGAGGCCTGGCGTGCTGCGATTCATGGGGTCGCAAAGACTCAGACACCACTGAGCGACTGAACTGAACTGAACTGAACTGATTGTCAATTATATCTCCTGGTACATTTCTCAAATGACTCTGGTATATAACAAAATGATATATTTTTAAAATTATTGGCTTATTCATTTAATTTATTTATTAATTAAAATTTTTATTTGGTAGTTTTGGCTTTGCTAATCACAATATTATATAACTTCCTCATTGTTTCTTTTTTTGATAACTTTTATATCTGTTTTCACATTTTTCCCCAGTTTTATTGAAATATAACTGACATAAAGCACTGTATAAGTTTAACATGTATAGCTTGACATACTAATATCATGAAATGATTATCACAGTAAGTTTAGTGCATATCTATTATCTCATATAGATACAAAGTTAAAGAAATAAATTTTTTTTCATATAGTGAGAACTTGTAGGATTTACCATCTGTTTTAATAGCCTTCTGGAGAAGTAAATGGCAACCCACTCTAGTATTCTTTCCTGGAGAATCCCATGGACAGAGGAGCCTTGCAGGCTACTACAGCCCATGGGGTTGGAAAGAGTCAGACATGACTGAGCAGCCAACACTTAACAACCTTCATATATCACATACAGCAGTTTTATCATATTATGTATTACATCCCTGGTACTTGCTTATCATATAACTGAAAGTTTGTGCCTTTTGGCTTCCCTCATCTGATTCCCCCTCATCACCCCCACTGGCCCTGGTACCACAAATCTGACCGACCTCTTTTTCTGTGAGTTTGATTTTGAAACATAATTGACTTACAACACTATGTCAGTTCCTATTACAAAACACTGTAAATTTTTATTTCTATACATTTCAAAATGTTACTGTATGTCACCACACAAAGATATAATTACTGACTGTATTCTCCACACTGTGCATTCCATAGACATGACTCATTTATTTTGCAACTTGAAAGTTTGTACCTCTTAATTTCCTACACCTTTTTTTCCCCTCCCTGTACTCCCTTCCCCTCTGGCAATCCCCTATTTGATCTCTGTATCTAGAACGCTGTTTCTGTTTTGTTATGTTTGTTCATTTTTTTTTTTTTAAGATTCCATGTATAAGTAAAATCACACAGTATTTGTCTTTTTCTCACTTATCTCACTTATTTCAAAATTCCCTCTAGATCTTTCCATGTTGTCACAAATGGTAAGATTTCATTTTTTTAATGGCTAATTTTCCATGGTATAAATATGTGACATCTTCTTTATCCATTCATTTATTGATTGATGAATAGCACTTGGGTTGCTTCCTTATCTTGGCTATCGTAAACAATGCTGCAGTGAACATAGGATGCATATATCTTTTCTAATTAATTTTTTGTTTTCTTTGATTAAATACCCAGGATTTAGAATTGCTCACCATATGATAGTTCTGTTTTTATTTGAGGAAATTCCATATTATTTTCTGTAGTGACTGCACAAATTTACCTTTCCAAAAGTAGTGCAGGAGGGTGCCTTTTTCTCCACATCCTTGTCAACAATTATAATTTGTTATCTTTTTGGTAACAATCATTCTGACAAATATGACATGATATCTCATTGTGGTTTTAATTTGCATTTCCCTGATGCTTAGTAATGTTGAGTGTTGTTGTTGGTTTTTTTTTTTTTTTTTTGTAGGCCTACTGGCCATCTGCATGTCTTCTTTGGGAAAATTTCTCTGTGGATCCTATTCCATTTTTAAATAGTGTTATTTTTTTGATGTTGAGTTGTATGCATGTTTTTATGTATTTTGGATATCAACCCTTTATCAGATACATAGTTTGCAAATACCTTATCTCATAAGTGGTGACCGCTTGATTTTGCTAATAGTTTTCTTTGCTGTGTAAAAGCTTTTTAGTTTTATATAGTCCTATTTGTTTACTTTTGCTTTTGTTTCCCTTGCCTGGTGAAATATAGCCAAAATTTTTTACCAAGACAGATGTTAAAGAACTTCCTATGTTTTCTCAAGAAGTTTTATGGTTTCAGGTCTTAAATTTAAGCCTTTAATCCATTTTGAATTTTGAATGTATTTTAAATTTAAATTTAATATTTATAAAATATCCCATTGTTTCTTTCTTTGATGTCTTTTATTTCTCTTCTCATATTTTTTAGCCATCTATTAAAGACAATGCCATCTATTAAAGACATTCAAAAAACTAAGATCATGGTATCTGGTCACATCACTTCATGGCAAATAGGTGGGGAAACAGAGGAAATGGTGACAGACTTTATATTTTTGGGCTCCAAAATCACTGCAGATGGTGACTGCAGCCATGAAATTATGACGCTTACTCCTTGGAAGAAAAGTCATGACCAACCTAAACAGCATATTAAAAAGCAGAGACATTGCTTTGCCAACAAAGTCCATCTAGTCAAAGATATGGTTTTTCCAGTAGTTATGTATCGATGTGCTGCTGCTGCTGCTAAGTCACTTCCGTTGTATCCAACTCTGTGCGACCCCATAGACGGCAGCCCACTAGGCTCCCCCATCCCTGGGTGTGAGAGTAGGACTATAAAGAAAGCTGAGTGCCAAAGAATTCAGGCTTTTGCACTCTGGTGTTGGAGAAGACTCTTGAGAATCCCTTAGATGGCAAGGAGATCCAACCAGTCCACCCTAAAGGAAAGCAGTCCTGAATATTCATTGGAAGGACTGATGTTGAAGCTGAAACTCCAATACTTTGGCCACCTGATGCAAAGAACTGACTCATTGGAAAAGACCCTGATGCTGGAAAAGACTGAAGGCAGGAGGAGAAAGGGAAGACAGAGGATGAGATGGTTGGATGGCATCACTGACTCAATGGGCATGAATTTGAGTAAACTCCAGGAGTTGGTGATGGACAGGGAGGCCTGGCATGATGCAGTCCTTGGGGTCACAAAGAGTCAGACACGACTGAGTGACTGAACTCAAAGACAATTTAAATAATGGTAATATGTTGATGGTATGAATAATTTTTCTGCTGATTTTAATGACTGTGAAATTTCATTTGATAGTGCTTACAAATAAACTCAAGTAAGTTTCTTCTAGAAATATCTGTTGAATATATACTAAGAATGAATATTATGAAATATGGAACATTAAGGCAGTAAGGAGTAAAGTTTAGGAGTCTACCATCGAATTACTTACACATATATATATTCACATACACATATACTTACATCATATTATAGAAAATTCTTAAGTTCCAAAGCTCACAGTACAGTCAGCAAATACTGCAGGTTTGCAGTAAAGTTGACTGCACCTCAAGAAGATGTTCAAAGATAAATGGATTTGGATAGATAGAGGACAGGCAGAAGGGAATTCTTGAGCATGGGAAAGAGCAAAGACATGGATACAGTATTCTCAAGGTATGCTCGTATTATAGTCAGACCTGTTCAAGGTGAGAATAGTGGGCATGGTGTATCCATGGTTCATTTATCTAGCTTGTCTCACTCATGAGCCACACTTCTGCTCTTCTCTAGAACTGCCCAGTGTTTTGGATAGTGGGTGAGAGTTTACTTCTCTTCCCTGTTTGAACCCTAACCTCTTTCCCTGGTGTCCTTTGGCAAGATTAAACACTTTTAGCTTTGTATCCAGATTTACTCTCTAATGTGGTCTTTTTGTGATTATCTCCCTGGTCCTTTGACTTTGGTTGTTGAGCATGCTTTGCGGCTTTGCAACTGTGTACTATTGGCTTCGATACTGACTTGATGATGAAGAAAATCATTATTTGGTTTTTTTCCCTTAGATCTTTATGACAATTCTAGTCATTTTACTCCTCCCATTTGGAAGGAAGAGTACTCTTATTTTGCAGAGCTAACATGGGCAGATAAAATTGCAGGTGTGAATACTAAGGTAAGGGAATTATTTTGCAATAGAAAGCTCTTGAAGGGAATATGTTATAGTATATAACTATAGAATAACTATGATTAAAGGGAAGTTATACACAAAAATGTTTTATAGTTACTTCTTCGAAAAGAATTTAAGTATAATGTGACATACCATAGACTTTCATTCTTAGGAACACAAGCCTCTGTGAAAATATGGAAGTTATTTGCATTACTAAAAGAAAGAATGTATCACAGTGTTTATTTAAAAGTGAATTGTTTAACTTAAAATTAAATAGTTCCCCATTACCAAATAATAGTGATCCCAGTAACTAGTAATTCAGATTTCCCTGAAGAACTCTTAAGATACAACCTTGTGGTGAAAACTATATATTGTTTATTTTCTGTTCTTCATTCCTGAGCAAAATTTTGACATTGATATTTGAAGGCCTTCAAAGTCTGTGAGTTCATACATATTTCTCATCAAATGTAAGGATCTCAAATTTTAAAAAAACCCACACATTTTCTGGTGATATTTTCATTTTTCCAAAAAGCATTAAAAAAAACCTCAATTTGTCTAATTTTGCAAATTCATCAAGAGTCTCAGGGTTTTAACATTTCTTAGTCATTGTAGAACACACTACATGAAATTTTAACCATTTTCATAGATCTGCCTATCTTTTAGAATTCTGGCATACTTGCATTGTGCCTCTTAGTAATTCAAGAGCAAGCCTCTAATAGTCAGGCTTGCTCTTTGATAACTTTTCATCCTAACTACTGGCAGATATTTAAGCCTAGATCCATATTAAAGATCCAGATATTTAAGCTAGTGAAAATCCACTAGAATTTTAATGTTTCAAAGTTCTATAGGTAGTAAGCATTTGGAAGAAGATACAGTTATGATAGGGTTTCAAAAAATAAATCACTGAACTCTTACTGAATTAAATGTACTCTATGACAAGTGGTACTTGTGACTATAAATGATATCACTGGCTATCATTATGTTACCTATTGTTTTCCCACTGATTGATAGGATGAACCTACTAGGAAAAATTGGTCTGATACGGTTATATGCTAAATTTTGTTCATATTTATATTGGCTTTGTTTTTCATTCTATAATAAATCTACTAAAATAATAGAGTTTTCTGTTACTGTATGTGTATGGGAGCTAAAACAAAAAGTTAAATATAGATATTCCTTTTCCTTTTCTAAAAAACATAGCTCCACACGAATTTGAGACAGCAAATTAACAGTGTTTCAGAAAATATTGTCTAAAGAATTCTCTATGTAGATGATTGGCTTCCAAAAGCTAAATTTGAAAAAAACTAGAATCTGAATTCAGCATTTTCTTGTCATTCTGAAGACTTGACTTGCTCTAAAGCATGTACTATAAAAACAAAAGCTTGTTTGGCTTAAAAAAAGACTTATTAGCAGTATTATCATGACCCTTAGGGCAAAAGAAAAACAACTGTGTTCAGTTTGTCTAATTCAGTGCTGGCGTTGAGTGTTAACAGTCCTAAAAATGCAAGTTGCACTTTTAATGCCTTTACTTGCAAGAGTTTTACAACTGCCATAGGAAATAAGAATGTGAGAAGCTCAAAATATTCTGAGTTCAGGAATGGTTTATATAAACAGTTCAAAGTCAGCAAAAGGGTTTCCAGAAACTCTTGTCAGATTTCTGCTTACAACTTATTGGACAAAGTTTTGTCCCACGACCATGGCTAGCTCCAGGACAGCTATTTAACTTCTGTTGGGAAGAGGGAGTTTATCAACACAGAAGTTAGTTGTGAATAATATTGGATCATATAGCAGTATATGTACCTATACTATATGCCCCATAATAGGCCATCTTTAATTTCTTCCTTCTTCAATTTAAATAAATTCCTTTACTTAACTAGTTGTTATAATAGTAGTAACATAATTTATCAAGCATTTCTGGGTGCTCAGTCATATTTCAAGCACTTTCCAAACAATTCTGGGGCAGGCTGCATTAAGCCCATTTTACAGATGAGAAAACTGAGGCACTAAGAAATAAAGTTAGTTATTTCAAAGTTAATATATGTAGTAATTGGCAGAAGGAAATACTCGGAAACCAGCGTCTTTATACTTTTGTCCCACCCCTTAATTGTAGGTTAATGACTATGCCATTTCATTTCTTCAATGTCTTTCTTTTCCCTTTTTGTATTATGTTATTAATATTTTAAGTAGAATTCATTACTTTTGTTTGTTTTACTTAAAAAAACTTAAGCCATTTATTCTTTGCAGCAAGAACATTTTCTAAAGATCAGATCTAAGATCAGATCATTTTCTAAATCATAATTCAGAAAGACTTGTCCACATTGTCTATCATATGTTACAAGCTGCCCAGGAATGCTTCATTTAGCATATTTGCAAAATGATAGATTATTCTCCATGCCCTCTAACAGCCCTTCAAGATCCATCATCATATAATCTCTGATTTAAAAAAATCAGATCTTTGAGGGTCCAGCAGAATATGTGACCTCAGTTCATTTTTTATGAGGGACAAAATAGTCAGATGGTTTGAGAGATTCATCCCTAGTAAGTTTGCAAAGAATCATCAATAAAGAAAGACAAAAATAATGCTTTGAGGTGAGGGCCAAGTGACAAGGAACTGGAATGCATCAGTTATAAAGGAGTAGGAGGTCTTCTGACTTCTTACATATATCCCTTTCCATAGGAGGGAAAAAATGCAGAGTTAATAGCTAAAATTGTATTTGATTTATAGGTGGATTTGGCTGATGTAAAAATAATTATAAATCACTCTGAGAATAATCTAAAAACATCAAGAATGCAACATATCCCTATTGGTACATGATCCCTTATTAGTAAAGAATGAAATAATGCAGGCTCTGATAATTCTTTCTCCCACTTTGGACAAACAGGCAGGATATTAGCGACTTGAAAGAATGCCAATGTGAGGCAATGTTTGGAATTTAACTAGCGCTCATAAATACAGGTAGATGTCATATGATCCTAGCACTGGGTCTGGTTTGGTTTGACCAGGCCTTTGATGAAGCATGCTATACAATAATCCAGAGTAATAGGTGAGAAGCTTTGAAAGAGTGTTGTTTAACATTTATGGGAATGCTCTACTAAACATTTAAACAATGGTAACTGTGGTTCCATAGAAACAGTGTGAGATGTACCAGTCAACAAAATCCAAGCAGAAACTGTATCCTGTGCAAGGAATTAAAACCCTGTGCAAATCAATTCTAACTCCTTCTCTCTTCTTCCTTCATACCACTATTATATTTCCATACTTACTCTGAGAAATCCTTCTTCTTTGCAAAACTGGATTTAAGTCTTCTAGACTTAAACAGATAGCATGATAATGGACTGTAATAAAAATGTTAGCTATAAATATAACTGTACACAGACAAGTCTTATTTTGGTACATCTCAGGCCAAGAAAAGATATTTTGAGTTAAGCATAATATTTTTTTTTTGCTATACTCTGCATGCTGTAAGTTTTGGAGTCTGTAATGCTTAAATTAGCATCTTCGATCTGACCATTATTATTTGAATGAACTTGAGTGATTTATTTAAAGATTTATTTGTGTTGAAAATAACATGGGTTTGCTATTGTATCCATGGTCATTAGACAACTCCCAGCAGAAAAACATTCTTGATTCCATAAGATGCAGTTTCTGGTAGTTAGTATCTGGTAGTAACCATGGAAATAGGTATTCTCATTCTCTTTTATTTTTATTCTGATTCTGTTCAATAAATCCATCCCCTTGGAACAGTAACAAATGTAAGCTATATTAGCAAGAAATCTATTGACAAACTCTAAGCCATCTATTTATTAGCATTATCTTAAGTTTTATTGAATTAAACACAATTTAAAGGTAGAAAGATTTATGCAGAAATAGTTGAATTATACTATGTCTCTCTCAATAATGAGAAAACAAATAATAAATCAGTGTCCCTAAGATATGCTTTTGATATTTACCAAGGACATATTTTATAGATTTTGCATTAAATCACCAATACCACTTCCCATGTTAGACCATACTTCTTACTCAGCAACTATCATACTGTATTGTAATTGTCTTCATTCCTCCTGAGATTATAAGCTCCTATATAAGCAAGACAAATAGCTAAAATATTTTAGGTTTTAAAATCTGGGGGCTGTGGTTCAGGTGATATTTAAAATATGAAGAAATGGAGGCAATCTATTGGCTACAAATGCATTTTACTGAAATAATAGTACTGTCTTAATATCCATTTTGACAGTATAGAAAATGTGCCTGAAGCTCAACAGCTCTTCAAACAAATGGCCATCAAATGGTAAACACAAGATGAAGGGTAACTCTGAATGTGTCATGAGAATCACTGAGGAAATAATAAAACAAAAATTGTATTGTTGAAATTAAAAACCTGGTTTTAAAAGGTGGCTTATCTCTTGATTAACCAGTGTGCTAGGGAGGAGACCATAGAGTACACAGCTGACTGGTTCATGTAATATGGTTCAAGTCGCCCTCCTACGTGTCCTAAGTGCTTCTTAGAAAGATATGACTTTCAGAACATTTTCCCAGAATGGAGATTACTACTGGCATCACTTCACCTGTTAGGAGCCCAGGCATGTTTATATTTGTCATGTTTATTCATGAAATTAGAAGGAATAGGAATTTGGTCCTACATGAATTATCTTAAAACAGGATTTGTGAAAATTGTGGGTACCTAGCTGCATCCTATTGTATTCTCTATTATAATACAGCCCAGAACTCTTTCTTGTTGAGTATCTACCGTCTTCTTTGGTAATAATAATAAAAAAAGCACAGAACTACAACAGAGAAAGACACTTGGGTAGAGGCGTTATGTTAGTAAGGTAATATTAGGTAACATAATCACAGGTTTTTAAAAATTGGGAGGTAGATATCTTTGGGGGTTCATTACACTTCATAACAAAGTCTGCTCTCTGGACCTCACAGTGTATAACCATCTCACAAGTGAAATTCATTCACTCCATCTAAACATTACCAAATGTCTCAATTCAACATAGCATCTCATCACCTTAGAAGTCCCACATTTATTCAGCTAAATCATCTAAATCAGGTATGCATGTGGCTTGGGTATAATCCATTCCCAAAACACAATTCTTCTCTATGTTCAAACCTGTGAAACTCAAGAAATAAATTATATGCTCCCCAAATACAGTGGTGGGGCATTTATAGGATAGCAGTAATTTGATATCTCTATTCCTTTCAGTCCAAGCTAACAAAGGATTTGCTGGTATAAGATTATCAAGAACATTATGAGTCTCCTGTGTATGTCACAGAAATTCATTCCATTAGATAAGAAGCCCTTCCACAGGCCTTTCTTAGAAAATGCCATCTCTATTTTTGGCTTTCGCTCACATAGTTGAGGGAATCCATTAGTCAGTCACATGTCTGATCTCTTCAAAGAGACATCACTGTGTTTGAACACTCAGAACTTTGGATTTTTCTAAAGCATTAGAAAAAGCTTGTCCAGACATAATCTTGGCTTTCCCTCCAGATCATTCTTTCTCAACGGTGGCTCTCCTAACAGCAGTGTCTTTTGCAATCTAGACAGCTAAGAACTCCCTATTTCATCAAGTCCTGACTTCCTTTTGGCTAAACTCTCCTCTTCCTTATCTTTTTCCTCTTGCATTTTACTATAAGAAGCAGTAAGAAACCAAGCCATATCTTCAACATCTTCAACCCTTTCCTGGGTTCAGAAAAAATATCCAAGTTCATCGCTTAAAAGTTCTGCTTCCCATGTAGCTGTAGGACACAGTTCTGCTAAACTTTCCACCTCCATATAACCAGAATTTTCTTTCTGCCAATTTCTGGTAATGTTTCTCATTTCCTTTTGAGCCTTTACCAACAATGCTTTTACATTCCTTTCAAGAGCCAGCTTATGATAACTAAGTATTCTCTAAGAAAATACAGCTTTTCTCTACTTTTCTTCTCACTTCCAAGTCTTTACTAGCAGAGTCACTAAAATCCATATTTTCACCAACAGTCTTTTCAGAGCAATCTGGGCTTTTTCTATCATGCTCCTCAAAATTCATCCAGTAACTATTCAAAGCCACTTCCACATTTTTAGATACTTCTTTCAGCAGCATCTCACTTTTTGTTACAGAAGTCTTAATAGTGTCCTATTGCTACTTAACCAAATTACTACAAACTTCATGACTTTAGTGACTTAAAACAACACTAATTCATTGTTTTATAATTATGGAGGTCAGGAGACCAAAATACATCTTACTCGGCTAAGATAAAGATGTCAGTAGAGTTCTAGGTGATATTTATTCCTTTGTCTTTTGAAGCTTCTAGAAGCTTTGCCTATGTGGATAATCCAGGGACACCTTCCCATCTCAAGATTCTTACCTTAGTCACATTTGTGAAGTTTCTTTTTCTCCATGTAAGGCATTCACAGTTTCCAGGGATTAGGACATGACATCTTTGGGTGATGGGAGTGAGTATTATTATTTCCTGCCATGAAAACATGCTACACAAAAGAATTTCTTGAGATCAGGGTTTGTACCTTCCTTTTTGCATCACAAATCCCTAGAACAGTCATTGCCTGTTACCTAGAAGGCACTCAGCAAATTAATAATTGTTTCAGTAAAAATAAAAATGTATTTGGTATCTATTGTAAGACACAGATTTTCTAGCTGATGGGAGATACAGTGGTAGATGAAACATAGTTCTTCTTTTCCTAGAACTTATATTCTAGTGTGAGAAAGCACAAAATATACACACAAAATAGGTATCAGATGATAATATGAAGAAAAATAAACCAGGGTAAGAACAAAATGTTCTAGGTGTGCTTTGTAAGAAATCCCTTGCCATTTGATTGGACATTGGAAAGAACTGGGTAATCAAGACTTATGAACATTCAGTAGATGAACATTTCAGAAAGAGGATATAAGAAGTGCAAAGACTCTAATGTAGGAACTTGTGTAGATTTTGAAATTTTTAAAGAATTGTAAGGATGTAAATAAGGCTTACAATGAGAGAGCGTGGAGAATGGTATAAGGTGAGTTCAGACACTAGAAAGGGGAAAGACTGCATAGCATTTTGCAGTCTATGGTAAAGAGTTGACTTATACACAGATATGAAGTATAAAAACATTACAGCATTGGAATTCAGTTCAGTCTCTCAGTCATGTCCAACTCCTTGTGACCCCATGAACTGCAGCACGCCAGCCCTCCCTGTCCATCACCAACTCCTGGAGTTTACTCAAACTAATGTCCACTGAGTCAGTAATGCCATCCAATCATCTCATCCTCTGTCGTCCCCTTCTCCTTCCACCTTTAATCTTTCCCAGCATCAGGGTCTTTTCCTGTCAGTTCTTCACATCAGCTGGCCAAAGTACTGGAGTTTCAGCTTCAGCATCAGTCATTCCAATAAGTACTCAGGACTGATTTCCTTTAGGATGGACTGGTTGGATCACCATACTATCCATGGGACTCTCAAGGGTCTTCTCCAACACCACAGTTCAAAAGGAATCAGTTCAGTAGAGTTCAGTCATTCAGTTATGTCTGACTCTGCGACCCCATGAATTGCAGGTTGCCAGGCCTCCCGGTCCATCACTAACTCCTGGAGCCCACCCAAACCCATGTTAATCGAGTTGGTGATGCCATCCAGCCATCTCATCCTCTGTCATCCCCTTCTCCTCCTGCCCCCAATCCCTCCCAGCATCAGGGTATTTTGCAATGAGTCAACTCTTCGCATGAGGTGGCCAAAGTATTGGAGTTTCAGCTTTAGCATCAGTTCCAAAGAACACCCAGGACTGATCTCCTTTAGAATGGACTGGATGGATCTCCTTGCAGTCCAAGGGACTCTCAAGAGTCTTCTCCAATACCACAGTTCAAAAGCATCAATTCTTTGGTGCTCAGCCTTCTTCACAGTCCAACTCTCACATCCATACATGACCACTGGAAAAACATAGCCTTGACTAGATGGACCTTTGTTGGCAAAGTAATGTCTCTGCTTTTGAATATGCTATCTAGGTTGGTCATAACTTTCCTTCCAAGGAGTAAGTGTCTTTTAATTTCATGGCTGCAGTCACCATCTGCAGTGATTTTGGAGCCAAAAAAAAGAAAAAGTCTGGCACTGTTTCCATTGTTTCTCCATCTATTTGCCATGAAGTGATGGGACCAGATGCCATGATCTTCGTTTTCTGAATGTTGAGATTTAAGCCAACTTTTTCACTCTCCACTTTCGCTTTCATCAAGAGGCTTTTTAGTTCCTCTTCACTTTCTGCCATTAGGGTGATGTTATCTGCATATCTGAGGTTATTGATATTTCTCCCAGCAATCTTGATTCCAGCTTGCACTTCTTCCAGCCCAGCATTCCTCATGATGTACTCTGCATATAAGTTAAATAAGCAGGGTGACAATGTATAACCTTGATATACTCCTTTTCCTATTTGGAACCGGTCTGTTGTTCATGTCCAGTTCTAACTGTTGCTTCCTGACCTACATATAGGTTTATCAAGAGGCAGGTCAGGTGGTCTGGTATTCCCATCTCTTTCAGAATTTTCCACAGTTTGCTGTGATCCATAGAGTCAAAGGCTTTGACATAGTCAATAAAGCAGAAATAGATGTTTTTGTGGAACTCTCTTGCTTTTACCATGATCCAGTGGATGTTGGCAATTTGATCTCTGGTTCCTCTGCCTTTTCTAAAACCAGCTTGAACATATGGAATTTCATGGTTCACGTATCGCTGAAGCCTGGCTTGGAGAATTTTGAGAATTACTAGCGTATGAGATGAGTGCAATTGTGTAGTAGTTTGAGCATTCTTTGGCATTGCCTTTCTTTGGGTTTGGAATGAAAATTGACCTTTTCCATTCCTATGGCCACTACTGAGTTTTCCAAATTTGCTGGCATATTGAGTGCAGCACTTTTACAGCATCATCTTTCAAGATTTGAAAGAGCTCAAACTGGAATGCCATCACCTCCACTAGCTTTGTTCATAGTGATTCTTTCTAAGGCCCATTTGACTTCACATTCCAGGATGTCTGGCTTTAGGTGAGTGATCATACCATCATGATTATCTGGGTCGTGAAGATCTTTTTTGTACAGTTCTTCTGTGTATTCTTGCCACCTCTTCTTAATATCTTCTGCTTCTGTTAGGTCCATACCATTTCTGTCCTTTATCGAGCCCATCTTTGCATGAAATGTTCCCTTGGTGTCTCTAATTTTCATGAAGAGATCTCTAGTCTTTCCCATTCTGTCATTTTCCTCTATTTCTTTGCACTGATTGCTGAGGAAGGCTTTCTTATTTCTCCTTGCTATTCTTTGGAACTCTGCATTCAGATGCTTATATCTTTCCTTTTCTCCTTTGCTTTCCGCTTCTCTTCTTTTGACAGCTATTTGTAAGGCCTCCCCAGACAGCCTTTTGGCTTTTTTGCATTTCTTTTCCATGGGGATGGTCTTGGTCCCTGTCTCCTGTACAATGTCATGAACCTCCGTCCATAGTTCATCAGGCACTCTATCTATCAGATCTAGTCTCTTAAATCTATTTCTCACTTCCACTGTATAATCATAAGGGGTTTGATTTAGGGCATACCTGAATGGTCTAGTGGAGGTAAGGTTAAGTCACTCAGTCGTGTCCGACCGACTCTTTGCAACCCTGTGGACTGTAACGTACTAGGCTTCTCCGTCCATGGGATTCTCCAGGCAAGAATAGTGGAGTGGATTGCCATTTCCTTCTCCAGGGGATCTTCCCGACCCAGGGATTGAACCCAGATCTCCCGCATTGGAGGCAGATGCTTTAACCTCTGAGCCACCGGGGAAGGTCTAGTGGAGAGAGGCTGGCAAAAATCCAACTTGTTTCTTAATAGATTACTCTTGTTGCTGTGATGAAAATTGACTGTGGGGAGGTAAAGGTAGAAGCAGTTTAAGACAGGACAGGCCTATTTAAATAATCCCAGGGATAAGTGACGCTGACTTGATTAGACTCAAAACAGGGGTAAGGGACACAGATGTAGGGAACAAACATACGGACACCAGGGTGAAGAGGGGGTGCGATGAATGGGGAGCTTGGCATTGACATGTTTACACTACTACGTATAAACCAGATGACCAATGAGACCTACTCTATACCACAGAAAGCTCTATTCAGTGGTCTGTGGTGACCTAAATGGGAAAGAAATCCATAAAAAGAAAGGGATTTGTAGTTGTTTAGACACTAAGTCATGTCCAATTCTTTGTGACCCCATGGACTTTAGCCTGCCAGGCTCCTCAGTTCATATAATTCCTGAGGCAAGAATACTGAAGTGGGTTGCCGTTTTCTTATCCAAGGGATCTTTCTGACCCAGTGATCAAACCCATGTCTCCTGCTTGGCAGGTCTTCACCACTGAGCAACCTGGAAATTCTACCTAAAAGGAAGGGATATATGTATACACATAGTTGATTTACTTTGCTGTACAACAGAAACTAACACAACATTGTAAAATAACTGTACTCGGTAAAAATTTTTAAAAATCTATAGCTCACTCTGGATATATTTCTAAGGTGGTTCTTTTATGATTTACATGACAGATTGCATGTGGTAGATGTGGTGTGAAAGAGAGCACTTTAAGATATGATTTCAAGGATCTGGGCTGAGCATTTGGCAATTAGAGGAAGCATTTACTGAACTGAGGAAGATTACAGAACAAGAGCACAGTTTCAATGTTGGTTATGTTTTGACTGAGATTTTAATCAGAGATCAAGTAGAGAGGCTGTGGAATCAGATGGATATGGGAGACTGGAGTTCAGAAGGGAGACTGGGGCTAGAGATAGACTTGGAGGAATCTCAGCATGTAGATGACATTTAAAGCTATAAAATGGATGAAATCCCTATGGGAACAATTTCAGAAAATAAATGTTGCCAGAACTGAGCCAAGAGACACTCTTGTGTGTGGAGGTCAGGAGAATGAAGAAAATCTTGCAACAGAGTATTCCAACAAGCAGGCAGCAGCAATGAAGGAATGCATGAGATAGGGATGTTCCAGATGTCAGGTGAAGATGGTCTTTCAAGAAAGGAGTGATCAAATTTGTCAGTTTTTGCTGAGATGTCAATGATATGAGAACAACAAAATAACCATTCATTTTGACATCACGGAGGCAATCATGGTTTGATGGACTCAGGAATAAGAATACATATTGACGACGTTAATCGTGGAGTCCCAAGTACCTTTACAATTCACTCAGCGACAAAGAATCATATTGCATTTCTTGTTGTTGTTCAGTTGCTAAGTCATCAGCAACCCCATTGACTGTAGCCCACTAGGCTTCTTGGTCCATGGAATTCTCTAGGCAAGAATACTGGAGTGGGTTGCCATTTCCTTCTTCAGGGTATCTTCCTAACTCAGGCATCAAACTCAAGTCTCCTGCCTTAGCAGGCTGATTCTTTACCACTGAGCCATCGGGAAAGCCCACATTGCATTTCTTATGGTTGGTAAATACCTAGAACTAATTGATGCTATGTATGCAGTTTGGGGCTGACATAGTATAAATACTGGAGTTTCTTTGAAATTAAGACTTCTAGGTTGATTATCTTGAGTTTCTTTATTTGCAGAACTCCAAATATGTACTAGCTTTAAATTGCCTAAATTCCTTACCAGTAGAAGACAGTATACCACCAGTATACTTACCAGTATAAGACAGACAAATCCATAAAATGTAGAGGCTACTGTAACTGAGGAAAATTCCATTTTTCTGGGAGAACACAACTCAGTGCAGGCAGAATAGTTTGAAGGCACTTTAACTTTTTACCTCATTTCTTCATGGTGCTGACAGAGATAAAGTATCAAGTATTCCAGCTCATACATTGGTTATGGGAATTATTTATTTGAAAATGCATCCATTCTCTTGAGACCAATGAATATGCCAATAATTAGTGTTTAGCTTCATATTCCCCTCTTCTTAGTAAAATCAACTATCAAAACATTGTTGGCTTATATGTGACTCCATATGTCTAAATCATAGACTGTATATTTGGTATCTTCTACGAAAAATAGGAACTACAGTAAAGTACATAAAATCGTGAAACTTATATAGCCAAAACATTTTCAAGTTTTCTGCCAGTGTTCCTTATAGATCCCTTAAAATAAGATGCATAAATGAAAACAGTTCTGCACATTTCATTCATATTGTATTCAGGCTTTTTCATTTCCTTTCTATAGAGATGAAATTTATAGAGGGCCTGGGATGGACAGGTAGCAGGGGAACACAACTGGAAAAGGGGCATGTGAAAGAAATTGGTCAGATTGAATTTACAACGTGAAACAGTGATCCGAGGACAGAACTCATCTTTCCTGTGCCTGGCTTATTCTAGACAAATCTCAGGTTTTGAAGAGGTTAGAATTTAGCCTTGATGCCTCTTACAGTTTTGCCATCTCCTCGTTTCCCTCTTGTTGAACATGTTCTTGCAGTGCTGTAGATGTATAGTTGCAAACATCATTGCTCTCTGTTTGAAATTCATTAGTCTTAGTTCTACCGGCTAGATCATAATGCATGTTCTTGGATTTTAATCTGGTAAAAAAAAAACAATCTGTGCTAAAAGCTGCTTAGTTTAATTCCACATTAAAACCAAACAAAATAGCCAACCCACCAGCCTTTACTCAAAGTTTAAAATGAAAGCAAGTAGAAAGGGGTAAAAAAATGGGGGATAGCTGGCACGTGGCCAACTCCTTGCTTCACCTATAAAAACAACACTGACTGTGGACATGTGATGTCAGGAATGGACTCAAAAACCTCAGGATTTGAGCATGTAGGTCCTACTAATTTAGAAGAAAAATGATAGGTCACTTTTTGTCATGGGTTAAGTTTGCTTTCTCATCTCCGCTTTATTATTTAACTTCCCTAAGTACCAAGTTTTATTGTTAGAATTAGACAGGTTTAAGTTTAAATCCCAATTTTGACACTTACTGGGAGATTTGACCCAGTTACCTACCTTCTTTGTGTTTCATTTTCCTCAAACACAGAAGGGAGACAATCCTGACATCTTGAGATTGTTGTTGATGAGGATTTTATCTACAATTTATGAAAAAAGGACCTGTGTGAAATATAGACCCTGTAGATCTTAATTGGAAATTGAATAATATATAACTTGGAAATAATAAATTTGACTGTGTGTAATATGTATAATAACAAAGCAAATTTGGGGGAAATTATTTCTGGAGTATGGCCATTTTTCAGTTACAAGTAGAGTTTTTGGTTCACACTGTGAAGTGTTTAGTGCAGAAACATATATCATTACAGAGAACAGTTTGAAATCTCAATTATATTTACTCATGAGGAATCATCGAGGTAAAAGAAATATAGAAGATTAATATCACATTGAAATTTTCACTACATGAATGATATTTCAGATGTCATTCCAGAAAACAAAGAAATTATTTATTCTTCTCAGAATGAAAGGATCTATTAGGTTTTGTAAGTAAATAGTGATACTACTTCTGACTTCATTCATCCATCATCCATCCATTGTATAAATCTATGTTTTTATATATCCTATAATTGTAAAATGCTTATAGTAAACATCAACAAAATCTTAGAATACAATAAATCTAGGATACCTTAACCTCTAATCACCTTCTTACTTAATTTCAGTTATTCTTTGAAATTTGGGAGAATCATATATTTAATTACACAAATTTGTCTACAGCTTGAGTTAGAATCACTGGTGACAAAATGATCATCTACAGTATGAACACAAAGTTGAACCGAATAGATTCCATAGAGTTGGGGCTTCCTAATGGTTCTCATGAGAAGTGTGTGGTTGACGGTATTATTGATTTCACACTAGGAACTTGTGGCCTCAAAATAATGCCTAACTTAGTCCCAAGCATGTTGTCCAACCTAATATAAAAACAGTAACAAACCTCAGTGTCTTCTGGAAAACAAACCTTTGAATCATTTAAGAATACAGACAACAAAATCAACTATTATCAGACTTTGGTTTATTGTAAAATTTAGCGAAGTTTATCTTGTAATCCCTGACCCCTTGCTCTGAAAACAAAAGCAAAGATATAATTATTGCTTATTCTTTTCCCCCTACTTTATTTGTGCCACTGTGAAAGAAGGGAGAAAAATCATCGTAATAAATAGACTTAAGAGAGAAAGAGAAATCAGTCCGGATGAGAAATACTAGGAGCAATAGAAATACCATCAAGCCATTCAAAATAAGCTTCCTTTTAAAAGGTTGTCGTACTTAAAAAAAAAAAAATTCACACCAAAAATATAGCAGCGGAGAAGGAGGATAAATACAAGTTAATTGCACACCAATCCCATGCATAAAACTGGGGCATTAGCCAAAGCAGTAGTATTCAGAATCCAATTTGGGACGCTTGTACAGTGCATGTGAGTCCCCTATGACTGAACTGTCACTGAACTGGTCCAAGTCTGAGGGGGTGTGGTGGCCTGGGACATCATCTGCCAAAGTGTCCAGGTAGCTCCCAACGGAGATGCCGTCTAGCCCGTCACTGCCATCGTGGAGGCTGGTGCAGCTGCCATGTAAGGAGGTGCTCTGGCTCTCCAGTAAGCTGCACAGGCTGCCACTCAGACTGCTGCCTCGGCTGGTGATGGTGGCTTTCTCTTCAATCATCCACTTGATGGACTCGATGCTCTCGTTGATGAAGAGCAACTGGCGCATGAGCTTCCCGTCTGTGGCTCTGAGGTTAACCTGTGGAGGGCAGGGAGAGGGGAGAGACCTGCCAGTTATTCTGTGTTCTTGAAAGACCCCAGAGTCATTTAAATTCTGCCTCCTGCAGTCCATCATTTTACATTCAGAGAATAAAATACAAAGTTACTTGAGCACAGGATCTTTTTGAAAACTGCTTACAAAGGGTAGGAGTCATACTCAAAGAACTCACCTCCTTCCAGCCCTAACAGGCTCTGAAAGGGACTATAAACTCTCACTGCATCTCTGACCCTCACCAAGCTACCTGGAAATATCCTATTGAATGACAGATTCTGTCCAGAGACTTGTTCTGTCTATGCCCAGATTGTTTGTTGTTGTTTTAGTTGCTTAGCTGTGTCTGACTCTTTCGTGACCCCATGGACCGTAGTCCTCTATGCATGTGATTTCCCAGGCAACAATACTAGAGTGGGTTGCCATTTCCTTCTCCAGGGGATCTTCCTAACCCAGGGATTGAACCTGTGTCTCCTGCATTGGCAGGCAGAATTCTTTACCACTGAGCCACCAGGGAAGCTCAGATTTAATAGTTTATCCTTGTTAATTGAGAGTATGTGTACGGATATTGAGAGAAGGGGGGATAGGAATCTGTAGAAATTAAGGAATCATCATCATCATTGTAGCAGCTCCTATTTTTGAGAGATTATGTCACAAACACCATTTATAAAAGCTCAACACGCATTATATTGGGTTGGCCAAAAAGTTTGTTCAGGTTTTTTGATGTTATGGAAAAACCCAAGCGAACATTCGGTCAACTCAATGATAACCCTGTGCCTTATGTATTATTATTTTTATCCCTCTTTTATAGATGAAGAAACTGAAATCTGAAAATAAAAAATTAAGAGTACAGAAAATGTCTGCACCTTTTATGACTATACTGACAAATATGTAGTGCTGAGTAATGCTTTCATGTTTAACAGGAACCAAATTGTTTCAATATTTCCTGAATCCAAGAGGCTGATAAATGAGGCTGATCTACTTTACACGATGAAGTGTACAAGTATTTTCTGTAGATTTCATTATTTCCTTCAGATGTGTCAAGAGCAGCTCCAATCAAAACTGGGATATGAGACTGGGACAGTTCCCTTAAATGACTTCTAGGTATGTAGTCTTTCTAATGGTTTTAAATTACTTCAGAGAAATCTGTCTTCTTAGTTACAAAGCAGAATTTCTCTGTAGGCCCTTCAGTTCAACAGGAATATCTGTTAACATGAAGGGTGTTTCTGAAGGAAGTAGGGGGAGAGACGCTACAAGATAGCCCTTGTTCTGGTTGGAATTGAAGAGATAAGGCTCCTGCAGAGATTCCGGTGGACTGGACTGTGAGGCAAGGACAGATTTAGCCACCAGAGGTCCTAGTCACATTCATCAGGGTTTAAATGAAATTCCAGGTTTTTTCACCTGAGGTCTTTTAACCCAGGAGACTGGACCTTGCTTATTCTCTCTTGAACACACAGGAGAATTCAGATTTGCGCGTTTCTAGAATTATCCAAGGCACTCAGTTGTGAGTGACTCAAGTCAGAAGAGAGAAAGAAGCTTATATATGCATTTATATTGTAAATGTATTTCTAGGAAACAATCCATCTCTGAAAGGGAACTTTGGATTGAGTGAATGTGACAGATAGCCATTAGGAGAGATGAAATTTCTAGGATGACTTCAGAGATTTAAGATTGCAGGTAAACTACATGTGTACTACATATGTATACAAATGCTCACGTATGTATGTATGAAGTATGAAGTATAATTTAAAACCTGTTAATCTATCTAGGATATTAAATAAAGTGACTTAGGAGACTGCCTTATCTTCTCTAAGAAGTGTACCAAAAATTCTTAGGCAGTCAGCAAGGAAAATCAATTTTCTCTGAGCCATTCATGAACAGAGCTTAGTAAGTCTTGAGATGGTTTTCTATTTGTGGTGTTGTCTCAGTGACCTTGCTTTAAGGTTGTGTGGGGGAAGGAGGTTTTGTGGCAATTTTTTATATTTGAATTTACCCCCACACCCTATGAGTCATCAAAATACTGTTCAAATTACAAGTAATACAACAAATATTTACAAATCATCAACAATTTGCTTACGTCCACAGAGGAGCCAGGAAAATCAATAGAAGTCAAAGTCCTACAAAATTGTTCAGTTAAGCATCTGTAGCCGATAAAACATGCTGTGCCCATTGTAGGCACAGTGCAATGGAAGTGTGACCATTTCCCAATAGCTCCCCAAATGAATCACAGCTGCATTTGTTCACATTCCCACCCTGTCCTGTCAGAATGTTCCTGCGCATGCCCAGATCTGGACATATTCCCTGTTACTCCCTTCACTTGAAATACTTGACTGTTTTCCCTTCCAAATCCTCCCCATTCTTGAAGTCCTAATTCTTCCGTGAAGTATCTCTTCTGCTGGCCTGTTTACCCTCTACTGTATAGTTTGTATCTGACAATCTACCTTAATTGTGTACACTTATGTTGCTACCTATTATTGTGTCTTTCAGCTGTTTCTTCAGCTAAGCTTGCAGTTCCTTAAAAAAGCCATGTCTTACGTTTTGTCCGTCTCTTATGGTCTGTTTTAAGGATGGATTGATTTTGCGGAGGGGAAATAGTCGCAATTTTAGGGTCTGAGAAAGTTCAGCCCTTAAGACAATGATGCACATTCCCAGCAACTGTGTCACTGGAGGGCTAAAACATACTTACACTTTTTTCCAGCAGTTTTTGTCTGAGCTACACAGTGGCTACATCACATAAGAAGTGTTCACTTTTGTTGAGCAATATGAATGAGAGGGGAGTACACTCTGAAGTAACAAAAGCTTCCTTTGACCATGAAATGATTTATTTAAATAAAAAAATTCTTTTCTTCTGAAAGCAAACATTCACAGGCCATTGAACCACTGTAGGGGAAAATATGACGAAAGCAAGTCACTAAGAACGTGTTGGTCCGGCTGATAATGATTACCCACTTAACTGCATCTAACCCTGTGTCCTCCTGGGGAGAGAGTAAACAGCTTCCCACCGTGGGAGCCCTGAGCCATTCGGTTCCCATGGCTGTCTGCCTGTCACCTGGCACTCCACCTAATAGTGCTTTCTCCTGGAATTAAGGTGCAGTTATGCTCCTCCTGATGAACCTTCGAAGCAGGAACGATCCACCACCAGGACTAAATCACCATGTGGCTGCTGTCTCCAGCAGCTGCCCTGCCTTCCCTCACTGTCATGCACACCAGTCCTTAGGAAGTCTGCCCATCCATTCAGAAGACAGCAGTCTTGCCCAGTGGGCAGAAACCTGTGTGGTTTTCTCACTTGAGGTCTTACAAGATCCCAGGACGTTTCTCTGAGGACAGTGGTTGTTGGGAGGACTTCCTCATGGTCTGAGTCTAAGTGACCCTTCCTTGGAGAGCCCCTTCCTGATCAATCATAGTATCTAATTCTTATGCTTAGTTGTATACAGCATTTCTATATTTTTATATTCCCTTCATAATACTTATGACTAATGGAAATCATCCTACTTATTACTTGTTTACTTTTTATTTTCTGTCTCCCATATGAGCATGTAAGCCATCACAGAGGGCAGGGGTCTTGGTCTGTCCTGTTCACCACTGTGCCCAAGACCTCTAAGAGTGCTTAACGCAGAGTGGATGTACAAGTCTTATTTGTCCAAGGCCTGAATGATTGCCATAAGCTGAACCATCTGTCAAGAATGCTCCTCCCTTGAGTTTTGCTATAAGTCAGTAATATCATAGGGCTTCCCTAGTGGCTTAGATGGTTAAGAATCTGCCTGCAATATGGGAGACCCAGGTTCAATCCCTGCATTGGGAAGATCCCCTGGAGAAGGGAATGGCAACCCACTCCAGTGTTCTTGCCTGAAGAATCCCATGGCAGAGGAGTCCATGGGGTCACAAAGTGTCGGACACAGATGACCGACTAACACTTGCTAGTGATACAGTGCTTGAGGGGAAAGAACAAGGTAGCAAGAAAGAGCTCTGCAGTATTACAGCATTCCAAGCATGAAATCCCACTCTCACCGATTCACAGAGTTCAAACACTGAGTAACTAGGTCAAAGTTATTCCCAGCTTAAATATACAAGTTACAACATAGTATCTCTGAAAGGAAGTGGGCTTCACATGTAAATCACACTCCAAGCATTATTCTATAAACACTTAGTGAAAGAAATTAAACAAAGGGAACAAACAAATAGGATGCTACCAAAAAATATTTTTTGTAAGGTTTGCATTAATTGATCCAAAGAGATGTCAATGTCCTTTCCTCTTTTCCTCTTCACTTGTCACCTCTGGCCCTTAGTTATTGCAGTGCAGCCCATCTTCATAATTAATAAGCCTCTCATGCTTTGAAACTGTAGCATAATAGGTCTCTCAACTCTAGACAGAATGGAGACTGAAATTTCATGTCAATTATGATCAGAGAACTGGTATATAGAAGAACTTAATGGGGGGGGGTCTTGAAAAGCAAATATTCTTAATAATAAACTTTTCCAGATCTATGTTTTTGTCCAATGTATCATTTTACTACTACAAAATTACAAAGGTTATGAATTGTCTCACTGGAATCCAAGAAAGAGAGAATACAGTCATGCTTTCACTTCATCATGAAGTTGCCAAATAAATTGACTTCTTTGGTGGTGGTGTATAAGGAACCCAGGGCAGAGCTCTGGCCTGTCATTGTTACAGTCTACCTTTGGGCAAGGTGACTTGGCATATACAATCTTCTTATATAAGAAGAAGAATCCTGGGGATTAATTTTGAGCTCTGGTGAGCTCCTGGACTCAATAGACATAGTAAAGCAGTCTGTGAACAAAGTCTTATTTCTGCCCAATATTTAAAATGTAATTCAGCAGAGAAATCCACATATACTTTTCTCTGCTCTCTGTATTTAGGTTTCATTGAAAATGTTATAGGAAGATTCTGTAGATCAGATCATCTCAGGATTTCCCTTCACTCTTAACAGTCTCTGATTGTCATTCCTGTGGCCGTTTGATTACTAAATTGTTTCTGCTGTGAGAGAATCATTCAAGCCATACAGGAGACAGAGCAATTAATTTACTGCTCCATTTCTGGCAAATTACTTAGCTAGTAAAAGCTCATGGCTAAAGTTTGAGCTCTGTGTGAATTTTAATCACCTTATCAGAAATTCTGTGGCGATAGTAATTTTAGCTCTTGCCATTTGGGTTTCTCTAAAAGTAATATTTGTGTTCTGTGCCAAGATAAACATACATACCATGTTTAATGGATCTATATATTAACTGAAATGGGTGAGCTGCTGAATATATCTGCCAAATAGGGACACTGCTCACTCCTTCTTGTCATCCTGCAGGCTTGCGTAGCACCAGTGTTCATATCTCTCACAAAGCTCTCCTGTACCATTCTTATCTTTTTATTTATGGGAATTGACTAGTCAGATAAAAGCAGGCCATCTCCCAGTTATGCAACCTACTGTAAAATCCACAGTATCCATGACCCAAATCCCAAATGCCCAGCAAGCTGTTATAGGAAGAAGACTACTTTGCAAGCGAGTTCGTGATCATGAATATAAAGGAAGGAGAATAAATTAGATTTGCCTTTTAATGTGACGCCCTAATCCTAGTGTCTAAGATGAAAAAACCAATCAGCATTTTTTTTTCCAAATTTCTAATTGATGGAAGGCCTTTTTTCTAGCTGTATTTATTTCTAAATATCTAAAAAAAAAAAATCAGAAGCATCTAATGTACTAAATTAAAAGGCTGTTGTAAAGATACTTAGAATATTGTTTCTCCAATAGTTTATCCCAGTTTATCTGCATGTTCCCTTTGTATAACCTCCTCTTGTCTAAATGTACTCCTTCCTCAAATTCACCACATCCTCAATTTGAAGAATACAGATTTCCTGTCTACTCATCCTTAAAATTTCCAGCAGTTTTATTAATAGCTGTATTTCTAAAGTACTCCTGTTTCGTCCAGAGGACCCTTAAGGATGGCACCATCTTACTGCAGTCTGAGAAGACACAGTATAATACTTGCATCCAATGCTTCGGGTTTAGAATGCTTTAGGAGATGAGCATGCAGCATTTGCAAGTCAGAGCTAGTCTGCCAAAGTTTTCCTCTGCTTTCGTAGCCAGTTCAAAATTTACAACAGAATTTGTTTTGAATTGGGAAACAGAGGATTCCATTTTTCTATCAGTCAGCTTTGTCTTCGTCCATTTGAATTGTTTTTATGTGGAACTGAACAATAACTAAAACAGTTCACTGTTTTCCCAAAACCTCATAGAGGGGTAATTTCCCCAAAGACTAAATTACATACATAAAAACACTATCATCAGCACAGCTGACCAATTGATATTGTTTTGATAAATCAGATAGCTGCATCTGGTTTATCTGAAAGGGGCACATGTGACTCTCCTGAATCTTGAACATAAATTCCTGCCATCAAGCCTGCTCATGAGATCTGTCTAGTGTCTGCTGGTGAGTCCTCTGATTACCAAAGTAAGACAGAGAACTCTACAGCCTTATTCGGTCAGGTTTTAGCTCCAGCTGATACTTAGATGCCTGTGATGAAAACTCTTTTACCATAACCTAATACAGTGAAAATTTTTTTCTTGAGAGATTTCAATATGTATATGCAAAGTATAATTCTGGCTAATGTATGAGACTATAAATCACCTGAGCTGAAATTCATTTGGAATGATGTCACTGAAACATGGACTCCCCATATTTGTAATAGAAGAGCTCCCACACAGAACACAGACCAGAAGAGTTTCTGCTAACTTATAATAAATGTTCTTTCTGCATGTTCATTTTTCTAATTTAGAATTTAAAGTGCGATTTTTACACGGAAGGGTTGGATTTGGTAACGTGCCGCCCTGTGATTTGTATCGGCTGTGTCTCCAATGGGAGGGAAGCAGGAGGCAGGGTGGTTTGCTGGGAAATGTTGAACGGTTGGCTCCCTGGAAAGCTACACACACACAAACACGCATACATGCATGTAATAGAAACTGTGCTGATACAAATAATACTAAAATATTTTTATAAAATATATATAATTTTTATAAAATATTTTATAGAATAAAATATACAGTACCTTTTATTGTAAACTTCATGTACTGTAACTGATTCTCAGAGACTCCTTTTGTTTATTTTTGTTGAATTATTGTACGTACAGCAACTTCTAGTTTCAGTCCAACCATAATTGAACAAATAGAATTGATCTCAGTCCACTAACTCTTTTCTAAATAATTTTTCTTCCTTAAGCCTGATATGTGATCTGTTGTTTAACCATTTTCCACCCTAGTGCAAATTATATTCATTAAATTGAAAACTGTTTCAGCCTCAGCATGAGTTACATCTGAGCTTTATGGATTTGTCAGTGATGGGAGCAATTTGGCTGAGTTGGATGAGTTTTTGACTGCATAGAGAGCATTTCCCAGTAATTTTTTTGTGCTATGGATAATATAATAGCTAAGGACATGACACAGTTTTAAGTTGAATCTGTAGTATCAACATTTTCCCCATTAGATCATTTTCCCCTTAAGATCATTGTCTTAAGATAATCAACAAAGTTAAGTCAAGTTCTGATTTATGAAGTTTTACAGTTTCTATGCTGTAAATACTCCTACAATGGCCAGTGTCCAGCTGCCAACATGATGTCACTAAACATACAGTTGGTATGGAAAGGAATTTTATCTTTTCCCCTAAGTAGAATTTGAGAGAGATGTAAAATATTTACACCAAAGTTATTAGTGGTCTTTTATGGAAAGGTTTCAAATACTGAATACGATTATTCTTTAAGCATCATTGAGATATAAAATCTGTTTGGAAAGGGAATAATCAAGATACTTAGAACCCACTTAGTATTTATATTTCTATATTCTAATTTCTCATGGATTTATTTCCAAAATATGCTGTGCACTTCTCCATCTCTGTAACTAGAACAAAGTAGTAGAACCAAACAGAATCAAATAGTAGTAAGAGGCCACCACCATGAACAGAGTTTTTCTAATTCAGAGTTATTCACCAATGCACTTAGGGGTTACTGAGGTAATAGCTTGTTAGTCCTTTTTTCATATGGTCCCTTCTTATAAAAGTGCTCAATTTTCTCTTCCAGTAACTACTAGATATTGATATTGGATCTGTTTGCCATAGTTCTTATGCTGCTTTTTCTTCCTCAGTCCATTAATTCTTTCTAATCTGCTATCTGCAGCCCAGCAGTACTTCAGGAATACTTCAGTAACTATAATTTTCCTATTTGTTGAGTATGAGAGAACTGAGTTGCAAGGAAAATTAACCTTTGCAATTCTTAGAAAGTGACTTTAAGCAGTGAGTAAAATTAGGTGAAGAAGCAGCCTCTGCAAAGAGTAAAGTATGTGGGCCTTGCTTCCTGGAGCAGTGCTTCTTGACATACACATTCCCTTGGAGTCTTGTTAAAATTCAGATTCTCTTCACTAATTCTGTGATCCTGCATTTCTAACAAGCCCTCAGCAGATGCCAGTACAGGTAGGCAGCCTCTAAGATGCCTCCCAGTAAGACCCCCTCTCTCCTGGTATCTATATTCTTGTGTAATTCCCTGCCCGAGTGTAGACTGGACCTTTCGACTGGTTTCCTAGGAATACAGTATGGCAAAATGATGGGATGTCAGTTCTGAGAAAATATTACAAAAGTACTGTTTTCTGTCTTGGGTACATTCCTCTACTTGCTGAGAGGAGACGCATCTGCCAGGCTGTGAGGTGTACTACTGTGAGATCTCCATGATAAGGAACTGATATCTCTGGACAATAGTTAGCAAGGGGCTAGACGCTGAAGAATTGATGCTTTTGAACTGTGGTGTTGGAGAAGACTCTTGAGAGTCCCTTGGACTGCAAGGAGATCCAACCAGTCCATTCTGAAGGAGATCAGCCCTGGGATTTCTTTGGAAGGAATGATGCTGAAGCTGAAACTCCAGTACTTTGGCCACCTCATGCGAAGAGTTGACTCATTGGAAAAGACTCTGATGCTGGGAGGGACTGGGGGCAGGAGGAAAAGGGGATGACAGAGGATGAGATGGCTGGATGGCATCACCGACTCGATGGACGTGAGTTTGAGTGAACTCCGGGAGTTAGTGATGGACAGGGAGGCCTGGCATGCTGCGATTCATGGGGTCGCAAAGAGTCAGACATGACTGAGTTACTGAACTGAACTGAGGCCTGCCCACTACTACTGCCTGTGTGAGTGAGCATGACGCAGTGAGGGGGCTGTGAAATGACTGCAGCTCCATCTGATGTGCTAATTGCAGACTTCAAAGAGACTCAAGCCAGAGACACTCGGTTTACCTGTGCCAGACTTCTGCCTCACAGAAATTGAGATAACACATTTGCTGTTTGCCTTGGTAAAGTTTGGAGTATTTGTCACACAGCATGGATAAACATACATCAATGCCATTGGTATATGGGCTACACTTTGAGTAGCAAGGACCTATATATCTTTTCTATTTGTGGATAATTTGGGGTGATAGATGCTGGACCACCATGTCTGTGGAATGCTACTCTCCTGGCATATTGTTTTATAGCTTGAAAAAAGTAAAAAATTGAGTAAATAGTGAAATATACATTGATGGAGACAAGAAATGTTACAAAGAAGTCATGGTCTTCTTTGAGGGGCCATCTGCATCACCCACAGGACAGATGCATGGTTTATTATCCTGAAGGCGAAATGACAAATGATATCTCTGATATTCAGTGACACAGATGATGCTTTAAATAGAGATCACTTATAAATAATACTCCTATAATTTGAGGACCATAAAAAGTAGGGTATGCAATGATAAGATAATAAACTTAGATGTTAACATTCAGATAGCTTAAGAACTTAGAATACACTAAGACTAGTGACATCTTTGAGTTTTCAACACTGACAAGTTGACTAAATTTTAACCCTGCTTTTCTGAATTCATTTAATTTGAAGGATTCACTTTAATGTGTCCTCACTAGGGGAAAGAAAGGAGGAGATAAGGAAAGCAACGAATGTGTTTATTGTCTCCTATGAACCAGACTTTGTGTTTCACATATTAACCCATTTTTTTAGAAAGGGCCTCTGTAGAATGGTCCTTGTGCATAGGGAATATAACTGAGACACAAACCTTTTGTTAGAACCATTCGTTTTTTAGCTAATGTTGATAATTTTATAATATTTGGAATGCTCCCTTTTATGATGAAGATCAGTTTTATTTTTCATATGATGCCTAAACACCAACTAAATATTGACATTTGGGAAAATTTGGGTGGGGCTCTCCAGAACATGAGTTGCAGCGCAGCAGTGATCTCACTCTATAAAGTGTGGCCAGTGAGAAACAACTCACTGATAATACACTGACTTTCTTATTTAGTGATTTTGTCTGATTAAAAAAATCTTTAGGAATATTAAACATATCTTCCATTTATTAGTTGCTTCCTATATATCATGTCTTAAATATTAACTTATATATTTAATGTCATTATCATAATAAATCTGTAAAGCTGATTATGATTCTCACTGTGGTTCGAGTCTGACATATAAAGAGGTTGAAAGTTATCACTCCTGTTTCTCCATCTAGAAAAAAACGGAATAAACTGAAGATCAACAACTCTTCTTACATCCACCAGAGACTTAAGGTCACAGGGTAAACTGCTGCACCCAGGAGACAAAGAAGTGGAAACAGAGAATCTTTGCTTACCAAGAACAGATGCCCAGAAGCAGAAGGCCCTGGCTGGAGTTAGTAGGAAAACTTAAAACTATAATTGAATTGCTGGAGATTCATTGTAGACTAGCTTGAGAGTTAAAAACTCCACATTAAAAACTTCAGGGGAAGCCCCACAGTTTCATGAGTTTTATCTGCAGCAGCGCCACTAGGTCCCAACTTTCCCTGATGCTCTGATAGGGGCAGGAGCAAAGTAACCATTCTAAAATATGCCCAAAGCTCTCTATTCTCTTTCTCAGGGCCTGCTGTCAAGGAAAACTATTTACCAGAGCCTCACTGACTGGGGTTTTCCCAAAGCCTAACCAACCTTTTTTGTTGTTTAGTCACTAAGTCATATCCAGTTCTTTTGCGACTTCATGGACCAGGCTTTTCTGTCCATGGGATTTCCCAGGCAAGAACACGGGTGGGTTGCCGTTTCCTTCTCCAGGGGATGTTCCTGACCCAGGGATCAAACCCTCACCTCCTGCATTGGCAGGTGGATTCTTTACTGAACCACCAGAAAACCAACTAGGGGTGAAGAGAAATGCCCATCTCAGGCTCACAAAAAGACTGAGACCAAACCATGGACTCTAGACTGCCTCTCCTCCCTACACCACACACCATGTCAATAGGGCTCCTGAAAATAACGGGGACTGCAGCTGGAAGTCCCACAGGCCTCAGACTCTATTTAAGGAAACTCTAGGAAAACCCAAAGACAAAAAAAAAAAAAAAAAAAAAAGACCAAAAAAGAAAAGATACTAGAGGAAGTATTAGTCTCTGACACCTACAGCTAACAGTAAACACAGTTTAACTCCTATTCAGATAAATATAAAACCTCACATTTTGGGTCTCTCTCAGTTCCTTTTATATCATACACAGCTTGCAACAAAAAATTACAGGACATTCTGAAAAGCAGAAAGTCTGAAGAGACAAGTCATGCATCAGAACCAGACTCAGATATGGTACAGATTTTGATATTATTAGACTGGGAATTTTAAGTAAGTATGATTAGTTTGATAAGGAATCTAATATAGAAAGTAGACAACATGCAAGAAGAGGTGTGTCATGTGAGCAGAGAGATAACATTTGGACAAACAATCGAAAGGAAATGCTGTAAGTCAGAAACACTGCAACATAAATGAATTATTTTGGTGCATGTATCAGTAGACTGGACACAGCTAAGGAAAGGATTCATGAGCTCAAAGAGCTTAACAGTCTCTTCAGCAATGTGTTGAAGCATAGCCTAAGAGGCTTACCAAAGCATAATTTAATTACCAATGGAGAGATATGCTTGTATGACCTGTAATTTACTACTAATTTGGCTCAGACTTATAAATTTGTAAGTTGACGTGTAGATTTGTGTTTTGAAGACCTGAAAATGATTTTGGCCCAGTGGAAAGAAAAACATCTCAAAGCTATGGTTTTATTGTCCTGTTTGATGTTAAACGGCTTTGTGTCTAAACAGATTATTTCATATATCTTTCCTGAGAAATTACATAAACTCCAATTCTCTTTTGGGCCAGCTGTATCATCTTGCTGCTTTTTTCATTAAATAAGCTAAATAAATCTTCAGCAAGTGCTCCCTCTATGTTTGTATGAGAACCATGTTTTTAACTATTTAAAAATTACACTTTGATAGGGTTGGAGGTTGCCATCAAAATTCATTGTATGCCTGCCTGCTGGAACGGGTGAAACAGTTCCAAGAAGGGGCCTTTGGAGTAAAATTCTGACTCTCCATTTTCTTCTGATTTGGTGCCTTTTATTCTGGTTTTGGCTAATAGTTACCAGTTTTGGTTAACTCAATGTTTAGGTAATGTCCATTTTCTCAACTGGGTACTGAACACTCCTGTATTAAAAAAAAAAAAAAAAGTATGCAAAACCAGCCAATTCCAGGAACTCATGCAATGAACCAAGAGGCCAGTCAAGGTCCCATAATCTATAAATGATTTCCTGTTTGGGGTAGCACTAACTGGCAATCTGGTTTCATGATGTATTCACTTGGGATCTCTATAGGATGATGGGAATCTATTCTCTGTTGGGCGAGAGATGACACAGAGTTTGGTCAGTTGGTCTATATTGTTTGTCTTTTGTTGTGCTCAAATCCACGTAGAAAATATTATTTCCACTGAAAAGGAGAAAAGCACTTTGAGAATGTGCGTTTTGTATTTTCTACCATCCTGTGCCTAGGGTGGTAGAACTGAAGTTTTAAGTCCTGTTGGCGGCTGTGTATTTGACAAAAACCTTTTACTGCTCACAGATAAGAAAATGAAATATTTCTCTACTTCTAGAATAAATTAAGTTATAGTGTCTTAGGAAAAAAGAGAATTTTCTCATTAGAGATACTAATAAATACTTGGAAAATTTAATATTCTCAGAATTCCAAGAATGTAAATTGAACTTTAATATTTTGAATGTACTGACATTTTTAAGGGAAAAAAAATCCTTCAAAATGTTAGCTTAGAAATATCAAAGTGAATTTTTAGACATGAATTGGTTTGGTAAATGTCTTTTCCTTGCTTTTTTCAATATGGAGACTAAACATGTAATTTAATTTTTCTTGTTTAAGATTTGGATTTATTTTCTAATGAAGAGACTAGTTAATGCTAACTTCCTGAATTCCTTTAACTGGTTTACTGTTGAAATAAGCTAAGGTTTCTTCCATATACTGAGATTAAGAAAATATGCAATTATGTATTCAACTATATTTTCTTGGGCTCCAAAATCAATGAGGATGGTGACTGCAGCCATGAAATTAAAAGGTGCTTGCTCCTTGGAAGAATAGCTGTGACAAACCTAGATAGTATACTAAAAAGCAGAGATATCACTTTGCTGACAAAGGTCCATATAGTCAAAGCTATGGGTTTTCCAGAAGTCATGTATGGATGTGAGAGCTGGACCATGAAGAAGGCTGAGCGCTAAAGGATTGAGGCTTTGGAACTGTGGTTCTGGAGAAGTCTCTTGAGAGTCGCTTGGACAGAAAGGATGTCAAATCAGTCAATCCTAAAGGAAATCAATCCTGACTATTCATTGGAAGGGCTGATTCTGAAGCTGAAGCTCCAATACTTTGTCTGCTGATGCAAAGAGCTGACTCACTGGAAAAGACCCTGACGCTGGGAAAAACTGAGGACAAGAGGAGGAGGAGGTGACAGGATGAGATGGTTGGATGGCATCACCGACTTGATGGACATGAGTTTGAGCAAACTCAGGGAGATAGTGCTGGACAGAGAAGCCTGGTGAGCTACAATCCTTGTGCTTGCAGGGTCAGAAACAACTTAGCAACTGAACAAAAACAATATTAAGTTATAATTCTTAACCTTTTTTATTCAACTGTAATTGTGTTCTGTCAGTTCAAACATAATTTGGAGGACATGAATTATAGAACTTTAATATAAATCAAGTTAATAAACAAAAAGTTATGGCTATAAATAATATCTAAGGAAAATAGAATTTTCAGATGTATCACCAGTTGTTATGTATATCATTGCTTTTTATTTATAGAGTGGCTGAATCTTTGGGTCATTTTAATAAACATATTTTTGCATCCACGAAAGTGTTAAAGGTGTACACTCGGCTGTGAAGATCTTATAAAGTAGTTGTGTAAGCTTTGCTGGTCTCCTTCATGCTTGTGTGTGACAGTGGTTACTCTCCAGTCTTTCTCTGAAAGGTTAGTAAGTTTGATTAAAACCTATGGCTTATATAGGTGGTTCAGACTAGACTAGAAATAATCATGGCAAAGAACTATAACTAAGATATACTTTTGGTTGTCAAAAAAGAAGAGTATTTTTGTTCTCAGTAAAAGTGGTTTGTTCCAGAATGTGAAAGGAGATAGTAAAGAATAGAGCTTGAATTGAAATTGAAAACTGACTATACCAAAAATTCCAAAATTATTTGCCTTTAAATATCATATCTACAAAGGCTTCCCTGGTGGTTCAGATAGTAAAGAATCTGCCTGCAATGCAGGAGACCCAGGTTTGGTCCCTGAGTCCGGAAGATCCCCTGGAGAAGGAAATGGCTAGCACTCCAGTATTCTGCCTGGAGAATTCCAGGGACAGAGGAGCCTGGCGGGCATATATAGTCAATGGGGTTGCAAAGAGTCAGAAATGACTGAGTGAATAATACACAAAGAATTATACGGGGAAAAAGTAGTATAATGTGTAAAAATGTCGGTAAAATTTGCTCAGTTTTGATGGCTTTATTAGGAGATAAAATTTTTAAATCTAAAAATACATTTAAAATAATGAATAACAACAAATTTCATTAAATGTTAAACAGTTTAGTTATTAAAGACATTTAGTCAATATGTTAGGAAACAAATTTTTAAAGGAGTTTATGGATGAAATACTACATTACCAATGCAAAGCTCAAAGTTGCTTTTTTGCCTTCTTCTGTTGGAATGAAAAATTGGTGTAGAATTTAGTTTGCTCTTAGTAAGAGATAGTAAAATGTCATTCTTCTGTTATCTGCCCAGATAGTAGAGATGCCTTATCTAACCTGAACATTTTCCATTCTTTGGGCTGATTTTGGCTTGTCCTTGAAAAAAAAAAAAAAGTTACTTAAAGAATTACTTAAAATTGTGACGCATTCTTAATGCCAAACAATGACCATTCATTGTTTCTAAGCACATAATGCTAGTGTTTTAATCAAACAACTAAATATATGCTAATAATACTTTAACTTTTTTAATTTTACCTTCCCAAGATAAGACCCTAAATTCAGGGGGAAATTTTTAAAATATCTTTTATGCCCAAGCTGTTCTTTATGGGCTTTGCAAAGGTCCAAGTTTGCTAGACAGCAGGCACAGCAAATGACTGAACAAGCATGTGTTCCAATAAAAGTATTTACAAAAACATGTGAACTGGATTTAGGCAGTGGCTGCCAGGGTCCTAGTCTTACAGGTATTAAAACAAACCAAAAAAAAAAACAAACAAAAAAAAAAACAAAAAACCAAAACAAAAAACAAAACCCACCACATCCTAATGAATTTAACTCAGTATATTTTTTTCAGGGACTTATTTGACCTCTGTGCCTCTATTCTTCCTTTATCCACCTTTTCCATCCTTACGGTTTCCCCTCATTAAAGGGCTAAAGACACCTTAGCATATGCTTGCTTTAGGTTTGTATGAGTCATTTTTTTCCCCTTTATTTTATTTTATCTTTTTTTTGGAATAATGTGCTTTGGTAGACTCAAACAGAGCCACCGCCAGAAATCTACGTAGAAAAGGCATAAATGCAGATGGGTCCAGGAAAGTATATGCAGCATAGACGATGTATGTGAAGGAACTGAAAAATGTGACTTTGTGTGACAAAAGTTTCTGTTAAGTATGTATCACTAAGTCTTTAACTCCTTTTTATCTTTAATCACTTTTAATCTCTAATTTATTCCATAAAAAGTTGCCTTTATTGCGTAAAAGAACATGCATACTCTGAATTTAATACTTTAAGTAATACTCCATAAGCTTTGTTTCTTCTGGGTGGGTCAAGGTGAATTCCAGGAGGAAGGAATGGATTAGCTCTTCATTTTGGCTGGCTTCCCCTCTCTCTGATTATCTGTGATTCAGCATATATCTAGTATTGTGATGATCCAGTGCTCTTCATTTTACTGAGAGCTTTACATTTTCCACAAATAGCTTAATGATATCTCTGTGCCCAAAGATTATCAGTAACTAAATTTATATGCTTCGATCTTTAGTGTTTTAGAAACTCAAATGTTTAAACTGCCCCTTTGCATGATACTATTTTGAAAAATTATTGTGTTTGCTTTATTTTAAATGAAATTTTTGAGCTCTTTAACATTGCCTCAAATGCTATATTCATTTTCCCAATTTAGTACTCTCCTAGAATTTTACTCTAATTAGATGATTTCACCTGGATGTGTAAGAATTTGTTCTTCTTTGAACAGTGAGGTAGTTTGTCATGTTTATATCTACACTGATCTATTTCTGGAAGAAATCACATACAATGCGTTTAAAACAGAGGTGATGGCGGAGTTGTTACTTATTGACACTAGTGATGTCCTGTGATTCAATTACCCATTGATGGTGGAGTTCAGTGAGGATAGCAAGAAAACCTAAAACTTTGAGTCTAGTCTTGGTTCTATTAGTAACTTAACTTGTAACAAGTCACCTAATCTTCCCATGCCTCCATTTCCCTATTAGATTCCTTTCAGCCCTAAATTGTCTTGATTCTCAAATGTAACGTGTTAATAGTAAATGACCAGCATACACTTTGCAAAGGAAATTGGAAGTTCCTCCATTTGTCCAATAGAATGCTGTCGGGATGATCCCAGAGTTCGATTCTGGTAGATGACTACATCAGTAGAAAGAGTTTATGCAAGAACGAGGGGATCTTTCAAGATAGAGGATTTTTCAAGACATGGCAGCAACAAACTTAGTGGTAACAATCGAATATAGAGACAAATGACAAGGAAGTAGTAAGCAGGGCCTCCTCCAGTGCAGTGGGTCTGTCCTGTCCATTCATCCTAGTTTCTTACTGGGATTATTAGTACTCGCCAAATCTATAAAGGTATGTTGAATGAAGAAATGAGTGAGAATGGAAAAAACAGGTCCATATGTATATGATAATGTAGCAGAGAATAAGTGTGTATTAATTTTCTTTGGGAAAAGAGGATGTATTTCAGTTGCCTAATGAAAAACAAGATGGATTTGGATAGAGAGATGAGTACGGCTGGCCAGTCAGGAAGGACATTATAATTGGAGCCTGTAATGAGGAAAATAGGCAAAGGTCTAGAAATGTATAAGTTCACTTCCTGCTCAGGCAGTGGAAAGCCAACCAGAGGACCTGAGGATCAAGAATGTGGTTGGAGGTGGGAATGTAGTTTGAAAGCATATCATGAAGGGAGTCTGGAGTGCTGGACAAGGATAAGATGCTGTGATAGTCCATGCCTTAGAGGCGTTCACCACATTCTCTTTAACATAAGCTCTCAATCAGAGTCTCTCCTCACTGCTGTAATGTGGGTTACTAAATCTAGCTGCCCTCAAGAGAGCTTCAGAGGGCTTCCTTAGTATCTCAGGCCTATTTTTAGTACGGGCAAAATTTTACTAGCTGCAGCAACAAAAGATATTACAGAAAACAATTTGGCCATGTAGCGACATTAGCTAGGACTGGAGCTTAAACTGACACCAGAATGCTTTATTGTGTGCATCTTTTTCTTCTTGTTCAGTTGCTCAGTCATGTCCAATTCCTTGCGACCCCATGGGCTGCAGCATGCCAGGCTTCCCTTGTTCTTCACCGTCTCCCAGATCTTGCTCAAACTCTTGTCCATTGAGTCGGTGATGCCATCCAACCATCTGATCCTCTGTCATCCCCTTTTCCTCCTGCCTTCCATCTTTCCTAGAATCAGGGTCTTTTCTAATGAGTTGGCTCTTTGCATCAGATGGCCAAAATATTGGAGTTTCAACTTAAGCGTCAGTCCTTCCAATGAATATTCAGGACTGATTTCATTTAGGATTGACTGGTTTGATCTCCTTACAGTCCCAGGGACTCTCAAGAGTCTTCTTCAACACCACAGTTTGAAAGCACTAGTTCTTTGGTGCTCACCCTTCTTTATGGTCCAACTCTCACATCTATACATAACTACTGGAAAAACCATAGCTTTGCCTATACAGACCTTTGTTGGCAAAGTAATGTCTCTGCTTTTTAATATGCTGTCTGCTAAGTCACTTCAGTTGTATTCGACTCTGTGCGACCCCATAGACGGCAGCCCACCAGGCTCCACCATCCCTGGGATTCTCCAGGCAAGAACACTGGAGTGGGTTGCCATTTCCTTCTCCAACGCATGAAAGTGAAAAGTGAAAGTGAAGTCACTCAGTCGTGTCTGACTCTTAGCGACCCCATGGACTGCAGCCTACCAGACTCCTCCATCTATGGGATTTTCCAGGCAAGAGTATTGGAGTGGGGGTGCCATTGCCTTCTCCGAATATGCTATCTAGGTTGGTCATAGCTTTTCTTCCAAGGAGCACATATCTTTTAATTTCATGGCTGCAGTCACCATTTGCAGTGATTTTGGAGCCCCCCAAAATGAAGGGGGGCTGTTCACTGTTGCCATTGTTTCCCTATCTATTTGCCATGAAGTGATGGGATCAGAGGCCATGATCTTCATTTTTTGAACGTTGAGTTTTAAGCCAGCTTTTTCTCTCTCCTCTTTCACCTTCATCAAGAGGTTCTTTAGTTCCTCTTTACTTTCTGCCATAAGGGTGATTGTCATCTGCATATCTGAGGTTATTGATATCTCTCCTGGCAATCTTGATTCCAGCTTGAGCTTCATCCAGCCTGGCATTTCATATGATGTATTCTGTACAGAAGTTAAATAAGAAGGGGGATAATATACAGTCTTGATGTACTCCTTTCCCGATTTTGAACCAGTCCTTTGTTCCATGTCCAGTTCTAGCTATTGCTTCTTGACCTGCATACAGGTTTCTCGGGAGCCAGGTGAGGTGGTCTGGTATTCCCACCTCTTTAAGAACTTTCCACCCTTTGTTGTGATCCGCACAGTCAATGAAGCAGAAGTAGATGTTTTTATGCAACTCTCTTGCTTTTTTGACAATCCAGCAAATACTGACAATTTCATTTCTGGTTCCTCTGCCTTTTCTAAATCCAGCTTGAACATCTGGATGTTCACGGTTCATATAATGTTGAAACCTAGCTTGGAGAATTTTGAGCATTACTTTGTTAGCGTGTGAGATGAGTACAATTGTATGGTAGTTTGAACAATATTTGGCATTGCCTTTCTTTGGAATTGGAATGAAAACTGACCTTTTCCAGTCCTGTCACCATTGTTGAGTTTTCCAAATTTGCTGGCATACTGAGTACAGCACTTTCACAGCATCATCTTTCAGGATTTGAAATAGCTCAGCTGGAATTCCATCACCTTCACTAGCTTTGTTCATTGTGATGGTTCCTAGGTCCCACTTGACTTTGCACTTCAGAATATCTGGCTCTACATGAGTGATAACGCCATCATGGTTATCTGGGTCATTAAGATCTGTTTTGTATAGTTCTGTGTATTCTTGCCACCTCTTCTTAATATCTTCTGCTTCTGTTTGGTAGATACAATTTCTGTCCTTTATTGCACCCATCTTCGCATGAAATGTTCCTTTGGTGTCTCTAATTTTTTCTTGAAGAGATCTCTAGTCTTTCTGATAGTATTGTTTTTCTATATTTCTTTGTATTGTTCAGTTCAGTTCAGTTGCTCAGTCGTGTCTGACTCTTTGTGACCCTATGAATTGCAGCGTGCCAGACCTCCCTGTCCATCACCAACTCCTGGAGTTCACTCAAACTCACGTCCATCGAGTCAGTGATGCCATCCAGCCATCTTATCCTCTGCCATCCCCTTTTCCTCCTGCCCGCAATCCCTCCCAGCATCAGAGTCTTTTCTAATGAGTCAACTCTTTGCATGAGATGGCCAAAGTACTGGAGTTTCAGCTTCAGCATCATTCCTTCCAAAGGACACCCAGGACTGATCTCCTTTAGAATGGACTGGTTGGATCTCCTTGCAGTCCATGAGACTCTCAAGAGTCTTCTCCAACACCACAGTTCAAAAGCATCAATTCCTCAGCGCTCAGCTTTCTTCACAGTCCAACTCTCACATCCATGACTACTGGAAAAGCCATAGCCTTGATTAGATGGACCTTTGTTGGAAAAGTAACGTCTCTGCTTTTCAATATGCTGTCTAGGTTGGTCATAACTTTCCTTCAAAGGAGTAAGCGTCTTTTAATTTCATGGCTGCAATCACCATCTGCAGTGATTTTGGAGCCCCCCAAAAGGAAGTCTGACACTGTTTCCACTGTTTCCCCATCTATTTCCCATGAAGTGATGGGACCAGATCCCATGATCTTCGTTTTCTGAATGTTGAGCTTTAAGCCAACTTTTCCACTCTCCTCTTTCACTTTCATCAAGAAGCTTTTAGTTCCTCTTCACTTTCTGCCATAAGGGTGGTGTCATCTGCATATCTGAGGTTATTGATATTTCTCCCGGCAATCTTGATTCCAGCTTGTGCTTCTTCCAGCCCAGCGTTTCTCATGATGTATTCTGCATATAAGTTAAATAAGCAGGGTGACAATATAGAGCCTCGATGTACTCCTTTTCCTATTTGGAACCAGTCTGTTGTTCCATGTCCCGTTCTAACTGTTGCTTTCTGACCTTCATACAGATTTCTCAAAAAGCAGGTCAGGTGGTCTGGGATTCCCATCTCTTTCAGAATTTTCCACAGTTTCTTGTGATCCACACAGTCAAAGGCTTTGGCATAGTCAATAAAGCAGAAATAGATGTTTTTCTGGAACTCTCTTGCTTTGTTCACATAGGAGGGCTTTTTATGTATTCTTTGGAACTCTGCATTCAGATAGGTATATCTTTCCTTTTCTCCTTTGCCTTTCACCTCTTTTTTCTCAGCTATTTGTAAGGCCTCTTCAGACAACCATTTTGCCAATTTGCATTTTATTTTCTTTTTCTGGATGGATGCAAACTCTTTCTAGGACTAATTTGCCAAACTAAATAGCCTACTAGTTCATGCTCCCGAATGCAAAATGATAGATTCATGTTTAGGAGGAACTGGGATGAGCATTAAAAAAATAAATAAATAAAAGTCTGTTTGTACATGTGAAGCAAGGCTGTTTTCTGTTTTTCAATCAGAAGCAAAGATGTGGGTGAAGTGACAGAGAAAGGCCCAGAGGTCTTGACTCCAAATTCTTATTCTGATCTCTGATTTCCTCCCCATAAACCCAGTCTTACTGTTCTTAAAATTCTCATAAGAAATATGCATTTCCTCTTGAGTTTTGACTTGTTCTCCCTATTTAGGGACATATTTAAATTTCTCTGAAGTCTATGTTTATGCTGCCTTTTTTTGTGTGACTACAAAGGAAGTTTGTTACATGCCTTTCAAATGCAATAACATTGTTTCTAACTTAATTACTAAACAAACTATGTTTTAAATTGCTAAACAAACTTTATGTTTTAAATGAGTGCATTTACAGTGTTCTCAAGAGAACAAGCAAGATTTCATTTTGAAATTGCATCCTTACAGCAGTTTAATGAAGTTAATGCAGTAAATATTTCTTAAAAGGAGTGATAACTGAGAATTTCTGTTTCCCTTTAGAAGAAGAAATGTCTGATCCTCCATCCTATAAACAAGGATATAGATTCCTCAGATATACAGTGACACCTGGCTCATTTCATTGTGAGCCAGTTTCTTGACAGCTTTAGCTATCATTTATATATTTAACCACTTTCAAAATAATATCCTGAGGCTACCTTAGAGACTCTGCTAGCTGGTAGAGTTGTTAGATGGTCTTGGAAAAAAGATGCTGTGTGGAATAGCAATGTGATTATCATAATTAAGAAATCACATTCTCAGCTTATGCAACTCACTGGGGAAATTTTTCGTACCAAGGGTAAGAATCTGATCCTTATCTCTATGTATTAATAAAAGACCTAAATAGATTCAGTTGCTTTTACACCTTAACTTTATGATTAGTCCAAATTAAGAGGTATCAGTTTCTGTTTGAGCTTCTCAAGAGAGACTGCTGTTCAGAAATAATTTCTTTTTCAATGTTAAAATTACAAAGATACCAGACATTCAAATGATCTTAATAGATTCTTGCTCACACATTGGCAATACCATTTTACACAAAGACTTTACCTCTTTCCTCTAAATAAACTAAGAGAAGTAGACATTTTTGCTTTGTCTTTTCCTTTTTGACTTAGTATATTTGGGCATTTCTTTTCTTTATGAAGTTCCAGTCTCAAACAGGTAGGAAAATGGTATCCCAGGCATTTTGGTATCCCAGGAAGAAGTAGAGTTTGGATCTTGAAAGTTCAGGTATAAAATCCAGTTATTCCATTAATTAGCTCTTAGGATTCATCAGTGAGACATGCTATTTAATATTTTCTCTGTACCAAAATTTTAATCCATAAAATGGTATATGTTACCCATTAGATTACTGTATTAGTATGGCTGGAAAAACTGCATGAAATAATATATACACATAACATACAGCCTGGCCCAATGGTGCTCTCAAAGTGTAATTAACTCCTGAAGTTTGCAGCAGTAAACACCGACTTGGAAAAGAAAAAAAAGTCTCAAATCAACAACCTGATGTTATATACCTCAAGGAACTATAGAAAGAACGAACTAAACTGAAAACTAACAAAATGAAGGAAATTTTAAAAAAAAGAACAGAAATAAATAGAAAAGAGAATAGCAAAAATGATTTTAAAAAAAGAAATCAATGAAGCTAAGAGTCTCTCTTTTAAAAGATTTAAAAAATTGACAAACCCTTAGCTAGACTAAGGAAAAAAGAGAGAAAACTTAAATAAGAAAAATTAGAAATAAAAGAGGAGAAGCCACAGAAACAAAAAGATTTTGAGACTACTATAGACAATTATACACTAACAAATTGGATACCTAGTGGAAATGGCTGCATTTCTAGAAAACCTACCAATACTGAATCATAAATAAATAAGACAACCTAAAAAGACCTATTCATGACAGGCTACCTCTAAGAAAAAGGCACTTTGGTATATTGAATATTTCAAGCTGAAGGAGTTTGAGAAGATAGCAGAAGGAGGAAGGTCACTCTGACTACCTTCCCACATTCTTCTCCTGAAACTATGCTAAAACTCTCAGGTGAGAAGCACTTTCCCTTTCTTTAGAGGAAAGATGCATCCCCATCTTTAAAACCCAAGGGTATGCTAAAAAGAATCTGAACAAATAGGCCTTGTTAAATTTCCTCCAGTTCACTATACTGAGTTCATACTCTTCAGCCTATGCTATTTCTCCATGAGTGTCCATTCTTCAGCTAACCCAGCATAAAATAGTCAGTTTTAATCTTTTTTTCAGATGTTTATTTCCTTATGCAGACTCCTGTGTTATATAAACTTTATATTAAATAAATTTGCATGCTTTCCTCCTGTTAATTTGTCTTTGTCAGTTTAATTTTCAGACCCAGTTAGGGCACCTAAGAGGGACAGGAAATTTTTTTCTCTCTTATAAATTAGTAGGAAAGTTGAATTATCAGTCAAAAACCTCCTTACAAGAAAAGACCAGAACCAGACAGCTTTACTGGAGAATTCTACCAAACATTTAAAGAATTAAGTACAATCCTTCTCAAATTCTTCCAAAAAACTTGAAAAGGAGGAAATACTTCCTTAGTCATTTTATAAGTCAGCATTACCCTGATACCAAAATCAAAAACATTATATAATATGAGAACTATAGCCCTAATAGCCCTGATTAACACTGATGCAAAAATCCGCAACAAAATGCTAGCAAATAGAATTAAAATACAAATTAAAAGGGCCTATGACCAAGTAGGATTTATTCCTGGAATGCAAAGATGATTCAAACATAGGAAAATCAGTTCAATATACCACAGTAGCAAACTGAAGGACAAAAGCCACATGGTCATCTCAATTGCCGCAGAAAAAGCATTTGAAAAACTTTGACATCCTGAATTGTTTCTAAAAAGTCTACCACATTTGAGGATGCTGAAATTCAAGGTAATTTAGCAGGTCAATGAAACTGACTGAATTTGTTTCCAATAAAAATCTGGTTGTTCCCTTGCTCAAAAAGATTATGCTATAGTTTCAGGATAGAAAATCTACACGATACACGTGAGTTAAGTCATTTTTATTTTCATTTTTAAAGTCATTGATATTTCAATCAAAATATCTAATATCATTGATACATATTATACTTCAGAATTACATGTACACAATGAAAAATTAAATGAATTGATGAATGCATGCATGATTAATTCCATGAAACCAAAAAGTATATACCTTAAAGACAGGAATAAGAATCTCAGATTGCTAGTGGTAAAAGAAACCACAGTTAATAATTAAATCAGGCTACCACATTCTATGAGACCTGTATGTCAACTTAAGATTGATGACTTGCTCCACACCGTATCACCACTTAGTGGCAAAAATAATACTAACACTCTATCTTCTAGTTTCAATTCATTGATATTTCCACAACACTAAAAAGCTGAGATATGTTAAGTTATGGTCTGTTCTGTAGTATTAGCCTTTAACAGATCATCCACACCTTTTGATGATAGTTTAAGATTGGATAAAAATGAATCTTTTTTTTTTTTAAAGAAATCTACTTGGATTAAACAGGTGCTGATTTGAATAAGGATTCATGAACTATTTGATACTATTATATTTGATGTTATATTTCTTTGATCTAAATTTAACACGTATTTTAGAACCAAGAATCCTATCTCACATTTTGCTGTTGAAAAATTGGAGCCATGGAAGTATTATAATTAACTAAAACTTACATACCTGTTCAAAAAGGTAACTGAGAATAAAAATATATTGTTAATTTCTATTCTTATCCTTGCATATTCTGTTCCACCTGAAAAATCACTGGGGCCAAATTAAATGGTTTGCAAATAGCTGTTCTCTTACAGTAGAAAAATTAGCATAAATTCAATGTTAATTCATCACTTCTAGCTTTGAAAGATCACAAATGAGGGTGATTAAAAACAGATGCCTGGCATATGGCAACAGATGGGTCACCACATTTAAAAAGAGCTACTGGGAACAGGATGGTTCCTTTTACTTAATTCTTATCACATAAGGTGAAAAGGATGGAAAAGAAAACAGTCAAGGCAATGCAGGCATAACTGGGTCCAATTTTCCTATAGTTTTAAAATGTGTTTTTAAAATACAGGACTTAGTTTGCCCCTATGTTTTACATCATAATGTTGTCCGTAACCATGTAGAAAAATCAATAATAGAAAGAGTCAAACAAATATGGATAGAAACCTACAATACCTATTGGCAAAAAATAAGTCTGCTGGTGGCAAGATTTATTGAACAGATGGCACATGATGAATTCATCAGGACATGTCTAGACACCCAGATTCATAATAATATGAAGTGTTACTATTTTCACTCAGATGATGCCTTATCCTAATATTACACTGAAAATTTCATCTATGAAGCAATTACAGTTTTATAAATATATATGCCCTTTTTTATAAATTTGAAATAAGAATGATGCCTATGATAAAACTTACTTAATACCCATAAACCACTACAGAGATACCCTAAGATGCGATGATGCTTGCCTAATATACTAGCCTCTAAACTACTGTTCATTTTCAAGAAATAGTCAATGATCTATTTGGATTTGGTTCTATAAATACAACTATAAATTCAGGGGATAAAAAGAAACAAAATATTTGCATTCACACATGTTATATTGGCTTCCCTGGTAGCTCGGACAGTAGTCGGCCAGCAATGTGGAAGACCGGGGTTTGATTCCTGGGTCGGGAAGATCAGCTGGAGAAGGAAATGGCAACCCACTCCAGTACTCTTGACTGGGAAATCCCATGGATGGAGGAGCCTGGTAGGCTATAGTCCATGGAGTTGCAAAAAGTTGGACACGACTAAGCGACGTCACTTTCATTTTTCATGTTATGCTACATAATAGCTGGATTTTATATAACTGTGTGCCACAGAATTAGCAAAGATGATGCCAAATCATTTCTTTTCCTTTGGGTATCAATCTTCTTAATAAAGCTATTAATACCTATTGATATCTGTCTATTAAAGAAAATACATAATTCCAACTGAAATAAAATCCTTGAAGAATTTTCTGAAGTTAAAAGTCAACAGCTTATCCTATTATTGTTATTGTCGTTGTTTAGTTGCTAAGTCTATCTGGCTCTTTTGCAACCCCGTGGACTGTGTGTACTCCACCAGTCTCCTCTGTCCATGTGATTTCCCAAGCAAGAACATGCCATTTCCTTCTCCAGGGGATCTTCCTGACCCAGGGATAGAACCTGAGTCTCCTGCATTGGCAAGTGGATTCTTTACCACTGAGCCATCAGGAAAGCCCCATAAAGCCCCATTCTATATTGTTGTTGAGTTGCTAAGTCATGTCCAGCTCTTTGTGACCCCATGAACCACAGCATGCCAGGCTTCCCCATCCTTCACAACAATCAGGGAAGCCCCATCCCATATTGTGCTGGTGGTGGTTTAGTCACTAAGTCATGTTGATTCTTGAGACCCCATGGACTGTAGCCTGCCAGGCTCCTCTGTCCATGTGATTCTCCAGGCAAGAATACTGGAGTTGGTTGCCATTTCCTTCTCCAGGGGATCTTCCTGACCCAGGGATCGAACCTGGGTCTCCTGCATCGCAAGTAGATCCTTTACCAACTGAGCTATGAGGGAAGTCCCCATCCCATATTTTAATACAGAATAAAAGCAAAACTACTATAATGAAAGTTCAGACTTACAGTCAAATATCACTAGAATTTATAATCATTGTCTAGAAGTTAAAATTTTGTTGGATGCAATTCAAAACATAACCAATGTTGTGCCTGCTGCTGCTGCTGCTGCTAAGTCCCTTCAGTCGTGTCCAACTCTGCGCGACCCCATAGAAGGCAGCCCATTAGGCTCCTCTGTCCCTGGGATTCTCCAGGCAAGAATACTGGAGTGGGTTGCCATTTCCTTCCCCAGTGCATGAAAGTGAAAAGGGAAAGTGAAGTCGCTCAGTCGTGCCTGACTCTTAGCGACCCCATGGACTGTAGCCTACCAGGCTCCTCTGTCTAGGTTCCTCTAAAACTAGGGAAATTTTTATTTTTCTTTTCCCATTGTCCATCTGATTCAGAGATGTTATTCTTGCAATCAGCTAAAACTTGACATTGGTCCCACCTAACAGTCTGTATATATGGCTTCTCTAAACTTATCAGAGTGATTCCCATTACCATTCTTCAGTAATAACATCTTTCTAGACTGGTTATACAATGTCAGAATTCACTGCTCAGATAAAGAGCAGCTGGAGATTATGTATTGAATTCTGAGAAATAAGCGTAGGTACCATAAGTAAAGGCCTGTGACCGATGTCAGAAATAGGAGGAATCCTGGTAGCAGTGCTTTTTAAATGTAGTGGAGGTTTTATTTTGATAAAAGTATTCAGTTTGAATTTTTGTTATATTGTTTATATAATCCCACTTAGAAAATTTGATAAGTTTTAATAAGTTTAATAAGTTTTAATAAGTTCAGAATAACTTCCAAAGTGACAACAAAGAATTCTAACAATAATCATACTGCATACAAAATAATGGCTAGTTTTTAGTAAAGCACTAGTTCATGATGTGTGTGTGTCTATGTATTTCACCTAATTTTCACAAAAACTTTGATGGATATCATCCTCTTCAAATTGCAACTCAAAAAGGATCTGTAACTTGCCAGCTTCATACAATTGGAAACTGATGGAGCTGGGATTCAGTCTGAGATCTATAATGCGTGGTCACGCAGATGCTTACCTGCTCTTTTCTCCTCTGCAAGAGATCAGAAAACAGTATTCATGCACCCTTTAAAGAAAAACAAACTACTCAAATATTCAGTCTGACAAAAGAAAAAGGAATGAAGAGTTGGAAAATCATGTTGTAAGAGGAATGACAATTATTCTGCCTGCCTAGGAATTATTAAGGAAATATTACATCATTACAACAAAAATATAAGAAACAAGTTAACTATCCAGTATTAGGGAAATGCACGGAAAACTGAGTATTTTTCAGGGAATAAAAATTAAGTTTAGAAAGATCATATAGGAAAAGGCTTATAATACAATGTCCAGCAAAAAAAAAAAAAAAAAGAGCTACAAAAATAAATAAGGTGTAACTTCAACAATGCAAAGGAAAAATTACAGGAGAAAAATACTTTAAGACAAAAATGTTACACTAGTGGCCTCAGGGTAATGTAATAATTTTTTGGTTCCTCCATCTTTTCCTTGTATTTTATGTACTTTCTAAAATATGTATCAGGAATATATATTACATTTTAATCAGAAAACTACTTTAATTTCAAAATAAAGCAAAGTCAGAATTATATAATTAGTTCATAGATAAATGTCATTTGGATAATTAAAACATAATTTTTTTTGCTTAGAAAATATCAACATACTAATAAAGGCAACTTAAATTTATTGAGGGCATATATTGTAATCATATAATCTGTAATTATGAAATTATACCTAGTAGGAAGAAAACAAAAATTTTTGACATATTTATATTTTGAATAAGTATAATCTTTTCTCTTTCCTTGTTCCAAAAATATTTTTGTCATTTTGTTATTCTGCTGCATACTTTCATTGCTCAGTAATAAACAGCATGCTTTCTTGTTTATGAGTATTTCAAAAAGACAGCATACTTTAAGGATCCCGTAATATAAAACACATGGAAACCATTTAGTTCTCAAGAAGAGAACTTAAGAGAAAAATAATATATTAAAAAATGCAGCTTTTGTTACATGGTCTTTAGTGAAAAAAGTGAAAGTGTTGGTTGCTTGGTTGTGTCCAACTCTATGTGACCCCATGGACTGTATATAGTCCACAAGGCTCCTCTGCCCATGAAATTCTCTAGGCAAGAATACTGGAGTGGGTAGCCACTATTGGTCCTTAGTGCCAGTCAAATCATATTCAAACTTCTTAGATTAGTATTTTCTATTCATTTGGGTAATTTTACCTTTCCAATATTCTTTTCATTGACTCCAGCATAATCTTCTCATCCACCTCAATCATTCTCATTACAGTTGAACAGGCAGTCAGTGCTTTATACGATCCTAAATTTGCTCAAGCTGATATTTCTACTGACAGTTATTCTCCTAATTACTTTCTAGACAGCTTTATTCATTTATTTCTCTACTACTGAGCTCTTAAACTTTGCTGAATTCTAGAAATGAAATAACTGAATGAGATTCTGGCTTTGAGAGAACTTATAATCTTATGAGGGATATAAAAAAAAACAAAATACAGTATTATCCATGATATGACTGGAACAATAAAAAATCAGAGTTAACAGGAAGTGGGAAGGATGGGGATGGGAAAGAAAAAAGATGCAGACAAAAGGAATGGCATGTACAAATGTCAAGACAAGAGTGTACACAGAGGACACTGAAGAAGTTGAGGTGGGGTGATATATTAAGATGTAAAAGATAAGTGTGTATGGACAGTATAAAGAGTTAGATATAATTTGTTTCCAATAAAAATTACATTTTATTATTAGTCAGAACCTTTTGGCATTAGACCAGAATTTTCAATAATGTGGAGGTTAAATATTGCTATTGTTTTAGTAACAACCTCATGCCTTATCTGATTGATTTGCAAGTTATCTGAAATTCTTGTCTGAAATTCATTTGTATTTTTCCTGGCGTTTATATGGTAGTGGGATAAAGATGATGTTTAGGATGTGTTTTATTTACTTGATCTCTATTCTAGAAAACATTTCTAGAAGCAGAGATGGGGAATAGTGTCCAGGGTGGACATTTACATAGTTAAATGATTTGCAATTGAGAGTTTCCATCTGTCTTTAAAGGCCAATAAAGAGTGAGGATTTGGAAAGATGTATATTTACTACAGATATTGGAACAGCTAAAATATCTGGCTGGGGCAAAGTTAATTTCACGTATAAGGTCAAGAGAGAGAAAATAGATTCACACACTTGGAAATGAGTCTAACAAGAATCAACCTGACGTTCTTAGTATACACTTATTTTATTTGTTCTCAGAGGAGTTAGTGTCCTTGAGCAGCACAGAATTCTTACAAAAAGGCACTGGGTTTCATGTAGATAAATTTTTCAAGTTATTTGATCCTACTGACAAAAAAATCAACTCAAAGATGTAAAAGAAAAACTAAAAAGGCACAGTGTATCTCTCCTTAAGGAATACTGGGTGAAATCCAAACAGAATCACTTTGTCGTAAGACTGAAAGCAAACAAACATAACACAACAGTTAGTATTAAGAAATTACTGGGCATTCCCATAATGATATCTGGACTTTGGGAATTAACATATAAATGGAAATGCATCTCCTCTGTTTATGTTGGCTGCTCCTCAGCATCCGGAACAACCGGTTTGGAAAGTGGGAAGTCTGGCCTGGTCTCAGTCTACCGTAAATCGCTCTGTCTCTATATCTCCATTTCCGACTCAGCAATGTGAGCGTTTGATAGCGCTCCTAGGAAGCTTAGTTAGTGGTTCATGGCTTTAAGTAAAAGTGTTACAGACTCTTAACAGTAATCATTTTAACCCACCTGCTTGTTAATGCCAATAAGGTAAGATAGTTGTGCTGGGATTATTTAAAAGTATCCAACACAGAAAGTAGTATCCTTTGGTGAGTTTAGCCTTGTTGTTTAATTTATTGACTGCTAATGACAATATTCTGAACTCATTTTGTTTATTAATTAAATCAAAATGTTTGGGCAATTCCATTTTGTGCCGGCACCACCCTCCAAATCCTGTGGATTCTCCTTGTCTATTGCCAAGTAAAGTTATGGCTCACTAAAAAGATTGCTTTGTATTGTGACTGGAAGGAATACTGTTTAAAGAAATTCTTTCACTGTCTTCTTAAATTCCCTTTAAAGCTATAGTATATGTTAATATTGGGGAAGGAAATGGCAACCCACTCCAGTATTCTTGCCTGGAAAATCCCATGAACAGAGAGCTTGACATGCTACAGTCCATGGGATCACAGAAGAGATGATACAACCTAACGACTAAACAACAATACTACATTAATACAATACATGACAACCATTAAGATCTCTTGATCTTAAAAATTCCTCCGAAATTCCTAATCTCATCATGCCTGCAAATGCAGGAGACCAGGGTTTGATCCCTGGGTCAGGGACATCCTCTGGAGAAAGGAAGGGCTACTCACTCCAGCATTCTTGTCTGGAGAATTCTATGAACAGAAGAGTCTGGTGGGCTATAGTCCTTGAGGTTGCAAAGAGTCAAACACAACTGAGTGACTAACACTTCTTATGTATGAATCCAGATGACATTTTAACTGCAACAGAATAGAAGTAGTCAATTGCTTCACTGAATAAGTTTCCCATCTTCTGTGAAATTGGTGTTTTTTAATCTCACTTATAAATGTAAGTCATAACTTGGTTGGAAAGGAGGGCCATTAAAAATTACTGCCAGTGAGCAACTGAACAAGTTCAAAAAATGCTTACCAGGACCCATAGGATATTCATCAGACTCCACTTTGAAGCACAGATCAAGGCAATGGACAATACTATGCTGATAAAAATCAACTCAAATAATAACCCAAAGAAATTATACCAATACAGACATCTAAGAAAATAGTTTCATTATGCATAAGCATACTGATATGAAAAATTCAAATGTCATTTCCCTGTGGTACCAGATTATCTTGAAGCGGGACACATGATGGTAGAGATGGCAGTTTAATTTCTGTATAATTTCATAGGCTGAAGGATGGTGGTTAGAGGGAGGGAACTGGACAGAGTGGAGGAAATTTCAAAATCCATTTCTAAGTCCTTATGTAAGTTTGGTCCCCATGAAAACTTGTGGGTTCATCCTCATGGGTTCAGTGTCTACCAAAATAATCCTTGTCATATTCTAGTTCATTTTTTTCCACTGACAAAAATACACATAGAAAGAAAACTATAAATCTCAACTCTTCGTTATCCTGACTTTCTTCTCACATATTTATTCTGGCTTTTCCAAACTAACTTTTAAAAACTTCCAAATAAGGAATAAGTGGAACAAGTATTACTTTATAAAGGAAACAGAAATTTTAACATTGAAGTAGTAAACTCAAAATTCACAAGCAGAATATAAAAGTTAAAATTCTCTTTCATCAAGCTTGTCAGAGCCGTAGTTCTTGGCAAACTCTTAACATAGCCAGAGTAAAGGAAAAACAAGTGGGTATTTTTCAAGACTTATTTCAATATATGGATTTTACTATTAAATATAATGGCAGCCCACTCCAGCGTTCTTGCCTGGAGAATCCCAGGGATGGGGGAGCCTGGTGGGCTGCCGTCTATGGGGTCGCACAGAGTCGGACACGACTGAAGCGACTTAGCAACAGCATAATCCCCCAAAGGGGTTTGTCTGAATTTTAAATACTAAATTTAATATAACAAGATGATGGTCATAGCAAAGCTTGATTTATTACTTCTTTAGCCAAGTGAGTATAATATCAGGCAGAAGGCTATTATTATTAGCCACATTTACTAGGCAGATACTATACTTTAACAAATGACTGCTATAAACATTGTAAAATAGCATATGCTGCAGATGTTACATTCACTGTCTAGTTGTTGTAACCTCATAACCCCATGACTGAGAAAGGAAGATGGCATATGTGAAAATGCTTTGTAAACTATGGTTTACAGTGCAAAATAACAACTCCAAGGAGAAATATTTTCTTAGACCAAACAAAAATGCTAAAAGAGTATTTACTTTTCCTGCATAGTCTTCTCTGCTCTTCCTCACCTAACAAAACTAGCTTCCAGCATCCTTGCCCCTATACAGCTTAAATGTCAGTAGTAGAAAGTGTCTAACATTCAAAATGTATTTACTGAATACCACCTAGTGTCCAAAATCTTCCAGTTACCCTTTCATTTTTTCATATGGAGCCCAAACTCTGTCTGAAAAGATGATTTTGTAAGAACAGGGTTTCTGGCATTAAGTCAATAGGAAGGTAGGAAATTGAGAGCATATTCTTCCAATTGCCCCAAATACGCTTCAGGTAGACACACGTGTACAATGTAACTGAGTGCTGGCCTGAGGTATGCTTCTGATTGATGTGAGGTGGCCACCTGTAGTGCTCTGTTGAAAAATATTCTTAGGACAGGTCTAAATTCAGCAGGAAAAAGTGATGTCAGTCATTAATTATGAATATACTATACATAGGAGGGAGGAAGGGCAATATTTATAATTTCTTATGCTGAAACTTTCACTGAAGTATCTAGAGGGAAACTTTTAAGTTGAAGAATGTTTAAGGAAAAGTTGTGTTTTTGTATGTGTATGTGGATATGTGTGTAGGAGGATGTGGGAGAGCCTGCTGCTGCTGCTGCTAAGTCGCTTCAGTTGTGTCCGACTCTGCGTGACCCCATAGACGGCAGCCCACCAGGCTCCCCCATCCCTGGGATTCTCCAGGCAAGAACACTGGAGTGGGTTGCCATTTCTTTCTCCAATGCATGAAAGTGAAAAGTGAGAGTGAATTCGCTCAGTTGTGTCCGGCTCTTAGCGACCCCATGGACTATAGCCTTCCAGGCTCCTCCGTCCATGGGATTTTCCAGGCAAGAGTACTGGAGTGGGGTGCCATTGCCTTCTCCATGATTTCAGGACTGTTTTTGTAGCTTTTATGTAAAGTCCAAAATTATTTTAAAATACAGTTTGAAAAAAATTCCCCACATATTTGTAAATTTTTCCTGTTGGTAATATAAACAAGAATTAGGAAGATTAAAAGCAGCAAAAGACCATGCAGTGTAGCTTCTTGGAGGGGAATAAAACCAAAACCACTTTGGGAAAGTGAGTAGTATTTAAAAGTTCACATAGGGACAAAAAAATTCTGAAGGAAACCCATGCAGTTGCTAGGTTAGTAGTGATACTAACTTATCTGATGCTGGGAGGGATTGGGGGCAGGAGGAGAAGGGGACGATAGAGGATGACATGGCTGGATGGCATCACCGACTCAATGGACGTGAGTCTGAATGAACTCCAGGAGTTGGTGATGGAGAGGGAGGCCTGGCGTTCTGCGATTCATGGGGTCACAAAGAGTCGGACATGACTGAGCAACTGAACTGAACTGAACTGAACATATCTGATAGCCATTTTTCATCTTTGAAATCTAGTTACAAATTAAAAACCAAAAACTTTGTTCATTCTTTGAAACAGTCTCCAGTTCTAGAATCTTATAATAAATCCTGAAGAAACCTAACTTTCCTCATTCCATCCATCTAACTTACCCATCCGGAGATTGCTGATGATGTCCACTGCGAGTTTGCAGACTGCCTTGAACACCTCAGACACAGTGTTCCCAAGCCTGTATTGAGGATGTGCCAAGGAGAGGCAGAGGAGTAGGCCCCAGAAATCAGTGCTCTCTGAGTACCAAGATGGACTGCAAAATAAATTATCATTTTCAACCAAAACCACATAAACTATGTTATATATCAATATGTATTGTATATAATATTATAAATGATGTCTCTAAGTTCCTTTTTTTTTTTTTAACTCTGGGACTTCAGAACCTCATTCCAGAATAGGAAAAGAAGATGGCAGAAACTAAAATGTGCATTTCTGTGTGCACCTAATGGAGATGAAAAACATCCTTTCATTCCTACGTGGCCAGTATCCCTGAGAGTAACAGATTCTGAAACTGACCATATGTGAGAATAGAATAGGTCCTGAAACCAAGAAAAATTCTTCTGCATCACTTCACAGAGGAAAAAAGGTTCTTTTCTTTTCCTTCCTCCTTTTCTTCAACCTCCTTACCCCACTTCCTCTCTCTTCTCCCCACCCTCCCTCCTGTTTCTCTCTCTTAAGTCAAGTGTCACAGTAACAGATATTAGGAAGAAAAATGTCTGTCTTTCTTAACTAAGAACTTAAGTTCCAGGTGACTGGGCATGGCTGGTGGGAAGCAGTGGAGGGATTGGGGTTCTATGTTCAAGTCTCTAAAGGCAATGTTGTTAATGCCTTCGAAAGACAAAAATTAGAACCAGGACTCAGATGTACTTTGATTTACACATTAAATAAATGCTGAGTCCTAAATGATTGCTTGGGCGTTAGGGAAACAGAAGTGCTTAATCATAGCTTCTGCCCTCAGGATTATTATAGACAGGGAGAAGAAGATAGTCGTTTTCTTAACCAAACTGAAATATACAGCCAAAATTTGGCCCAAATACAAAGTGACAAATGAAGTCATGTACATATAGATGGGGAAACAGTGGCTGACTTTATTTTTTGGGGCTCCAAAATCACTGCAGATGGTGATTGCAGCCATGAAATTAAAAGACGCTTACTCCTTGGAAGGAAAATTATGACCAACCTAGACAGCGTATTAAAAGCAGAGACATCACTTTGTCAACAAAGGTCTGTCTAGTCAAGGCTATGGTTTTTCCAGTAGTCATGTAAGGATGTGAGAGTTGGACTATAATGAAAGCTGAGCGCTGAAGAATTGATGCTTTTGAACTGTGGTGTTGGAGAAGACTCTTGACTGCAAGAAGATCCAACCAGTCCATCCTAAAGGAGATCAGTCCTGGGTATTCATTGGAAGGACTGATGTTGAAGCTGAAACTCCAATACTTTCGCCACCTGATGCGAGGAGCTGACTCATTGGAAAAGACCCTGATGCTGGGAAAGATTGAGGGTGGGAGGAGAAGGGGACGACAGAGGATGAGATGGTTGGATGGCATCACCGACTCAATGGACATGAGTTTGGGTAAACTCCAGGAGTTGGTGATGGACAGGGAGGCCTGGCATGCTGTGGTTCATGGGGTCGCAAAGAGTTGGACACAACTAAGTGACTGAACTGAACTGAACATAGGATTTTATCAGACTTTCACATTATAGAACTCTTTAGCTCCAGAGATTTATAAATATATCTTAAAGAATCATGTGCTTTTTCTGCAGAAAAATTGTATCAATGAACAATATTTCAAATACCATTAAATCATTAAGTTTTATAGTGTGGTTATAAAATCACTGATTTAAGTGATGAAACTGGTGGCCTTCTGGCACCACTATTTTATCATCATCTTGTAAAATGGTAAGTGGCTTCCCTGGTGGCTCAGCTGGTAAAGAATCTGCCTGCAATGTGGGAGACCCGGCTTCAATCACTGGGTCAGGAAGATCCCCTGGAGAAGGAAATGGCAACCCACTCCAATACTCTTGTCTGGAAAATCCCATGGACAGAGGAGCCTGGTAGGCTACAGTCCATGGGGTTGCAAAGTCGGATGCGACTGAACAACTTCACTTTCATCTCCTTTCCTTTGTAAAATGGTAAGAGGCTAGAGTATGTTTTCAGATGCTTACCCATGAAATCCTATAAAGGGCTTTGTCTGTCTATAATCAGTTACTTTTGTCCTTTTCTGAATTCTGAGCAATGACTGCTTTTCTCACTAAAATCCTATGTAAAATCTATCAGTCAACATTTTCTACCCACTTATTTCTGGCAGGAGGCATGGGCTCATAGGAGGAAACTGTGGAGTGCTGGTAAATGTTCTCAAAGTAGTCGTCCAGTCCATTACCTTCCTTGTGGTGGTCTTGTCCACGATTCCCATCAGCCATTGCAACTAAGATCCTAAGGAGTCAGTTGATTTGTAATTCACCTTACTCAATAGGAAGGATTTGTCAGTGTTGAAATGATCATTTCCTACTTGGGCAATAATAATTTCAGATGTTGCTTTTGTGAAGTATGTTCCAGGCCTATTTAGCAACCTGGATATAGTTCATGCAGGACAAGAAGTTGTTTTGTGTGTGTGCATGCTAAGTTGCTTCAGTCATGTCTGACTCTTTGCGACCTCATGGACTGTAGCCCTCTAGGCTTGTCTGGCCATGGGATTTTCCAGGCAAGAGTACTGGAGTGGGTTGCCATGCCCTCCTCCAGACGATCTTCCTGACCCAGGGATTGAACCTGCATCTCTTGTGTCTCCTGCCTTGGCAGGCAGTTTCTTTACCGCTCGTGCTACCTGGGAAGCCCTTTAATATCTCACTCTTAGGATTTTTTGCTTTGCAATCTTCCAACTCTCCATAAGATGTGCCTTCATGGAGAGGGCAAATTGGTCAGTAGTATAGCTCTACTTTTATACATCACTTTCATGTAAAAATCAGCTTGAAGGATATTAGTTATTTCTTCAAATGAAGAATCCAGTGTTATGATTATGCCTGACCTCTGCGAGTAGAATCTGTTTTGTCCTCATGAGCCTTCCAAAGTCTGAACAAACCTAAGATGGTTTTGAGACATGACCACAGAGGCACTTTAGTTTTAAGGATGGCCATTCTAGTTCCTGGATATGGCATGAATCATCTTGTGCCATGTTAGCATTCTGACCCAACTTTAAAAAGTTTTGTTGATATTATTATTAAAAAAACTCAACACAGAGATTATGTTAAATGGCAAGTGACTGATGAGAAGTACATTCCAGTTTGAAGACTTGGTTACTTTCTTCAAAGGAGTGATGAAGTGGTCTGATTAAGTCAGATTTCTATGGGTAGAATTTGATTCTAAAAGAACTACTGAATATTTGGATAATCATTTATTGTTAAAAGCAAACTAATGGCTTTTTCATTTTAATGAGTGACTAGTTGAGATTCATATAAGTCAATTGACAGAATAAGATACAAATTGACTAGATAAATATTTCTTAAACTCTTATCAGTAATCTGTTTATATTACCTAACACCCCACAGGTCTTACCTCACAAGTGGGTTAGGAGTGAGAATGAAATGGCACAATTCATGAAACCTATTTACAGTTCCAACTGGTACATTGTACTAATCCAATAAATGCCAGGTGACATAATAAAATATTATTGTGTAAAATAAGAAAAATGAAATCCACACATGTTAAATTCTGTAAGTGTATATATGCCTATATATGCAGGCAAAGACATAAACACCCAAGAGGATTCACACCAAATTGCCAGCAGTGGTTTCCTTTGGGTAAGGAGTAACAGGGAAGATGTGTTAAGGGTAGGTGAAAAGGGACTTTTGTTTTCCTTTATATAATATTACTGAAAGTTTTATAATAAGAGAGCATATATTTAAATTCAATAGGAAACAATAATATTTTAAAGGGATACCAAAATATCCACTGGTAGTTGTGTGATGAAATTATTCTGAAAATGTCCATTCACAATAAATGCACACTTCATGGTGCTGAGACATAGCACTGCTTGGGAATAACTTGGATCCAGAAGATACCCAGTGGTTCTTGTTTGAATGAATGGCTGGGAAACCACTTATGGTGACCTAGTCAAATTATTAACCCCTGTGAGCCATAGTTTCCTTATCTGTAAAATTAACATAATAAATATTGAGCACAGTATTTATTCCCTTTTTTAAAAGGAGAGTTACTTGGGTTTTATTTTAAAGACTGAGACTTTTGAAATGTATGTTTGAAAATATAATTTTTCTTTATGAAATTCTATGACTAGTTTACACTGAGCACAGTTTGGATCAAGGTATTTTGAGCACATATCTGTAAAGTCCTGGCAGGTGTAAGGATTTCTCATTTCTAGTATTTTTTAGTGAGTTATCTAAGAGCCAAGCTTAATTTCCGAGAATGTCTCAGGGAACTAAAATGCTACCAGTGGTAAGTTTTTAAAACTCCAAGTCATGAACACAATTGAGCTCCAGCATTGAACTCCGAGCCTTGAGCTAGTCAAGGCAGGGCATTAATTCACCAGCAGCTTTTGTACAAAAGTATGTATGGGAATGTTGGTGATGGTGGCAAAAAGAAAGGGTACATACAAGTACTGGAAACAAGCTGATATTAAACATGTTCGTCCAAATCTTGGTTGTTCCTAAGATAGATGTCTTTAGTTTTTCTTCCTCCTTGGAGGGTTTATGGTAAATAACCACACAGTTTAACTCATTTGTAAATTCTAGAAGACAATCACACATGTACACTTAAACCTGAGTGTCAATATGGGCAACAGGGTTCTCTAAAGGGTGAAATGTAGCAACACAGGCTTAAAGCTCAGATTCTGACCCCAACCTAGCTTATCCCCACTCTCTCAGTAGTTTTGAGCATTAACAGCAAGCCTCAATGCTTTATCTATAAAAAAATATTTGTGAATAATATATTTAGTTATGATTATTATAAGAATGGGATAGTACATATAACTGTTCAACTAACACAGTGCCTTCTACATAGAAAAGTCTCATGATAAGTAACCAAATACTAGTCTCAATTCCTCAGATTTCCTAAAGAAATTAAGTTCTGCAGTTCTTTATGCTACTATAATTTGCTTGTACTAAAGCTGGGGAAAGGCTTCACAGGTTTCTTTTTTGCTTTTTATGGAAAGGTGGTCTCTATGGAAGATCTGATGCATGAGAAGTGCTGTGATGGTCAGTCTGATAGAAGAGGTGCCCGCACTTTCATCAGTCCCATCAAGGACTCTCCTTGTATGATCAACAGAACAGCCACGTAATTGACAGAACACCTATTACTGTCATCATTCTTACTGCTCTTGGATGCATCAATAATAGCTGATTTTTTAAATATTATTTCATTGGATTCTTACAATGCCTTATGAGAGATGCTTTAATCACTATGTTAACAGAAAGCAGAGTCCTAGAGTAGTTACATAACTTGCAGATGCCACATAGCAGTGAGTGAAAGGGCCAAGATTAGAATGAGGGTTGCTGAGAACTGGGCAGGCCCTCCCACCAGGGAAGATGGACTAAAAGTCTCTGCAAGAACAGAGTTCAGGGCCTTGGCAGGCTGGTGGGCCCTGTGGTTTGTCTGCACTCTGACTTGCTCTAGGCTTGACTGGGAATCCCTGCTTGTCCAATTCCAAAGTTTACGAAGGTTCTACCGAACCAGAGGTTCACCACTTGAGTAGTGACTGAACAGCTTTAAAAGATAATCAAAAGGGAATGTTCTTCAAAGAACTATCCCTGCCCCCCTCCAAAAGAAACAAAAATAACAACTTGTCAGGAATCCCAGAGATTCCAGCCATGAATCACGGTTTCAGAAGTAGTATCTTCAAAAACTAAAGTCTTATGTGAGAAAGTGTTTTAATTATGATTCATTACCATAAAATGGAAGGTAAACAATGTTTTTATGCTACCAAGGAAGTAAACATAATCTTTTATGAGAAGTTAAAAAATCCTCATAAAGTTTGTGGTCTCTCAAGACTGAAGCAGTATGGTTGTACAACTTGAATGGAAGGCAATTCTTTCCATTTGGTGCACATTCCTGGGGACAGGGCAGGGCTCATCGGTTCTTTGATATGTTACTTTTTTTAAAGTTTTTCATAAATCCTCTAAATTCTGTGTGTTTCTACCAAAGAATAATTACTACCTTTGCCTACACTGCTGTCAGTTTTAAGTCACTGTGTAAGGAAACACAAACCAACATAATTTATTAGATTAAGTATAACAACATTCCATGTGCAAAATACCAGAAGAAGCTACTGTTTAGGAATCAGATTTTCTCATCTCTTTGATATCTTTATCACTACTATTTAGCCCTTAATTTGCATGGTTATCAGCACTTTTAATTCCTTGTACAAGACACATTTGTCAGGAGAAATCTCCTGAGCTTTATCTTTTAATCTCAGCAGTTATGTCTGATTTCTACTATGGCATACTGACATATTGGTTTGTAATCTTCCCCTGGCAAAATTATATCCCCGTCTTATCTTTTCAGCTGTCCTGTGAACTCATCAAGGAAAATGCCTTCCATGTATGACTTCTCAAGTATTTACCCAAGAGTTTTACATAAAGTTTTGTCCAATTACAAAAAAAACCCCAAAAAACTACATGATAAACCAGTAACAATACTACTGAAACAGTATTATGGAACAAATGATAGAAATCGCCTAGCCTAATTTGAAACATGTCCAAAGCAATTGTGAAGTTAATTTAATGAAATTATTATCACTTTCTGAGGAAATATAAAGTAACTTTATTTTTTATTACAAAATAGACAAACCATTTGTTATGAGAAGGGGCATGGAAAAGATGGACAAGAGAAAGTATTGATAAAAACCAAATACAATTCTATCCTTTTCAAAAATTTTCAATTTATGTTCTAGTATTATTATGTGCCTTGTATTTATGTGTGTTTGTGTCTAGCCCTGGGTATTATCTGGAAAACTTTATTAAAGCAAGAGTTGAAGAATTAAGTGGAGTATTTGAATGCTTTAATAGTAAGACAAATAACTTAACTTGAAATTGTTTATCCCTCACTATTACACAGCTGCAAAAGTAGTTGCTAAAATATGGGATGAGGAAACAATATTTTCAGATTAGTCATTCTTAATGGCACAGCATTCATCATTCCAGCATGACACAGAATTGACTAAAATTCCAAAAATCTGGAATGTGGCATAAATAGGTAGTATATACTTCATTCAGCATACTTTGTTGTTCTGAACAGTAATTATTTAGGAAAGCAAACTTGGGTGGGTCCATTAGATCCCTTCTAACTCCAGACTCTGATTCTTGAGTGATTACCATTATAACCTTATACATTTCAAAATTTTTCCAGAGTAAATCAACACACATAATGTTCAGTCTTAAACTAGAGGTATGGTACAGATGTTATAGAGATAACATTAAAATCCCTGGAACATCTTGTTAAAGAAAACAGCAGTATAAAATTTACTACTAACTGGTAAACACAGACTTTGACAGAGATTATTTACATTTATTAGAAAAATATTTCAGATATTATGTGACATTCTAAAACTTAGAACAGTATTTGATAAGCAATATTTTAACTCTTATTCTTAAGAAACCTTTGCAAGTGGAGTCTGCATAGATAGTAGAATGAAAATTCCAAATACAGGGCAGAGCCTCCAAAGACTGACTTTTTATTTTTTTATTTATTTATTTTTTAAATTATTATTATTATTTTTTTAAGTTTTTTTTTTTTTAATTTTAAAATCTTTAATTCTTACATGTGTTCCCAAACATGAACCCCCCTCCCACCTCCCTCCCCATAACATCTCTGTGGGTCATCCCCATGCACCAGCCCCAAGCATGCTGTATCTTACGTTAGACATAGACTGGCGATTCAATTCTTACATGATAGTATACATGTTAGAATGCCATTCTCCCAAATCATCCCACCCTCTCCCTCTCCCTCTGAGTCCAAAAGTCCGTTATACACAACTGTGTCTTTTTTCCTGTCTTGCATACAGGGTCGTCATTGCCATCTTCCTAAATTCCATATATATGTGTTAGTATACTGTATTGGTGTTTTTCTTTCTGGCTTACTTCACTCTGTATAATCCGCTCCAGTTTCATCCATCTCATCAGAACTGATTCAAATGAATTCTTTTTAACGGCTGAGTAATACTCCATTGTGTATATGTACCACAGCTTTCTTATCCATTCATCTGCTGATGGACATCTAGGTTGTTTCCATGTCCTGGCTATTATAAACAGTGCTGTGATGAACATTGGGGTACATGTGACTGACTTTTTAAAGTAAGCATTTTGTACCAAATCCCCAATGTCTCAAGGCAGGCCTGGTACATTGTTGGCAGTTAATAAATATCTGTTGGTTATTGAATGAACCAATATCTGAAACTACCCATGACATGACATCATGATGACTCCTTTTTGTTGGTCCTTTAAGTACTGTAGGTAGGGGTTGTGAGTTATCACAGATTTATAAAAATTATTCTGCATTTTGAAGAGAATTTATTGGGATGCAGACTAGAATGGGGGAAAAGCATAGTACATGGAGTCAGATGATATGCGTTCAAATTGTGATTCCGTTTACTAACTAGCTGTGTGACCCTGGCCTGTTTCCTCAACCACCTCTAAGCCACAATGATCTCATTCCCAAAATGTGAAGATACTTCTTTCTCAGTTATGACCTGAGACTCAAATAATATGGCAGATGGTAAAACACTCTGTGAACTGAAGAGCAGTGAACAAATATTACTGGGCAGACTTTGCACAAGACATCAGACATCTATTTCCAACTTTGTTATAAATTTCCTATACATATCCCTGCATTTGCTTATTGTATTGTCAAATTTCCTTATCTCTAAATTGAAAAATATTTTACCCATTGGGAAAATGTGCTCCCTCTCAAAAATATCCTGATGGTTACTCTGAATTGCCCTACTGTATCAAATATATGGGCTTCCCTGGTGGCTAGGTGGTAAAGAATCCACTTGCCAATGCAAGAGACATGGGTTCCATCCCTGCATCAGGAAGATCCTCTGGAGAAGGAAATGGCAACCCGCTCTGGTATTCTTGCCTGGGCGATCCCATGGACAGGGGAACCTGGTGGGCTACAGTGTATGGGGTCACAGATGAGTCAGACATGACTTAGCAACTAAAACAAAAACAGCAGCAATCAAATATATGCCTGAAAATTTCCTTTTCCAATATTTTCCTCCCACTCTTCCTTCCCACGTGAACATATGCTATTCATGTTGCTAACAAGAGTTTCAAGGTTAAGAAGTTTGGCCACAGAAACAGCTCCTCCCCACTTCAATCTCTTTCATCTTCCTTCCTTTACACCTGAGTCTCACAGACCTCTAAGAGCTTTGATTGTAATATTTACAGATAAGAGTTAAGGTAATGATTCACAAAACCATAAAAGGAGATGAGAGAGAGACAATGGGAAAACCAGGTGTGTGTAAAGAACTTAAAGTGTTGAGATTCTATCTTAGAAAAGTCTATGGTGCCTTTTGTCAATGGTTAGCACATACATTTTAAGAGGAAAAGAAGGAAGTCTTAATTCCTGCAAGTGTCCAGAAAGTCTTGTACAAGGCTAAGGTGTTTCATAGGAAGGAGTTCTGAGGGCAAGACCCAAGCCTGATAATTCCAGATCATCCAGAAGAAAAATCTGTGAACACAAAGTAATGAGCGTAAAATGTGGGTCAGGCATAAGTCCAAACAGGCTGACTCAGTGCTCACAGGAGAGGGCAGAAAAGAACATACAATTCACAGAGGACTCACCCCAACTTCTCTTCAGGAGGATGCTAGGAGACAGAAAGAACTGTACAACTACATCTGTTCCACATTTATAACAAAAGTGCCAAGTCTACATAAAAACAAATATGTTGCTTTGCAATTATGCTGAAGCTGAAGGTTTTAGCACCCACAAGAGTTACATAAAATGGGGGGAAATTATCTCATTGGCAGGGGAATATACCTGTTTTTGATTCCTTCTCTCTAAACTCCCATGGCCAGTGTTAGTGTTATCATTTGCTCAGTGGAGACCTTTATTAGAGGACAAAGTTGAAGACAAAAACATCTGCTCTGGCATAAATCCTCCCAGATGCATAGATAACTATGCTTCACGTAGAAAGTATAGTCAGCTTAATAATCTGCTCCTGCTGTTGCTGTTTCTGTTTGTTATTTTTTAATGTATTTATTTATATAACATAATCATCATATATAGCAAGATCTGACTTGGGAAAACAGATTTCTATGACATTTTCATGGAGAAAAATAAACAAGGCTAGAAAATACCTTTCATTGAAAAATGACAATTTTCTAAAAATCTTACAAAATTCTTCAGTACACTTGGCTTGATACACAATTAATATAAATAATAAATGGTGAGTACAAGAGATTTGAGAGCCCTAAATGGCAACCCACTCCAGTGTTCTTGCCTGGAGAATCCCAGGGACGGGGGAGCCCGGTGGGCTGCTGTCTATGGGGTCTGCACAGTCAGACACAACTGAAGTGACTTAGCAGCAACAGGAGAAGCAAATAGGCTCCTTGAACTTTTATGTTGTGTATTTTGAACACCTGGTTAATTACCAGATATAGTAAATGTGCTTACTGAATAATTATTGAGTAATATGTACAACCTGTGGTGTGTGTATATATTTAGTGAAATATCGTAAGAGTGAATAGAGTAATGATATCTTTGCCATGCATACATAGAACTATGTATGTATGAATCTCTACATGTTTGCTTTCAACATCTGGTGCATTCCAGTTGGGAAGAAAATGAATACTTGAGGCATAAAAAGTAAAGTTCTTAAGTAGACCAGCTTAAGAGATCTTAAGAGAGGTTTTTGGAGCCCTTTTGTTGATAGTGTGGTAAAAATTCTGAATGTAGGACATGATCTCTGAAGAATGGCTTTTTGTACAAATATGTTTGCCAAGATTACTTTATGCTGTGGAATTTATTCCCTCCCAGAGTTCCAACTGCAAAAAGAGAGGAGCTAGGGTAACACTACCGGTTACTTCTTTTCCATGCAAAGCCCCTATAGATAGGATGTATGTAGAAGTGGCTGAGGCTCCTGTTGTTACTTTCCTCATTTCCAAGCTGGTGGGAAATGCGGTTTTGTGGTGTGGTCATCTTAAAAGGATTTGGGAAGGAATCACTTCCTCCAACCAGTTCATTGTGAAAAATAAACCGAGGTCCAGAGAGGTTAAGTAATTTGCCCGAGTTCACGGCAAGTAAATAAAGTGTCTCTCTCTAAGTACATCCGGAATAACAAGTATTCTAGGACCCTTGTTAGCCCCATTGTCCTATTCTTAGGCTAACGTTTGCAAACAGCACAGAAAACAATTGCAGATTGAGGACTGAGGGGGAAGGGTAGGAAGTGGTTATTAGCAAATCCCTGGGCCTGGGGATCACCTGCTCTTTCGGATCAACCGTGAAACAAGCTATTCATGAGGACATCGAGGACGACTGAGCCATTGTTTTCAGAACCAGCATTGGGGAATCAGCTCCACAGTGGCTTGGGGGTTGCACCAAAGGGCGGGAGCAGCAGTGGTGTAAGAGGAGTGAGCCAGGAAGAAGGGCTGCAGGGACCCCGCCGCGCCACCTTTCGGCAAACCAGGAAGTGTTTTTGCAGTAAGCACGACGGACCGACCCACGTTTGGAAACGAAAGTGTAAACGGCAGACAGAAGGCCCCTGATGCCTGCAGTAACTGCAGACCCTCGGGCGGGTTTACGCCTGGGAGGCTGTGGACCGGCAGCTGAATGGTCAGAGCCGGTAGCAGCGAGTTGGCTTCAGAAAGTACACAGAGCAGGGCAGGCTTTCCGGTCTTAGCGAACTGCGGCTCAGCAAAGTCTCCCGTAAACAAGCTTCCTGCAGCTACATCCATATGTGCGCCCGCTGCGCGCCCCTCTCACCAGTGTTTCCCACGCACTCAGCCCTCTGCTCGGCCGCCCCAGTCGCCCTCTCTCCCCTGCTCCACCTCCCGGGTCTTGCTGCCCGGGTTCCCACTCCCACAGCCGGCGCACCACACTCACCATCTCTTGCCTGAGGAGGTGAAGCTTGGTTTCCAGCCTCTCCAGGGTGCTACTGGAGTGGCTGGGTCGTGGGGAGCCAGAGGTTGGGGAGGATGAAGAGGAGGACGACAAGGAGAGAGGGAAACTGCAGCAGCTGCTGCTGCTGCTGCAACCGCTGCCGCCGCCCCCGCTCCCCCCTCTGGGGTCTCTGTCCCTCTCCGGGGGAACCGGCTCCTCCCCACGGAGCGAGCGCACTAGGCTCTCGGGCACTTTGCGTCCCAGCTTCAGCTCGATGTCTCTGAGGTCGGGCAGCGGGCCGTCTTCCATGACTTTTCAAGAACGATAAAAATGGTAATAAAATACCACCGATGAGAGTCAGCAGCGGCCTCCAAGGCTGCCTGGAGATCGGCACACCCCTTCCGAGCCCGGGTGTCTATCCTCCGTGGTTCAAATGCACTGTCCACTCCATAGCCGCCTGCGCGCGGTTTAAGTCCTGAAATCCGCACAGGACGCGGCGGGTCGCAGCCGCAGTTCCCGGGGCGCTGTGACTCGCCCAGCACTTACGAGATTATAAAGCCCTCTTCATCCTCTTCCTTTTTGGCCACCCCACTGCAAAGTTGAGTTAATTGATATTGCAGAGAGGGGGAAATTCCGAGTGCTAGAGACCAAAAGACAAGAGAGGGAAATGTCTGTTTCAGCTCTATTGGGGGAAAAATTCACGTTATAAAACTGTCCATTCACATCCCAGCGCCATTCACCGACTGCCCATCTGGTACCCTGCGACACAAAATAATGATGTGGCCACACTCCAGGGTTGTTTCATTTCCCAGCCATATGTCTTCAAGCTTTGGTATATTCTGGATTATCAGAAATAATTTCTGGTCCATGAGAGAAGAGGTCTGTCGTGTGCCCAGACACATTAAAAAAAAAAAAAAGTTTGCTTAACAGTTTAACGGCTTCCTCAATGCTGCAGAAATTCCCATCTCCCCATTTACGCTGTTAGATCCAAGTCATTGTGTTCCTCCAAGCCTCGGAAACTTTAAACTCTGCTGGCAGGTGGACCAAACCAGGGCCAACCCTTGTACCGTAAAGCATAGGCAAGAAGAGCAACAGAAAATTTCCCACCCCTGCTGCTCCCTGTAGTTTCAAAGTCCTGTCTTAGTTGAAAGCACCTACACTTTGATTAGACTTAAAGGTTCAGTTTTTCAAAATTGCCGGGTAACTACAACGTCTAGAACTGGTAACAAATATTGGGGGCAGAAAAATGTCTTTAACTATAGTATCATTCCCCATCCCTCATCTTCCTATATGGCAAAAATTTTGCTTCAGAGAAGCCTTTCCTAATAATTTTGTACTAATGTAAGGTGTAATAATTCCACCAAAAGTTCATTGAGAGTGTACAACCAAAGTTAATCGTCTTATCAAACGTTACACTATGGCAGCACAAGCAAATGTGAAAAATTAAATAGCCAGAATAATCTATATGATTACTGAGTGGTAGATTTTAAAAGGGGAAAGTTGCTGGTATACTTTTACCTTAATTATGGAGGAAGAATATTGAATCTAACTGGTAAAAAGTTGTCTTTGGTAATTTATCTTTTTTTTTTTTTTCCAGCTATTTAAAAGAAACCCAAAGCATGCCGTCTATGGATCTGAGATACTTCTACCAAATAAGTTATTATGAACTCTGTGGATTATGGTTTTGATTTAACATTGAATTTGTGTTAAGAATCTTCAAGCAGAGGGTACTGTTTTTCAGTCTACTAAACTACTATTTGGGATTACATTAGGATTTTTCAAAATAGGGATCCCTCTCTTTCTGGGACAAATAAGTACTTGTGTTCTTGGTCTTTCCCAGAAATATCACTCAGGTTTTACACTTATGAGAGCATGGGCAGCTACATCTCAGAGTATGTTTTTAGCAGAGCCATATCCAAGAAGCCTAAGGATAGAAAATAGGCCTTCTCAGTAAAATATTTCATATCGAGGAGAAAGTTGCTAAAGTTCTCTTGTCAGCATGTCAGAAATTATAGGTTATTTCTTCTCTTAGAAAGAGATGAAATAAAAAGCTGTAAATTAAGTGACTCAATCAAAGGGGGAAAAAACTAAATCTCACCTCACTGATAAAACTTCATGCTTTGTCCTATATTTGGAAAACCACAAGATCATTGGGTAGCAATTATAACAAAGAGGTTTTTTTTTCTTTTTTAATATTTTTTGTCATAAAGCCCTTACGAAGTTCAGCATAGGACTGGTTGAGAAAAGTAGCATACAAACACAGTATCTAACTTGAACTTGGTCCATAAAAATAGTTTATCTTTAAATTATTATCGATGTAATTGTACAAAAGAGGAACACCTCTTTGCTGTGAGTCAAAGACAATAAAACGTGTGTTTGATACTAAAGGTAATTAAAAAATAGAAAATGGTTTTCTTCTGTTTTAGATTTCTGCAGAGAAAGCATCTCCAGAAGTAAAAATATGATCTATATGTAATTTAATACTTTGTGCCAGTGCAATATAAAACAAACATAAACTTTTTAGGAAAAGTTTAATTATGTTATACCTTTAAAATTTCTCATTAATGCTTTATGACATTTTAGTTTAAAATAGAGATGTTTTGAATGACAAAATGATCATTTTCAAAACGTGTTAGAATCACAGTAGTCTTAGTAGGCTACTAATAGATTGTATGAACGCTGTCACTACTGCTTTATTTGGTTTGATCTGAGGACATTCCTTATCTAAAATGTTCAAAAATAAGGGTCTTTTTTACTTTGGGGTCTTGAGAATATTTTGTTTTCAAGATTTTTCTATGATGAAAAAAAATGTGTTAGAGCTTTAACTAATTGCTGTTAGCCCTATATCACACATTGATTTGGGGGATTAGTTGACAAGAACTGCAGTACTGGGTCTAGGATGCAGGCTGAGGAGGAAGTAAGGTCATCAACAAGAAGAGGGCACATGGGGAGTAAAGAGAAAAAAAATAGGAGCGAAAAACTCTTCAGAGCAATTTTTTTTTTCCTGTATTTCGCTAAGCCCTCAGTCTTAGCAGTGCTGACTTCCTACCCCTGCTTTTCTCATCCGTCTCCAACCTCCTCTTATTTCCATAATTGATTGTATCTTCCAGCAACAACCTAAATTCAGGATGTGTCCCCAAGCCTAACATATTAAAAAGTAAAATCCTAAAAGTTAGGATTACTGTATTATTTGTATTTGTAATATAATTTTCTAGACCCAGACTACTTGATTATATGCATCCTTTATCTGACTGCATTATATATGAGCTGTATTTGCCCTTTGTCTGTTTAAATGCCTAAGGAATCTAGGACTTCCCTGGTGGTTCAGATGGTAAAGAATCCACCTGCAATTCAGGAGACCTGAGTTTGATCCCTGGGTAGGGAAGATCCCCTGGAGAAGGGAATGGCGAAACACTAGGTATTCTGGCCTGAAGAATTTCATGGACAGAGGAGTCTGGTAGGCTACCATCCATGAAGTTGCAAAGAGTCAGACACTACTGAGCAACTAGCTAGGAGTCTAAGAATGGTCATTAAACTATGGGGAACTTTAAGAGACTGGGTTTCTTCCCTAGTTGGATTATGTTCACAGAGAAAGAAAGAGAGCCTTTTATTTATTATCATTAAAAAAAATCCAGTAGCTAATGAAGTGGGAACATTGTTGAACTCAGAAGACAAGTTTTAAAAGAATGCCTTAGTCACAAAAACAGAGTGATGTGATGTAAGCTTCACACATTCCACCCTTAGAACACTTCCTGGTATGAGACAGTGTTTAGGGCAAAAGTACACTCTCTAAGACTGTGTATGTTGTGAGTAATGTCACTCTTTAATCTGCTGCTGGCCTTGTGGTGAAAGGGGAAAAATAAAAAAGGCCTTCTACCTTCTCTCTGTCACTGATTGGAAGTTTTCAGCTTTCCCAGCTCTGCCAGCACAGAGTTCAAGGATTAGGACAAAGTCTCTAACCTGAGATTCTACTCCCCACAGTTCAGAGGAATATCAAGCAGTTAACAGCCTCAGGTTACCTTTAATAATTTTAGGAAGTATCTTTTATACTTAATGGGTGTGGGGTTCTTTAAATCTTTGTTGTAAATGTGTAGAGGTGTTGTTCCTCTTTTTGTTGTTGTTGTTCAGCTGATTATGTGTTTAACAAGGAAGGTGTCAGCAAAACTGAAGACTGTTGATCTTACTCATTACATATCTGCTAAAGCTGCAAAGATTTTTCCCTGCCTGTTTATTGTCATTCAATTTGTGTATAATTTTGTAGCTGAGTTGGGTCTGTTTATCAAGTAAAATCATCTGGTTTGTTACCAACTTGAACAACATGTGTATTCTCTATATATCCATCTAATATATTTCTGAAATCTCTTCCTAAGAAGCATAGATCCTTTAAATAGTACTCTGATTGGAATCTAATTAATATTTATAACCAGAGCTAAACACTTGCCTGAGAGGTTCACTAGACAATGCTAAAGTAGGTCACCAGCATTTAAGTCTGTCTTATCCCCTCTTCATAATCCCTGTCAAACCTCTCTGCCTTCAGTGTTTGTAATAGAGTCTTTTATTTCCTTTTACTTGATGTCCTAAACTCTGAATTTCTACTGAATGGTGCATAGCAGGGCCCAGAAAATAGATATCTTTAATAAACCTAATTTGCTCTTTTCTTCTGTAGCCATAGCAGTTTGAATGGACTTAAAGGCTGTTTCAGTGGAGTGCTGGTAAATGTTTATAATTAGCTGTTTGAAAATATAGAAATAGCTGACTTGTAGCTTTTGACAGTTTTCATAGTGTAAATATTTCTACCATAGCTGATTTCAAGCTTCCAGTGTGAGTTGGAAAAAAATGGGCAGTAGTACATTTTTTTCCCTACTGTTTCCATTGAACAGATAAATTGATATAAGTAGTGTCAAGAGCACGGATTGTAGTAAATTGTAGTCAAATAATTAGGAAGTGATGAGTTTTGATATTCGTTACCTTTGTCTTAGTATAATTCACCTAATTTAAAGCTTATACAATGTAACTTTTAAAATTATGGCTGTGTTTAGCAATTGGCTAACAAAATTCCAATTGGTTGCTATAAACTGGTATGGGCTGGCTCCGGTGTATGGGCTGGCTCCGGTGTACCTGTGTCTCATAAAATCCTGGGGGATGGTCATTAATTATAGTTAAGAGATAAAAACTAAAACCAGAGAAAGAAGTGCAGCTTTAAATCTAAGGGCTGGGTAAAGTGGTAATGGGAAAGTGAGTCCTGACGTTGGAGCCAGAAGTTTAGAGGACTCATAAAACTGTGTTGGTTTCCTGGAGCTGCTTAACAACACAAATGGAGAGGCTTGAAACAGAATTGTCTTACAGTTCTGAGAATAAGAAGTCCAAAATCAAGGTTGACAGAGCCATAAGGCCTCTGGAGAGTTTAGGAAATGATCCTTCCTCGCCTCTTCCAGCTTCTGGTAGCCCTGCATATTCCTTGGATAGCATAACTCCAATCTCGGCCTCAGTCATCACATGGCTATCTTCCTTCTGTGTCTGTATCTCAATTTCTCTCTGCTTGTAGGAGGTCAGTCATTTTGGGTTAAGGACCCATCCTACTCAAGTATATCTTCACTTAGCAAAATAAAACAGTAACAACTGTATCCCCAAATAAAGTCACATTCTGAGGGATGATTGTTCAACTCCCAGAGATACTGAAGGACAGGGGAGCCTGGTGTGCTGCAGTCCATGGGGTTGCGAAGACTTGAACATGACTGCGTGACTAAATGGCAGTGTGATAGGGCTAGGATTTCAACATAGCTTTTCCAGCGACACAATTCAACCCATAACACTGTGAAATAATGTCTGGTCTTACAGATTTGCTTCAGGCATGAGGCTGTGAATCACATGAAAGAACTGGAAATTTATTTTTATTTGGTACTTTTTTATTTTTGGTAGTGATGTATAGAGGTCACCTTAAAGGTGAAAAGCCACAGAAAGGAAATAGTTAAAGGACTCTTTCCCTTCTATTAATAATCACTTATGAGTTAGATAATAACAGCTATTAATTAGCTTTTATAGACTAGGAAACTTTGATCACTGAAACATCCTGATCTTGAAATGGCATAGTCTTTGACATAATTCATATAATCCACTTTTGATATCTTTCATCCAGTACCTTGACAATTTCTGAAATTGAATATGAGGTGGGCTCTAATAGTGTATGCTGCTGCTGCTAAGTCACTTCAGTTGTGTCCGACTCTGTGCGACCTCATAGACGGCAGCCCACCAGGCTCCCCCAGACCTGGGATTCTCCAGGCAAAAAATACTGGAGTGGGTTGCCATTTCCTTCTCCAATGCATAAAAGTGAAAATTGAAAGTGAAGTTGCTTAGTTGTGTCTGACTGCTGGCGACCCCATGGACTGCAGCCTACCAGGCTTCTCCGTCTATGGGATTTTCTAGGCAAGAGTACTGGAGTGGCTTGCCATTGCCTTATAACACTAAAACATAAAGGTGGCACTAGTGGTAAAGAACCCACTTGCCAATGCAGGAGACTTAAGATACGGGGTTAGATCCCTGGGTCAGGATGATCTCCTGGAGAATGAATTGGCAACCCACTCCCGTATTCTTGCCTGAAGAATCCCATGGACAGAGGGGTCTGGTAGGCTACAGTCCTTGGAGTCGCAAAGGGTGGGACACAACTAAGCAACTCAGCACCAGCAAAACATAAAAGGACTAAAGAATATCATCTTTCTATCTCCTAGCTTAGAGGCAAACTTATACATTTGATTTGAAAATGATTTGACAAATTTTATTTGAAGTATTGCTTTTATAGAACACAGAAGCTAAGCATATCGAACTAGAACCTCAGTCATGGTAGAAAAAAGCAATGGAATGCTCACAGAGAGGAAATGTCCAAAAGTTTACAGAGACCTATGCTTTTACACAAAGATTTCGACCTGTAGATGTGGCTCACGCCATAGAATTTGAACCTGGATGCACGGCTTCAGGATCAATGCCCATTTCTGGCAGTGTCTGATGAATATCTCAATATCTATCTGTATTTTAGACTTCTAGTTTCTCCTTATTCTTAGGGTTACAGGTACCGACAGAAAAGCAAAAATGCCTTTCTAAAGCATGGCAGGAAGAGAATGAGGAAAACAAGTTTTATGCATTTTTAATTTCAAAAAGATCATAACGATTCTCTATAAAGACACACATAAAGTGAGTTAGTATTATTTGCGAGTGAAAACTCAAGAACTTCTCATAGTAGAGTTATATAGATCTTAGTCTTAAGACTTAAGAGCATTACTCAACAGTTGAAATGAAAACCTTGTTGCATGGAGAGTCAGAGAGAGAGAATATAATTTTCTTTCAGAAGTCTGTATGATTCAATGAGAATACTTATGTGACCAGAATGAGACCTATTGAGCATATGCATCTTATATAAAAGATAATACTGTAATTACATCTTCAAATATTAAGGCTGAAAGTTACTGGTTATAACACCCATTTAATGAATCAGGCAAGAACCTTTTTGGAGTTTTAAAAAGCACTTTTAAATCAGAGCAGCACAAATCACAGTGACAAAGTGGATAATGTATCTGTTCTATATGTCTGCATCTATAGCAGAAACTAACGCAACATTGTAAAGCAATTATATCCCAATAAAAAAGTAATTAAAAATAATTTAAAAATAAAGAGGAAACTCTGAAAAATAACTGGCTAAAGGAATAAGTGTTATATGTTAGACATTATTTTGTGAGATTCTTTACATGTTTTGTATCGTTTAATCCTCAAAACAACCCAGAGAAGCAAATGTTATTAACCCTGATCTCAAAAGATTCATTTGAGGCTCCAAGAGGTGACACCACTCACTTAATGTTCCAAGAGCGTAAGTGAGAAAGCCGGGATTTGCCCTCAGCTATACTGACCCCCAGGGCTTCCCTGGTGGCTCAGCTGGTAAGGAATCCACCTTCAATGTGGGAGACCTGAGTTCGATCCCTGGGTTGGCAGGATCCCATGGAGAAGGGAACAGCTACCCACTCCAGTATTCTGTCCTGTAGAACTCCATGGACTGTTCCATGGGGTCACAGAGCCAGACACGACTGAGCAACTTTCACTTTCACTTTCATACTGACTCCCAAACTCCTATTGCTTCCATGTTTCATTTTTTGAAGATAGGCATTAGCCCTCTTTCATAACTGTTATGGGTTCCACTGCTACACACATATTTTTAAGAAACCAACATTGAATTAGTGCTTCCTGTATTCTTAGAGAAACTCATATTCCAAATGAGGTAGAGTTAAAAAGTAAAATAGATTAGAAAAAATAAAAGTGCATTCATGGGAGATTCATTTACAGTGCATCATTAGGGAGCAATAGGGTGTTCTAGAATGCTGTTCTCATTCTCCACCTTTGATTTCAAATGAATTATTACTCCCTCCTCTAGCCCTGGAGCTGGAGTTTGAGGCTGAATCTGGCACTTCATGGAGCCCAGATTTGAATAAATGTGGGAGTTAATAATTTGGTTCACAAAGTGATGGCCCTATAAGAAATGATAGACATGGGCAAGCAGAGAGGTCATGAAAAGGTGCTGTCTGAAAGCTTGTGCAATAGTCCGTGCTGTGCAGAAGGGTTTACGACCTTTTGTCCAGGGAGTCTGCTCTTTTCCAGTGTGATGTGACAGCTGCCTAGGGCAATGCAAATTCATGGGGTTAGAAAAAGCCCAAGGGCCCCAGCCATTCCAGAAGATGAAAGGCAACTGAGATGGCGTGGCTCAGTCTCTTCTTGCACCATTATATACCCAACCCACGTAGTGTAGCTGATTTTGCAGTAGCTGATCCTCCTTTCCATAACCTTTGGCTTATTGCTTGAGGTTATGCTTTGGTACTTCAAACATGCCCTGGTTTGATTTAAGAACATTGCTCAATTCTATGTAAATTTCAGTATGCTGTACCAGAAATGCTTCATATTTGAATTGAGTTTGCATCAGTGCTGGTCCTTAGGAGTCAGTGGAAATGACGCGATCCTAGATATCCGAGGTGCTGTAGGACACGATGTGGTCTCAGAAAGAGAGAGAAGGAGGGAAAGAAGGAAGGGGGGAAAAAAGGATGGGTAGTGGAAACTGGGGGAGAGGAATAGCGCTTCTGACAGGTGCACACCTAGCAATTCCACGCAGACAGTGAAGATCACTCTTGCAATAGCAACCAGTTTCATCCGACAGCTGTGGAGAAATGGGGAGCAGAAGCACCTTTCATTTCATTCTCATCCTCTCAGTTTTGGTTTTGTGCTGCAAATGATTCAAGGAGATAATAGGATTCTAAGAAGACAAATTTTGATTAGGATTATTGCCTGTTATAACCCAGAATGCCATAGTCGAAAGCAGACTATGTGTGACATAAAATAATGGGTGCTCTATACTTTTAGTAAACGATCTAGCAAAGTTATCTTCCCACAGCATGAGCACTGAACTTTATTATTTTCTTTTTCACATTCCCATTCAAATATGTTAACTAGAAAGGAATTCACCTATGAATGTTCAGGAACCCTTTAGCCTGGTTAGTTTGTGCCATGTTGGGTAACAAATAACTTGGTAGGGGTACTTAAGAGATGGGATAATATTATGGGAAGGGTCCAAAGCCATAAATGGAGTATAGGGATTTACTTTGGAGTCCTGTGTTTGGAGGAGACATAGATGGGCGTCTGGGTACATGTATCTGGATATACAGGAGGAAAAGAGAGTTGAGAGGAGATGGGTCATCAGATACAAGTGCTGATGCTACAGTTTTCCCTGTGGTCATCCAGGAATGTACATACCTTACATATTAGTCTCTTGGCTATCAAATCTGTAATTCTGTTTATATGAATCATTTCTCAGCTCACAAGAAAACTGCATGTTTTATCTCGATAAACTTGTATCACTAATTCATCTTCATTTCCTTAGCGTAATATGAGCATTGTAAATTGAATTATTTTTGGTTCTTGTGTGAGAACTGGAGTAATCCATAATATATAGATATACCATGGAGTTTATTCATTTCTTCAACATGCTATCAACTTCAGACAGACTCCTAGGCATTTGGGTCAGAGATTCATTGAAAGAATGGCTTAGTTGACATATAACCTGGCATTACATCATTCTGAATTGTGTATGAATAGGGATTATAAAAAAAAATTTGCTAGTTGGCCAGAATGTAGACTCCCTTTTATAGAAGTTAAGTTTCCTGGTGTAATGTAATATCTTCTCTTTGTATTATGGTACCTTTCCTAATTATATGTGTACTTCATTTAAAAGAGTGTATAGGGCCAAACCATATTTGACTAAGAAGGCTTGCAGTGCACATTATTTAAACAAGCATGTTTATGTAGCTATAGAAATATGAAAAAGAACAGAAAATAATTAGATGAAATTATATTCTTCTTTCAATCAATTCCCATTTGTACAACGCTAAGGTTTTTTTTTTTTCCTCCCTTATGTTTTTGCTCTCCAACTAAGCTTTCTTTTGCCATTAAATATTTTTTCCAGTTTTGTTCATAATTTTATTGTGTTCTACTTCTATTTCAATGACAAAGGAATGATATGTGGAAATGTCAACTATGACTCCTTCTGAAATCCAAAAGAGAGAGGATATATGTATATGTATAGATTATTCACCTTACTGTACAGTAGAAACTAACACAGCATTATAAAGCAAATACACTCCAGTAAAATTAATTTGTTAAAATATGTAAATAAGATTCCCTCCCTTGTCCCCTTTCCCCACAGCTCTTTTCAGTGCTTCCCTGTCACTTTTCCCCCATTCTTCCTCATTTTTATCATTTTTCCTTTCTCAACCTATTTCTCATTTCTCAACCTATCCTGGTTGCTAGCCCTTCTCTCTTCCCTCTTGCTCTCCTTTCTTTTCTCTTTTTAATCCTTAGATTTAAAGACTGAAAACAATGAGTGGTGTCTCATGCTGATTGGGGCTGATCTAACACTGTTTCCTTTTAATAATGCTATTTAGTGTTTATTGAGTACTTGCTTATATTTCATCTTATCTTCACAGCTCTAGGAGGTGGGTATTCTTACGGTGCCCATGTTACAACGTGTGGCTCAGTTAACTTCGGCAGTTTTCCTGTGGCCACACAGCTAGGAGCTGTGTTTTATCTCAAGATAAATGCTCTTCTGATTCCAGAGTCCATGCACTTAACTTAATCATTATTGAATGCTTTCCCTTTTCATCAAAGGCCTGTGATCAGGTCCTTTCCTTCTAATTGATGCTATCTCCCTGTAGGCTGGTGTAACTCAGCTGTGTACCCGTCACTCATAACTACTTTCTCCCTCTTCCATCCTCCCAATGACCTGTCCTTGTGTTTGCTGAAACTTGTAGAACAAATCAGTTAAATGAGTTGGGGTGTCTTGTTGTTAATTTATAGTTAGGAAAATAGGGGTAGGTGCTTGGTTGACAAGAGAAAATTAAGTCTATCCTAAGATATGGGTGTCTTTTGTTTTTTTGTTTTTCTTTTTTTAGAAAATTACTCCTATGTTCACTGCAGTTTTATCTTCCATCTCTTTGAAAGTAGATATGGGTGAGTAACAACCTCTGTAAGACCCTAGAAAGAGCAGATAAGCCACTTCTATGTGAATCAGGCAAAAATGTATACCTCTGCCTTAGATCTTGAATGTATAACTTACATAAGATTTGACAATAACCAAGAAATCGAACTATCACCATCTATTTTATCCTAACAGCATTGCAATTATAACAGGAATTTATGTGCTTTTTAAAATATTTTAGGAAACTTAAATACCCAGAGATATTAAATGACCTAATGAAAATGATAATTCAACAAGTATCTTCTTCATGCTCTGCACAGAGCCGGAGACTTTGCTTATTTTATCTCAACTATGATGTTTTTTCCACTACTTCATGCTACATAGAATCATCATGTCTCAAATTTGTCATATTTTCAAACTAGCTAGTTCTGTACTTTCTTATTTTAATTTGTGCTGTGTTGTACTCAGTCACTCTTTTGTGTCCAACTCCTTGTGACCCTATAGACTGTAGCCCGATAGGCTTCTCTGTCCATGGGGATTCTCCAGGCAAGAACACTAGAGTGGGTTGCCATGCTCCTCCAGGGGATTTTCCCAACCCAGGGATCATACCCAAGTCTCCCATATTGCAGGCAGATTCTTTACTGCCTGAGCCACCAGGGAAGCCCATTGTACCACAGTTTGTGAACTCAACCTCTTCCATCATGTACAAGTTTGAGAATATTTACTATGCCTTTATCTCTTTTATTCTTATATTCAGTTAATCATCAAACTCTATTGATATTTTTTAATAAAAGGTTTTCTATTTTGGTGACTCTGCTATAGTTTCAGGTTCATCACCCCATGATTACATTATCACAATTGGATCTAAATGGATTTTCCACCTTTAATGTTTCCTCTCTCTCATCTACTTTGCATGCTGCTGTTTTAAGTAGTTTTCCTAAAAAGGCTTTTCATCATCTTAAGAACCTGTAATGGCTCCATTGCCTCTGGTCCCAGTTCTAAATTATTCATTCTAACTTTCACTGTTTGACCTCTACAGCATGAAAAATATCTTTCCTGTTCAACACAAAGTCACATGTCCTCACAAGGAAAATTGCCTGTTCCAACTGGAATGCCTTCCACATAGTTTCACATACATGTACCCACTCACGCACTGCCCATTTAAACCACTTTGCCTTTCCCGATAATGTCCTTGTCTAGGATTTCCTACCTTTTTTCATGAGTCCATTCTTCGGTAAACAGACTTATTCTTCTCTTCTTCCAGTTCTTCTCCCCTTCTTACTTTCCTTCCTTTGTCAAACATTACCATTTCTACTATGTCAGGAACCACACTAGGATGAAAATAAAGGATGTGTGTGAAAAAAACCTAATTCTTGTGCTAAAGAAACTCAAGATCAAGTGAATCCAATGTGTTTGTAACATAACCTCATTCATGTAAGTGTTGTTCCTGTGGTGACTCCATTCTGTGAATTTATACTTCTCACTAGCAATTATCATTGTTTTCATGGTAATCAGGAAAAAGAATCAGGAGTACATCCAGTGTACAAAACAAAATATCTGGTTTTGAAGATATAATAAAGGATCATACGTGGTTTTTGATCAAGAGACTTAAGATCTAGTGGAGAAAGTGGTTGTATATTAACAAATTCACAGATATATGTAATAATTGACAAAAGTTGATTAAAATGTGGCTCAAATAAAAAGTGATCAAGGAAGGAATCTATGAATCAGAAAATTTGGGAAAGACTTCCCAAAGTAAATGGAGCTTTAGTTGTTTTGGGAGAAAAATATGACTAACAATAGTCACTAGATGGGGGCAACGTACCATTTGATTCTATTAATATATTGTCTTCTAGTGCACATTGATTCTTTTATGTCTGGAAATTCTATCTCCCTAACTACCTGGTAGGCTTCTCCAGGAGACCATGTGTTTTCACATGTTTATTTTTGTCTCCTAGAGCATCTAGATCTGATGTGGGCAATAAAGGACCATCTGTTGATTGTGTATAAGCATTAAATTATACAGGCCATAATATTGTGAATTTAAGTTTACCACCATCCAGTTATTCATTATTTTACAACTCACCCAAGTTGTATAATTTTTATTTTATAGCTGGTAAAACCCATGCATAAATGGATTAAACAATCTATCCAGTAGTAGAAAAACCCTCAATGTGACCTGGGATTAAAACATTCACATCTTCCCATTTTCCACTAAAATTCTTAGGAGTTATCTATGAGAGAAGATTATTATTTGCATTTAAAATGCATCTGTTGACTTTCAAAAGTGTTCACTGACTTTTTTAAATTTCTCATATGTGCACACATACCTAATGAAGACTGATGACAGTAAACACTATTGTTAGTTGTACTGTTTGTCCTCGTTAAATATTTCTTAGACAAAGTTGTTCCCAAAACATTATTTCCTGAGCCATGCTCGTGAATGCAGTACAAGACATAGAAAAGTCCAAATTAGGAAGAATCAAACAGGGCTTCAGAGTAACTGTTTTAATCTAGGATTTTCTATTTTCAGACTGTGGGTTTGGTGCAAATTGATTTACCCCTCTAAATTCAACTTTTATTGTTCATAAAATAAACCTGATAATACAGCACAGAATTCTTTGAATGGTTGCATTAATTTTATCTAACAATCTTGTTTTAAAAAGATGACTTCTTATTTCATATCAGAATATTTTTCTCCATGGAAGAAAAGATGATAGTGCTTAAAACTCACATGGTCTGAAATTAAGAATTATGTGGTAATTTTAAGAAGGTTGCCCAGTCCAAACTTAGCTACTGTAGTTTCTCCATAGCCTATGAGAGAATGAGAAGAACTCTGGGTTCTCTTTGAGTGTGTCTTCTGAAGTGGTTCAGATTTGAGCATGACTCACTTGCTGTAGCCTTATTTCTGTATGTTTAGAAGCACACAGACAGAGAAGGCAATGGCACCCCACTCCAGTGTTCTTGCCTGGAAAATCCCATGGATGGAGGAGCCTGGAAGGCTGCAGTCCATGGGGTCGCTGAGGGTCACACACGACTGAGCGACTTCATTTTCACTTCTCACTTTCATGCACTGAAGAAGGAAATGGCAACCCACTCCAGTGTTCTTGCCTGGAGAATCCCAGGGATGGGGGAGCCTGGTGGGCTGCTGTTCGTGGGGTCGCACAGAGTCGGACACGACTGAAGTGACTTAGCAGCAGCAGCAGCAGAAGCACACAGAATGAGTGAAATTTCTAAGGTCGACAGAGTTGTTAATATGATAGAAAGTACTGGAGCAAACACTCAAAATGAGAAACAGCTGTCCCAAATGTTCTCAGAAACCATGATATGTACTCTGTCGTCATAGTAATCCAGCCATTGTGTTTTAATTTTCCTCACAGAAAACACCATCTACTGTGCTATGGGTTTCCATCTGTGTGTGTGTGTGTGTGTGTGTGTGACAGAGAGAGCTGATAATGCACTGAGTATTGTGTTTCTGCCACTGTTTCTGATGCGATGAGAGATTTTTGTTCCATTTCATTGCTACGAAGAGAAGTTGAATAAAAGAAGAGATTTTTGTGCCATTTCATTGCTACAAAGTTGAATAAAAGAAGAGTAAATGTGAAGGTTTTCTACTTTATGTTTTAGTCCTACATTTTTTTTTTTGCTTTAGGTCATATAAAGAGTATTTGAGAGTGAAAAAATGATATGAAAATTAAAAAAAACCTTGTATTTTGGAAAATGGATATATGGGTGTGATTTTATTTTTCTTTCCACGTTGGCCATTGCTGTAAATACCCTCTCTTCATAATTTTATCTCATATTCATTTTCTTTACTAAAAAAATAAGAGTGTTGACCTACATAGAAGTAAGAAGAAAGTAGTTGTTCCAGCATCTATTCAAAGAGAAGGACTAAATCCTGAAGAAATAAAACATATGCAGATGTATGTAAAATTCATGTCCTATTAGTCTCTACTCAGAAAGAAAACTGGTACAGGAAGGTTGTCTGCTCTCAGAATCTGGGTCAAATAATATTGCTTTCTCTATGGAGTGTCGAAATAGATGCTTATTGAATTTTAACATGGCATAAATCTGAATTAGCTTGCAAAAGGTGTTGAGAAAATCAAGGCTCTCTTAGCTTTGATTGCTGTACACATGGGCACACATATAACCTTTAAAGACTTAGATTTTAATGACTTGTCAGCCATGAGACTATTCCTTACATAATTACTACTACGTTTGGAAGACCTACTGGGTGTTGTGTATTTCCATCTTGTGTTAGTTAGTCTTCAAATAACTATTATAATCCCACTTAACAAATGAGGATAGCACATCCCATTAAGTAACTTGCTCAAGATATCTGGAATCCACCCTGTTCTGTTTGACTCCAAAACCATCTCAAATGTAATACCAACATTCCTCCCAAATTCCTGTATTATGAGTAGGTCATTATGGGTTAAGGGATAAGGTTGATTATGTATATTTGCTTCTGTATTTTTTTCTGCTTATTTAACATAGTACCTTGTGAGCCTAGGTCACAATTACTTTTTACTACTCCATAGAATGGGAATCCTTAATGGCTCAGTGGTAAAGCATCTGCCTCAATGTGGCAGACGTGGGTTTGATCCCTGGGTTGGGAAGATCCCCTGGAAAAGGAAATGGCAACCCACTCCAGTATTCTTGCCTGGGGAATCCCATGGACAGAAAAGCCTGGTAGGCTACAGTCCATAGGTTTACAGAGTTGGACCCAACTTAGTGACTAAGCCATCACCACCTCTCCACAGAGTACAAAATAAAACAAAAGCGTGAAAGACTTCCCTGCTGGTCCAGTGGCTAAGAATCTGTGCTGTCACTGCAGGGGGCATGGATTTGACCCATGGTCAGGAAACTCCATCCCACATGCCACGTGGCATTGCCTAAAAAAAAGAAAAGCATGAAAATTGTGTCTGTACATTTGACACTAGTGGTTAAGAACCTGCCTGCCAATGCAGGAGGCATAAGAGATGAGAATTCGATCCTTGGGTCAGGAAGATCTCCTGGAGAAGGGCATAGCAACCCACTCCAGTATTCTTGCATGGAGAATCCCATGAACAGAGGAGCCTGGTGGGCTACAGTCCATAGGGTTGCCCGGAGTTGGGCACAACTGTAGTGACTTACCACACACGCATGCGCGTGTATGGAGGCAGGAAGCAAAGTAAGAGACAAAAATTGTTCCCCAAATTATCCTGTGCTAATCCTTATGTTGGAATTTTTAAAAAGTGGTGTTTCAACCAAAGAAGCTTCGGATCAGTGTGGAGATAAATGCCTAATCAGTGGAATTGAAGACATTATTAAATCAACCACGTACCCCTCACAATGACAGGAAAAACAATTCAACAAACTGTTTTAATAAGAATCAATTTTAATTTAATTTATGGTGGAAATTATATACTACGGAGTTTTTCATGACTTTCAGTTCAGTTCAGTTCAGTTCATTTGCTAAGTTGTGTCCGACTCTTTGCAACCCCATGAATTACAGCACGCCAGGCCTCCCTGTCCATCACCAACTCAAACTCACGTCCATCGAGTTGGTGATGCCATCCAGCTATCTCATCCTCTGTCGTCCCCTTCTCCTCCTGCCCTCAATCCCTCCCAGCATCAGAGTCTTTTCCAATGAGTCAACTCTTCACATGAGGTGGCCAAAGTACTGGAGTTTCAGCTTTAGTGTCATTCCTTCCAAAGAAATCCCAGGGCTGATCTCCTTTAGAATGTATGACTTTGGGGATTTATAAAACCTGCAGAATATATCCCTATGAAATGCCAAGAATCCACCGGAATGTTCCCCATAGCGTGCTATGCAGTACACTGGCTCACAGTGTTAATGAGTGTCGTGTGAAGAGAAGAGTTCGGCAGTCTAATCAGTTTAGGAAAAGCTTGGCCAAAATTGTTAGATTTCTACAGTCTAAGTAGAAATATATAACACACATATGTTGTCAACTATAATAAAATAGCTATTTGTGAGTGAACTAGATCTTTTCTCTGTACTTATGAGCCTATTGATATGACTGAAGAATTTGAAGTATTTCGCAAATTATTGCAGAGCTTTAGTATCACCACATATAGCTTGTGAAGTTGTTTGTTTTGTATTCAGTTTGAGTAGGAGAATCAAGAGATGAATTTTAAGGGAAGTTACTACTTTTCTGTCACTCATTTCTACATCTGATCTTATAAGTATTTTGAAATTTACAATATTATGGACAATGAATTGTTAAAATTATCCTCCTCATAAACTCATACAGACACCTCCCCTCTCCAGTCAAACAACAAAACACTCATCTCATTTTTAACCCTTTGTATTAGCAGAAGGATTTTTAAAAATTAGGGTCATCTCTGCCTCACACTAACCCGCCATTTCAGGTGTCAGCATGCTAGAAAATCCAGAATTAAGTGAGTAACATGTCTTGACAAGCTCATTTAAAATGCAAATACTCTCTGAAGGAGTATGACGTGAGCAGTTCAGTATGATTTCATTTATCTAATAATTTCCCGTCTTATACAAGAGGGCAGACAAGCCTGGGAATTTTGGCCAGTTAACTAGCTTGAGCTAAGTGCAGAGGGGACAAAAAGAACTGCAAGCAGAGACAGAGTGTAGCAGGCAATGCAAGACACATCTCCTACTTAACCATTTGGTTTAGGACTAGTTCTGGTATTCAGATGATGGGTTTTCCAGTGTTAATATGCACAAAGACCAATATAATTCACTGCTTGTGAAAAGAAGAGAGGCTGTTCAAGTGAACGCTGATGTGCTTTTTCCCTCATGCACTTGATCTGAGAAAGTAAGATTAAGGCATAGTCAGACAATAGTCACTGTTGCCAGGGTATAGATGATAGATATATGATAAGTCACTGGGCCAGGGAGACTATATTCTGGTGGACATTTCCAGAGAGAGAGAGAGAGGAAAGAAGGAAAGTTGAGTAAGGGAAGCCTGAATAAATCCTTACGAGGCATTTAGGGTGGAATTGAGTGAAAGACCATGAAACATGGATAGAAAAGTTTGGGTGACTTTATCTCACTGCTTCAAAAACTTAAGTGGAATAAAGAACATGAATGGTTACTAATTTGATAAAATAATTTTTTTAAAAAAATGAGCAAGTTAGGTGAGTGGAAACAGCCTGTGAAAATGATCCCATAAAATGCATTTGAATTCTTGGGCTCACCCCTGAGCCAGGAATGGATATGATGCTAAAGAATGTAGTCAATGCTTTCAGAATTAAACTGTGAGGTAGACACAGCCCAGGTCCCAAGCTGGCCACTGGGTGGGTGACTCACGGAGAAGTTGTAAATGGCAAGCAAAGACTTTGGATAATTAATTTATATTGGAACCACAGTCTATAGAATGTGAATCAGAGTATGTGGAGAGTCTAACTAGCCACCAGGAAAAAAACAACTACAGTGGGACTTTCCTGATGGTCCAGTGGCTAAGACTTCATGCTCCTATTGCAGGGGCTGGGTTGAATCTTTAGTCAGGGAACTGAATCCCACATGCCACAAATAAGAGTTCTCATGCTGCAACTAAGACCTGGTGTAGCGAAGTCAGTCAGTCAGTCAGTTCAGTGGTTCAGTCATGTCCAACTCTTTGAGCCCCCATGGAATGCAGCATGCCAGGCCCCCAGTCCATTGCTAACTCTCAGAATTTACTCAAACTTAGGTCCATTGAGTCAGTGATGCCATCCAACCATCACATCCTTTGTCGTCCCCTTCTCTTCCTGCCTTCCATCTTTCTCAGCATCAAGGTCTTTTCAAATGAGCCAGTTCTTTGCATCAGGTGGCCAAAGTATTGGAGTTTCAGCTTCAGCATCAGTCCTTCCGATGAATATTTAGGACTGATTTCCTTTAGGATGGACTGGTTGGATCTCCTTGCAGTTCAAGGGACTCTCAAGAGTCTTCTCCAATACTGCAGTTCAAAAGCATTAATTCTTTGGTGTTCAGCTTTCTTTATAGTCCAACTCTCAAATCCATACATGACTACTGTAAAAACCATAGCTTTGACTAGAGGGACCTTTGTTGGCAAAGTAATGTCTCTGCTTTTTAGTATGCTGTCTAGGTTGGTCATAACTTTTCTTCCAAGGAGCAAGCATCTTTTAATTTCATGGCTGCAGTCATCATCTGCAGTGATTTTGGAGCCCCTCAAAATAAAGGCTCACTGTTTCCACTGTTTCCCCATCTATTTGCCATGAAGGGATGTGACCAGATGCCATGATCTTAGTTTTCTGAGTGTTGAGTTTATAATCATGATGGTGTGATCATCATGATTGATCAATCAAAAGTTGATCAATCAACTTTTTCCCTCTCCTCTTTCACTTTCACCAAGAGGCTCTTTAGTTCTTCTTTGCTTTCTGCCATAAGGGTGGTATCATCTCCATATCTGAGGTTATTGATATTTCTCCTGGAAATCTTGATTCCACCTTGTGCTTTATCCAGCCCAGTGCTTCTCCTGATGTACTCTGCATATCAGAGAAGGCAATGGCTCCCCACTCCAGTACTCTTGCCTGGAAAATCCCATGGACAGAGGAGCCTGGAAAGCTGCGGTCCATGAGATCTCTGAGGGTCAGACATGACTGAGTGACTTCACTTTCACTTTTCACTTTTCACTTTCATGCATTGGAGAAGGAAATGACAACCCACTGCAGTGTTCTTGCCTGGAGAATCCCAGGGGCGGGGGAGTCTGGTGGGCTGACGTCTATGGGGTTGCACAGAGTCGGACATGACTGAAGTGACTTAGCAGCAGCATCTCTGCATATAAGTTAAATAAGCAGGGTGACAATATACAGCCTTGACATACTCCTTTCCCTATTTGGAACCAGTCTGTTGTTCCACATCCAGTTCTAACTGGTGCTTCCTGACCTGCATACAGATTTCTCAAGAGGCAGGTCAGGTAGTCTGGTATTCCCATCTCTTTAAGAATTTTCCAGAATTTGTTGTAGTCTACATTATCAAAGGCTTTGGCATAGTTAATAAAACAGAAATAGATATTTTTCTGGAACTCTCTTCCTTTTTTGATGATCCAGTGGATGTTGGCAATTTGATCTCTGGTTCCTCTGCCTTTTCTAAATCCAGCTTGAACATCTGGAAGTTCACGTTCATGTACAGTTGCAGCCTGGCTTGGAGAAATTTGAGCATTACTTTGCCAGCCTGTGAGATAAGTGCAATTGTGCAGTAGTTTGAGCATTCTTTGGCATTGCCTTTTTTTTGGTGTTGGAATGAAAACTGACTTTTTCCAGAACTGTGGCCACTGCTGAGTTTTCCAAATTTGCTGGCATATTGAGTGCAGCACTTTCACAGCGTCATCTTTCAGGATTTGAAATAGCTCAACTGGAATTCCATTACCTCCACTAGCTTTGTCTGTAGTGATGCTTCCTAAGGCCCACTTGACTTCGCATTCCAGAATGTCTGGCTCTAGGCTGGTGATCACACCATCATGATTATCTGGGTTGTGAAGATCTTTTTTGTACAGTTCTGTGTATTCTTGCCTCCTTTTCTTAATATCTTCTGCTTCTGTTAGGTCCATACCATTTCTGTCCTTTATCGAGCCCATCTCTGCATGAAATGTTCCCTTGGTATCTCTGCTTTTCTTGAAGAGATCTCTAGTCTTTTCCATTCTATTGTTCCTCTATTTCTTTGCATTGATCACTGAGGAAGGCTTTCTTATCTCTCCTTGCTATTCTTTGGAACTCTGCGTTCAAATGGGTATATCTTTCCTTTTCTCTGCCTTTCACTTCTCTTCTATTCACCAGCTATTTGTAAGGCCTCTTCAGACAATCAATTTGCCTTTCTGCATTTCTGTTTCTTAGAGATGGTATTGATCCCTGCCTCCTGTATAATGTCTTAAACCTCCATCCATAGTTCTTCAGGTACTCTATCAGATTTAATCCCTTGAATCTAGTTGTCACTTCCACTGTATAATCATGAGATTTGATTTAGGTCATACCTGAATGGTCTAGTGGTTTTCCCTACTTTCTTCAATTTCAGTCTGAATTTGGCAATAAGTATGAGCCACAGTCTGCTGCTGGTTTTCTTTTTGCTGACTGTATTTTTTTTTAATATTTATTATTTGGCATAGCCAAATAATAAATATTAAAAAAAGATAAAATGACTACAACAATCCAACATTTCCCATATGATTTAATTAAACTGTGTTAAACATAAAAGGATGACGATACAATTCAAATACCTCAAAATATAGCTAGAAAGTAACTTTTGAAACTTGTCTCCTATAATTGTTGAAATAAGGTAACATTAAGTTATCAAGTACAAAGAACTCAACACCCTCAGTCAGTTGGATTTACCTGATATCCATGGACACCCTATCCAGCTACAGTAGAATATACATTCTTTTTGGGTGTCCAAGAAACATTCATGAATATATTAACAGACCAAATCTTACATCATAAAAAAAAAAACAAATATGAAAGAATTGAATTCATACAAAGTACATTGTCTGAAAACAATGTAATTAAATTAGAAATCAATAACGGAAAGATAGCTGGAAAATCCTCAAATAAAAACATTATTCTTTATAATCCATGAAGTCAAAGATGAAGCCTTGAGGAAAATTGAAATATATTATTTTATCTGGATGAAAATATAAGTACAATATATGAAAATGTATGGAATGAAGCTTAACAGGGCTCCAAAGGAAATTTGTAGCATTGAATACTTGTATTGGAAAAGAAGTGAAGTTGCTCAGACGTGTCCGACTCTTTGCGACCCCGTGGACTGTAACCTACCAGGCTCCTCCGTCCATCGGATTCTCCAGGCAAGAATACTGGAGTGGGTTGCCGTTTCCTTCTCCAGGGGATCTTCCTGACCCCGGGATTGAACCCGGGTCTCCCGCCTTGCAGGCAGACGCTTTAACCTCTGAGCTACCAAAAGAAGAAAAGCTGCAAATCAACAGTTAAACTTTTCACCTTAGGAAACTGGAAAGTGAAGAGGAATATTAACCCAAAGAAATCAGAAAGAATCAAAAGGTAGGTCAGAAATACACAGAAAGCAGAACAAAATAGTGAAAAAAAAAAAAGAAATAGGAAATTGTATATTAGAATCAATAAAATTGATATATGTATAACTGAAATTACCAAAAAGACAAAAGTATCATTTTTAGCAATGAAAGAGAATATACCTTACAGACACTGAAATATTAATAAGCAAATACCAAGAACAGTTATATGCACATACATTTAATAATGTAGATGAAGTGGGTCAATTCCTTGAAAGCTATGAAATATTAAAATTCAGCAAGGAAGTAGGTAACATGAATATAGCTATGTCTATTAGAGAAACCGAATTTGTATTTTAAAATTTTCCAGAGATCTCCAGTTCCAGATGGTTTCAATGGTGAATTCTGCCAAACATTTGAAGAAGGAATCACACCAATTCTACACAGTATCTTCCAAGAAATTAAAGAAGAGAGATTATTTCCAAACTTATTTTATGAGGGCAGGATTCCCTGGATTCCAAAACACAGTACAAGAAAAGAAAACTAGAGACCACTTTTCCTCATGAACATTGCCACAAAAATCCTCAACAGAATATTAGCAATTCAGAGTCTAGCCACATATGAAAAGAACAATATATAATAACAGAGTAAGATTTGTCCTGGGACAGAATGCTAGTTCAATATTTGAAAAGCAATTTATGTAACCCATCACATTAATAGACTGAAATGTTAAACCACATGTTTTTAGCTATTCATGCAGAAACTACATTTGATAAAAAGTAACAAGTATCCATGAAAAGACCTCTAAGCAAACTAGGAAAAAAATGGGAACTTCCTTAGGATGATAAAGGACATCTACAAAAAAACTTTTTGCTAATGTCATACCGTGACTTATACTTCACACTATATAAAATTAATCCAAGATGGCTTATAGATTTAAGTTTAAAATTTAGAACTTCAAAATTTTTATTAAAAAATACAGGAGAAAATACTTAGTGACTTTGAGTTGTGCAAAGTTTCTTCAACCTGACACCAAAAGCATGATCCATAAAAGAAAAATAAAACAGCTTGGTAAATTGGACATCATTAATTAAAAAAACAACAACTTTTTGCACAAGGCCTATAAATAGAATAAAAGGATAACTAGAGACTAGGAAAATTTATAAATCTCATATTTAACAAAAGACATATTTAGGGTATATCTTTTAAAAATCTCTCAAAACTTAAGAAAGCAAATTTAAAAATGGATCAACAGTCTGAACAGACACTTCATAAAGATCATAGACAGATATCAAGTAAGCTTATGAAAAAATATTCAACCTAATTAGCCATTAGGGAAATGTGACATAAATAAGCCACCACACATCTATTATAATATTTTTCCCTGTAACAAAACCCTCATTTTTTAGCTTACTTATTTTAGTAAAGGAATAAGAACACTGCAGACCTTAGTGATTTGCTGCATCTGTGAGGCAGTATCAGAATAAGCTCTCTTTTTGGAAAGATCTGCTGGAGAAGGAATAGGCTACCCACTCCAGTATTCTTGGGCTTCCCTGGTGGTTCAGGTAAAGAATCTGCCTGAAGTGCAGGAGACCTAGGTTCGATCCCTGGGTTGGGAAGATCTCCTGGAGAATGGAATGGAATGGCTACCCACTCTAGTATTCTAACTTGGGGAATTCCACAAGAATAGCATCCCACAAGGCTCAGAAAGAAGTGAAAGTGAGTCATTCAGTCATGTCCGACTCTTTGTGACCCCCTGGACTGTATAGTCCATGGAATTTCCAGGCCAGAATATGGAGTGGGTAGCCATTCCCAAGGGAGAATGGACAGAGAAGCCTGGAGGGCTTCAGTCTCTGGGGTTGCAAAGTGTCAGACATGACTGAATGACTAACACTTCTCAATTATCTCTAGTTGTTTTAACCATGCAGCTAACACCCTGACACCACGGAGCTATTTGAGTTTATTACTTATTTGACAGATATAGCAATCAAGGTCCTTTTTCTTTTTTTTCAACATTTTAAGCAAACATTTACTGAGCAATAATTACATGCCAGGTGTCATGCTAAGTGTTTTTTAATTAGTTAATGAATATTTAAATTTTTATTGGCATATACTTGCTTTACAGTGTTATATTAGTTTCTGCTGTACAGCAAAGTGAATCAGTTACATGTATACATATACCCCCCTCTTTTTTAGATTTCTCTTCCATTTCGGTTGACACAGAGTAGAGTTCTCCGTGCTTTATAGTAGGTTCTCATTAGTTATTTCTTTTATGCATAGTAGTGTATATATGTCAGTCTTGATCTCCCGATTCATCCCATCCCGTCTTCCCTCCTTGGTATCCATGAGTTCTCCACATCTGTGTCTCTATTTCTGCTTTGCAAATAAGTTCATCTGTTCCAGTTTTCTGGACTGCACACATAAACAATGTTATATGATATTTATTTTTGTCTTTCCATGTCTCTTCAAATTGCACTATTCTTTTTGTGGCCGAGCAATAATTCTGTTGTGTATATGTAATACATCTTCTTTTTTCCATTTATCTGTTGATGGACATTTAGGTTGTTTCCATGTCCTGGCTATTGTAGAAACATGCTAAGTCTTTTAAAAAAATCATTATCTCCATTAATCCATATAACCCTATGAAGTAATTTATTTTATCATTGCATAGTTGTCATTTTATATTTGAGGAAACTGAGATTCAGGTACAATATATGTTTTCTGTAAAATTATTTATTTGGTAGATTGAGTTACTTTCACTAAATACTGCATTCTAAATATCCTCCCTAACTGAAGATTCTGCTCTGATTAACTGAGTGGCCATTAGTAATGTGAGTGACATTCTCAGGAAGATGCTTTAAGAGTCAGGGTGCAGATTGTCATGTCTGTCTTCTCTTTGTCTCAGTGATGGCAGTTTTCCTGATTTTTAGAGTGATGGCAACATGAAAAAGGGTTGTGTCTGACCCATGATGAGTCTTGCAGTGTAAGTGAGACAACTACAGTGTTCAAGATAGCTATTACTGCAGCAAAATCCAGCTTCCTCTCACTGATATATACACACAGCTAGTCAACAGCAGAATTGGGGCTCCACCTACTTATTAGTGTACTTGCTTTACAGAATCTCAACAGTGTGTTAGAAATTTAGTGTGTAGACGATAAACAGTAGATTCCATGTAGGACACTTTCTTGAGAAGATGTGCCTCAAAGGTCCTACTATAATCATTCTTTCAATCTTCATATATAAGGAAGCTTAAAAATATCTACCAGGTGTTTATTATTCTTTCCAGGAAGTTTTTTTCCTCTCTGTTCTGGAACATAAGAAGATGATTACAGTTTCCAAACCAAATGATCAAAGGCTGTGAGATCTCAGTTCAGTTCAGTTGCTCAGTCATGTCCGACTCTTTGCGACCCCATGAATCGCAGCATACCAGGTCTCCCTGTCCATCACCATCTCCTGGAGTTCACTCAGACTCAGGTCCATCGAGTCTGTGATGCCATCCAGCCATCTCATCCTGTGAGATCTAGTAAATATAAATATACTTAAGTGTAAGGTGGAAGATGTTTGACATTTACACTACATTGGAAAATTTAAATTCTTTCATCCAGACAATCTACTATTGTGGTTATTGTTTTGACTTACTAAGGTGCAGAGAAAGATAGGTTTATACTTTCTAGAGGTTTATATTGAGAAGGCCATATGTGAGAAGGAAAGAGATGATGAATAATCAGAAGACTGTGGATAAGTGATATAATCCATTATGACCTATGTGCATGGGTCATCCAGGAGAGAATATTTAACACTTTTGAGGAGGTTGAGGAAAGTCCCTGGTGATGTGAATAGAATTTCTTAGACATTAGGAAAAAGGCATTATGAGTAAAGAAAATAAGACATGCAGATCCCTGGGAGTGAGAAAAATCTGGACTTTTTTGGATCTAAGGATTTCAGAATTGCAGAAGGCAGGGTATTTGTTGGAGAGTGATAGGAGATGCACCACCCACAAACCACAGCTGGTGAGTGACACTAAAGGAAGTGCCCCGTGAATCAAAGCTAATTCATTGCTTTCCTGGATCTCTGAATCATCAGAGTTGTTCATCAGAGAACAGAGTTGTTCTATTCAGTGTAATAAACAGAATTTGTCTGTGAAAGGAAGATGACAACAAGGGCCAGATTCAACTGGTCTATTATGACTGGCTTTTGCTGGGGGAGGATGAGAAAGTTTTGTAATATTTACCCAAAGTAAGAACTGCTCACTTGTTTTACATTTCTCTTTAAAGTGAATAAGAGCATAAAATTGTATCCCCCCACTCCGCCCCCCCCCCCCCGAAAAAAACTGTATTTCAAGAAGTACAGGAATGGTGGGAAGGCAATTCCTTGTCTGGGGAAGTAAGTCTTACCAGGAAATGGTACCAAGTAACTTGATAATCATTTTTTTTTATATAAAAAGGACAAGAAGTTTGATCTTTGTCTTACTCATACCCCAAAATAAATTCAAAATGTTGACCTATGAGCTTAGTGTGCTTAGTCGCTCAATCCATGTCTGACTCTTTGTGACTGCAGCCCACCAGGCTCCTCTGTCTGTGGGATTCTCCAGGCAAGAATGCTGGAGTGAGTTGTCATTTCCTTCTCCAGGGGATCTTCCCGACCTCAGGCTCGAACTCGGATCTCCTGCAATGCAGGCAGATTCTTTATTGTCTGAGGCACCAGCGAAGCCCCCAGCTAAAGCTAAAAACTTTGGGGAGAAAACATGGAAGGATCTTTTTTGATTCAGTGTTAAACAAAAGATATTTGTGTCATAAAAAGAAATAACCATAAAAGAAAAAAAATGACTCCACTGAAGTGTAGAATGTCTGATTATTATCAGAAATCATTAGGAAAATATTAAATAGTCACAGGACAGTAAAAATACTTGCAAGAAATGTACCTGAGAAAGAACTGGTGTCAAAGATTCATAAAGAACTCTTAAACTCAATAATAAAAAACAGAGACAACCTGATTTAAAAAATAGGCAAAAGATTTGAACAGGTATTTCATAAAAAGAAATTATACAAATGGTAATGAACACCTAACAAACAATTGTCAATGCCATTAGTCATCAGGGAAAATGTATACTAAAATCACAGTGATGTGATAACTCACTGAGACATCTAGAATTTTAAAAATAAATAAACCAAATGTTGGTAAGAGTGTGGAGCAACTGAAACTTTTATTGGTTGGGATGTAAAATGGTACAACTAATTTTGGAGGGTTCTGGAAGTTACTTAAAATTTTAAACATGCAGCTACATAATGACTCTGTAATTCTAATCTTAGTTATTTATCCAAGAGAATAAAAATGTATTTCTACAAAGAGACTTGTTTAAGAATATTCATGGCAGTTTTATCCATAATAGCAAACCTTGGAACATTTCAGATATCCATCAAATAGTACATTGGAATACTACTTATCAATAAAAAGGAATAAAATACTGATTTACATAACATGGAGAAACAAAATTTACACAAATAAAAATGTTATGTATGTGTGCTATGCATTTGTGCTTGGTCGTGTCTGACTCTGTGATCCCATGGACTGTAGCCCAGCAGGCTCCTCTGTCCATTGAATTTTCCATTCAAGAATAGTGGAGTGGGTTGCCATTTCCTTCTCCAGGGAATCTTCCTGACCCAGGGATCGGACCTGCATCTTATGTGTCTCCTGCATTGGCAGTCTGACTCTTTACTACCACACCAAAATGTTATGCTGAGTCAATAAAACACACATACACACACACACAAAGAGTATATTCAGTATGAATTCCTTTCTAATAATTCTACTAATTTTAGAATGAAAAAAATCAGCACAGTGGTTGCCTCTGGGGAGGTGGAGGCAGAGGTTGAATTGGAAAGAGTGTGAAAAATGTTCTGGAATAATGTTGATTTTCTTTATGTTGACATATAGGGATTCGGATTTCACAGATGTAAATATTTATCAAAATTCAGTGAATGTACAGCTAAGAACTGTGCATTACATATATAATTTGTCATTGAAAGAAAAACACAAACATTGGAGTATGCAGGGTGGGAAGTGTACTGTTTTCACTGTTTACTTTGAAATGCATTAAAAGTTAAGATAAATTAATAGAAGGAAAGATAAGTGGATAAATATATCATAAAGCACCTTTGCTAAAATATTACTGATAGAATCTAGGTGATAGATATATAGATATTCACTGTAAAATCTTAAAAATTTTCCTCTGTATTGAAATTTTTCTGAATAAAGATATAGAAAATGTTCTTTCTTACATTTTCCAGCATCTGCTAGGCTTAAGATAATAATTTAGTCTTCCGTTTCTTAGGCAGACAATGCACCCACCCTTCCATTAATGCAGAAATGAAGTCACAGGGTGGGTGGATACTGTTATGACTAGTTAATAAGCACTCACTTACCACTCCCCATTCCAGCATGCTGCCTCTGGCCCAGGGCTGCCAGTAACCGAAACACAAGTCCCCACTGGGAACACAAGTACAATGAGACAAGAGTCTCATCAGTATAGACAGTGAAGGTTGAAGTTCATGCGAGATCGTACAGGTTTATTAGAATATTTTAATCTGAAAAAATCGCAGTTAGTTAACACATTCTCCTTTCGCACCCAGTGTTTCCTGTTCATGCTCTTATTTACTTCCTAAATAATAATGGCATAGGTTATTAGAAAATTTTCAAGTATAATTTGTATTTGTCCCCACTCCGCTAATTTCCTCTTTCACATCTTAGAAGAATTATCAGTCACCCAGTAGTACAGCACAGAAAACTAGAAGTAATTTCTGGTTACCCAGTTTTCCTTATCCCCAGTGCTCAACCTATCATCAAGTCTTGTTAATTCCATGTGATCTCATATTCTTCCATTTTGTCTTTCCTGTCTTCACCTTTATTCTAGATGATCATAATTTTTTACTTGAACTATAGCACAAGTCTCCACTAGCCTGTTTGCTTGGTCTTTTTTCTCATTCCAATCCATTACATTCATAGCAGTGGAATTTATTTTTCTCAACATGTAGCTGCATTGTGTCACTACTTTGCTTAAAACCTTTCATTGTTATTACCTGTGCATAGCCTTTGTTCCCCCCAATATTTTTTATTGATGTATAGTTGATTTATAACGTTGCATTAATTTCTGCTGTACAGCAAAATGATTCGAGTCAGACACGACTGAGCAACTGAACTGAACTGAGTGAGATGCGAAGATCTAACTTCTATTTAGGGACGCTCAGGTTTATCTCTCATACACTATTTAGGTAGTTCCTCACTTATTTTTGGAGTTAGTTCAAGGGATCCAAGAATCTTTATATAAACTAAGCATTGCTTTTACACTGAGTGAGTTTTATTTTATAGCTGTTATTTCTCAAGAGTGTGTGGATGCTGCTCTGATTAATAAAATTTTACTTAAGTATTTTGTGAATTTCTGGAAGAATTAGATTTTGTTTTTTAATCCATGTATAAACAAAATAGACATACTTTCACGTGAGATTTATTGTATTTTCTTTAAAAAAAAAAAGAGCTTCCCATCCATAAAGTGTTCTGAACCACTGCTGCTTATTATTGAACATAAATAAAATTAATTCATTTCTGTGACATATTTTACTTTTCTACTAAGTTAGAGAAATTTTTCTATGTTTAGTACTAGAGTGTTAGAAATTAAAGGAACCCTTGAGGCACTTCAATTTAGTTCCTTTATATTACAGAAAAGGACATGGTAGGTTGGAGATTTAAAGTATGTATCCAATCCCACAAATAGTAAGAGGGTAGAATGAAGACTGGTGCCCTGTCTTATAGTCCAGTGTGCCTTCCATCCTTCAGCCTCTTTCAGACACTGCCCTCTCAAAATGCAGTGAGAGACCAGATTTCTGAGACAAGTGTCAACTGAGCGGTCTAGTCCATTCATTCTCCTTCTCACTCCCTCCTGCCCTCGTCCTCTCATTTATCCAGGCTGTAATCGCACTGTATGAAGTGTTTATTTTTTATGGGTAGTTAAAAAAATATTTAGCCAGCTGCACATTAACATGAAAATGACCACACAAGAAAAATGGTTGCTAAGCAAAGGTAGTGTGACTCCCTCCAAATAATCAAGTAATTGTACCGAGAGCCATAAAACATGCGCAGAAGCATATGTCACCACTAAAGCGTCTCTTCTACTCACATTTTTCTCACTGCCTCTTAGATCCGCATAAAACCCAGTTCCTGGATGCCAATGGCAACAGACTTAAAACTTGACTTGTAATAGAGCTTGGTTCCCAGATGTTCCTATTGGCTATAAAGTTACACACCAGATTTAATGATATAGTTGAAATGCTTTCATAGATTTCTGCTGTAAAGTCAAGTTGAAGTCAATTTTAAGTAGGAACATAAAAATATGAAAACCCAGATGGACTAGTACTCAATCTGCTAGATTTAAGTCAACTCTGAAGACATAGGGTTCATTGAGTTAGAGTTTCTAAATCCACAGAAAAGGGGGGGTAGCTTTCTCTGCATTTAAATTTATTCTCAGACCAATTAATTTCCTAAGAATAACTAGATACCACATTTAGATAACTACTGTTGTTTAGGGACTATAATATTATCATCCTACTTTCTCTCATGTTCTCAAATGAATATGTCTAAGATTGCTTAGACAGTGTAGATTCCTGGGTAACACCCTCAGATACTATCATTCAGTAGATCTGGGTTGAGATCCAAGACTTTGTATTTTTAACAAGCACCCCAAAAGGATTCTGATGAGGTGTTCATGAACTACCCTTGTAGGAAGCATTGTGAGCTGGTTGTGATGGTGACTGCATAGCATACGACCTGTCCTCATCCAGACTTGTGTAAGACCAGAGTGACCAGAGACATGACAGTGACCCCAAGCTTTCCAAGGCAGGCTTCGTTGAAGGAATCCTCCTTGGGATACAATAATTAGAGCCAGGCCTCTGCCAGTTAAGGGGCTCTACTCTTCACAGATTTTGTGAGAAGATGAAATACAAAGCTGACAAGAAGATAACATGATCCCAAATTTGGTTCATGGCATATTTGTTTATTTATTATTTTCGGCTGTGCTGTGTTTTGCAGGCTTTTCTCTAGTTGCAATGAGCAGGGCCTAGTCTCTAGTTGTCATGCACAGGCTTCTCATTGAGGTCGCTTCTCTTGTTGCAGAGCATGGGCCCTAGGGCACGTGGTCTCCAGTTGTTGCAGCATCCAGGCTTTAGGGTACAGGCTCAGTAATTGTGGTACACAGACTTCACTGTTCTGCAGCACGTAGGATCTTCCCAGACCAGGGATCAAATCCTCGTCTCCTGCATTGGCAAGTGGCTTCTTTATCACTGAGCCATCAGGGAAGCCCTCATGACATAGCTTATTCAGCCCACCTAAGCATGAGGGAGAGCCACAGTCTTTTTACAATGAATTACATAGGTCAGAAGGACTGTTAAACATTCTTTCTGAAGGGTCTTATTGATGGCAGAGGCTATATATAAAATGATATTATTCTATTGTGAGAGATGCAGAAGTCCCATTAAGAAGATCTGAAATGAGCAGCAGATGTTACTGCTTCAGCATCTGGTTAAGATTCCTAAAGGGTCTCTAAGGAAAGAGAGACTAGGTTCATTTAAAAGTGAGCTCATTAAGAGTAATGAGGAGTAATGAATTTCACAGCATTAATAGTAATAATAATAATCATACTAGAAACAAAAGGCAAGGGAGAAAGGGAAAGTTATCCCAACTGAATGCAGAATTTCAGAGAATAGCAACAGGAGATTAGAAGGCCTTCTTAAACAAACAATAAAAAGGAATAGAGGAAAACAATAGAGTGGGAAAGACTAGAGATCTCTTTAAGAAAATTGGAGATATCAAGGAACATTTCATACAAGGTTGGACAGGATAAAGGACAGAAACGTTAAAGGCCTAAGAGAAACAGAAGAGATTAAGAAGAGGTGGCAAGAATACACAGAACCTTACAAATATGGTCTTAATGACTCAGATAACCACAAAGGTGAATCTTAAAAAAATGATGCTATTAAAGTGCTGCATTCAATATGTCAACAAATTTGCAGAACTCAGCAGTAGCCACAGGACTGGAAAAGATAAGTTTTCATTCCAATCCCAAAGAAGGGCAATGCAAAAGAACGTTCAAACTACCATACAATTGCACTCATTTCACATGCTAGCAAGTTTATGCTCAAAATACTTCAAGCTAAGCTTCAGCAGTACATAAACCAAGAACTTCCAAATGTACAAGCTGGATTTAGAAAAGTCAGAAGAACCGGAGATCAAATTGCCAATATTCACTGGATCATGGAGAAAGCACAGGAGTTCCAGAAAAACATCTACTTGTGTTTCATTGACTATGCTAAAGCCTTTGTCAGTGTGGATCACAACAAACTGTGGAAAATTCTTAAAAGAGATGGGAATACCAGACCACCTTCCCTGACTCCTGAGAAAACTGTATGCAGGTCAAGGAGCAACAGTTAGAGTCAGATATGGAACAACTGACTTGTTCCATATTGGGAAAGGAATGTGACAAGACTATATGTTGTCCCTCTGCTTATTTAACTTATATACAGAGTTGTTGTTGTCTATTTACTAAGTTGTGTCCAACTCTTTTATGACCCCATGGACTGTAGACCACCCCCCACCCCGCCCCAGCCTCCTCTGTCCATGGGAATTTCCAGGCAAGAATCCTGGAATGGGTTGCCATTTCCTTCTCCAGGTCACCTTCCCAACCCAGAGGTCAAACCCATGCTCCTGCCGCATCTCCTGCATTGCATGTGGATTCTGCACAACTCAGCCACTGGGGAAGCCCATATACAGAGTATGTCATGTGAAATGCTGGGCTGGATGAATCACAAGTGGAATCCAGATTGCTGGGAGAAATATCAACAACCTCAGATATGCCGATGATACCACTCTCTTGGCAGAAAGTGAAGAGAAACTAAAAAGCCTCTTGATGAAGGTGAAAGAAGAGAGTGAAAAAGCTAGCTTGAAACCCAACATTAAAAAAAAAATCAAGATTGTGGTATCTGGTATCTGGTCCCATCAACTTCATGACAAATAGGAGGGGAAAAAGTGGAAACAGTGACAGGTTTTCTTTTCTTGGGCTCTAAAATCACTGCCAACGGTGACTGCAGCCATGAAGTTAAAAGCTTGCTCATTGGAAGGAAAACTATAACAAACCTAGATGGTGTATTAAATTTAAAGCAGAGATATAACTTTGCCAACAAAAGTCCATTTAGTCAAAGGTTTTTCCATTAGTCTTGTAGGGATATGAGAGTTGGATGATAAAGAAGGCTGAGTGCCGAAGAACTAATGCTTTTGAACTGTGATGGTGGAGAAGACTCTTGAGAGTCCTTTGGACTGCAGGGAGATCAAACCAGTCAATTCTAAAGAAAATTAACCCTAGATATTCATTGGAAGGATTGATGCTAAAGCTCTAGTATTTTGGCCACCTGATGCAAAGAGTTGACTATTGGAAAAGACACTGATGCTGGGAAAGATTGAGGGCAAGAAGAGAAGGGAATGGGATGAGATGGTGGATGGCATCATTGACTCAATGAAAGACAGTGGAGGATGGGAATCCTGGAGTGCTGCAGTTGATGGGTTTGCAGAGTTGGCTACGGCTTAACAACTGAGCAACAACAAAGAGTAGTGGGGGAGTAACGGGCTTCATCCCATTAGAAAGAATAATAAATGAATTCCAAGGATACATTATCAGGATCATCAAACTGATTCATCCTGGACCCAAATTTGCCTCAAAGTCCAGTCAAGTTCTGTGACTTAAAATGAGTTCAACTGAAGAGGCTTTGTGTCTTTAGACTTAAAAGTTCCAAAAGCTTAAATTTCCACACATTTTCTTTCTTGGTGCCATTGTTTAATGGCTGTAAAGAGAGTGCTAGAATCTCATTTTACTAAAGCTAGGCAGAAATAGACTCTTGATGGACTGTTGTCCTAACTCATATGAAGAAAAATATTTTGTAAGAGAGCTCATATCCCTGAAGTCAGTGTCCTTGAAGACACAGAACCACTCTCTCTTCTATAATACTCAGTTAATGTCCCAAGTGCTATCCATTTTGCCCGCATGATACTATGGGCAACATTATACCTGTTACTCTGTGTTTGTTGGATTGTAGTCACTCACAATCCATGCTCCTGTGCAATGCTTGTCTTCCACAATGAAATGAAATTCCACAGCATGAGTCTTGTAGTACTCAGCAAAATAATATTGTAATTGAAGATTTTTCTAACTTTGGCTTTTTCTCCCTTAATATTTTTGGAAACATTTAATGTCTGCTACTATTCATCCGGTATTGGTTTGCAACTCATTTAGACTAAGACATGGTATTTGCTTCTTTAAGCAAATGCTCTGTGGGATATTACTAAAACATCTGTCACTTCCTGGTGTCCTGCCACCTGCTTGAGGAAAACCACAGATGTGTTGATTTAAGATGTAATTACAAGGATGTACCTGAATTACAGGTGACTCAGATGGTAAAGAATCTGTCGGCCAATGCGGGAGACATGGGGTTGGATCCCTGAGTCAGGAAGATCCCCTGGAGAAGGAAATGACAACCGACTCCAATATTTTGCCTGGGAAGTCCAATAGATAGAGGAGCCTGGTGGGTTACAGTCCATGGGGGTCACAAAGAGTTGGACACGACTTAGGGACTAAACACCCCCACCACCCACTTGAATCACAATGTAGTGCTTCTACATGAACATGTTGAGGGCTCACCTTCAAAATGAGGTCATTGCCAGGCCAATAATACGATAAGAATAGTTTATTCAGATGGAAAACCAGACGTAAGTTGGAAAGTTCTGGTGGGAGTTCTAGGGGAATCTCCAAGTCTTGGAGGTGCCAACATGTTTGGAAGGATCTCCCTGGGCATTGTGTGTGTAGTTTGATTCCCTTAATGAGGAGACTGGAGGTCAGACCAGCTGCTGTGATTCTAAAGCTCCAGGGCTGTACAGAGCTTGTCTCTCTACTTGGAGCTATAGATGTGCTTACATCAGACTAAATGTCAACTTTGTAATCAGATTAGCTACTTAAAGTTAACACAGATCCAGAGTAAACTCATACCTACATTAGAAAACACAGTGCTTTGAATTATCTCATGTTAGTTTAGCAGAATAAATGTTTTCTAAAAATGGTTTAATATTTCATCAAAATAACCTTATCATTTTATGTAATTTCTGATCATTCTTATAGTAATTGACTATAAGTCTAAATTGTCATAGTGCATTTTTTGAAACACAGTCTATTAAGTAAAAATTTAAATAACAGTAAATGAAATGGCACAGAGAAAATATGATTACATATTTTTTTAAAATGATTGTTAGATGTACAAGTTTGGAAATATGACTAAAATATTGGGGCAGGTAAACTATAAATATTCTTAATTTTTTAATCTCTGTTTCATTGTCCTTGATGCCTACAAGTATCATGTTTAAAGCATTTTGAATTACCTTTTGAGTGCAAGCAGATGGAATTGGAAAGGTGAACAATGGTCTTTGTCCTTTTGCCTGTATTTATAGCTGTTGAATGTGAATGTGCTTTTGTGTATAGCTTTATATCCTGTTGCTGCTGTCTTCCTATGCCAAATGCTGCTTTAAAATTATTAGTGGATCTCAGTAACCACCTTCAGGAAATCCCCCAAAAGTATTTCTGAAACTTCCTGCATTCCGAGTGTAATTTTACTTAGGATATCTTGAAAAAAGAAGCACGCTTAGTTCCTCTTACTGTGCTAACTCAGATTGGTTTGCTACTTGTTCAGTCTAGTAAAATGACCTCATGAAAGCACAGTAATGTAAAGCTATGATTTAATGTATACCTAGTAATAGTTGTTCAGCATTCCATTTTCATAATAACTTTGAGCCTCTCACATATGTACACTTAGATCTACTTGTAAACTGACAGACATGTCCTTTTACTTTTTAAGGACACACAGATATGTTCCAAATAGATTAGTCAAAGCACTGTTATTTTTCTGTCAAAACTACTCCACTGATAAAATGCAAAATTAACCCAAGGGTCTAGGAAAATGAACCCTATTATGATAGCATGAGACTGTCAAATTTCCATTTGGTTTTAGGCATTATAAGGGAAAGGTCATGTAAAAGCTCTGTGCCCATGATAATTGGTGAATTAGTCTCTCACTGGAGAAGGCAAGGGCACCCCACTCCAGTACTCTTGCCTGGAAAATCCCATGGACAGAGGAGCCTGGTGGGCTGCAGTCCATGGGGTCGCTAAGAGTCGGACATGACTGAGCAATTCACTTTCACTTTTCACTTTCATGCATTGGAGAAGGCAATGGCAACCCACTCCAGTGTTCTTGCCTGGAGAATCCCAAGTTTGGGGGAGCCTAGTGGGCTGCTATCTATGGGGTTGCACAGAGTGGGACACGACTGAAGTGACTCAGCAGCAGCAGCCTGTTTATAACTTTCTGAACATAAGAAGCATGGTAGATTGTTTGTCAAAGAGGGTCACACCTACAGCCATATTTAGGGGAAATTGCATATTTATGGGATCCCTGCCAAAGGACCAGCCATAGGCAGCCATTTGGTACCATGAGACACGAGCTATAGCTGATAGGATTGTAGTTATAATCCCAAAGAAACTAAAGTAACGTATGATTTGCTAGGTCAGTTATTTTCGCTCTTTTAGGATTTTGAACTGGAAGGGAATGAAATGACTTGGCAGTTGGAGATAGGAATTAACACATAACGGATGAGAAGAATGATTCTATCAATTGTAGGTGGAATGAATTGCAAGCTAAAACTATGAGGTAACACAGACTAAGAGCTGGTGGAAACCATGAGGTAGAGAACTAAAGGTAGCAGAGGAGGAAAACTCCATTGAGAAAAAGAACAGGACAGAATAAAAAGCTGGGCATTCTCTATAGGAGAAATACCAGGAAATGGACAATGTCTGAAGTTACCCAGATCATTGATAGCCTATCTGCTTTAGTTCCATTCCTGTTTAGTTTCCTGTGGCTGCTGTAAGAAATCACCATGCATTTGGTAGCATAAAATAAGAGAAGTTTATTTTCTTAAAATCACAGAGACGAGAAGTCAAAAATGGAAAGCGTCAACAGGGCCATGTTCACTCTGCGGAATCTGGGGGAGAATCCAGTCCATGCCTCTTTCACCCCCTGGTGACTCATGTCGCCTGGCTTGTGGCCGCATCACTCTAACTTCTGCCTCCATTTTTGTATTGCCTCCTCTTCTCTGTGTATCTGATCTCCTTCTGCCTGTCTCTTATAGGGACACTTGCTGTGGCATTTAGAGCCTGTGAAAATAATCCAGAAGAGTCTCCTTACTTTAATATCATTGAGTTCATACATTTTTTGGAAAACACATTTTTCCAAATAAGATAACATTCACATGTTCCTGAGCTATAAGTTTATGGACATATCTCTGGGAGCATATTATTTTCAGTTTACCATAACAAGCTCATTTTTCTGACAGAGGCTTGACTCTATCAGACTGGGTCTTCATTAATAAAAATAAAGAAAATTATGTGTCACTTAGTGTAAGTACACACCGCAGCAGGAGCACTCCATCGGTTACCAGTTATTTACACTTTTATAAGAATCACTTTGTCAGGTCTTTATACAAGAGCAGGCTTCTAAAAAGAGCTGGGTAGAGAGTAAACAAGGTTGATAGAGTCAACCTGTGTGTGTTTGTGTGTGTGTGTTTTGAAGAATCATTGGAAAAGGAGAAAAAAACTATCATTATACATTGAGTTCATTCCTGGCACTTTGCTTAATATTTTATACTATCTCAATTAACTAGCTCAATATTCCTATGAGATATATATATATATTTTTTTTCTCATGAATTTTCCTTTCAGTGTTTGTAATAGTATCATTTTATAATGTGCTGTGTCTGATAATTCTGTAGCCCTTAGTTGTTTTTTTTTTCTGTTTCTATAGCTTTATTTTATTTTATTTTTAAATTTTAATATCTTTAATTCTTTTTTTTTATTTTTTAAATTTTAATATCTTTAATTCTTACATGCATTCCCAAACATGAACCCCCCTCCTACCTCCCTCCCCATAACATCTCTCTGGGTCATCCCCATGCACCAGCCCCAAGCATGCTGCATCCTGCGTCAGACATAGACTGGCGATTCAATTCTTACATGATAGTATACATGTTAGAATGTCATTCTCCGAAATCATCCCACCCTCTCCCTCTCCCTCTGAGTCCAAAGGTCCGTTATACACATCTGTGTCTCTTTCCCTGTCTTGCATACAGGGTCGTCATTGCCATCTTCCTAAATTCCATATATATGTGTTAGTATACTGTATTGGTGTTTTTCTTTCTGGCTTACTTCACTCTGTATAATCGGCTCCAGTTTCATCCATCTCATCAGAACTGATTCAAATGAATTCTTTTATACAGCCGAGTAATACTCCATTGTGTATATGTACCACAGCTTTCTTATCCATTCATCTGCTGATGGACATCTAGGTTGTTTCCTAGATGTCCTAGATGAGATATATATTTTTATTTTATTGCTTCAATTTTATGGGTGAAGAAGGTGAAATAAAAAATGTTGCCCAAGGTAACACAGCCAGTAAGTGGCAGATCTATTATCTTAAAGTTACTCTGTCAGGATAAAATCTACTTTAGTTTTCAAGAATAGATTGTGTAGGGTATAGAGGCATAAAAGAACATGGTGTTATTTAGAGATTGCTAAATAATGCAATAAGTCTGAGTAAAAGTATAAATGAGAAATTTCAGCATATGAGGAAGTAAAGGTACACAAAAGTTAGCTCTACGTGGCTTTTCACCAACTGAGAATTATGGAATTAGATCCAGTTTTCCTCAAATTCCATGAATATTCAGTAGGAGATTGATTCCCACACATCCACTATTGACAATCCAATGGCAAATGTCACTGTTCCTTCTGCTTTCCATGTGTAGCCTACTGTAGCCTACCCACACCCTCCTAGTTTATTATGCTAAGACTTTGTGTCTGGAGAATTACAGCAGCTTTCTACCTGTGTTTTTCCACTAGCTTCGGTGACTTTCTGTTCTTCCTTAACAACACTGCAGGTTTAATCTTCTAAAGCACGTACTACTATCTTGTGCAAAAAAAAAAAAGCCACATGTACACACACACACTTTATTCTTAGACCAGTTTTAAGTTCATGGCAAAACTGAGCAGAAAGTACAGAGACTTTCCATGTAATCCCTGTCACCACATATGCACAACCTTCCCCATTACTAACCTGCTAGAGTGGTGCATTTGTTACAATTGATGAACTTATACTGGCACACCATTATCATCCAAAGTTCCTAGTTTGCATTACAGATCACTTTTGGTGTTGTACTGTCTGTGGGTTTTGATAGAGTACAATGACATATATCTACCATTGTAGTATCCTACAGAGTATTTCTACTACTCTAAAAATCCTCTGTCATCCTTCACTTTCACCAACACCCTGGCAACCATATTGCCTTTTTGTCAAAGATAATTATTGTATCCTTTTCAGATTGCCTTTTTTCACTTAGTACTATGTATCTAAGTTATCTTCATACCCTTCCTGGCTTGAATATATTGTATTGTCTGGATGGACTGAATGATATTCCATGTCTGAATATAGTACAGTTTATTAATTCATTTTCTCAAGCACATCTTGGTTGCTTCCAAATTTTGGCATTTATGAATAAACCTGATAAAGCATCCATGTGTAGGCTTATTGGGTAGATACCAAGGAGTGTGATTGCTGGATTGTATGTTTAATTTTGTAAGAAACTGTCAGACTATCAAAGTGGTTATACCATTTTGCATTGCCATCAGCAGTAAATGTGAGTTCCTATTGCTTCAAATTCTCATTAGCATTTGGCATTAGCAGTGTTTAGGATTTGGTAATTCTACTAGTTATGTAGTGGTAACTTGATTTTTTTTTTAAAAAAATTATTTAACAACATATGGCATTGAACATCTCTTCATATACTTACTTGCCATCTGTATCTCTTCTTTTGTGAGGTGTCTGTTAAGGTCTCTTGCCCATTTCTTAGTAGGGTTGCTTGTTTTCTTATGGTTTAAGAGATCTTTATATACATTGTATGTGTGCTGTGCATGCTCAGTGGCTTAGTCGTGTCCAGCTTTTTGCAGCCTCACAGACTGTAGCCCACCAGGCTCCTCTGTCCATGAGATTTTCTCAGCAATACTGCCATTTCCTTCTCCAGTGGATCTTCCTGACCCAGGGACTGAACCTGGGTCTCCTGCATTGTAGGCAGATTCTTTACTGTCTGAGCCCCCAGGAAAGCCCCGTATTAGATAGCAGTCATTTATTGATATATCTTTTGCAAATATTTTCTTCCAGTGTGGCTTGTCTTCTCATGCTCCCACATCTATATTTAATTAATATTGTTATATATTTAAACCTTTCAAAACCCTTTTTAGAAAAAAATAGCATGTCAATTTTTTTAAGAGTTAAAAATATTTGCTTAGTAAAGTTCAGAGTCCTCATTTTGGCATTTAAGATATCCATAGTTCAGTCCAACCTATGTTTCTAGTCTTACCAGTCATCAGCCACATATACTTTTATGCCACCCTAATAAACACTTCCTGAAACTCAGACACTGCTGGAAGAAGTATGAATTGATATAGCAATTCTGGTTGGAAATTCAGCATTACATAAAAACAAACCCAAAATGAACATTAAAAACAATCTCATTTGCTCCAGAAATTCCTCTTCTTGGAATAACTCCTAAGGAAATACTTGTGTATTAGGTTGGCGCAAACATAATTGCAGTTTCAGATGGTGAGTTTTAAATCCTTATAACTAGGCTCAAACACATCTTTATTAATCAAAATAGGACCTGTTACAATCAATACATTTTTGTCAATGAGAAATAAGTTTGTTTATTCCTGTGGTGTAAAAATCGATGCTTTGGGACTTGATGAACTCTTAGAAAGCATCTTCTGCCTCCTGCTGATTGTGGAAGGATTTTCCCTGGAAAAAGTTGTCGAGATGCTTGATGAAGTGGTAGTTGGTTGGTGAGAGGTCAGGTGAATATGGCAGATGAGGCAAAGCTTTGTAGCCCAATTCATTAAACTTTTGAAGCGCTGATTGTACGGTGTGTGGTGGGGTGGTGTTGTGGGAAGAATTGGGCCCTTTCTGTTGACCAAAGCTGGCTGTAGACATTGCAGTTTTTGGTGCATCTCATCGATTTGCTGAGCATTCTTCACATATGTAATGGTTTCTGCAGGATTAAGAAAGCTGTAGTGGATCAGATGGGCAGCAGACCACCAAACAGTGGCCATGACCTTTTCCTGGTGCATGTTTGACTTTGACATGAAGTGCTTTGGCGCTTCTTCTCTGTCCAGCCACTGAGCTGGTCATTACCAGGTGTCATATACAATCCACTTTTCTTCACACGTCATGATCCAATTGAAAAACGGTTCCTTATTGCATAGGATAAGAGAAGATGACACTTCAGAATGACAGTTTGTTTGATTTTCATCAGCTCTTGAGGCACCCAGTTACCGAGCTTTCTTCACCTTTCCAGTTTACTTCAAATGCTGAGCAACCATAAGATAGTTGATGTTGAGTTCTTGGGCAACTTCTCATGTAGTTGTAAGAGGACCAGCTTTGATGATAGCGCTCAGTTGGTTATTGTCAGTTTGTGATGGGTGGCCACTGTGCTCCTCATCTTTGAGGCACTCTTCTCCTTTGCAAAACGTTTTGAATCACCACTGCGCTGTAAGTTCGTTAGCAGTTCCTCGGCCAAACACACTGCTGATGATGCGAGTTGTCTCTGCTGTTTTAAGACTCATTTTGAATGCAAATAAGAAAATTGCTCAAATTTGCTTTTTGTCTAATATCATTTCCATGGTCTAAAATAAATATAAAATAAACAGTAAGTAATAAGTCATTAGCAAAAAACATAAAGCAAGAAATACACATTAAAATGATGTATAACATAGCTGTACTTGTTTAATAATGTATTCCAATACCAAATGCAAATTTCATCAATGCAAAGCCACACTTACTTTTGCACTAACCTAATACAGTCACATGGACCTCAACCTTTCCTTTCCTAAGGGTGTTTGCTGCATTATTTATTGTAGTGAACATCACTGGTTGCTTAGCTAGTCTATTTTCCCCTTCCCAAGTATTTTTAACTTGCATTCATTTATCCATCTCACTCCTATTGTTTCAGGGCTGACATTTTTCTATTCCAGTCCTGCAGAGCCTTCATAGGTCTTATGGTAAATCCACTTTCTATTTCCAATGATTACTGAAAAACACTGGCCTTGCCAACCTATTGATGGCCTTCTGCCCATCTCAGGAAATGGTTCACAAGTGGGTATATGAGACATAAGAGACCTTCTGTTGGGAGCCCTGGAAGAGGTGATTTCTGTTGAGGATGTTGCTGTGTTTGTATATGAAGCCCAGAACTGTTGCTCTCATTTCTTCACCAGCCAAAGACTAAGCAGAGCCTTTCGCAAAAGCAGAGTCAAAAGGATCTCAGAGACAAGAATTCTTAGCTATGATTGAACCACAGCTGACCTGTGCCCTACATCTGGAATTTTAACCAGTTATGTGAGCCTTAATAAGCTATTTAATGTTGTTTCAACAGCTTGACTCAGATCATTTCATTCAGTTGAATTAATCAAATTTGATACTTCATAGAAGGCAAATCTGCAGACATTGTAAATATCTATCAATAGAGAACTGACTAAAAAAATCACAAATACATGGAATAGTAAGTAGGAATTAGAAGGTAACACTGTGGAAGAATTAGAAGAGGTCACTATGGAAGAAAATATTTTTTCTGTGACTAGGTTCATAGAATGGTATTAATAATATTTTTGTATGTATATAAATTTAAAAACATATACATATGATTAATTTTGGCTTAAAATCTATATTTACATAAAATGAGGTGAGGACTTGAAGAGTGCTTAGTACAGTGCTTATAGTATATTATATGCGCATAGCTAAATTACTGAGAAAACCAGAATGAACTTTTTGGCCAACCTATTAGAATATTAGCTATTATAATTTAAGAAAATGTTAATAGTCACTATATTTAGGCTATGGGAAAAGGATCATGTTATTTTCTTATCTTGGCCTACCTGTATTTTCTTAAATTGAGTACATTTCATTTTGTAACAATAAGAAAAAACAACTCTTTCAAAATGGTTAAAATCTCGTGTCTGACTCCTTGTGACCCCATGAATCGGCAGCACGCCAGGCCTCCCTGTCCATCACCAACTCCTGGAGTTCACTCAAACTCACGTCCATCGAGTCAGTGATGTCATCCAGCCATCTCACTCTCGGTCGTCCCCTTCTCCTCCTGCCCCCAAACCCTCCCAGCATCACAGTCTCTTCCAATGAGTCAACTCTTTGCATGAGGTGGCCAAAGTACTGGAGTTTCAGCTTTAGCATCATTCCTTCCAAAAGAACACCCAGGGCTGATCTCCTTCAGAATGGACTGGTTGGATCTCCTTGCAGTCCAAGGGACTCTCAAGAGTCTTCTCCAACACCACAGTTCGAAAGCATCAATTCTTCAGTGCTCAGCCTTCTTCACAGTCCAACTCTCACATCCATACGTGACCACTGGAAAAATCATAGCCTTGACTAGATGGACCTTTGTTGGCAAAGTAATGTCTCTGCTTTTGAATATGCTATCTAGGTTGGTTATAACTTTTCTTCCAAGGAGTAAGCGTCTTTTAATTTCGTGGCTGCAGTCATCACCTGCAGTGATTTTGGAGCCCTCAAAAATAAAGTCTGACACTGTTTCCACTGTTTCCCCATCTATTTCCCATGAAGTGATGGGACCAGATGCCACGATCTTCGTTTTCTGAATGTTGAGCTTTAAGCCAACTTTTTCACTCTCCTCTTTCACTTTCATCAATAGGCTTTTTAGTTCCTCTTCACTTTCGCCATAAGGATGGTGTCATCTGCATATCTAAGGTTATTGATATTTCTCCTGGCAATCTTGATTCCAGCTTGTGCTTCCTCCAGCCCAGCATTTCTCATGATGTACTCTGCATATAAGTTAAATAAACAGGGTGACAATATATAGCCTTGACATACTCCTTTTCCTATTTGGAACCAGTCTGCTGTTCCATGTCCAGTTCTAACCGTTGCTTCCTGACCTGCATATAGGTTTCTCAAGAGGTAGGTCAGGTGGTCTGGGATTCCCATCTCTTTCAGAATTTTCCACAGTTTCTTGTGATCCACACAGTCAAAGGCTTTGGCATAGTCAATCAAGCAGTAATAGATGTTTTTCTGGAACTCTTTTGCTTTTTCGATGATCCAGCGGATGTTGGCAATTTGATCTCTGGTTCCTCTGCCTTTTCTAAAACCAGCTTGAACATCTGGAATTTCACGGTTCACGTATTGCTGAAGCCTGGCTTGGAGAATTTTGAGCATTTCTTTACTAGTGTATGAGATGAGTGCAATTGTGTGGTAGTTTGAGCATTCTTTGGCATTGCCTTTCTTTGGGATTGGAATGAAAACTGTCCTTTTCCAGTCCTGTGGCCACTGCTGAGTTTTCCAAATTTGCTGGCATATTGGGTGCAGCACTTTCACAGCATCATCTTTCAGGATTTGAAAGAGCTCAACTGGAATTTCATCACCTCCACTAGCTTTGTCTGTAGTGATGCTTTCTAAGCCCACTTGACTTCAATTCCAGGATGTCTGGCTCTAGGTGAGTGATCATACCATCATGATTATCTTGGTCATGAAGATCTTTTTTGTCCAGTTCTTCTGTGTATTCTTGGAACCTCTTAATATCTTCTGCTTCTGTTAGTTCCCTACCATTTCTGTCCTTTATCGAGCCCATTTCTACATGAAATGTTCCCTTGGTATCTCTAATTTTCTTGAAGAGATCTCTCGTCTTTCCCATTCTGTTGTTTTCCTCTATTTCTTTGCATTGATCACTGAGGAAGGCTTTCTTATCTCTCCTTGCTATTCTTTGGAACTCTGCATTCAGATGCTTATATCTTTCCTTTCTCCTTGCTTTTCGCTTCTCTTCTTTTCACAGCTATTTGTAAGGCCTCCCCAGACAGCCATTTTGCTTTATTGCATTTCTTTTCGATGGGGATGGTCTTGATCACTGTCTCCTGTACAATATCATGAACCTCATTTCATAGTTCATCAGGCACTCTATCTATCAGATCTAGTCCCTTAAATCTATTTCTCACTTCCACTGTATAATCATAAGGGATTTGATTTAGGTCATACCTGATGGTTTAGTGGTTTTCCCTACTTTCTTCAATTTAAGTCTGAATTTGGCAATAAGGAGTTCGTGATCTGAGCCACCGTCAGCTCCTGGTCTTGTTTTTGTTGACTGTATAGAGCTTCTCCATCTTTGGCTGCAAAGAATATAATCAGTCCGATTTCGGTGTTGACCATCTGGTGATGTCCATGTGTAGAGTCTTCTCTGGTGTTGTTGGAAGAGGGTGTTTGCCATGACCCGTGCTTTCTCTTGGCAAAACTCTATTAGCCTTTGCCCTGCTTCATTCCGCATTCCAAGGCCAAATTTGCCTGTTACTCCAGGTATTTCTTGACTTCCTACTTTTGCATCTAGTCCCCTATAATGAAAAGGACATCTTTTTGGGGTGTTAATTCTAAAAGGTCTTGTAGGTCTTCATAGAATCATTCAACTTCAGCTTCTTCAGAATTACTGATTGGGGCATAGACTTGGATTACTGTGATATTGAATGGTTTGCCTTGGAAACGAAGAGAGATCATTCTGTCTTTTTAGAGATTGCATCCAAGTACTGCATTTCGGACTCTTTTGTTGACCATGATGGCTACTCCATTTCTTCTGGGGGATTCTTGCCCTCAGTAGTAGATATAATGGTCATCTGAGTTAAATTCACCCATTCCAGTCCCTTTTAGTTCGCTGATTCCTAGAATGTTGACGTTCACTCTTGCCATCTCCTGTTTGACCACTTCCAATTTGCCTTGATTCATGGACCTGACATTCCAGGTTCCTATGCAACATTGCTCTTTACAGATTCGGACCTTTCTTCTGTCACCAGTCACATCCACGAATGGGTATTGTTTTTGCTTTGTCTCCATCCCTTCATTCTTTCTGGAGTTATTTCTCCACTGATCTCCAGTAGCATATTGGGCACCTACTTAGCTGGGGAGTTCCTCTTTCAATATCCTATCATTTTGCTTTTTCATACTGTTCATGGGGTTCTGAAGGCAAGAATGCTGAAGTGGTTTGCCATTCCCTTCTCCAGTGGCCCACATTCTATCAGACCTCTCACCGCCTGTCTTAGGTGGCCTCACACAGCATGGCTTAGTTTCATTGAGTTAGACAAGGCTGTGGTCCTAGTGTGATTAGATTGACTAGTTTTCTGTGATTGTGGTTTCAGTGTGTCTGCCCTCTGATGTTCTCTTGCAACACCTACCATCTTACTTGGGTTTCTCTTACCTTGGACATGGGGTATCTCTCATGGCTGCTCCCGCAAAGCGCAGCCACTGCTCCTTACTTTGTACGAGGGCTATCTCCTCACCCCCGCTCCTCCTGACCTTGAATGTGGTGTAGCTCCTCTAGGCCCTCTTGTGCCTGCGCAGCCACTGTTCCTTGGATGTGGGGTTGCTCCTGTCAGCCACCACCCCTGACCTCAGATGTGGGGAGCTCCTCTTGGCTGCCGCCCCTCGGGCATGGGGTCCTCCTGGCTTCTGCCCCTGACCTCGAAAGTGGGGTAGCTCCTCTCGGCTGTGCTTGTGCGCCGTCGCAGCTGCCCACTTATTGAAGGTTAATTGCTTTACAATATTGTGTTGATTTCTGTTATACATCAACATGACTCAGTCATAGGTATACATATGTCCCCTCCCTCCTGAACCCCACTCCCATCTCCCTCCCAAGCCCTCCCCTCTAGGTTGTCACAGAGCATGGTATTGAGCTCCCTGTGTCACACAGCAAATTTCCACTTGCTATCTATTTTACTTAACATAATGTATATCTTTCCATGCTATTCTCTCAAGTCATCACACCCTCTCCTTCCCACACTGTGTCAAGTCTGCTCTCTATGTCTGCATCTCCACTGCTGCCCTGCAAATAAGCTTATCAGTACCATCTTTCTAGATTCCATATGCGCATGTTAATATACAATATTTGTCTTTCTCTTTCTGACTTACTTCACTCTGTGTAATAGGCTCTAGGTTCATCCACCTCATTAGGACCGACTCAATACATTTTTATAGCTGAGTAATATCCCATTGTGGATAAGTACCACAATTTCTGTATCCATTTATCTGTCCATGGACATCTAGGTGGCTTCCATGTCCTAGATACTGTAAAAAGCACTGCAACGAACACTGGGGTACATGCGTCTCTTCCAGCTATGGTTTTCTCAGAGTATAGGACCAGTTGTGGGATTTTTGTCATATGGTACTTCTATATCTAGTTTGTAAAGGAATCTTCATACCATTCTCAGTTGGCTGTATTGATCTATATTCCCACCAACAGTTCAAGAGGGTTCTCTTGTCTTTACATCCTCTAGATCCGTAGTTTACTCTGATCACATTACAAAGAATTCTGAAGATATTAAAAAAGAAACCCACTTATTTGTTTCCTTAATATATTTTCTAGCCACCTTCCCCTTCTTTAAAACTTTCTCTCCATTTGGAATGCTTATTTTTCACATCATCTTTTGACAATGTTATTTCTGCATTAAGACACAGCTAAAATACTGTCTTTTGTACACAGCCTTTCTAGGTCATTCTGATCAGATGTGGTTCCTTTTTCATTTGAAAACTACAGAATTTGCCAGCTGATTTTTATTTTGTCCTGTGTGTGTGTATTTGTAGAGTATCTTAAAAAATCTGTAGATAACACTAATTGAATACTGGTAGATTTCCACATGAAAAATCTGAATCTTCTTTCTTTTATTTGCATAATAACATTTAACCTAGATTGAATGGGCAACTGCCCTTTTAAAGTGTGTATGTTTTTTGAAACATTTCTTTCGTTTATATCAACTTGTGCCTCCGGTAGACATTTGACTCCTACAGTAGTTTAGTGGAGCTCTTAGAAAGGCGAGGTTGGTTGGGCCCTTGCTTGTTATACACTGTTTTGCATGCTGTTTTCATATGTAAATTTCCTATGAGTTTCTTGCAGCCAAGGCCCATTCCTTACACGTTTGCCAACTCATACCGCCTTGTGCACAGTAGGCTTGTAATAAATTGTTTGCTGAATAAATTAAAGCAATTAACAACTCAATAAAACTTTTGCCACATTCTATAAATTCTTTACTTGAAAAAGATTTTTTTCATAGTTGCTTGCATTAGTCAGTTGAAGAAAGCACTTTAGAAAACCACATTTGTAGACAAATAAGAAAATTGCGCCATAGATCATGATTACCGAACAGGCCCTGTATCATTGTTGAATGTTAACAAAATGATTGATCTCTTAAGGTGACATATGAGATGTGGCCCAGCATTGCACTAACAAATGTTATTTGCTTACAAAAGATTTTGATAAATTCACTCTTATCCTTTTACTAGTAGAAATGTGTTTTACCACCTGTCAACATAGTGACAGAAATTCTGAAAACTTCATGATAGAGCCATCACTTTTTCAAAATGCTATTAGATATGTCAAGCTGTGATGGCAGAATTTCCTCAGGAATTTTAACAGAGGTTAATTTCGACTTCTATGTTTAGTTTTGTGAAGGAAAGTAGGAATTTATTCATTTTAGGATTCCATACAACATCTCTTCTATGTTGCAGCTGCTTTGAGTTGGGGAAGGGAAAGTAGATAGCAAATGAAGTAAATGTTGGTTACTCAGAAAAGTTCAACAAGTAACTCACTCCTAGTTATAATATATTCTGGGAACCCTTATAGCTATATGAAAATAACCTACAATTTAAAATACATTCTCCAACTTTCTTACATACATTAAATTAAGCTTGATAACGTGTGGAAGGATAAGGGAGGAAAATCTGAATGTATGGCTAAGAGCTGTAAAGTTGCAGTTGTCTTTATATCATGGGTGTTTTATTCAGAGTTCCTTTTCTTTTAAGTGTCCAGTATAAAGACAGTGAGACAGAACACCCAACATAGAACTTTGGCATTGATGAAGTCAGTCTTCTCTTGTTCTCATAGTCTGAACTTTGAATATATAAAATTTAGAGATAAAGATTTCATCTCAATACAGATTTACCTCATTTTATTGCACCTGGCTTTATTGCACTTTGCAGATATTGTGTTATTTTACAAGTTGAAGGTTTGTGGCAACCCTGCGTCAGACAAGTCTTTTGGTGCCATTTTTCCAACAGCATTTGCTCAATCTATATCCGTGTCACATTTTGGTAACTCATAATATTTCAAACTTTTTCATTATTGTTATATTTGTTATGATGATCTGTGGTCAGTGGCCCTTGATGTTACTATTGAGATTGTTTTGGGCACCGTGAACCATGCTCATGTAAGACAGCAAACTAAACCTAAATGTGTTGTCTGTGTTCTGACTGCTCTGTTCCACTAGACTGGCTGCTCCTCAATCTCTCTCCATCTCCTTGGGCCTCCTTATTCCTTGAGACAAACCAGTTAGGCCAATTAATAATGTTCAAGTGAAAGGAAGAGTTACAAGTCTCTCAGTTTAAATAAAAACTTAGAAATGACTAAGCTTAGTGAGAAAGCCATGTTGAAAGTTGAGACAGATTAAAAGCTAGGTCTCTTGTGCCCTCTAGAGAAATGCAAAGGGATCATCTTGAAGAAAATTAAAAGTGCTTCTCAGTGAATACATAAATGATAAGAAAGTGAAATAGCCTTGTTGCTCTTATGGAGAAAGTTTGAGTGATCTGGATAGGAGATCAAACCAGCCATAATGTTCCCTTAAGCCAAAACCTAATTCAGAGTCAGGATCTAACCCTTTTCAATTCTACGAATGCCAGAAGAGGTGAGGAAGCTGTATAAGAACCGTTTAAAGCTAGTAGCAGTTGGTTCACGAGGTTTAAAGGAAAAAGTCAAGGAGCTTCCATAACATAAAGGTACAAGGTGAATAAAGCAGCAAATGCTGATATAAAAGCTGCAGCAGGTTATTCAGAAGGTGTAGCTAAGATCATTAGAGAAGGTGGATACTTTAGAAAATAGATTTTCCATGTTGAAGAAATAGCCGTATATTAGAAGAAGATGCTATCTAGGATTTTTATAGCTAGAGAGGACAAGTCTGTTCCTGGCTTCAAAGCTTCCAAGGACAGGCTGATTCTCTTGCTGTGGTCTAATATCATTGGCGACTTGAAGTTGAAGCCAGTGTTCATCTACCATTCTGAAAATCCTAGGGCTGTTAAGAATTTGCCTATATCTACTCTGCCTGTTCTCTATAAATGGAACAACAAAGCCTGAATGACAGTGCATCTGTTGACAATATGGTTTAATGAATATTTTATGCCCACTATTAAAATTTACTGCTCAGGGAAAAAAAGAGATTCCTTTTAAAATATTCTTGCTTACTGACAATGTACCTGGTCACCCAAGAGCTCTAATGAAGATACATTAGGAGATTAATATTATTTTTATGCCTAATGGGGCTTCCCTGGTGGCGCAGAGGTTAAAGCGTCTGCCTGCAATGCGGGAGACCTGGGTTTGATCCCTGGGTCAGGAAGATCCTCTGGAGAAGGAAATGGCAACCCACTCCAGCATTCTTGCCTGGAGAATCCCACGGCTGGAGGAGCTTGGTGGGCTACAGTCCATGGGTCGCAAAGAGTCGGACACGACTGAGCGACTTCACTTATGTCTAATAACATAGCACTCATTCTCAGCCCATGGCTTCAGGAGTAATTTCAATTTTGAAGTCTTATTATTTAAGAAATACATTTTGTAAGGCTATAGCTGCCATAAACTATAATTGTTCTGATGGATCTGGACAAAGTAAACTGAAAATTTTCTGAAAAATATTCACCATTCTAGATGCCATTAAGAATATTAATAATTTATGGGAAGAGGTCAAAATATCAACATTAACAAGAGTTTGTTATAAGTTAATTCCAACCCTTATGGATGGCTTTGAGACATTCAAGATTCAGTGGAGGAAATAACTGCAGATGTGGTAGAAATAGCCAAAGAACTATAATTAGACATGAAGCCTGAAGATGTGTCTGAATAGCTGCAATCTCATGATAAAAACTTAAATGGATGAAGAGTTGTTTTTTATGGATGAACCAAAAAAGTGGTTCCTTGAGATTAAATCTCTCTGCAAAGATGCTGTTGAAGATTATTGAAATTACAGCAAAGGATTTAGAATATGCAAACTAGTACAGCCACTTTGGAGAACAGTGTGGAGATTCCTTAAAAAATTGCAAATAGAACTACCTTATGACCCAGCAATCCCACTGCTGGGCATACACACCAAGGAAACCAGAATTGAAAGAGACACATATACCCCAATGTTCATCACAGCACTGTTTATAATATCCAGGACATGGAAACAACCTAGATGTCCATCAGCAGATGAATGGATAAGAAAGCTGTGGTACATATACACAATGGAGTATTACTCAGCCATTAAAAAGAATTCATTCGAATCAGTTCTGATGAGATGGATGAAACTGGAGCCGATTATACAGAGTGAAGTAAGCCAGAAAGAAAAACACCAATACAGTATACTAACACATATATATGGAATTTAGAAAGATGGCAATGATGACCCTGTATGCAAGACAGCAAAAAAGACGCAGATGTGTATAATGGACTTTTGGACTCAGAGGGAGAGGGAGAGGGTGGGATGATTTGGGAGAATGGCATTCTAACATGTATACTATCATGTAAGAATCGAATCGCCAGTCTATGTCTGACGCAGGATACAGCATGCTTGGGGCTCGTGTTGGGGATGACCCAGAGAGATGTTATGGGGAGGGGAGGTGGGAGGGGGGTTCATGTTTGGGAACGCATGTAAGAATTAAAGAGTTTAAAATTAAAAAAAAAAAAAGAATATTACATAAGCTTAGTTAATAAAATAGCATCAGGATTTGAGATAATTGATCCCAGTTTTGAAAGAAGTTTCAAAACTTCCTTGGTAGTTCAGTGGTTAAGTTTCTGTGCTTCCCCTGCAGGGGGCATGGGTTCCATCCTGCATGCTGTGTGGTTCAGCCACAAAAAAAACCAAGAAGTTTTACTATGGGAAAATCCTGACAAACAGCATTGCATGATACAGAGAAACTGGTTGTGAAAGGAAAAGTCAATTAATGCAGCAAATGCAAAACTTCATTGTTGTCTTATTTTAAGAAATTCCCACGGCCGCTCCAGTCTTCTGCCACCACCACCTTGATCAGTCAAAAGCAATGAAGCATCAGCCTCTACCATCAAAAAGATGATGACTCGCTGAAAGCACAGGTGATGATCAGCATTTTTTAGCAGTGAAATCTTTGAAAATTACTGTATATACATTGTTGTTTTTAAAAGACACAATGCTATTGCACATATAATAGATTACAGTACAGTATAAACTTAACTTTTATATGTACTAGGAAACCAAAAAACTCATGTGGCTTGCTTTATTGCTATGGTGTGGAACAGAGCCTACAATATCTCCAAGGTTTCTGCCTGTGTAAGCTCTGTCATTTGATTTTATATGGCCTATCTGAGCTCCATTTTACCTATAAAATGTAATTAACCCTCTTAAAAACATGAACTTTGGGGCATGGTTGAGAGTATTTAAAATCAAGTAACTAATGTACTCAAAACAGCCTCTCCTTTGCCTTCCAGCTTTTGGAGACTTTATGCTTCCTCCATTCTTACCTTTTCCAAACCTTATGAGAGGAAAGGATCTGATAAGACTACTCATATTGATATACAAATAACTGATATTGCATCAAGTATGCTTGCCCTTATATATGTTTGTTGTTGTTTAAGGCCTGTCAGACTCTTTGTGACCCCATGGACTGTAGCCTGACGGGGTCTTCTGTCCATGGATTTCCCAAGCAAGAATACTGGAGTGGGTTGCCTTTTCCTTCTCCAGAGGATCTTCCAGACCCAGGGATCAAACCCAGGTCTTCTGCACTGCAGGCATATTCTTTACTGCTGAGCCATCAGGCAAGCCCTTATATAAGTTTATCTGGGGCCGAAGGTCTTAAGCTCAAAGAATGAATCTGTGACTGTGAATTTTGAGGAATTAAATTCTAATTAATTTTAATATTCTCAACACTAATTATTGAAGGAGATATTCATTGCTCAGATATTCACTTCGCATGATTTCTGTTCCACTTCTGGAAGTGGTATGCAGTCTGCATACTTAGTACTCAAACACCCAAGTGGGCATTGGTGACTAGTAACTAAGACTTAAAAAAGAATGATCTTCTTGGTGGCTAAGTTTTAGTTTAAAAAGACACCTGGTTTCTTCTCTTTCTATTTTAGAAAGAAGTGTCTCATCCATAATTAGGAAGGGCAGAACTCGCAAACAGAATACTGTCACTGACAATGACATTGTTACTCAAAAGTTTTTTCCACTCAACTAAGGGAAGCACTGGGATAGGAATTAAGGCAGCATCTGTATAGTTGCAATTGCCCAGGAGATATAAAGACGAGGCAGATGAGGCTTTGCTTCCTTAAAGGGAAAGAACACCTTCTTACTGGAGATAAAGGGCATAAAACATACATTAAGTTCAATTTTTCAGCCTCATTGAAAGGGTTAAACATAATTATCTGAATTCAACATCACTGGTGGGATCAGCATTCTAAACTGAAATTTCAGATTTAGATCATAGTATGAGATTAATGGATAGAGGTTTGGGCAAATAATTGGCTACATCCTAGACTCACTCTTGCTTCACCATTACCATTAGACTAATAATCATTTCTTTTTAATGACTAATTTTTAAGTCAGTCCCCCTAGCAGTCACATGTGGCAGAGATTGCTACAAGGTTCATTTTACAACTGAGAAAAATAGGTTTGCGTGGCATGTTAAACATCAAAGCAGCAGGTGAAACAGATTCTGACCCAGGCAGTCTGTTGAAACCAAAAGCAGTTTGAATTCTTTAAATTTGCTACAGTAATCAAACCAGGAGGCCTTTAGACAAAGGTGGTTTTAATGCCATGACAGGCTACCTAAGCAAAGCAACATCTCAGTTTGTAAACGCCTCAAGGTTACAAAATTAAAAAGTTGAGGACAGACAATCACAAACAGCCAACTCGGCTTTAATCATGAAAATGAAAAGCCAGTACTTGGTTGTGTCCAACTCTGCGAGCCCATGGACTGTAGCCCACAAGGATCCTCTGCCCATGGAACTTTTCCAGCAAGAATACTGGAGTGGGGTACCATTTTCTATTCCAGGGGATCTTCCCGAACCAGAGATTGAGCCTGCATCATTGCATCTCCTGCGTTGCAGGCAGATTCTTTACCACTGCACCAACTAGGCTGTAAGCTATAGCCAATCAGCCTATTTCTTTGCCTTCCTCCCCTCCCCTTTCTCTCTAAAAGTCATCCTCCTGGCTCTTCTCTGCAGAGTGCTCCTAACTCCTTCCTGTTTGGTGATTTGGCTTGTCCTGATTCCTGCTGGGTTGTTTTTCTCAAATAAACTCTTCAACTTTTTAGTATGCCTCACTTTATCTTTTTTTTTCAATTTTTATTTTTACTTTATTTTACTTTACAATACCGTATTGGTTTTGCCATACATTGACATGAATCCAGCATGGGTGTATATGCGTTCCCAAACCTCACTTTATCTTTTAATGAACTTTGAGAGCAAATGAAATTTATGTTTCTTGATCCATCTAATTTCTCTGATAATAACCATCATCCACATTTTCGGTTTCTTTACTGTGCCAGGTACTTTATCATAGGTTACATAGTGTGTAGGCTTTTAACATCAGATTTTAAACGTAAGCATCATTATCCAGATTTTATACTTAAAATTATGAATCCTTAAATTCATACAAAGCAAGGGCTCTTTGCTTGTAACCTGCCCGCCTCCGATCTTTCTATCCTCCTGTCTCTCTAGCTGGGAATGACTTGAATGATCTCAAGAGTAGAAATTCACTGTCCTGTCTACTCTTCAAAACCTTTGAGTAATAACACTATAAATGAAAAGGAGACCAGGTCCCTTTTTGTTTAGGAAAATTGACTCTAATAACTGCCTTGTAATTTAGTATTTTTTTCAACTTTGCATGTGAAAAGATCAAAAAGGTACCAAAATTGACTGTCCGTATGTTGCATTAGTATAAATGGGTAGCTTGAACAGAGTTCCATACACACACATATACGTGCATGGGATACAAATACACAGTATTTCTTTCCAGTTTTGTGATCGGATCTCTACTGAAAATAAATAGTGCCACCTGGTGGAGTTTAGCAGACGTGAAAACCTGTCCTTCAAGCTCACTGGACTCAGTTTTGTTCAGTTTGAGAGTACACATGTTTTTATATTGCGCTAGGTAACCTGCAGGGTATCTGTTCACAAAAATAAGTAAGACATGATTTCTGCCCTCAAAGAACATGCAATATTGTGAGGCTGCTAACATTGAAATTGCCAAAGCTATGCCTTGGGGAAGTTGTGTTGAAGAGGGGAGTCTAGAGGAGGTGCGGCTCTGGGAAGGGTCCCTGGCTTGGAGGGTTCTTGCCTGAGAAGTAGTCAGCAGCAGAGATGATGGACCAGAGAAGATATTGTGAACCATAGCACCAAAGTAAGAAAAAGCATCGGTCTTTCAGAAAAGCAAGTAGTTTGTAATCCTAGAACTTAAACTTTGGAAAGGCAGCAGAGACAGAAGACGAGTCTGCAAAGCGATTCCAGACTGGTCCCAGAAGCCTGGCTGAGGACACTATGTTGAGAAGAGGGCAAGTTTCTGATTGTCCTTTGTGAGGCAGGGAGATGGTTAAGGTTTAATACATCAGTCTCTTGGTTGAGAAGAGGATAACTGAGGAGCAAGGAGGCTTTGGTTGATCAAGCTTTGGGTCCCATTGATCTCAGGGAGATAGCAGTGAGCAGTCCTGAAGAGGGATCTTAGTTCCTCGCTCAGGAATTGAACCTGAGCAGCCTGGATGGAGGAGAAGGAAATGGCAACCCATTCCAGTATTCTTGCCTAGAGAATCCTGTGGAGGAAGGAGCCTGGTGGGCTGCTGTCCATAAGGTCGCACAGAGTCGGACACGACTGAAGCGGTTTAGCAGCAGCAGCAGCCTGGATGGAAACCCAGGATTTCTAGCCACTAGATCACCAAGAGCTAGAGTCTAGAAGCAAAGTGGCCCTGGGCTCTTACCTCCTTTTGAAAGCAAGAATACTTAAAAGAGGCAAAAACTATAAAAACAAGCACAAAGTTTATTATTAGAGACAGCACGATAAGTGGGAAAGCATACAGAGACACAGTTTGCTTATTTAAGACTGAAGCTAGGCAGAAATACACATGTGGAGAGAAAGGGTATGGGTGTCCTCTCTAATGAGAAGGAGCGCAGGAAAGAGGTGATTTAAATCACTTCTATAGGGCAATCTTTATTTACCAATTATCCTGTTTCTTTTTTCACACCTCATCTGCCCTAGGACCCTCCCCAGCTGTGTGCACAACTTTTTGTTAGGATGGATCTTACTGCAGAGGCCTGTGGGGGTATGTCCACAGTTCTTATGGGGTGGCACCCCTTCCCTTTTGACCTTCAAGGAACCTTTTGAGCATATGCAGACAGGGAAGTTTTTTGTTGTTGTTTTCTTTTGTTTTTAACGTTAGACGGTGTCTATTTATTACATATAAATTGTGCCTCAAATAAAATTGATTTTTAAAGTTTAGTTGTAGAAATTAACAAAATGACTAGACAGTGAAGTTTTCTTTGACCTCAGGAGTGGTCCTCTTATCTCTCTGTTTCTTCAGAGCTCAGCTTCTCCACTAGCTTTGTCTTTGGAGTGTCTAGGTAAGAACAAAGCTTCAATTTTACTTCATTTCATGAACACCAGCTGTTCAGCCCAGGGGCCCATCTATCTCCAACCTCACCGTTGATGATTCAGAGGCAGTGCAGAGGGAAATTACAGAAAGGCCAGGTGCTATTGCACTCACATTCACCAAGGACTTCAAGTATAGGTTTTTTAAATATCATCTCCACATGAGATAATACATTCAGACTCAGATAAACACTGAGAGGTTTGCAAGAATACAGTATCAAATGATTTTAAATTCATGTTCCAATATTAGCTATACTTCTTGTAATATAGCCTGAATTTTTGTAAGACCTGTAATTGTCTCATGAATCACAGTTTCACATGCATTTTTAAAAATATTTATTTGATTCCACTGGGTCTTAGTTCTGGCATGTGGGATCTTTGATCTTCATTGTGGCCTGTGGGATTTTTAGTTGGCTTCATGTGGGATCTAGTTCCCTGAACAGGGATTGAACCTGGCCACCACCCCACCCCAATCCCTGTATTGGGAGCACAGAGTCTTAGCCACTACATCACCAGGGAAGTTCCCTTTTGAGAACTCTATTCAAATTAAGTGTTTAATATATACTCTACATTTTATAACTGATTTGGCTTTTTTCCCCTTGTTAATATACTGAAAATGTCACAAGGTGAAAATATCTAAGACTTTTCTTACATAGTCAGTGTTAAAAGGATCAGAAAAAGAGAGAATTGGAGGATGAATGAGCAGAGATGGTGTGGATGAATTACAAAGATGGGGTAGCTGACTGGAGGGTGAAAGAGAAAGGAAGAACCCAAAATGATTCCAAGATTTCTGCCTAAACTTCTCATAGATGGTGGTAATTTTAACTGAGTCACAGGGTAAAGGAAGATGAGGCATTTTAATGTAGAGAAAAGAAATAGTTCCATTTTGGATATATAGAGTTTGAAGTTCTTGAGATTCAGGCAGATGGATTTGTTTAACCTGCAGCTAATTATATGGAACTGAAGCTCACAGCAGTGGCTAGGGTCAACTATAGACAGTTTGGGAATTAGTAGCATAAAGAATGGTTGAGATGACCTAAGGAGAATTTGTACTTTGCAAAGAGCAGTGGACTGTGGGTGCCCCCCAGGACCCTCCTTAATTCTGAAAGGTGTTTTAATGAGGGCAAGTGGGTTAGTTTTCTTGTGAAAGCTGTGACAAATAAAGCCATCTTGATTCCATGAAAGTCTATTTTTAAAAAATATCTATTTGGTCATGCTGGGTCTTAGCTGTGGCACATGGTATCTAGTTCCCTGACTAGGGAGCAAACCTGGGCTCCCTGCATTGGGAGCCTGGAATTTTAGCCAATGGAGCATGACGGACAGATGGAAGATTTATGAAGACACAGCAGAATCCTGTAATTTTTACCATCTTGATTCAGCATCTTCTCTCATTGCCAGAAAAGAGACTAAGTATAAGCTTTTCATGGCAGTTTAATTAAGAAAAATGAAAAATTTGGAGCTGGCTTCATTTTTCTCTGTTGGTAATAACTGAGCCAATTTCCCAAAATGGGCATACAAAGAAAGTATTTGTGCTAGGATGAGAAAGAGCCTCCCGTGGTAGATAGATCTTGATAGCTGGAACCTATGAATGTTACCTTTTATGACAAATGGATTTTGCAGTTGTGATTAAGTTAGGGATCCTGACATGGGGAGAAGTTATCCTGGATTATCTGAGAGGACTCTGAATACGGTCAGAAATATCCTAAGAGAAAGGCCGAGGGAGATTGACAGAGGAGAAGAAGGCCAGGTGGTAGAGCTAAATCAGAGCAAGAACGTGTATGCTTTGGCTACAGAGATGGAGGAAGGGACCATGAGCCAAGGGAAGCAGGGAGGAAAACTCTCGAAACTAGAGAGGACGAGAAAAGGGATCCTCCTCTAAAACTCCCTAAGGGAGCAAGCATGGTCCTGCCTACACGTCAGTTTCTGTCCAGTGCAACTGCTTTTGGATATCTGTCTTCCCGAAAGTGGGAGAGTAAATTTGTGTTGTTTTAAACCCATCAGTTTTGTAGTAGTGATTTGTTAAGAGGCAAGTGGGAAACTAAAACAGAATTTTAAACTCATAACATAATTAATGTAGAGATCTCCTGAGTTATTAGAAAGAAACAAAAACCAAAAAGCTTTTGTTTAGGCAGAGAGAGACATTTTTCTTTATATGTTTTGACAAAGTGCAAAATAAAGCCTTCCAAAAAAGTGAGCATAGTTTCAATCTTACTCTCTGGGGAACTTTGATACATGAACTTTCACCTTAACGGTGAAAGACATGGTCAATAGAGTTGGCCACAGAGCTATGGAAGCAAATTGAGTAGGACTGAGATTTAGGGCCCAGCACAGGCTAATCATTTGTCAGCCATTCAGACTGTTAATGAAAAAATATACAATGTATTCATTTAATAGACAGCTTTAATTCTATCATAGAGTTTAGTTTCATTAAAAAAAAAAAATTCTCATCTCATTTGATCGGAGAGAGACCCCTCTACATTTCGCCAGTAGTTGTCTGTAAGGTCATTAGAACCATTTTTTTTCTGAATTTTCTAGTGATGTCTTCCAGACCTGTACAGACCGGTAACCCAGGCCATCTAGCCCTCTCTGTAATTTCTCCCTCCTCAGTTTACAGAGTAATGTTAATGGTGTAAATCGTGAGGGGATCTGAATGTTCAGAGGAGACAGAGGTTGTGCTTGCTCTGTAGTGCGAGCTCTGGAGGCACTGCAAAGATCCTCTTAGTGTTTCGTGATTGCGCTGTATGTTTATCTGTCTGATTCAGGTTTCCAGCCCTTTCTGGCTACAAATCATCCTAGCAGCCAACTAGACACACTCATATATTCAGGGACCCTTTATGTGTCATATAGAATAAAAATTATACTGAAGACATCATGAATAACTGTCAGGCTTATTTACATTCACTGAAGTTTTTGATTAACAAGAATTTTCTATTCCTCAGAAATATGTTCTACTTAAAATTAAATGCCAAAGTGCTTGTTTAGAGAGCTAAAACAGGTCATAAAATGTTAGTAACTAGTGAAATGAATGAAGTGTTTCATTGTTTTCCTTTTTCAGTGTTTTGAGGATTTGATGTTTTTAAAATAAAGTTTGGAGAAAAATGAAAAGGTAAGGTGTAGTGAATTTCTGGAAGGCTCTAAATCTATGGGTGAAGACCTGTCACTGTTATTCTGAGTCTGATCACTGGGAGGCATCAAGATGGTATATAGATAACTGGGGAAGCTTAATTTGCAGAGAAGACAGAAGAATTTTTTTTATGGCTGAGGAACTGGCGATTCTAGTGTTTCAATACAGTACATTTTGGGATACATATCAACTACATACTCATTAGAATCTTTGTATGTTGTTGTGTTGCTTTTAAAATTCTGTTTGTCTAACTAAACAAATCTACACAGTTGGTGATAAGATATAATTCAAGACTCTGCCAGTGGGTATTACTGAATTGAGTCCATTTATTGTTAAGGATATCAGTAATTATCTAAGGTAAAGTTTATTGAGTTTTTATAACCATGTTAATGTCTATATAAAGAAGAAAGTAAATTATAGTATCCAAAAATGAATGTTAAGATCTTACAATGCCAAAAAAGATATGGAAAACAATGTATGTTTGCTGAAATATAGCCACATTTTATTCTTTCTAGTACAAAATCCACTATGTCATCTCCAGATGAACATTCACAGTTGTAAATTTAGCTTAGTTTTCAAGAGAAAAAATCTTTCAAATGTATAAATAGCAGGGACTGGTAATAAGCAATTTTTTTTGGTGCTCTTAGTTTTTCATTACAGCTAAGGTTTAAGTTCTGGGACTATACTGCCACCTAGAGGAAATCAGTTTTAAGTATCATATTTGCAGAGCTTTTCCCAGTTCCTTATATTATGGATCAAGCTCCTCTACAGTGGTGGCTTATTTCTAAATCTTTATTTTTTTCCTTCTTTTTAAAGCAAACTTTGAATTTAGTTTCTATAGGAGTATCTCCTAAATTATAAAATTTAAAAAAATTAAAAAAAATTATGGCACAACAAGGAGAAAAGAAGAAAAGTTGAGAAATTTCATTAATGGAATAAGAATTTATATCAAGATTAAATTGTATCTTTGTCATTTATTAATGTGCTGTCGCTGATTCCATAGTCGTACTATGAAGTTGGTTGAAAATAATTTTAAAAATTTGAATCAAATTTGTGTTTTTTTTTTTTAAAGTATGTATGATGTAATATATTTGGAAGAATACAGTATTGCTACGGAATTATGATATTATATGTGCATGCCTAACAGTTTCGGACTCACTGCTGTATGTCTATACATGCATTAACATTTTATTTATGTACTTTAAATCTAAATTGGAGAATACACTCTCCCTTAATTTGGAAAACTAGTTATATGTAACCTGATTGTATCTTAAAAATATGTTCTTTTAGGGTTTAAACAGACACATCACAGTCATTAAACAGGGTGGATCAAATGTATTAACATAAATACGACATGAATATGGGAGAGATGTATTCTGAGGTCTCCACACAAAAATGTGGAAGCACAAAAGAGGCAGACGGTGCAGCCGCAAATGAGACTTCGGAAAGGAAATGTTGCCAAACCCAGGAACTCCCATAGCTATTTGCATAAGTGCTAGCAAAGTTCCTCAGCCGATCTGGTCCTGCACCCCAGACGCGGAGAAGCAGATGAGGCAGCAGATGACCGTCTGCATTGCCAGGGTGTGTGGACCAGCGAACATCCCCCACATTACTCACTAAGTGATGAGGAGGGGCTTCAGATATGTTCCACAATTCAGATGGGCCTGCTAGTTGGCCCCTGGGCTTCATTCTGTGTGATCCGTACAGAGCAGAGACACTCAGGAGGCAATGCAAATGAGTCAACAGACAGCACCGAGGTCCCAGCAGCAGCAGGCAGGGTACTGCCTATGCAACAGGGCGTGATGACAGATAATTAGCTGTGACATGCCCCTTGATGGCAGTGGGATGAGAGCGTTCAGTTGGAAACCAGTGTGCAACATGGCATCGTGAACCATGAAGTTTAACTTTGGAGCAGAAATTCTCTTTTGCTGAACTAGTTTTAGGGAGGTTGTTGGGAAGAGTTAAGTTTTCAAGATGCTAGGAATGAAAGATAAAATTTGTTAACTACCTACTGAGTTCCAGCCATTGGGAAATGTACTTACCATATAAAGTCAGTTTTAATGTTCTAAAAATTTTTATTTTGGAAAAAAATAAAACTGCCCTTCTATTACAGATAACAAAACTGCAGCACAGAAAAGTAATGCAACTTGCTC